>NW_024544746.1:1582500-2182500 GCF_018167655.1 Microtus oregoni
GGGTTTAATGTGGATTTGTGCCACAGAGGGCAATTGGGAAGGTAGACAGGTGCTCTAGACAGGAACCTTCTAATAGGAAAGGGACAGGCGCTGGAAGGCTAGAGGCAGGGCCGAAGGTTTATACCTGCAGGAGCCAGGGATTGAGGGGGTCCCAGGAGGGAGTGGCCTGACCCTCAGTACCAGGCAAGTTCTTGGTTTGAGGTGTGCAGGGTGTGTAGATACCATGTCCCCATTTTCAAGTGAAAACTGAGGCCAGATCACAGTCACCGGATAGCTGCTTCTGACTGGATGCAGATCTCCCAAGCTCCAGAAAACACAGACCCAACCAGAACTGGGCGGGAAAGGGAGGTGTAGCAGGAGGACTAAGGTTGTCCCACGGCCAGAGGGTCATGGGCGTGGAAGTGCCGAGGAATGTGGGTACTAGTTGGGCCTAGCCCAGCCCCTCCCCGTCAGCGCGGGCTCCTGCAGTTGGTCTGCTTCTCTCATCAAGCTAATGGCTGGACATCATGCAACGCAATGGGAGGCTTGGTTTATTTCTTTAAAATGTTGTGATTTTTTTTTAGCTCATTCTCATGGAACAGGCCTATAATTCTCGCCCTTGGTAGGCTGAGGGAAGAGGATCATCATGAATTCAAGGCCAGCCTGGGCTACGCAGTGAATTCAAAACTAGCCTGGGCTACATTCTTGAGTTTAAAAGCAAAAGAAAAAAAAATGGTTTGTCATTTGAATTATTAAGATAAAATACCCTGTAGTTCAAAGCCATTTCTTAAATTCTACTTACACAGCTCAGCGTCTGTGCAGACGCTAACAGTAACAGTGGCCACTCTTTCACCAAGCTTGTCTTAGAGATCCAGGAGGAAAAAACAGAAAGAACTCAACAACTGCTCCTTGTCTGGCCTGTTGTAGAGCTTCCCTGTCCCAGACCCTCCACCTCAGGCCTCACCAGGAGAGCACTCCAGGCCTGAGTGTTTCCAGCAGAGAAGGAGAGTGGGGGAGAGGGGAGCAGTCAGGAAGAGGGCACTGGGCTGGGCCTGGGCACACCCACAGTGGCTCCTCCCTGGCTCTGTGGACCCAATAAGCTTCTGTTTCCAGAGAAACTAGACATTTCTTTAAAATGTTCACCTTGAGAACAAAAACAAAACAGTTCTTTTGTTTGTTTTTCTTCTCTGTGTAAGCCCTGGCCTTCCTGGAACTTACTCTGCTCCATAGACCATGCTGGCATTGAACTCAAAGATCTACCTGCCTGCCTCTGGAGTGCTAGGATTAGAGGTGTGTGCCAGTTGTAAAACAGTTCTTTCTGTGACCTGAGGAGATACCTTTGTGGGTGAACGTGCTTGCAGATCAAATGTGAGGACCTGAGTTCAGATCCAGCACCCAAATAAGCCGGGGGTGGGGATGGGCAACATGTACCTGTCATGGCAGATCTTGGGCATAAGCAAGTCAGTCTAGCTGAAACAGGATGCTCCAGACTCAGTGAGAGACCTCGTCTCAAACATTAGGAACCCTTAATTCCTAATTAGGCACACACCTTTACCAAGCACTTGGGAGGCTGAGGGGGGTAGTTAAGCTCTCTGTAGTTTGGAGCCAGTCGGGTTTACATATGGAGTTCCAGAGCAGCCAGAGCTACATAACAGAGAGGTCCTGTCTCAAAAGAAAATTAAGATATTGAGGCTGGAAAGAAGGCTCAGCCGTTAAGAGCACTGACTGTTCTTCCAGGGGACCCGGGTTCGATTCCCAGCACCCACATGGCAGCTCACAACTGTCTGTAACTCCAGAATCCAGCACCCTCACACAGACGTACAGGCAAAACATCAATAAAATACAATAAAAATTAAGATACTGTAATCCAGCACTCAGGAGGCAGAGGTAGGTGGATCTCTCTGAGTTTGATACCAGCCTGGTCTGCAGAGCAAGTTTTAGGGCAGCCAGGGCTACACAGAGAGGGGGGGAGGGCTGGAGAGATAGCTTAGAAAAAAACAAACAAACAAACAAAACCCAACCCTGTTTCTTTTACCTACCAAGGACCTGGATTTGATTCCCAACCCAACACTCCTGTCACTGCTCACAACCGTCTCTAACTTCAGTTCCAGGGCATCCGACACCCTTTTCTGACTGGACGTACATCCAGTGCACACACTTAACATGCAGGGAAGAATATCTATACAAATAAATCTTTTTTTAAAACTTAAAAACTTAATTAAATTAAAATGTTCATGTTTGAACATTAGCACTTCATGAGTTAAACCATTTACAGGCTAATCCCAGAAGTTTTTGGGAAGCAGCACACTCCTGCAGCCAGGCTGGCCTCCGTCTCACTGGACAGCCTCGTAGGCCCGAACAGCAGCCTCACTGTCAATGGAAACCGGCCTGCCTGGAGCACTGGCAAGATGACTCAGCGGTTAAGAGTAGTGGCTATAGCCAGGCACAGTGGCCCATGCCTTTGATCCCAGCACTTTGGGAGGCAGAGGCAGGCAGATCTCTGAGTTTGAGCACTGGAGAGATGGGTCAGTGGTTAAAGGCACTTGTTGCTTTGCAGAGGACTTGAGGTCAATTCCAGCTCCCATATGATGGCTCACAACCATCCATAACTCCAGTTCCAGAAACTCCAACACTCTGACACCTTCTTCTGACCTCCATGGGCACCAGGCATGCACGTGGTACATATGTTATACAGGTGGGCAACACACACACACACGAAAGATAAAAATTGTTGAAGGAAGGGAAGGAGGGGAGACAGGAGAGAAAAGAAAGAGGAAGCAGGGAGGAAAGAAATGAAAAGGCCTAAAGGAAAGCAAAGACGGGGCAGTCTCTGCTCTAACCCTATCAGGCAAACAGGCTAGCCTCAGGATGCTGGTGTGGCTGTCAGGATGATGCCTTCCTGATCTGTTAGTCTTAGCCCCAACCTGCCCTCCTCTGACGCTTCTTAACCTGGAGTCCCTGTTAGCAGACCTGCCACTGTCTGGCCTCCACAGGCGCTTGGTGTCTCTTGTGAAACACAGGAGAGCTCAGGAGAGCAGCCAAGACGTCCTCGTGGGAGACAGTAATGCACTGGTGTGATGCATATTTGTGATAAGGAAACCCAAGTGAAGAGCTGGGGACGGGGCCTCCAAGAACAGCGCGTGACTGTGTAAGCCAATCCAGAACACCGCATTCCTTTCCCGCCTGCTCCTCACACAGGAGAATGGACAGAGTCCCCTAGGTCTCAGTAACCCAGGGAAGGTGGGCATACGGCCTGGTAGCCAGGGTGAGCTATACAGACCAAGAAGAGCCTGGGAACAGCTCTGGGAGGGCAGAGAGCCCTGTGCAGACCTGGGTCACGTCCCCCGGCCCACCCTCACAGAGGCCTTGCTCCACAGCCAAGAGACCAAGGCTCCTCCCTGTTTCTCGGCATCTCTGCCTGTAGCCTGGTCCCTGCTCCTGGATGGGAGCCTTCTGCCAGTGACACTTCTCTGAGGCCTGTGCATACCCCACCGCGTCTCGGATCTGCCTCTGCAGAACCAGTGCAAGCGCTGGAGAGGTGGCTCCGTAGTTACGAGTACTGGCTGTTCTTCCAGAGAACCCGAGTTTGAGTCCAGACACCCGCATAGCGGCTTACAGTTGTCAGGACTCCAGTTGCTGGGGTTCCAACACAATCTCACATACAATAAAAGTTTTTTTTGTTTTTTTTTTTTTTTTTGGTTTTTCGAGACAGGGTTTCTCTGTAGCTTTGGAGCCTGTCCTGGAACTCCCTTGGTAGACCAGGCTGGCCTCGAACTCACAGAGATCCGCCTGTCTCTGCCTCCCAAGTGCTGGGATTACAGGAGTGCGCCACCACCGCCCGGCTTAAAAGTATTTTTTTATAAAAAAAAAAAAAAAAGGGAAAAAAGTGCTTTAGAAAAAATGAATCAAGCAAACCGTACAGATCCTGAAGCGAACGAGCAACCTGTTTGCTGCCTGCGCTGAATTCCTTCAGGGCGAAGGAGACTCCACAATGCTGAGGCTCAGTGCCTCCGAGATCTGTTGGTTTTTTGAAATGGTTACGAGGAAATGATGATAGCCACTCAGGAAAGCAACATGTTGAAGTCACTTCTGAAACAAAGCAAATACGTTTAGAAATAATCACATTGGCTTGCTTTTTAGTGGTATTTATTCTAGGGCTATAGAATGTCTGGCACTCACTCCTGCTTAGCAAGCTGTGGTGATAAGAACCAGATTCGCCGAGATACCAAACAGCTGTGTGCAGATAGGAGGATGGGCATCACTGCCAGCACCCTGGGTAGAGGGACAGAGGCCAATTCCAGGTCACCAGGTCATCTGAATGGAGGCCACTTTGGGCTGCAAGGAACAGTGGTGAGCAGGCGGTACAGGCTGAGGAGATGGAGAACGGAACTTGGAGAGGCAGGGAAGGGTGGCAGTTGAGGCCAAGTCTAAAGAAAGAGAGGAACTATGCAGACAAGAGCCTTCAATACCCTACGACACATCCACACGTGAGGCTGGGGGCTGAAGGCTCCCTGGGTGCTGGAGCCCTGTCGGGCCTGCCCAGGGCTCTGTTTGTCCACCAGAGTGCAAGAGGACGCCACAGGATCAAGGTCAGCCAGGACCACACGTGGGACTCTGTCCCAACAACCCCCCCAAAAAACATTTTAAGTCAGCATAGGGTATATAGCTGAGACCTCAAGAAACAGGGAGAGAGACCTAAAGAAGAGTTAAGGGGAGGAAGAGGAAAAAAATGCTAATAAAAAGAAGTCTCCAGAACTCTGCCAGGTTGGGGTGCTCAGGCTCCAGACAATGCAAGGGACATTCCCAGGGAATGTGGCACAGCAGGAGCCGCTGCAGGAGGTCTTCAGGTGCCTAGATGGCAGCCCAGGCTTCTTTGAGAAACAGAAGGGAAGTTCAGTGATGCAAGAAAATGCCCAGCTAGGTGTGGCGGTGCAGTCCTTTAACCCCACAGGCAGAGGCAGGCGGACCTCTGTGAGTTCAAGGCCAGCCTGGTCTGCAGAGCAAGTTCCAGGACAAAAAAGCCCTGTCTCAAAAAAAAAAAAAAAGAAAAGATAAAAAGAAAAGAATGTGTTCCACGACAGCTAGAGCCTCTGAAGGAAAAAAATCAAATTATATAGATATAGATAGATAGATAGATAGATAGATAGACAGACAGACAGACAGAAGCCACTATGGCCTGAATGTAGCTCAGTGTTAGAACATTAGGGGGCTGAGGACATTCACTTGATAGGAGTGCTTACCTAGAATCCGTGGTTCCATCCACCCTGGTGTTAGAACACTAGGGGGCTGAGGACATTCACTTGATAGGAGTGCTTACCTAGAATCCGTGGTTCCATCCACCCTGGTGTTTGTTAGAACACTAGGGGGCTGAGGACATTCACTTGATAGGAGTGCTTACCTAGAATCCGTGGTTCCATCCACCCTGGTGTTAGAACACTAGGGGGCTGAGGACATTCACTTGATAGGAGTGCTTACCTAGAATCCGTGGTTCCATTCATGCCAACACCGCATAAGTAAGCACGGAGACACACGTGTGTCATCCTAGTATGTGGGAAGCCAAGGTAAGAGTTCCAGAATGGCTAAGGCTACACAGAAAAAAAGAAAGAAAAGAAAAACAAGCAAAAAAAGTCTTGCCTGGCATGTGTAAGAGAATAATCTCCAACCTCATGCAATAAAGTATATCTAATGTCATGATCAAAACACTCTGTTGCCAGGCGATGGTGGCGCACGCCTTTAATCCCAGCACTTGGGAGGCAGAGGCAGGCAGATCTCTGTGAGTTCGAGGCCAGCCTGGTCTACAGAGCTAGTTCCAGGACAGGCTCCAAAACCACAGAGAAACCCTGTCTCGAAAAAAACCAAAAAAACAACAACAACAACAACAACACTCTGTTAACTAACTGGGAGTAAAGAGCCCAGATTCAGTTATGTCCAGTTCTCAGGAGTCTACACATCGTGGCGGTGACACACACCTGTGTAGTCACAGCTACTCCAGAGACACCTGTGTAGTCAGTCAGTCACAACTACTCCTGAGAACAAGGCAGGTGGGTCAAATGAACCAAGAAGTCGCTGACCAGCACAGGAAGCATGTATATTTTGTACACATGGATGTTCTGCCTACATGTATGTCTGAGGCCAGAAGAGAGCATATACACTCTGGACTAGAGTCAGAGACAGTTGTGAGCTGAGGATAGAGCTTGAGTCTTCTGGAAGAGAATCCAGTGCTCTCAACCACTGAGTCATCTCTCCAGCCCCATCAAGCCTGTTCTGGAACTGGCTTTGTAGACCAGGCTGGCCTTGAACTCACAGAGATCCACCTGCCTCTATATCCCAAATGCTCTAGGGCTAAAGGTTTGCGCCACCACACCCAGTTTTTTTTTCTAAGACTGGGTCTAACACAGCCCAGAGTGACCTTGAACTCTTCCTCCTGTCTGCTGAGATTACAGAAGTAGGTCACCACACCACTGAGACCCCTACACACACACACACACACACACACACACACACCTCTCTTTAAAAAAAAAACTAAAGACAGATTAAGAAAGCCGAGAATCAGGTTGGGTGGTGGTGGCATGTTTAATACAAATTCATCTTTAAAAAGCAATTTTTGCTTTATGGTGGTGGTCTACGCCTATAATCACAGCACTTGGGAGGCAGAAGCAGGCAGATCTCAGCGAGTTCAAGGTCTGCCTGGTCTACAAAGCCAAAACTGTTACGTAGAGAAACCCTGTCTCCAAAAACAAACAAAAAAGAAAACCAAGAATCCTGCAATGGAAAAATAACTGACGGGCTAACACAGCTGCTTTAGGCTAATTTCTCTGTGGAAGGATTAAGGTAAAGTAGACATCTCAACAAGGAGTGTTCCAGATGAAATTGTCTGTGAGGCAGGCAGGACACAGCAATCCTGAGTGTGCTTCCAAAACTAGAGCACAGCACACCTGGTGCGTCTACATACGTGCAGACAAAGCACACATAAAAATAAAATCTCTAGAGGGAAAAAAGGAGCCCAGAAGCGATGGCCCAAGACGGAGGAAAGGGCTCCCAGCCCCAGCTGGTGGTGATTCGGGACCCAGCGGCAAAGCAGGTGTGCAGGAATAACAGGGCACTTCTGGGGTTCGCCATGGGTCTGCAGACCAAGCTAAATGTCAGCATGGAATTGCTGAGGCCACGGTCCCTGGCCAACGTAAAGCCTCCCAGACCTATTTCCCAAATAATTCCCAAACAGGCCACTTTCAGCCCTAATCCTTCCTCCAAACAGCCTTCCTGAAGTGAACCAGTGCTCTGTAATCAGCTACTTTCCCACCTTTCTAGCTGCCAAGGTCAGCCTTACAAAGAAAGTCATTTATCTAGTCAGTTAATTCTGCAGTGCTGAGCGGATTGAGCCCGGGATCGTGTACACTATAGGCAGGTACGACCACTGAGCTACATCCCCAGCAAGGAAAGTAACTGAAATAACCTTTTTAGCTAAGGCCCGTAATTCCAATTTAGGCAGTAAGTCTTCCTGTCTTGGCCTCCAAAGTGCTGAAGCAAAAACAGGTGTGAGCCACCGCGCTGAGCTACAACTTCCCTAGCTTTATCTCCAGGGACCGTACACCACACCTTAATACTTTCTTTCTCTCTTTTTTCGTTTTTTAGAGACAGGATTTCTCCATGCTGCCCTGGCTGTCCTAGAACTCTCTCTGTAGACCAGGCTGGCCTGGAACTCACAGGGATCCTCCTGCCTCTGCCTCCCAAGTGCTGGGATTAAAGGCCTGCACCACCACCATAAAGCAAAAGTTGCTTTTTAAAGCTGAATTTTATTAAACATGTACATACCTTTTTCTATCATCTCCAGTAACACAGTACAGCAGGTATTTATTGGGAGAACATTATATTGTATGAGAAATTATGGAGCCGATGTTGGTGGTGCACACCTTTAATCCCAGCACACAGGAGGCAGAAGCAGGCTGATCTCTGAGTCTGAGGTCAGCCTGGTCTACAGAGCGAGTTCCAGGACAGTCAGGGTTACATAGAGAAACCCTGTCTCAGAAAAGAAAGAGATTATATGAACTCAAGAGAGCTGATTTAGAGTCAGTGGGCTTATTCAAGACTTCCAGGCAAACACATGGACATTCTGTATGGGGACTAGGGTATATATTAGTGTGGGGGAGGGAGTTGGCCTAGAGCTGAGCCCCTGTGGATACTAAGGCATGACTCCATTATGATGTTAGCAATTATGCACCAGGAAATAGGGACAAAGACCAAAGCACTCACTATGCCATGATGCCACAAGACGTGTGGCTGAGTTTGGGTACCGCAGCCATGCTGACTCCAGTGTTTGCACCGGAGCCTACACGCATTTTGCTTGTAAAGCTGACCAAGAGGCCAAAGGCAGAATTTTCTCAATCGAATTGACTGTATTCATGAATACACGGAAACAAGACTTTTGTAAAACGCATGAAGAATCTGTAAAGAGAACCCAGGTCTCAGCTACCTTCCCGATGGAGGTGATATTCAGACACCACCATCAAAGAAAATAGGTAAGGTCCATGAACCTGCATGGGCTTTCCTCCCAGGCCCATGGGCAGGGAAGTAGTTGAGGTGGAAGCCGTAGGGGGCTGACCAGGAGTTGTAATGTCACCCACAGCCGGATGTGTTGGAGGTTTGAATTACAGTGACCCTGTGCCCAGTACTGAGGGAATCGGATGGAAGGTGAGGATCTTTCCAACTCAACGCTCACCCCTGCCCAACCACATTGCCTCTCTCTTTTAATTTGATTTTGACTTGTAATCCTCCTGTATATCCGCCTCTCAGGTGCTAAAATTACAGTGTAAGCCACCAAACCCAGCCTCTCATTTGTTCGTCCTCCCTCCTTCCCTCCCTCCCTTCCGCCCTTCCTTCCTTTCTTTTTTGAGACATGGTTTGCCCTGGCTGTCCTGAACCTCACTGTGTAGACTCAGCTTACCTGAAACTCACAGAGATCCCTCTGCCTCTGACTCTGGTGCTGGCATTAAGTGTGTGAACCACCACACTAGCCTTGTCGTAAACATTTTCCTGAAAGCTTAGATGTAAAAAAAAAAAGTCACAAATGTTCATGATTTTTTTTTTTAAATGTGCAGTCAATTGTAATGCGTCCTTTCTAGCACTTGGGAGGCAGAGACGGGTGACTCTTTGAATTTGAGTCCAGCCTGGTCTATATAGCGAGTTCCAGGACAGCCAGGGCTACACAGTGAAGCCCTGTTTTGAACCACCACCCAAAAAGGAAAAAAATCCAGCATTCAGGAGACAGAGGCAGGTGGATCTCTGTGAGTTTGAGGCCAGCCTGGTCTACAGAGTAAGTTCCAGGACAGGCAGAGTTCATGGTGAGATTTTGTCTGAAACAAACAAACAAAAAAAAAAATCAATGGGGCATTGTGGCACATGTAATCCCAGTGAGCCGTGGTCTGAAAACAACAGCCATTCAAAACTTCAAGTTGGGGCAGCAAGTAAAACAAGTGCCTGCCCCACTAGCCTGATGGCCCAAGCCTGCGATGGTAAGAACTTCTCAGGAGTGGTGGTAAGGCTTTAATTCCAACACTCTGGAGGCAGAGGCAGGTACAGCCAGGCCTCACAGAAATCCTGTCTCAAAAACCAAAACAAATGAAGAGAGAGAGAGAGAGAGAGAGAGAGAGAGAGATAACCGAGTCCTGAAAGTTGTCCCTAACCTCCACATGTGTGCACTTGGAGTCACACACACCTATACAAATGCCCGCACAACAATAGTGATATGATGGTGATAATATGATCACTGAAACACAGCTGGCTGGAGAGATGGCTCGGTGGTTAAGAGCACTGACTGTTCTTACACAGGCCTGAGACTGGGTTCCCAGCCCCGACATGACAGCTCACAGCTGCCTGTAATTCCACTCTAGTGCCAGGATGCAGAACCCTCTGGCCTCTGCGTGCATGTGATGCACATAAACTCATGCAAATACACATGAAGATTTTTTAAATGTTTAAATTTTAATTAATTAAAAAACAATAAATTCAACCAGGGTCTGATTTCTCAGCCCTGTAATTTTGGCATCGAGGAGGCTGAGACAGTGGGAGAGACTTTAGTTCTAGGCTGGCTGGGGCAACAGAGACACTCTCTCAAAACCAAACAATTCAGCAAGTTGAGAAGGCCCCTAGGAAGAACCTGTAACTGCCACCTTTTGGTGGTAGCCTGATCCCCATATCCCTCTGCCTACCTACACTGGCAAACGTACCACATAACAAGCAAGAGAGGGGACGAGAGGGGGACTTGTACCTGCCTCTGCTTCCCTAGAGTCACCACGCCCGGCGGGAAGCACTGCTCTTCCCGCATCACATGGTCCACTCCCAGGAACACATCAAGAACAAAGGAGAATGCCAGGCATGGTAGCACACACCTCTAACTCCATCACCTGGGAAGCAAGACAGGGAGATCTCTGAGTCTGAGGCCAGCTTGTGTGCATAGGGAGTTCTAGACCAGCCAGAGCTACTACTAGGGAGACCCGGTCTCTAAAACAAAAACAGACTAAAAAGGCCGGCGGTGTGTGTGTGTGTGTGCGCGCGCGCGAGCGCTCAGAGACAGCACACTCATCTGCTGTCGAAGGCCCCAGTTAATTTTTTATTTTTAGATTTATTTGTATGTGAGAGTGCTTTACCTGCATGTGAATGCATCATACGTGTGCCTGGTGCCTTCGGGAGACAGAAGGCATTGGATTCCCCTGAACTGGAGTTAGGGTTTTGAATTACCAAATGGGTGCTTGGAAGTGAATCCAATCTTCTGCGAGAGCAACAAGTACTTTTAGCCATTGAGCCATTACGTCTGCCCTGGAAGGCCCCAGTTTAACCCCCAACACTGCAAATAAAGTCACCAGGCCTGGCAGCGTACATCGTACTCCCAGCACTCAAGAGGCTGAGGCAGAAGAATCACAAATTGGAAGCCAGCTTTGGCTACTCAGTGAGAGCCTGTCTCAAAACAGGTAAACAAACAAAAACATATTAGACTCATATCTGGAACATCTGAATTGATAAAAAGGGATTTGGATAAATAGCTCAGTTGGTAGAGTGCTTGCCCTAGCATACACAAAGTCCTGGATTCAATGCCCAGTACTCCAAAACAAACAAACAAACAAACAAAAAACAAAAACAGCCGGGCGGTGGTGGTGCACACCTTTAATCCCAGCACTCGGGAGGCAGAGGCAGAAGGATCTCTGTGAATTCAAGACCAGCCTGGTCTCTACAAGAGCTAGTTCCAGGAGAGGCTCCAAAGCTACAGAGAAACCCTGTCTCGAAAAAACAAAAACAACAAAAAAAGAATCAATCCCCAGTACTAGGTAAAGGGAGGGTGATGGTACACACCTATAATCCCAGCACTCAGGAGAGAGAGGCAGGAGGATCAGAAATTCAGAATCACAAGTTTGAGGCCACCCTGGGACACATGAAACTCTGGCTCAAGAAAAAGGAAAACCAAACTTACTGAAGTGTTTGAGTACACACTTTACAAAATAGATAAATTGCCGGGCGGTGGTGGCGCACGCCTTTAATCCCAGCACTCCAAAGGCTTTAATCCCAGGCTCCAAAGCTACAGAGAAACCCTGTCTCGAAAAACCAAAAAAAAAAAAAAAAAAAAAAAAAAAAAAAAAAAAAAGTAGATGAATTGCCAGGAAGTTCTAGAAAGATGCCCACCATTGTATGTTAATTACTCCTTAATAAAAATGACTTAAGGGGCCTGAGAGATGGCTCACCACGGCAGACAAAATCCAGACAAGTCTGTGTAGGAAGTGCCTTATCCTGCTGAGTGCGTTGTTTGGTGGCCACTGCAGATCCTAACAGGATGCTTATAATTCTCATCAAGCCACTAGGGATTTCTTAATTGTTTTCCTTTGTGGCACTTAGGGACACCAAGGGAGGTCATTATAGCAGACAGCAGGCTAAGAGCCCCAGCATCCTGGGAGTTTAGAAGAGCCCTGAGGACAGAGCCAGTGGAGGAGCCCAAGCCCCCTCCCCCCAGAACAGCTTAAGTGAAAAACTGGTCTGGAGATTCATCTTGAAAAAAATGGGAACTTGAACTTTAAAAACCAGGGTATAAAGCAAGCATCAGAATTAGCTTCCTAGATTGGTGAGCAGGTACCCGGCCCTGAGGAGTGTTCCCATCCAGGCCCGGACGCTACACCTGGGGCTGTGCCAGGAAAATTTTATTGCAAGGTGGTGGCAGGCCTGTTCGGTCCTACAACTGCTGCAGAGAGGTTCTGGAGTGTGGGTGGAGCCGCCTGCCCAGCCCCTGAATAGGCCTTTACAATCTGGCTTTGAGTCTTTCTCCTGAGTGGATGATGATGTCTTCCTTCCAATCCATACACTCCTTTTCCTTTTCTTACAGAGCTGGCTGGGCCTCCGAGCACCATGGTAACAGGAGTGGCCACAGTAGTTGTGTTGTATCCTAAACTGAAGGGGATTAGGCTGAAGTTTCTAAATGTGATGATTGCTGTCTGCTTCTCAATGGGACCTTTATCAGCTGAGCGTTTCTCCTAGCTGGGCCGGAGTGTGTGCTCAGCATGCACAAAGCCTGAGTTCTGCCCCCAGCACTGTAAAATGGTACTTTATAGCCCTGGTTTATAGAGCTATGTCATCACAGACAGGTCTTAAACCTTGCCCAGCACTTTACGCTCAAGTGAGGGTCGAAGCCACTGCAGACCTGGTGTGAGGCCGCTGTGAACTTGACTCTGCTGTGATATGCTCTTAGTATTGATTTGGCTTTTTTGTTTGTTTTTGCCTGTATATGTTTTATGGTTTTGAGACAGGGTCTCATACCCCCCAAGATGGTCTTGAGCTTGCTGTATAACCATGACCTTGAACTCGCAACTTCCTACCTCCACCTCCACAGGGCTGTGATTATGGCAGGCGCCACCATGCCTGTTTTTCTGTTGTTTGGTTTGTTTTTTTACCTACGTACAGTTGTACTGGTTCATGTATTTATTATTGTGGTGGTGGTGGTGGTATGTGTATGTGTGTGTCTGGGGGCACAGAGCTTGCATACCCCTCACCCACGTGGACAACTTAGTGGAGTTAGCTCCCTCCTTCACATGGGTTCTGGGGATTGGACTCAGGTTGCAGACTTATACAACTAGCACTTTTACCCATTGAGCCATTTCTCAGTCCTCCAATTTTGAATTTTTGTTTTTCCGAGACAGGGTTTCTCAATAGCTATGGAGTTTACTCCTGGAACTCGCTCTGTAGACCAGACTAGCCTTGAACTCACAGAGATCCACCTGCCTCTGCTTCCTGAGTGCTGGGATTTAAGGGGTGCGCCACCACTTCCCAGCTATTTTTGGATTTTTGAGTTAAGACTATCTAAGCCAGGCTAGGCTTGAACTCATGACCCTACTACTTCTGCCTCCCAAGTTCTCGAGTTACAGGTATGTGTCATCGGGCCGGCTCTCAGTCCTTTTCTAATCTTACAGATAATTTGGAGAAGGTAAGACGACTATTTCCTGACATTTCTTTCTCTGGGATCTCTCTGCCAGGTGGTGGTGGCCACGACTTTACTCACAGCAGTTAGGAGGCGGCAGCAGGCAGATCTCTGACTTCCAGGACAGCCAGGGCTATACAGAAAAACCCTGTCTCAAACAACAAAAAGACAGGGTCTCACCATGTAACTCTGGCAGGCCAGGAACTCAGAGATCCTCCTGTCTCTGCCTGTCCAGTGCTGGGTTCAAACGTGTGCACCATCACACCTGACTGCTCCCTGCTCTAGAAGTGCCTCTGAGACAGTTCTGGTGTGGAGCTCATCTTCAATCTCAGCACTCGAGGCAGGTGGATCTCAGTGAGCTCAAGAGCTGTGGATTTCAGGACAGCCAGGACAAAAAAACAAACAAAAAAACAAAAACGTAAATGAGAATTCTCTCTCCACATTTTTTGCTTTGTTTTGTTTTGTTTTTTGGGGTTTCTTTTTCAAGACAGGGTTTCTCGGTAGGCATGGAGCTGTCCTGGAACTAGCTCTTGTAGACCAGGTTGGCCTCGAACTCACAGAGATCCACCTGCCTCTGCCTCCCGAGTGCTGGGATTAAGGGCATGCACCACCACCGCCCGGCCTCCCTCCACCTATAAGAACCTATATACCTGTAGTACCTGAAAAGTTCTGTTTACAATTCAAAATGAAGATGCAGGAGAGTTTGGGTTGAGTCTGACCCCAGGTCAACAGTGCTGCCCTTCATCCTTACCCTTGAAAACTGCGCCCTGAAGTCAGCAATGGAGGAGCAAGGAGTGCACATCTCCCTCCCACTGTCTCCCTTCACACACACACACCACACACCACACACACACACCACACACACCACACACACCACACACACCACACACACACCACACACACACACCACACACACCACACACACACCACACACACCACACACACACCACACACACACCACACACACCACACACACACACACACACCACACACACCACACACACACCACACACACACCACACACACCACACCACACACACACACACCACACACACACACCACACACACCACACACACACACCACACACACCACACACACACACCACACACACACACCACACACACCACACACACACACCACACACACCACACACACCACACACACCACACACACACCACACACACACCACACACACACCACACACACCACACACACACCACACACACACACACCACACACACACACACACATCCACACACACACCACACACACACCACACACACACCACACACACACACACACACACACCACACATACACAGCACACACACACACCACACACACACCACACACACACACACACCACACACACACACACACACCACGCACACACGCACACACACACACAACCAGGCACCTACCTGCTTCCTGACTTCCTCACAGCCCAGGCAACAGGAGCTAGCTCTCGGGTAACTAGCTGGGTACCCTGGCAGCAAGTTTCCGATAAAACATTTCACTCATGCTCAGGATTAGGAAATGTGCCCTTCCTAATTAAATTTGAACTAATCAGTCTAGAAGGGCCAAAGGCCACGTCCCTGTCAGGCTTGTCCCTGAGAACTACAAGTGAGAGGTTGTTTGGGTTCTGGAGAAATTAGGGGTTGGTGTTTTCTTGGTGTGTTTCTTGTGGCTTGAAGACAGACACCGTGTCCACTATGGCACCGTTGACTTTTGTCTAAAATGGAACACCAGTAACAGGCTGACAGCAAACTTCATTCTATGGCTTAAACTATAAATAATCTGCAAAGTTCATGTCACTGTGTAGCAGAGCTGGATACGGGGACCCTGCTGCCACCTATAGTGGGGTGGAGACAGATGGGGGTCAAACATTTGGAACCCAGCAGATGCCACCTCCCTGCAGTGTCCTAGTGACCAGAGGCCCCAGTGGCCTGTCAAGGAATCTGACCCGGCCCTGAGGACAGTGGCCTCTGGCCTCCAGCATGGAGAGCATGAGCCAGTTTCGTGGCGCACGCCTCCAATCCCAGCACTCAGGAGGCAGAGGTAGATGAATCTCTGTGAGTCTGAGGCCAGCCTGGTTGTCCAGGATGGCCATGGCTACACAGAGAAACCCTGTCTCGAAAAAACAAAACACACAGCACGCCTTTAATCCCAGCCCTAGGGAGGCAGAGGCAGGTGGATCTCTGTAAATTCGAGGCCAGCCTGGTCTACAGAGCGAGTTCCAAGACAGCCTGGACTGTTATATAAACAGAGAAAATTTGTCTCAGAAAACACACACAAACAAAACAAACAAACAAACAAAAACCCAAACACGTGGAAGCATCAAGTGCCCCTAAGCCAGTGTGCGCATGACTCAAGAAGGTACAGAGGAAGGGAGGGAGAGGCCACTGCCTGGGAACACCTATTCATCTTAGACGCCACGCGAATTCCTATCTTTGAGACTGACGCAGGGGCCCAGCCTGTGGATCCAGAAACCTCCCCTCTCCTCATGGTGACTCAGGCCCTGTAGCTATCCTGCCTGTCCTTGAAACATCACGAGCACTCACTGGTGTGGAGGGAGCCTCAGTGCTCCCAGGAGGACCCTCACCTCAGTGTAGACACTGGCTCACTAATCTGTAGTACTGATCCTGCATCCCTAAACCAGAGAAGCATAACACTGAACAATGGCTACCTTCATACAGTCCCTGAGCACCCCTCCCCCAGCTCGGCAAAGCCCGTTTGTCCTGGAAACTGCAAAGCAATCCTGTCCACTGGTCCTGTGGACCCAGGACGTTTTGCCTTAGGCTGGATAAAGCTGGCCTCTCCCTGAGGTGCCCCCCACGTCCCGTCTAGTAAGTAGGTCTCCCGTCCGTCCTTCACAGAGTGGCATGCCGAAGCTGAGGGCTGAAAGGGTGGCAGAGGCATTCCCAGGTCCCAGAGCACAGCCTGTGCCTCTGGCCCTGGCCCTCAGGCCTGCTGCCTGGGTTAGTGTACCCTCCCTGCATGTGCTACAGGCATGTCATCCTCTGCCTCTCCTTCCTGGGGGGACAGAAATCAGCTCATGGGGTCCAAAGGGTCATTGGCCAGGACTGCAGAGAATGATTTCAGAGGAGGCCTTTGACCTGGCCAGACGCCCATAATGTCTTGAGCAAGCTGGGCAGCCTGTGTCAACGTGGCCAGCACAGCCTCTCCCCATAAGGCCACACTGGTAGATGAGGGGAAGATTGCCACATTCAGCTGTCCTGGGCCAGGAAAGCAGAGAAAAGCTAAGACACAGCAGCCCTGAGATGCCACAACCCTGAGGTGCCACAGTGAGGTGAGATGCAGGTACCGAGGGGCTTGCTCGCTGCCCACAGTGTAGCCATCACCGAGGGCCTCACAGTCCCTCACCAGCCTTGACCTGCTCTGACATAGCCTAAGATGCTCAGGAGTCTCAAGCTGATAGACCCTGCAAAAGTTCCTGTCATTTCATCAAGTCAGCCATCTGCAGAGAAATCTGAGCTACACAGCACCTGAACACACATGGAATTCCACACGTGAGGGTCCTGAAGCAGGTTCACAGATGCCCAGACACCTCCCCACCTCTCTCTCTCTCTCTCTCTCTCTCTCTCTCTTTCTGCCCACACTATTGTGTCTTCCCAAGCCAGTTCTCAGGCCACCTCACAGTACAGCTCCTCCTGCAGCTGTCACTGCTGTCCTCAACCCTGTCCCCCACCCCCTGCAGAGGCAGAATTAGAATCAGAACAGGTTGTTAAAGAGGCAAGTACTTGGTAGGCACAGCCACTCTCTGTAGGTGTTCCCTATACGATGACTTGCTGTAGGCAGGACAGCAAGAAAGAGAGGCCCAGTGTCCACGCCTGGCGAAGTAACCTTCAGGAGGGATGGTGGGACCACACCACCCAGGCTCCATTTCCTGAACTCCATGGCAGTGGCTTTAGCTGAGGTCCTTGCTCTTCTGCTGTACAGAGCTCAGGGGACATGGTGGTCAGCAGTCCTGTGAACGGAGCCCAAGTGCTGGCCATGCAGCGTTGGGTTCCCCATGGTGAGGCATGAGGCAGGGGTCTGGGACAGGAATGGGAACGCCGGCTGTATTCACCCGTGCAGGCCAAACTGTGGTAGGGAGCCTCCGAGCGTTCGAAGGGCCAGAGGGTGTAATGCGACCTGATCGATAAGCAGGATGGAAAGAGGAGCTCATGTTGAAAAAAGAGATCTGGGGTGCACATAGGTCCCATGGGGACAGGAGAGGTCGCAGTGAGGGCTGGTTAACCCCCGAAGTCGGGCTGGCTGGAGCAGCCAAGCTCAGGATGACCTGGAAATGTCAGCTGGGCCCAGGAACACAGCTTAGACTGAGTCCTGGGCTGCAGTCAGGGCCCAGGGCAAGCCCTCCTCAGCCCCAAGACAGGTTTTGGAGACCTCACTGAGTCCTGTCCTTTGGAAAGCCACATCAGGGCAACCATAGAGCTGGGAGGTCACATGACATCCTGGAGCCAAGCAGCTGGGATAGTAGCTTTGAAGATGGCTGCTGGGGCCAGAGCTGAGGCTCAGAAAGTACTGCCCTTTGGTAGTCAGACATCTCGGTGCCCCAGTGCAGACAGAGCCAAGCCCATCTCCAGTCCAAACACTGTCAGCGGTCCGTCCCCCCCCCAGACCCCAGGATCCAGTGTTCACTGGTGACGTGCCATGAGCTGCAGTGACCCCACACACGGATCCGTAAGGCTCCAACTCCGCTCCCTCAATTAAGAGCCACAAACTAGAACTTTCCGCAAGCAAGTGCCAGGCAGAGACAGATCTATCAGGAGGCTGATGAGCAGGGGACTCTGCCTGGCAGTCTCCATCCAGATTTCTCCCTGGTGTCTACTCAGCTGCCCAGGTGAAGAAGTAGAATCCCAGAGAGGCAGAGTGGGTTTTACAGGCAAGTTACTGGTCAGCACAGGTGGAACCAACCTCTGGTCACAGGGACTAGGGCCTCAGACAGGCTGGACATGCTACCTACTGTCATGCCTCCCCTACAGAGTAGCAGGCTGGGGCTCCCAGCCCCGAAAGCCTGGGAGTTAGGCCAGGTACCTCCTCCCCTCCCACAGGGAGGACTCTGAAAAGCAGAGTGTTCTGTTCTTCTTCTAAGCAGACCTGTGCAGAACAGTTCAAGTCAACCCTCCTAGCTCTGGGTCTGCTCAGCTCTCAGTGACACCGGCATGAGCCGTGCACAGCTCCACTGTGACCCCTAGCTGGGCTGGGCTGCTTCCTTCCTTGGCCTTTGCCCTGTCTGTGATTCCTGTCCCTCCATGATGTCTTCTGGGAGACTCACCGGGTGACATGGCAGCTAGTGACTGGGAGACAGATGGGGTGGGAGCATCTGTGTATCTGGGTTTGGAGAACCAGACACAGCAGCAGCAGTGCTCAGGCTCCCAGAAGGCTCCTGAGTCAGGTAGCAGAGCCTGGTTCATCAGGAGCTAGAACAGAAATGGCCCTAATGAGGTTGCTGGTTCTAGGTGTTTCAAAGTTTCCTCAAGCTGGATGGTGGTGCACACCTTTAATCCCAGCACTCAGGAGGCAGAGGCAGGCGTGCAGATCTCTGTGAGTTTGAGGCCAGCCTGGTCTACAGAGTGAGTTCCAGGACAGCCAGGGCTACACAGAAAAACCTGGTCTTGAAAAACAAAACAAAAAAGTTTCCTCAGAAAATTGGACATAGGGGGCTGGAGAGATGGCTCAGAGGTTAAGAGCACTGACTGTTCTTCCAAAGGTCCTGAGTTCAATTCCCAGCAACCATATGGTGGCTCACAACCATCTGTAATGGGGTCTGGTGCCCTCTTCTGCCTGCAGACATACATGGAAGGAATGCTGTATACATAATAAATAAATAAAAATATTAAAAAAAAGAAAAAAAAAGAAAATTGGACATAGTATGACCTATCTGTAACCCCAGCCCTCACAAAGCTGAAGCAGGAGGATTGTTGTGAGTTTAAAGCCAGCCTGGATTACAAAGCAAGACCCTAATTTTAAGAGACAGACACAAGAAAAAGAGACACACACACACACAGCAAAGCAGAAAGGAATGCAGGATGGGAAGCAGGGTGGAGGGCGCTCATCTGCCTGTCACTTCCCTGAAGCCCCTGCCCACTGCACAGTGGATTAAACTGGGCACTGTGTGGCTGAACTGACTCTTACCCTACTCAATACCCATTCAGCATGTGCCAGGTCCATGGGGGTCAGAGAGGTGAACTCATCAATGCTGAGCAAACCGTGCCTATCACCTCCCAGCCTGCAAGGCTGGCAAGCAGTGGGGTTAGGTCCCCAAACCACTAGACTGTTATAAAATGCCGAGCGCATGGTGCTGCCTGCTTTTAATCTCTGCATTTGGGAAGCAGGGGCAGGTGGATTCCAATTTTTTTGTTTTGTTTTTTAAGACTTGGTTTCTCTGTAGCTTTGGGGCCTGTCCTGGAACTCACTCTGTAGACCAGGCCAGCCTTGAACTCACAGAGATCTGCCTGTCTCTGCCTCCTGATTACTGGGATTAAAGGTGTGAGCCACCACCACCTGGCTGGATACCCAATTTCTAGGCCAGGCAGTTTACATAGTGAGTTCCAGGTAAACCAGGGCTACACAGTAAGAGCCTGCCTAAAAAGAAAAAAGTATAAAAATGCAAAAGTCCCAGCTTGCAGTGGCGGCACACGCCTTTAATCCCAGTACTCAGGAGGCAGAAACAGGCGGATCTCTGTGAGTTCAAGGCCAGCCTGGTCTGTGAGAGCGAGTTCCAGGACAGGCTCCAAAACTACAGAGAAACCCTGTCTTCCCCGCTCCCCCAAATGCAAAAGCCCCAGCTCCAAGTAAACCAGAAGTTTCCTGTCTGCTGGGCCAGGCCGCCAGAGAGAAAGGACAGGTCTTTAGGGAAGTGAAATAATGTCTCACAAAAGAAATGCTGGGGGGTTTTGTGGGGTTTTTTTTATGAGTTTTTGAGACAGGGTTTCTCTGTAGTTTTGGAGCCTGTCCTGGAACTTGTCGACCAGGCTGGCCTCGAACTCACAGAAATATGCCTGCCTCTGCCTCCCAAGTGCTGGGATTAAAGGTGTGTGCCACCACCACCTGGCAAGAAATGCACTTTTAGTGTCAAAGACTCAAAAGACAGAAAAGGTCAAATACAGATGGTCACCTACAAAACCTAGATGTGGCTTGCCCGTTAAGTCTGGGTGCTGGCAGCAGCAGGAAAATGCTCGCTATACCATGGCGTAAGTGGACACTGGCAGGGATGCTGTGTTTACCTGCACAGTGCAGCTCTGTCACGAATGTTGGAAGTGTTCATGAACACCCCCTATCTACTCAGGCCCTGACACGGGTCAACTGACTGGACTCTCCATGGGGTGATCTGTCATGAACGGGAGGTGGGGCCACCTGCCCCATCCCCTTAGGAAATGGACACAGCAGGTCAGGGTGTTTTTGTTGTTTTGTTTCTGTGTGCTGGGGGGAGAGGCAGGCCCAGGATCTGCCAAGAATATATGGAGCCCATGCCCACAAAGACCTCTTAAACTGCACCCCAGTCAGGATCCAACACAATTGCTGCCACTAGCTAGGGCTAGGTCATTATGGGGGGAGGAGTCTACTGGCCTCTATGGGCTCCTGCAAAGGAAAACAGAATGAGTGCTCACAGGTGTATGACCAGCTCTGGGCACGCACGCACGCACGCACGCACGCCTCCGCTTCCTTATGCCCCTGACCTGCACTTTTTTCTGCCTCTTCCCTACAGAGTGCCCAGCATCTCCAGGAGCCAGCTGTCTCCAGAAGGTCGACCAGAGCCCTGTCACCATGCAAAACCCCTTTGCTGTCAAAGGGCTAAAGATGGAAGCGCAGCCTAAAGCCACACATCCCAGACCCAGCAAGTCTCGTCCAGCTAAACCTACAAACTGCCAGCAGCCGCGGCATCCCAGGATCCGCAACTATAACCTCAAGGACTAAGCCTCAACCTCCTGCAGGGGACCCAAGAGTGCTTCCGCCTCGGTGCTTGGAGCCTGTGCTGGTGCAGGTGTACACATGGCATGCAGGTGGCTGTGAGCACAGGCAGCCTCCCAATGATAGCCTTCCTGATGCCACCAAGCCATTAAAACCCTCCTCCTTCTGCCTGGCCTGCAAAGTTGTCTATCTTGTCCCACTGCCACCTGCCTACATGGCCACTGACAGCCACTGCACACTGACTGTGTCGTTCTCTAGAACCTGGCGGGGGAGAGTAGAGTAGCTACCTATGAAGTATGTTCTCAAAGAACATTGTGTGAGAGGTCCTCCCAGTCCGAGCCTGGTAGGGGCCCCATCACCCTAAGTACCGCAGGAACATATCCATATGCCCTTCTTCTTTTTTTTTTTTTTTTTTGAGACAGGGTTTCTCTGTGGCTTTGGAGCCTGTCCTGGAACTAGCTCTGTAGACCAGGCTGGTCTCGAACTCAGAGATCCACCTGCCTCTGCCTCCCGAGTGCTGGGATTAAAGGCGTGCGCCACCACCGCCAGGCCTCCATATGCCCTTCTGAAAACCTCATCATGAGACCTGCCTTGACTTGAACTGTCTTAGGGCCAATTCCTGCCCCAAGTAGAACTTAAGGATGGCTTTGGCTTGGCCTTGCTGGGTTTCCTCCAAGACAGATGTGGAGAGCTTTCGGAGTGCAGGTCTCTCCCGGGTCTAGGTTTCTTTGTGACAATGACTAGTCTTGAGAATCTTTTTTTTTAAAAATATTTATTTATTTATTATGTATACAATATTCTGTTTGTGTGTTTGCCTGCAGGCCAGAAGAGGGCACCAGACCCCATTACAGATGGTTGTGAGCCACCACGTGGTTGCTGGGAATTGAACTCAGGACCTTTGGAAGAGCAGACAATGCTCTTAACCTCTGAGCCATCTCTCCAGCCCCTAGTCTTGAGAATCTTGCAGCTTCATTTTTTTTTTTTTTTTTTGTTTTTCGAGACAGGGTTTCTCTGTGGTTTTGGAGCCTGTCCTGGAACTAGCTCTTGTAGACCAGGCTGGTCTCGAACTCAGAGATCTGCCTGCCTCTGCCTCCCGAGTGCTGGTATTAAAGGTGTGCGCCACCACCGCCCGGCCCTTGCAGCTTCATTTTGCACATGTATAAAATACTGAGAGATGGCTCAGTGGTTAAGAGTATTGGTTGCTCTTCCAGAAGTCCTGAGTTCAATTCCCAGCACCCACATGCAGCTCACAATGCTTGTAACTCCAGTTCCAGGGGATCTGAAACCCTCAAAGTATAGACCGGCAAAACACCCGTGTGATTAAATAAGTAAATAAATCTTAAAAAAAAAATACTAACAGTGATTACTCTCTGTCTGGGCCAGACAAACATCACAGGAAAGCCCACATGAGTTATGTGGTCTTGGGTGTCACGTGAGAACCTCAGGCCTAGGTAGCAGAGATCTGCACATCATTCTTGTGTTTGTAGTAGGCTTCTCTGCAGGTGCATACACCAAGAGCCATGGGATGTCTTCACAACAGCCCACCTGGGCACACTGTGCTTCCAGGATCAGCAGGGGCAATGGAAGGCCATCCTGATGTGGCTCCTTCACAGGCCAGCTGCGCGTTGCTGGTTAGGCCACACGTATGTGAGATGTAGCCCTGCAACATGCATGGAGGGATAGAGGGAGAGGAGCAGATGTCTGCTCTGACCTCAGCACCCTACAATGGACAGGCCCAGACCCTGCATTCAGCCTCTCCTGGTTACAACCCCTCCACCCGAGTCCCTGAGAGCTGCAGACCTCTGCTGACCACTTCCTACTGACCAGCACCAGGAGGTGGGGTTGGGCAGTTCTGGCTGGCACAGGCACAAGCCTTTTGAACTGGCCCGAAAACCGAGACACCCAAAACAATCACCAAAGTGAAGACCCTTGAATGGGGGCGGTGCAGGTACGGAACCTGGGTCTCTATAGAATACACACGACAGCGGAAGATGCCAACAGCGAGGCATAAAATGGGCCTTAAAGACATGGGGGCAGTGGCTGGAGAACTTGGGGGCAAGCCAGCATGCGGGCAGAACACACCTGCCAGTCCTGTAGGCTGACCTTCCGCAGACAGCCTGGGTGGACAATCAAGTTGGGGAAGCTAGAAACCAGGGTTGACAAACAAGGCTGAAGCTCTGGCACCCGTTCGCATCTAGGCTTTTTCAGACACCAAGCAATGGACAGGCAGTCAAGGACCACTACCTCCCCCCCCACCCCCCGCCCCGCCGCCAAAAAACAAAAAGCACTGCCCCATAAGGAGGTGTCTCTTTGGTGACCAGGGAAGGGAGCCACCTCTCTGGGCGCTCCGGCGGCCCCCTGAGCAGTTCGTCTCTTTTTGGTCGGTGGGTTTGTCATCTTCCGCCCCCAAACTTGCTGACCCTTTCAAAAGAGGAATTTGAGGGAGGGAGGGAGAGGGTCCCGGAAACGAGGATCTCAGGGAGGCGCTCAGCAGCTCCTTTGTTCCCACCGTGCGGGGGAGGGGTGGTATCCCGCTCGCCAGATGGCCGCGCCTGGACCGTGCGCGGACTCCGGAGACCGCGGCATGCAGTCTGTCAGTATTCCTGATCCTGCTCACTCTACCCGTCCCTGCCCGCATCCTGGTCTCCAAGGTGGCCACCGAGAGGGTGTCCGAGAAAGCTGAGCCACGATGACCGGTAGTAACCCCGCCGGAGGCGCCCTCCGCCAGGGTCAACGACCGCGCTTGCGCGGGGGCCCGCGAAGCGCCTAGCCGCCGCTCCCGGCCCATCACCCTATTGCCTAGCAACGCCCACCCGCGCGCCGCCATTGGGCCGTCGCGGACGGCCTCGGCACCCCATTGGTCTCGATGTGGAGCAGGCCACGCCCCTCAGCTCCGCGCGCGCTACGATCGCGGCGTGAAGTCGGCGGCGACACGGGCCTGTGGCCCCGCGTGGTCCCGGTGTCTTCCGCGCAGTCCCCAGTGTGACCAAGCACGCCCGTCCCACGCCGCGCGCGCGCACCGTGCACACCTGGCCCGGCCCCGGGGGTGGAGAGGGCGGGAGAGATGAGGGCGTCGGGCCCGGGCCCGCGTGGCCTGCGCGAGGCCGGGGGCGGGAGACGGAAGCGGGTGGGGGCCGCGCGCTCCTTCGGCGGCGGCGCGCGCCCGCGCAGGGTCCCGGCTGGGGGCGGCGCGCGCGGGCATCACCCCACCGGCGGCGGCGCGCCGGGTCCCGGGGCGCAGCCCCGACGCTCATTGGCCTGGGCGGCGCAGCCAAGCTGTCAGCCCATGTGGCGTGGCCGCGCGGGGATGGCCGCGGTTTAAATAGCGCCGGCGCGGCCTAGAGGGAGCCAGAGAGACGGCAGCGGCGTCCCCATCTAGTTCGCCTGTCGCGCTCCGCGCTCGTCGTATGCCTCCAGAGCCCAGTCAGGTACGCGGCTCCGTTCCGGGGTCCGAGGCGGCAGGCCGGGAGTGCCGTGGCTCCGGCGGGAGGACGGGCGGGCGCCGATCCCCGGTATTCTTGCGCTCACAAAAGCGCCGCCGCTCCCCTCCGACGGCCAGCCACCCGGATGCTCGGTGCGGTGCGGCCGAGAGGGGCGCGGGAGGGGTGTGCGGAGGGCCAGCGCGGCGGGCCGCTGTCACGTGGGCGCCGCGCCAGCCCCGGTGCAGGAGGCTGGGCGCCGCGTGGATGGGGCCGGGGCCTTCGCCCGCGGCAGTGGGACGCGGGCGCCAGCTCGGAGAGGCCAGATGCGGGGTCTGGGTTCGCACGAGGCCTCAGGGGCCTCAGCGGAAGTCACCGGACTATCCAGGCCTCGCCGGCAGGGTGGCGCGGAAGCCTCCACGTTAGACCTACGGCTGCAAGGCCTGGACTGTCCTGGGCAAGTGCCCTGGGGACCCGAGGACCTCATGCAGCCCCTGCTGCTGCCTCCGCCAGGTTATTATAAGGTGTTCGGCCAGGTGACGAGAGGCTTGGACTGTCCCTGCTCCGCACCTAGCGGGGAGTAGTTAGTACTCCAGGTCGGATCTTGCAGGGTCCATGGGCAGGGGCTGTGTTTGCCTCTGCCCCGCCAGACCTGGGCACTCCATAGTAGTCGGGCCTGTTCCTTCTGAATCCTCAGCAAGCCTGGCGTCCTTGCTGGCCCTGAGCAGAACCCAGTCTCCATCCCCACCTGGAGAGGGAAGCGCCGGCTTCCCCGTGGCTTGAAGTGAGAGCATGGTTGCCAGCGTTCCAGACCCATCTCTCTTTGCAAGTTCCTGATTTGACCAGTACCCAGTAGGCACTGCCTGGAGGTCATATGGTCCCATGTAACTCCAGCGAGGCATGGTAGGGTCAGGCCATGTTATGTCGGTGCGAAAGGAAGGGATCAAAACCTTAGAAGTAGCTCTCTCGGTGCTCAGAGCCCTGAGCACTCGGCTCATCCAGGCTGGGTACTGCTAGGGTTTTTCTGAGCCGTGGCTCTCAGAAAGTCAGTGCAGGACACTCAGGATGCTACCTGTGGATCAGGGTCCATCTTAACCAATTGAGCAACGATGGCTACATTGTGGCCTTGGCTGGGAATGACTGTGTGGGGCCCACCATGCTACCTTCCCCACAGAGAAGAGCCATGGAGGAGGTGGTGATAGCCGGCATGTCGGGCAAGTTGCCTGAGTCAGAGAACCTGCAGGAATTCTGGGCCAACCTCATTGGCGGTGTGGACATGGTCACAGACGATGACAGGCGATGGAAGGCCGGTGAGTGTTCCCTAGGATCGGGAGTCAATTGCCAAGGCATTTCCTGGAGACAGTGCTCGCCCGTTGAGATTCCTGTATAGTTGTGAGGTTGAGAACCAGTCAGAAGAAAAAGGACAGATGACTTGCTTGGGTCCTTCTGAAAGTCCCTTCTGCAGCCTGTACTCTGAGCCGGCTGTCGGTGTCTTAAGATGCTGATTTGACTCTCACACCCATCGGGCTCTAACTAGAGCCCAAGAGTGGCTCTACCTGATGGACAGGTGTGAGTCAGCATTGTGAGGCTGGCCTGGCCAACCATATCAGCAGCGGGTCTCCCGTCAGGATGGAGGTGACAGGGTGGTCGCCAACCTCAGCTCTGGCAGGTGTTTTGGGACCCCTCGTTCACAGTGAGGTTGGTTCGCTTCTTTATTGGAGCCTTCCCCAAGAAGAAGGAGCTCCTTGTTCCCTGGCTTCAGGGGCTGTGATGTTCCACAGGGCTCTATGGTCTGCCCAGGCGGTCTGGAAAGCTGAAGGACCTGTCCAAGTTCGATGCCTCCTTCTTTGGGGTCCACCCCAAGCAGGCTCACACAATGGACCCCCAGCTCCGGCTGCTGTTGGAAGTCAGCTATGAGGCTATTGTGGACGCAGGTGGGTCACTGGGATGCTCCTGCCCTTCGGAGAACATGAGGGCTGAGGGGGTAGCTCGGTGGTGGAACACTTGTCCAGTGTTCACAGGAACCTGGGTCTCATCCCCAGCTCTGTGGAAAGGAAGAGGAAATGTAACAATAGTATCTTCTTGGCTTTGAGATATCAGGAAAGCCTGGCATAGGCCTCTGGCTGTGTCCCCAGCCCTGATCTAGGGCCAGTGGCTCAGGAGGCGGGGGCCTTGGGTAGGTCACAGTTTCACAACTGTACACCAGTGGTGTCCCAGGCGCGCCCTGTTACCCCAGTTTCTTCACTCCCTGATCTCTGGCTGCTCTGGAGCTGAGGGCGGGGCTTACAGCAGGTAGTTCTGTAGGGGCTTGGCCTCCAGCTTTGGCAACGCAACAGTCCTGTCCAACAGGCTGTCTCTTGTGGAGACAGAGATCTGGATCCCACTGCTTGGGACATGGACGTGTTCCTTCCTAGGCCTAGAAGACCCCACAGTGGGCAGCCATTGTGGGTTGGTGTCGTGGTGGGAAGAGTGAGCTTCAGGTTGGTAGGAGCTAACTAGCCCTCGACATGATATGCAGCCACCCTGGCGTACAGTCTAAGATCAGGGGGTGCAGGACCCTGGCAGCTTCCATGGTGAACATGGAGGTTCCTAACTGGGCCTGTCTGGCTACCCATGCCCTATCAAAGGCTGGGCACAGCTCTCTGGGGGTTTACTTTCCCAGCTTGGACACTTGGCCTTTGTCTGCCTGTATCTCCTTATCTCAGCCTGTCCTGTGGCAGGCTGCCCTTGGCCCTAGAGAACTCATTGGCTAACGGGCCCTTGGGACCCACCAGTAACACCAGAGGCCAAAGGAGTTGCCTTTGGGACAATGGTGTCCTCTGTCCCTCCTGTGGTTGCAGACTGACCCAGACCTTAGAGGCCCACTGTTTCCCCTCTCACCCAAACCTGTGTGGCCAAACCTGAGCCTTACTGCTGCCCCCGGCAGGCATCAACCCAGCCTCGCTCCGAGGAACAAACACTGGTGTCTGGGTGGGTGTGAGTGGTTCCGAGGCATCGGAGGCCCTGAGCAGAGACCCTGAGACACTCCTGGGCTACAGCATGGTGGGCTGTCAGCGAGCCATGATGGCCAATCGGCTCTCCTTCTTCTTCGACTTCAAAGGTTGGTTTTCTCCCAGCCCTGGTGGGTGGACAGACCAGCCCTGGCATAGGCCTCACCTGCATGTGTCCATCCATCCGGGCAACCCTTTGGGGTTCAGACTTCCTTGTTCTTGAGGAAAGCTGAGAGGGGTGCTCGAGGTCTGGGTAGGCCAGTGTCCGCCTTGGGGTACCAACACCTGCTTTATGCCCTTGCTCGCAGGGCCCAGCATTGCCCTGGACACAGCCTGCTCCTCCAGCCTGCTGGCACTACAGAACGCCTATCATGCCATCCGTAGTGGGGAATGCCCTGCTGCCCTTGTGGGTGGCATCAACTTGCTGCTGAAACCCAACACCTCTGTGCAGTTCATGAAGCTGGGCATGCTCAGCCCAGAGGGTACCTGCAAGTCCTTTGATGACTCAGGTGAGGTTGGCATGGGGTTGTCTTTAGGCTTCCTATGCAGGGTTCCAGTCTGTACACAGAGTATGGCATCCTGACTCCCGCTGAGGCATATGGGGTGTGAGTGTACACACACACACACCATCATCCCAGAGTACCTGCCTGGCTTAGGTGTTGATCTGCCCTAGGGAATGGATATTGTCGCTCTGAGGCTGTGGTGGCGGTTCTGCTGACTAAGAAGTCCCTGGCCCGGCGGGTCTATGCCACTGTACTGAATGCTGGCACCAACACAGATGGCTGCAAGGAGCAAGGTGGGCACAGAGGGCAAAGAGAGCATGGGTCTCAAGAATGCAGAGGTGGAGTGTGCAAGGCTTCATACCTCCATTACCCCGTCTGCACCAGGTGTGACATTCCCCTCTGGAGAAGCCCAGGAACAGCTCATCCAGTCGTTGTATCGGCCAGCCGGCCTGGCCCCCGAATCCCTTGAGTACATTGAAGCCCACGGCACGGGCACCAAGGTGACAGCCCTTTCTAGCCCGTACGACCCCTGCACCGTTACTAGAGCGATTCCTGGCTGCAGTCTTAACCTCCTTGTGTCCCTTGCAGGTGGGTGACCCCCAGGAGCTGAATAGCATTGTGCGAGCCCTGTGTGCCTCCCGCCAGGGCCCTCTGTTAATCGGATCCACCAAATCCAACATGGGGCACCCTGAGCCTGCCTCAGGCCTTGCAGCCCTGGCTAAGGTGAGCAGGCTGGGCTCTGTGAGTCAGAAGTCTCCGATATGTGGGTAGCTGTGTACTGTGACCACCACTTACCTACCTGTGGGCTCCTGCCTGCACCGTGGCCGAGAAGGCAGGCAGGACGGGGCTACCCTGTGGTCTTCTGGACAGAGGAAACCCTTGCCTGCGAAAAGGATGGGCAGTTCTGAGGACGCATTTGGGCAGCCAGGTTCAGCAGAACGCCTCGTTCTGTGATGGCAAAGGAGGAGTGAGCCGGCAAATGCTCCGGCGTGTGCCCTTTCCTGATGGGTGACCCTCACACCTGCCTGTCCGTTTGTAGGGACCTTCAGCCCGTTTCTATATTGGGAGACATGTACAGTTTTCTGCAAGACCCACCTCTGAACTTCCATGCCTTCTAGGGCTGCTCCTGACTGGGGAGGGGGTGTGTTTTAGGGAGGTGGGTAGGCACACTTGGCTGGGGTCTGCTGCCCCCTAACTAACATGTGTTCTGGCTGCAGGTGCTGCTATCCCTGGAACATGGGGTTTGGGCCCCCAACCTGCATTTCCACAACCCCAACCCTGAAATCCCAGCCCTTCTTGATGGGCGGCTGCAGGTGGTGGATAGGCCCCTGCCTGTTCGTGGTGGCAATGTGGGCATCAACTCTTTTGGCTTTGGAGGTTCCAACGTCCACATCATCCTCCAGCCCAACACACGGCAGGCCCCTGTTCCTGCCCCACATGCTGCCCTTCCCCGTTTGCTGCACGCTAGTGGACGAACTGTAGAGGCGGTGCAAGGCCTGCTGGGACAAGGCCGCCAGCACAGCCAGGATTTGGCCTTTGTGAGCATGCTCAATGACATTGCAGCCACCCCTACAGCAGCCATGCCCTTCAGGGGTTATACTGTGCTGGGCATTGAGGGAGATGTCCAGGAAGTGCAGCAAGCGCCCGCCGGCAGACGCCCACTCTGGTTCATCTGCTCAGGTGAGCCTGCCCTTTGCTCCCAGGCTAACCCTCGGAGGGGGGCTGGCTACCTTTCCCTGAGGGCAAGGCTGGTAGGGTTCCATGCTGTGGCCCTGATAAGCTTTCTGGGACAGGGATGGGCACGCAATGGCGCGGGATGGGGCTGAGCCTCATGCGCCTGGACAGCTTCCGCGAGTCTATTCTGCGTTCTGATGAGGCTGTGAAACCATTGGGAGTAAAAGTGTCAGACCTGCTGCTGAGCACAGATGAGAGCACCTTCGATGACATCGTGCATGCCTTTGTGAGCCTCACTGCCATCCAGGTAGGTCACCAGCATAATGGTGGGGTCCTGGGACACTCAGAAGCAAGGAGCTATACTCTCCGGGATCACACAGTCCAGGATGTGGGCACCAACATGTATGCTTCCCTGGGCAGAGCAAGCCTGGGGAAGAGTAGGGCTTCCCAGGAGTCCTGACATCAGAGAGGCTAGTGGTCCCAGGGCTGTGTGAGTCACGTGACCTGTGTCTCCAACCCCCAGATTGCTCTCATAGACCTGCTGACCTCTGTGGGGCTGAAACCTGATGGCATCATTGGGCACTCGCTGGGAGAAGTTGCCTGTGGCTATGCCGATGGCTGTCTCTCCCAGAGGGAGGCTGTGCTTGCTGCCTACTGGAGAGGCCAGTGCATCAAGGACGCCCACCTCCCAGCTGGGTCCATGGCAGCTGTTGGTAGGTATCCTCTCGGGACCCCACCTCAGACACCGGGATCTTCTTGAAAGGGCAAAGTTCTGGGTTCTTCAAAACAATGAGCTGCCGCCTTGGAGGAAGAAGTGCGGTTACAAGGGGACAGGCCACTCTGCTCGGGTTGTATTCACAGGAGGCTTCAGTTCTTCTGAGCCCACAGACCTGAGCAAGACGGGAGATGAGGGGCAGAGAGCTACTTACTTGACCCTAGGTGGTCATTGCCCAGCTCCTCCATTACTTACCCCTGACACCCCCCAAGGGTCATTTCTGAGGTGAGACCTGGCCCCTTTCCCATGCTAACTCCATAATGACACCTCCTCTTGAGATCAGACGCAGAGGAGGGTGAAAGTGCCCTGGGAAGGCCAGTTCTGAGGCTGTCATTACGTCATCTCATTCCACAACACCCTTGGCCCCAGGTGGTGCTCATGGCAGAATCCTGGTTCAGGGTGTGGGTGGGGACCCGCTCTGAGGCCAGCCACTCTTGATTGCAGGTTTGTCCTGGGAGGAATGTAAACAGCGCTGCCCCCCTGGTGTGGTGCCTGCCTGTCACAACTCTGAGGACACTGTGACCATCTCTGGACCTCAGGTGGGCCCTGCAACCATAGCAGGACTTCTCCCCCCTGATTTTTGCCCTGGCCCTACACAGGAGGCTAAAGGGCCCAGTGGTGAGCTGTACCTGTCCCCATCCCTACTGTTTCTGACAAGGGACAGCCTGCTCAGACCCCTCTGACCGCTGGCTCTGCTGCCTGCAGGCTGCAGTGAGTGAGTTCGTGGAGCAGCTGAAGCAGGAGGGTGTGTTTGCCAAGGAGGTGCGGACAGGTGGCCTGGCCTTCCACTCCTACTTCATGGAAGGCATTGCTCCCATGCTGCTGCAGGCTCTTAAGAAGGTGAGTGCCTGGCCATATACGTGGACCTAAGGGTGTGGTAACTTGACTCCACTTGTTAACCAAGCTTCTGTGTTCAGGTGATCCGGGAACCACGGCCACGCTCAGCTCGCTGGCTCAGCACCTCCATTCCTGAGGCCCAGTGGCAGAGCAGCCTGGCCCGCACATCTTCTGCTGAGTACAACGTCAACAACTTGGTGAGCCCCGTGCTCTTCCAGGAAGCACTGTGGCATGTCCCCGAGAATGCTGTGCTGCTGGAGATTGCTCCCCATGCACTGCTGCAGGTGAGCAGTGGGTCTGCCCGGGGAAGGGGCGCAGCAGCCTGCCAGTCACTGGAGAGGATGAGTGTGGCGTGCAGGAGGTCAGAGCCCAGCCCTCCTTTGCCATGCACAGGCTGTCCTGAAGCGGGGCGTGAAGCCCAGCTGCACCATCATCCCCTTGATGAAGAGGGACCATAAAGATAACCTGGAGTTCTTCCTCACCAACCTTGGCAAGGTGCACCTCACAGGGTAGGTTCCCCTGCTCCCTGCTGCTCCTGGGGGCCCATTCCACCCTCCATGAGAGGGGTTACTGTGGGCCTCGTTCAGTTCTGGCCCTGTTTGGCCATCTTGGGATCTTGAAACAAATGGAGCCACAAGTGTCTCAGACCTGGGGCAGGTGTGTCACTCGGCTCTCTCCACAGCATCGATGTCAACCCTAATGCCCTGTTCCCGCCTGTGGAGTTTCCGGCACCCCGAGGGACTCCTCTGATCTCCCCTCACATAAAGTGGGACCACAGTCAGACCTGGGATGTCCCAGCTGCTGAAGACTTCCCCAATGGCTCCAGTTCCTCCTCTGCTACAGTCTACAACATTGGTGAGCTGGGCCTCATGGTGGGGAGGTTCCTTCCCAGGCACATTGGCCAGTGCTGAGGTCTCTGTCCCTTACAGATGCCGGTCCTGAGTCTCCTGACCACTACCTGGTCGACCACTGCATCGATAGCCGGGTCATCTTCCCTGCCACTGGCTACCTGTGCCTGGTGTGGAAGACACTGGCCCGCAGCCTGGGCCTGTCCCTAGAAGAGACTCCCGTGGTGTTTGAGGATGTCACCCTTCATCAGGCCACCATATTGCCCAAGACAGGTAAGAGACACCCTCAGCAGGGGCCGCTGGGATGTTGAGGACTCTGCTCTGACCTTTCTTCTCTGCAGGGACTGTGTCTCTGGAGGTGCGGCTGCTAGAAGCCTCCCATGCCTTTGAAGTGTCTGACAGTAGCAACCTGATAGTGAGTGGTAAGTGGGACCTGGCTGGACCTGTGGGGCCTGGGACCCCGATCCCAGCCAGCCCTGCGCTCAGGTCCTCCTGCTGTTCCGTCTCCTACAGGAAAAGTGTACCAGTGGGAAGACCCTGACTCCAAGCTCTTCGACCACCCTGCAGACCTGAACGCCCCTGAGTCTGCCCCTGCCTCCCGCTTGACCCAGACAGAAGTGTACAAGGAGTTGAGGCTGCGTGGATATGATTATGGCCCTCACTTCCAGGGCATCTTTGAGGCCAGCCTTAAAGGTGGGCAGGAGCATCCCGGAGTCTGAGCACAATTGCCAGGACCATCTCCTCCCATTGGGGGGAAGTAGAGGCCCCTGGAGCAGGTGCTATCTGGAGTCCTGACCCGGCCCCTCTGCTACAGGCGAACAGGGCAAGCTGCTCTGGAAAGACAACTGGGTGACCTTCCTGGACACCATGCTACAGATCTCCATTCTGGGTGACAGTCAGCAGAGTCTGCGGCTACCTACCCGAGTGACGTCCATCCACATTGACCCCGCAACCCACCTGCAGAAGGTGTACACGCTGGAGGGGGAGACTCAAGGTAGCTCTGACCCTCACTCTGTGCATCTGTGTCCTTGCTGGGCACTGCCGATGCTGACCAGTGTGTCTCCATAGTGGCCGATGTGACGACGAGCCTCTGTCTGGGCAGCACAGTGTCTGGTGGGGTCCACATGTCAAGGATACACACAACAGCAGCCCCACGGCGGCAGCAGGAACAGCTGGTTCCCACCTTGGAGAAGTTCATTTTCACGCCCCACGTGGAGGCTGGGTGCCTGTCTGAGAGCCCTGCCCTCCAGAGGGAGCTGCAGCTGTGTAAGGGTAAGGCCGCTCTCCATGTCTAGGCACAGCATTCTGCTGCATCCCTTCGTCCTCTGGCCAAAGGGCAAGCTGGGGAATGGGTCCTGAAGTTGGCTGGAGGCCTTGGAAAACAGACCTTTCTCCCTCTCAGGTCTGGCCCAGGCTCTGCAGACCAAGGCCACCCAGCAAGGACTGAAGATGGCAGCACCTGGGCTGGAGGACCCATCACAGCATGGACTGTCTCGGCTGCTGGCAGCTGCCTGCCAGCTGCAGCTCAACGGGAATCTGCAGCTGGAGCTGGGCGAGGCGCTGGCTCAAGAAAGGTTCCTGCTGCCAGAAGACCCTTTGATCAGTGGTCTCCTTAACTCCCAGGCACTCAAGGCCTGCATCGACACAGCCCTGGAGAACTTGCCTAGCCTCAAGATGAAGGTGGTAGAGGTGGGTGCCGGAAGGGTAGACAGGTCGTATATATGCATGGATCCAGGGTGATCTCAGACCTGAAAGCAGGCAGTCATGGTGCAGCTGCTTTCTGTGGTCTTCGAAATCACTCCTACCAGCCCAGGAACGTCATACCAGAAGGAAAGCTTCTAGGAAAGAATTCCTGAAAAAAAAAAAATTAAAAAAAAAAAAGAATTTGGATGCCTTGTGCTCCAAGATGGGACCTCGTTGACAGGCTTGGGGGGTAGAAAGAGCCTCCTAGTTGGCGTTACCACAGGCCCAGGGATGCCTACCCAGCCCCCAGGTTTTTGCTGTTTCCTAGAGGCAGCAGATCTAAGATGTTCCCCCACCCCAGGTGCTGGCAGGAGAAGGTCACTTGTATTCCTACATCCCGGCACTGCTCAACACCCAGCCTATGCTACAACTGGAATATACAGCCACCGACCAGCACCCCCAGGCCCTACAAGATATTCAGGCCAAGCTGCAGCAGTGTGACGTTGCTCAGGGCCAATGGAACCCTGAGGATCCTGCTCCCAGCAGCCTGGGTGCATCTGACCTTCTGGTTTGCAACTGTGCAGTGGCCAGGCTGGCCAACCCAGCCTCGGCCCTGAGTAACATGGTGGATGCCCTCAAGGAAGGTGGTTTCCTGCTAATGCACACGGTGCTCAGAGGTCATTCTCTTGGGGAGATCTTGGCCAGCCTCCCCTCTGCGGTGCAGCCTGGGCCCAGCCTCCTAAGCCAGGTACTGCTGCTGGGTGTGCAGGGCAGGTGAGGGCTGAGTAGAGCCCTACCAGCTCAGCACTTACGTCAGACCTCATGCCGTCACACAGGAAGAGTGGGAGAGCCTTTTCTCAAAGAAGGGGCTGCACCTAGTGGCCCTTAAGAAGTCATTCTATGGTACTGCACTCTTTCTATACCGCCGAGCCACGCCGCAGGACAACCCCCTCTTCCTGCCTGTGGAAGATACCAGCTTCCAGTGGGTGGACTCTCTGAAGGTCAGGTCCTGGGGCTGGGTACCTTTCCTTGCCCTCCCTGGCATGGGACCCTCCTGGAGGCTGACCCTTCTTTGTCCTGCAGAGCATTCTGGCTACATCATCCTCCCAACCTGTGTGGCTCACAGCCATGGATTGCCCCACCTCAGGTGTTGTAGGCTTGGTGAACTGTCTCCGCAAAGAGCCTGGTGGACACCGGATTCGGTAGGAGAGACCCTGAGAGGTTCCCACACGCCCTCACGCCCTCCCACCCACCCTTGATGTCTTTCCTTTCGTCCCACAGGTGCATCCTGCTGTCCAACCTCAGCAGCACGTCTCATACCCCCAAGCTGGACCCTGGCTCTCCAGAGCTGCGGAAGGTGCTAGAGACTGACCTGGTGATGAATGTGTACCGTGATGGGGCCTGGGGTGCCTTCCGCCACTTCCTGTTAGAGAAGGGTGAGCCCATCGCTGCCTGTCCTGCACTTGCCAGGCCAAGGAAGAGGTGGGGGGCAAAGAGCCCGGCCAGGTAGGCCCTGTGACATTCTTGCTTCCTTTTGTCTTCAGACAAGCCCGAGGAGCAGACATCACATGCCTTCATAAATGTCCTTACCCGAGGAGACCTTGCCTCTATCCGCTGGGTCTGCTCTCCCCTGAAACACGCCCAGCTCGCCAGCCCAGGAGCACAGCTCTGTACTGTCTACTATGCCTCACTCAACTTCCGCGACATCATGCTCGCCACGGGCAAGCTGTCCCCAGATGCCATCCCAGGTGCGGCTGAGTGGCTAGGGGTAGTGCATGTGCAACCCAGGGAGAAGTCCTGGGGAGGAAAGGGCTCCCCACACCAGGGCCGCCTACACTTGCACCCCCATACCCTGGACAACCCAAAGGGGGGACCCTTAGCACTGCATGCGCCTCCCCTCTGTCTCCCTGCAGGTAAATGGGCCAACCGGGACTGCATGCTGGGCATGGAGTTCTCAGGCCGTGATAGGAGTGGCCGGCGTGTGATGGGGCTGGTGCCTGCAGAGGGCCTGGCCACCTCCGTCCTGCTGTCACCGGACTTCCTCTGGGAAGTGCCCTCCAGCTGGTAAGTGGGCCGGCTGCAGCTGGGGGTGGCATGATCTTAGAGTTGGTGGCCAGACTGAGGTGATCCTGTGCTGTGTCCTCAGGACCCTGGAGGAGGCCGCCTCTGTGCCCGTCGTCTACACCACTGCCTACTACTCCCTGGTGGTGCGAGGGCGTGTGCAGCGCGGAGAAACTGTGCTCATCCACTCGGGCTCCGGCGGGGTGGGCCAGGCCGCCATCTCCATTGCCCTCAGTCTGGGCTGCCGAGTCTTCACCACTGTGGGTAAGGGCCCTGCCCCTAGAACCCCAGACCTTGAGCTCTGTGATCCAGGCTCACCAGGGCCTCTCTCCTCACAGGCTCAGCTGAGAAGCGAGCCTACCTCCAGGCCAGGTTCCCTCAGCTCGATGACACCAGCTTTGCTAATTCACGAGACACGTCATTCGAGCAGCATGTGTTACTGCACACTGGAGGCAAAGGTAGGTGCCCACCTGGGCCATTGCCAGGGAGTGGTTCGCGCATTCAGTCTAGCCCTCTGTACTGATTGAGCCCGCATGACCCAGAGAATCTGTGTTTATCACCCTAGGGGTCGACCTGGTACTCAACTCCCTGGCAGAAGAGAAGCTCCAGGCCAGTGTCCGGTGCCTCGCTCAGCATGGCCGCTTCCTAGAGATCGGCAAATTTGATCTTTCCAACAACCACCCCCTGGGTTAGTAGTCCTGGGGGCAGGGGTGGGGGCTAGTGTGGGGTCACCGGGGTCTCCACCGGTGACCGTGACTCTCCCGTTCAGGCATGGCCATCTTCTTGAAGAATGTCACTTTCCACGGGATCCTGCTGGACGCACTTTTTGAGGAGAACAATGAGACCTGGCGGGAGGTGGCAGCCCTGCTGCAGGCTGGCATCCGGGATGGGGTGGTGAAACCCCTCAAGTGCACAGTGTTCCCCAAGAACCAGGTGGAGGATGCCTTCCGCTACATGGCTCAGGGGAGACACATTGGCAAAGTCGTTGTCCAGGTGAGGCAGCCCTGCGTACCTGCGCTGGCTTTGGCTGGCAGAATTTAGTTTTTCTGATTCCTCTCTCTTCTGCGTGATATTTGCATGCCACAGCACGTATGAAGAGACGAAGGACACCTAAGAGCAGCCAGTGCTTCTAACCACTGAGCCGTCTCTCCAGTCCCATTAACTAACTCTGACATCTTAAATTAACCCGTTTCTGTTCGTCTGTGTACCACCATGAGGCTGTTTGCCTACTGCTAAGGTTCCAGCAGCTTCTTTCTCATGGCGTCTCTTTGGCTCCACCTACTCTTCCAGCCTGGTTATATTCTGCCCTCCCATAGGCCAAAGCAGCTCTATTCCTTAGCGAATACGAGCACCACGTATACAGAAGGACTCCCACACCATTGTTCCTCATCTCACTGGTCCTTGGGTTGATTCTGAGCCACTACTCTTTATCTGCAGGTGCGGGAGGAGGAGCCAGAGGCTGTGCTCCCAGGGGCTCAGCCCACCCTGATTTCTGCTATCGCCAAGACCTTTTGCCCAGCCCACAAGAGTTACATCATCACTGGTGGCTTAGGTGGCTTTGGCCTGGAGCTGGCCCGGTGGCTTGTGTTCCGGGGGGCCCAGAGGCTTGTGCTAACTTCCCGGTCTGGAATCCGCACAGGTAAGCAAATAGGGGCACTTGGGGCCCCTTTGGTGGAAGGTGTTCTGGGAGGGGCTGTAGGCCACTCCCTCTCCTCCGGTGCAGCCTCACAACCCTGTGTCCCACAGGCTACCAAGCCAAGCAGGTTCGAGAGTGGAGGCGCCAGGGCATACACGTGCTAGTGTCAACAAGCAATGCCAGCTCACTGGAGGGGGCCCGTGCTCTCATCACTGAAGCCACAAAGCTTGGGCCTGTTGGAGGTGTCTTCAACCTGGCCATGGTGAGAAAGGCATCCTGGGCTCCAGATACCTCCAAAGCCTGAGACCCAGGGTAGAACCCCAGAGCTGCAGCAAGCACTAAAACCTTTTCTCCCAGGTCCTGAGAGACGCTATGCTAGAGAACCAGACGCCAGAGCTTTTCCAGGATGTCAACAAGCCCAAATACAATGGTACCCTGAACCTTGACAGGTAGGCAGTACCTCCATTTGGTCCCACCTGTATTGGTCCCCCCCGGGCCTGGGGGTCTGGGGGGAGCAAATCTGTGCCACCTGTGGCCTTCTCTGGACTGCCTTGGAGAGGTTATGGGCATGATAAAGTGATACGAACACCCACCCACAGGGCAACCCGGGAAGCCTGCCCTGAGCTGGACTACTTTGTGGCCTTCTCCTCTGTAAGCTGTGGACGTGGTAATGCTGGACAAACCAACTATGGCTTCGCCAACTCTGCCATGGAGCGTATATGCGAGCAGCGCCAGCACGATGGCCTCCCAGGTGGGCCTCTGCCCAGCCCACCCATGCTGTGACTTCACATGTTCCGCAAAGCCCCTCACCCACTGCCTCCCTTGCTCACAGGCCTTGCCGTACAGTGGGGTGCCATCGGTGATGTGGGCATCGTCCTGGAAGCGATGGGTACCAATGACACTGTCATCGGTGGCACACTGCCACAGCGTATTGCCTCTTGCATGGAGGTGCTGGACCTCTTCCTGAACCAGCCGTATGCGGTCCTGAGTAGTTTTGTGTTGGCTGAGAAGAAAGCTGTGGCCCGCGGTGATGGCAATGCCCAACAGGATCTGGTGAAGGCCATAGCACACATCCTAGGTGAGCCAGCTTCAGGAACACGCCTAGCTCTCCAAGCCTTAGCTTCCCCATCTATAGAAGCAGAGAACAGGGTTATGTGGCCTGGGGAGCTATGACCACAGTGATGTTTGCTTATAGAGAAAAACAGATTTGTTCTAGGCCAGCACTCCCAGCCTGTGCCTAGTTCCCATGTCCAGGTTGTCCTCATCCCCCTCCTCTTCTAAATAAAAAATCCCCTTTGGCAGGCATCCGAGACCTGGCGGGTATTAACATGGACAGCTCGCTGGCAGATCTTGGCCTAGACTCACTCATGGGTGTAGAAGTACGCCAGATCCTGGAACGTGAACATGACCTGGTGCTACCCATGCGTGAAGTGCGGCAACTCACGCTTCGGAAGCTGCAAGAACTGTCCTCCAAGACTGACTCAGCGAGTGGTGCGTACCCGGCAGCAGGTTATGAGAGGGTCTTCGTGTGTCCCGTCCGAGCTTCCAGCACCGGGGCAACAGTACGGTCCTTTCTCCAAAGAGCACTTGGAGCTGGGCGGTGGTGGTGCTTGTCTTTAATCCCAGCTCTAGGGAGGCAGAGGCAGTTGGAGCTCTGTGAGTTCAAGGCCAACCTGGTCTACAGAGTGAGTGCCAGGACAGGCTCCAAAGCTACAGAGAAACCCTGTCTTGAAAAAACAAACAAACAAAAAACCAAAGAGTGTTTGCTTAGTACATGTGTAGTGTACCAGAACCCACATACCAAGGCTAGCCTATATCATACTCTATCCTTACAGAGGTGACAGCCCCCAAGTCCAAGAATGACTCGGCCCTGAAGCAGACCCAGCTGAACCTGAGCACCCTGCTTGTGAACCCCGAGGGCCCAACCCTCACTCGGCTCAATTCGGTGCAGAGCTCTGAGCGGCCTCTGTTCCTGGTGCACCCCATTGAAGGCTCTACCACTGTGTTCCACAACCTGGCTGCCAAGCTCAGCATGCCCACCTACGGCCTGCAGTGCACCCAAGGTACTGCACGTGTGCTGGGGCGGCGCTCGTGCCTGGGGACTCCATTCCCCACTAAGTATTGAGCCCTGTGCTGTCTTGCAGCGGCTCCTCTGGACAGCATCCCGAACCTGGCTGCTTACTACATCGACTGCATCAAGCAGGTGCAGCCCGAGGGGCCCTACCGAGTGGCTGGGTACTCCTTCGGGGCCTGTGTAGCCTTTGAGATGTGTTCTCAGCTGCAGGCCCAGCAGGGCTCAGCCCCCACCCACAACAGCCTCTTCCTGTTTGACGGCTCACACACCTTCGTGCTGGCCTACACCCAGGTAAGAGCTGGGCCAACTGGTCCTAAGTGCTGCCACCTGTGTCTTGGATGTGAACGCATTTCTTCCGGGAGGGTCCTGGTCACTTTGACACTTGGTGCAGCAGTGTCTCCTCCCGTGACAGAGCTATCGGGCAAAGATGACCCCAGGCTGTGAGGCCGAGGCCGAGGCTGAGGCCATATGCTTCTTCATAAAGCAGTTCATTGATGCAGAGCATAACAAGGTAGGTCAGGAGACACCTGGAGTGGGCAGGAAAGGCAGGCTGGAGCTGAGAATGACATGGGGAGAGAGATGGGGTGCTTCTTTAGATCCCTGTCTCCCTAGTGGAAGGCGGGGCACACTAGTCCCATCCCGATACTCAGAACCGTTCCCTCCAGATGCTAGAGGCCCTGCTACCACTGAAAAGCCTGGAGGACCGGGTGACTGCTGCTGTTGACCTCATCACCAAAAGCCACCACAGCCTGGACCGCCGTGAGCTAAGCTTTGCTGCCCTGTCCTTCTACTACAAGCTGCGGGCAGCTGACCAGTATAAACCCAAGGCCAAGTACCATGGCAATGTGACACTGTTGCGTGCCAAGACAGGCGGTACTTATGGTGAGGACCTGGGTGCCGACTACAACCTCTCTCAGGTGAGTGGGGCGGGTGAGGCAGACGCATCTGCAGAGGCACACTGGCTGGTGGCGTCACAGTGAGATGTCCACATTTGCAGGTGTGCGACGGGAAGGTTTCTGTGCACATCATCGAGGGAGACCACCGCACGCTGCTGGAGGGCAGCGGCCTGGAGTCCATCATCAACATCATCCACAGCTCCCTGGCTGAGCCTCGAGTGAGTGTGCGGGAGGGCTAGACCTACATGAAGCCACGCTCCACACCCGCCATCAGAGATGCTCCAAGCCCCACCACACCCTAAATGCAGGGACTGGGAGGGTCCTGCTGGTGGGACCCCCTGCTCCCAGTGGCCTAGCACCACCCCCTCCCTTGGTGGCTGCTAGAAACAGGACCATCACGTGTCCCAGCTACCTAGTGGGGTTCCCAGAGCCACTGACTTGGAGACACCCTGGTCTGTGAAGAGTCAGTGGAGACGTGCAGAAGCCAAACTGAGCCTTTTCTGCCGTGTGGCCTCTGCCACGCTGGCTGTTTCTCCATAAATTCTCATATTTATTGCATTGCTGGGAAAGACCCCCATTGCTCATTCTAGAACCCCTTAAAATGTGGGGCAACTTTCTGGTGAGGTTTCCAGACCCACTACACACAGGCTGCTGGCTGGAGCCCCTTTTTATCCTGGCCCTGCCTACTGCGGGGCAGGGTATGGAGAGGGCTGGTTCCTGGAGGATGAGGACCCCAGCAGACACTGTAGCCCATGGCCCTTGGCCCCCAGTACCCCGGCTGCACCCATGATGCAGGGCCATGCTGACCCTGCGGACCGCACCGGACACTGACTTTGTTTTCCAAGAAAAGATTCAAATTGCTACTTGGGTTTTGAATTTATTGCGACTGTCAGTGTAAAGCACCACGTCTGGACTGATTTTTACACCAATGGTAAAAGTGCTGCTCTTGATGCTGTGCCCTTTCCACATTAAACCACGTGTGAGCACTGGCTCTGCTCCCTCTGTCCAGTCCCTGACCTGGGCTTCAGGTTCCAGCACCACACCCTAGAGGGAGCAGCCGTGGGGCCGCTGGAGACCGCGAGCTGCGGTGTGAGCAGAATATCTCCCCCCTCACGTCGCTCTGGCCATCAGCTCAGTTGGTGCCAAACCAGACACTAGAGCAAAACCTCAGCAGCACTTGGCTGGTGTGAGAAACAGGTGACATGGCCAGAACAGAGGATAACACAGAAAAGTTGAGGTCTCTAAGGTCCCTGGGGAATGCAGGCACAGCCTCATGGGCCCACAGGGCAGCTAGCTTGTATGTATGGGCTTGGGGATAAGCCATGGTGGATCTTGTAAGGCAGCCTTTTGGGGGTCAAGGCCCCTAAACTTATGTCCAGCAGAGACTCAGCAGTGGTATCTTCAGCATCTGTCCACAGGTGGCCGCATACAGCTGCACCCTGGCCAGCCTGGAGAACCTCTCAGTGGGGGTGCAAATAGGGTGCTCAGAAGGGGTCTCGTCCCAGCCGGTGGTTAGCCCAAGACTGATAAGCATCTGGTTAGCTCTCATTCACCCTAGAACATTCCTTAAAAGCTCTGTGTTGTCTCTATGTCTGGTTAGAGAATGGATTTCTACGCCAGCCCAGAAAGGCCTGCCTCCCTCACCCTGCCGTGGGACCTTTAGGGACTCACGTGGTGTTGTATAAGTCCATTTTGTGACCAGCAATAAAATCTTGAGACTCCTGCTCTGTCTTCCATGTGATTTCAGCAGTGCTGGGTCTGGTGGTGCCCCTCAGCGGGTAGAGTCATGCTCCGTGACCCGAGTTTGATCCCTGGAACCCACATAAAAGTAGGAAAAACTAATAGCCCTCTGACCATGCGTGTCAAGTGGAACAATACTAAAATAAGTGGGAAAAAATTCAAGAGCAGTCGCTATTCACAGGCGTCTTGAGAGAGATGGTAGAGGGCAAAATTTAACATCTGGCTTCGTGGCTTGGCACTGAGTCCTGCCATCAGTCAGAAATAATCATCTGCAGCCCCTGCTCTAGTGGTGTGAGTTTACCTTGTGCACTTGAGCAGTAGAGATGGCTTCAAGGGGCAAGAACTCTGGCTGATTTTGCAGAGGAACCAGATCAGGTTCCCAGCAACCTTGGCCAGTTTATAGACATACATGCAAACAAGACGTTAACATACATAAAACTAAAAGAATGAACAAAAGCCCCAAGACCATAAGGCTCTCTTTGGTTTTTGAAGATGGTTTCTCTTAACAGCTCTGGCAGTTCTGGGATTCACTTTATAGACCAGGCTGGCATCAAACTCACAGAGACCCGCCTCTCTCTGCCTCCTGAGTTCTGGAATTAAAGGCATTCACGCCACCTCTTGGCCTAAGGGTCAAAGCTTCTAACTAAACTGCTCCCTACAAATCTCAGCGAGACTCTGGAAAATTGGGTACCTGTGCCCCCATCCCCTCAGCAGGCCGAGGCCAGACTGGGCAATAGATAAGAAGCAGGGGGATGCCTGGCAATGGTGGCACACCTTTAATCACAGAGGAGTTCAAAACTAGCCTGGACAGCTGGGGCTACACACAAACCTACCTGGGGCAGGGCGGGGTGGGGGGTGGACGGGGAGACAAGGTCACAAGATCACCCTATCAAGACACCCAGAATAGACACCAACTTAGGATACCAACCAACAGAAGTAAGTTGGTAACTTCAGGTGTTCAGAATAGAAAAGTGTGTAAGCAAGAGAAGGGACTCTGAGAACCCGGGGAGAGAGAGAAATCTTTATTATTGTTATTAAATAGTGAACAGAGCCCAGGAAGAGATAGGACCTTGTGGGTAATGTGGAGTCCCAGAGTAAGAGGGCAGGGGCGCAGCTTGAGAGGAAAAAGTGGTCTTTGTCTAATGTGCACAAGGCCCTGCTTTCAATCCGTAGAACTGGAAAAGCGGGGTGGGGGTTCACTTTCAAACCTGCAGGTTCAGGAAGCAAACAGGTCGTATGCTACGGTCTATCACAGTCAAACTGCTCAAAATCCAACAAGAAGCAAAAACCTGAGCGGTGGGAAGATGGACTGAGTGGTGCTCCCCGTCATCCCAGAGCTGAGAGTTTACACATGGTATCTGTTGAGCGTGGGCGTGGAAATAAAACCAAATACTAAGTCCTAAATACGAGAGCCACTGTTGAATGTGTGTTTCCTTTAATGTCCAGGAAACGAGATAGGAGGAGCTTGGAGAGTCTAAGGGCACAGACTAGATGCTAGATGCCCCAATCCCATAAAGGTCTCCAGGACATGTAGTGTACGACTGCGACCTGAATACTTGAGGCAAGAAGATTGCTGCTACCAGCTCAAGGATAACCTCAGCTACATGTGTGTTCAATGGATTTGGGAATGTGGGTCAATTGGTAGAGGGCTTGCCCAGAATTTCCGAGGCCCTGAGTTCCAACCTCAGAAAAAGAGCAGGAAGGTAGGCAATCTGGGCCTCTGGCCAGGAGAGCTAGCATAGCAAACCAGAACCGCAGGGAGCCCCACCGCCTTCCCTCTAGTGGTGTCAGAAAGGCTGGGGGAGGGGGTGCCAGAGACATTCACTGCGACCCCTCCAAGCCCTGATCTGAAGAAAAAGGAAGATCCAGCCGGGACGTGGTGGCGCACGCCTTTAATCCCAGCACTCGGGAGGCAGAGGCAGGCGGATCTCTGTGAGTTCGAGACCAGCCTGGTCTACAAGAGCTAGTTCCAGGACAGGCTCCAAAACCACAGAGAAACCCTGTCTCGAAAAACCAAAAAAAAAAAAAAAAAAAAAAAAAGGAAGATCCCTTGAGGCAACAGCAGCCAGGTCTTTTACCTTTCTGTCCTGGTAGGAGACGGACCAACCAAACTGAGGGGTTGAATATGACTCAGCCCAGTAACGCTGAACAGCAAGGTTTAATCAAGACATGAGAACCAGAAAATTGTTGACATGAGTGGGAAGAGCAAAACCATGAGGGGATATAGACACCGAAGTGAGCAAAACTGAAAGCAGCGAGTGGGCTCAGGTGTGGAGTCCAGTGCAGAGGGCTCATCTGTGGTTCAAGAGGCCCCAGGTATCAGCTCCGTTATTAGAAAGTCAGGGAGGGGAGGAGGGGAAAAGGAGGAATGCTTAAGCTGGGTAGAATGCACCTGTAACCCCAGCAATGAGAATTAAGCGGCTGGTACCACATGCTGCAGTAAACAGTAAAGAACATAGCTGTTTTTTTATTAAGGCAGTAAAGATAGTCTCCGCAAAGAAAGAGGACACTGAATGAATTTTAGACACGAGAGACCCACTACTGAAGAAGAAAAAAAAAAAAAACGTAGCGGAAGGTGCAATAACAGTAGCGCCAACACTGCCCAAGCTGTGCCTGGCAGGTCACACCTGTAACCCCAACCAGCATTGAGTGGCAGCATCAGGAGGGGCAAAAGTTCCATCATTCTCAGCTATGAGACTTTGCCTCAAAAACTAAGCTGGTTGTGGTAGTGTATACCCCTGATCCCAGCACTTGGGAGGGAAAGACAAGTGGGTCTCTGAGCTCAGTACAGCCTGGCCCACACAGCAAGCTCCAGGACAGCCAGAGCTGTATAATAGAGACCCTGTCTCAAAAAGCCAATAGTAAAGCCAGGTGGCGGTGGCGCACGCCTTTAATCCCAGCACTCGGGAAGCAGAGGCAGGCAGGATCTCTGAGTTCGAGGCCAGCCTGGTCTACAAAGTGAGTTCCAGGACAGCCAGGGCTACAGAGAAACCCTGTCTCAAAAACGCATTAGTAGTAGTAAATGAATGAATAAACAAATAAATAAAATGATGGAAATCACCTCAATCTGAACCTGCTAGGGGCTGCAGCAATGGCTCAGTGGTTAAAAGCGCTTATGGCTCTTCCAGAGGATATGGGTTCAGTTCCCAGCACCTACATGGTGGTTCACAACCATCCTTAACTCCAACTCCAGAGGATCCTGTGGCCTCTTTCGAACTCCGTAAATCTTGTCACACATATGGTACACATGCATGTTCAGGCAAAGCAGTCACATACATAAAATAAAGCTAAATTTAAAAAAGAAGAAATGGTCTGAGAAGATGGCTCAGTGGTTAGAACACTAACTCCTCTTCCGGAGGTCCTGAGTTCAATTCCCAGCACCCACATGGCAGCTCACAACCATCTGTAACTCCAGTTCCGGGGGATTTGGCATCCTCACATAGACATACATGCAGGCAAAACGCCAATGCATATAAATTAAAGACGTGGTGGTGGCGCACGCCTTTAATCCTAGCACCCAGGAGGCAGAGGCAGGTGGATCTCTATGAGTTCGAGGCCAGCCTGGTGTACAGAGTGAGTTCCAGGACTACACAGTGAAACCCTGTCTCAAAAAACCTAAATAAATAAATAAATAAATAAATAAATAAATAAATAAATAAATGGAAATGGTGTGCAGGCCTCACTGGGATGGGTGAAGTGACTCAGGGACTAGGTGCTTTTAATTTGTATGCAAAGCCCACAGCAGCCACCAAAGAAGGCACAGACAGATGTGTGGCCATAGCTCAGGGCTGCACCCTGGCAGCAAACAGTGTTCCTCCATGGCCTCTGCTTCAGTCCCTGACTCCCAGTTTCGGTTTGGGTTCCTGCCCTGAGTTCCCTTGGCTCATGGTGGATGTGACCGAGCCAAATAAACCTTTTCCTTGGCACACAGGAGTCCAGGTGTGGTGGCGTGTACCTATAACCCTCTACTCATTGAGTGGAAGAGGCCGGGGATCAGAGGTCCAAGGCTGTCTGTCCTTGGCTGCAGAGGGAATCTGAGGCCACTTTCAAAAAGCCAAGTTAAATGTGCATCTAACGTAGGAGCTGCTGTCCTGCTCCCGGGCACATGAATCACCCTACGTCCGTATGAAGATTTGAGCAACAGATTGAATCAGAAACCACTCCAGACTCACAAGCAGGGGAATGGAGAGACGCATTTCAGGACATCCCATAATATGAATACTTCAGAATATCCATGACTGAGTCCTGGAAAGAATGAGCAAAGACTTGAGACACTTCTGTGCGTATAAAGCCCTAGGAAAGCACACATGTCAGTAGCAACCGGAGTGTCATGGATAAAGGGGGTTGGGGGGGTCACAGGGAAACTGGGGGTGGCAATACACACTTTCAAGATCTCACTGTAACAGTTTCGGCTGTGTATATGGGTATCTATAGATGTGTAATTGTCACTTTACCCATACTTCCAAAGCACTAATTATCCTTCCGTGAAGCCGTTTAAGGGGGGATTTATAAACAAAATAATAGTTGGTTAGACCTCTAAACATAGTAAAAGATGCTCAGCCTCTCATTATAAGGGAAATAAAGATTGATAGTCACAACAAGGATGGCTCGTACAACTGCAGACTTGGCCTTCTCACCATGCTGTGGGGGCTGCAGGGGAACCGGTACCAAAGCAGCGCCAGTGGGGAACACACACAGAACAAAGGGTCTCGGGGGAGAGGTGACCGCATGCAGAAAAACGACCTTGGAAAGTGGCCTGACTACGCCTACACACACACACACACACACACACACACACACACACACACAACACTGTGTCAAATCACAAAATAGTGGACATGACCTAACCATCTCCCCTGGATGACTGACAGAACGAATGTCCATGTGTGCAAAGGAGGGCCGTGAGCAAGGAAACCTGACGTGAGCTTCAAGACAATAACTGGGAGAGACAGGCAATCAATCCCAGGACGGTGGAGCGCATCTGTAATCCTAGCATGCAGCTAGCTGAAGCAGGAAGACCATGAGTCGATATGGTTATAACAATATATGTGGGCCTAACAGTAATGCTGCTTCATGTGTTAGGAAGGAAGGAAGAGGGAAAATGTGGTGGAGGGGTATTCTTCAGAATATGCTGTTTGGTTCAGCTGTTTTTTAAGATTTCTTTTCCAGGCATGACGGCACATGCTACCCATGTTCTTTTATTCCAGCACTTGGGAGGCAGAGGCAAGTGAGTTCTGTGAGTCTGAGGCCAGCCTGGTTTACACATAAAATTTCAGACCAGCTAAGGAGACCCTGTCCAAGAAAGAGAAAGAGAGAGAGAGAGAGAGAGAGAGAGAGAGAGAGAGAGAATAAAACGGAACAAAGCAGGAACACATTGGCAGAACCTGAGCATCGTGTGAGTCACACTGAACTAAAAGGGTCCCGTGCTCCTGGTGGCCGGAAGGGTTCAGAGGACTGCTCCCAGAAAAGTGGCCTTTTCTGGTGAAAAGTCTCCAGAAAGTCATTGAAAGTCCTGGAAGTTGTTCTGAGGACTCTCGGCCAAAGGGAAAACAGTATTCAGGAAAATCTACCAAATCCTGGCAGCAGCAGTGAGTTTGGGGCACTTGTCTTGGCCCCGTCCCCCTCTGCCCACATGATGGGTGCAGCTAAGGACAGGCTCCTCCTCCAGGACCAGCCTAGGGCTACCACACAGGCTACCAAAGGCTCTCCACCGCAGCACACAGACTGCTTCCCGGGGTCCTTCCTCACCAAATCCCCTTTGGAGGTCGGAAGTCCAGCTCCAGAGCGGCAGGAAGAGGAATCTACTCTCGGTGTCTTTGCCCAGGCTTACGGTAAGGTAGTGGGTCCCTGCCAAGAGAGCTGAGTGGGGGTCACGGTCACAGGCTGTCCCTTCCCAGATGCCAGATCTGTAAGTTGCAGGGCTGGCCCGCGCTCTGCCTCCGCTGACCAACAGTGCTGGAAGGCTCCACTAGGGGGCAGGCCAGCCTAAGGGCAGGGAACGCCCTAGCTCAAATAAAGGGTCCCCAGGAAACAAAGCAGAAAGAAATTCCAACCCAAGTTGTCAACAAACTCTAGAAACGTGGGCTGTTTCTTAAAGAACAAGGGAGGAGTAGAAAGGGGCTGTGGAAATGGCTCAGCTAGTAGAGTGCTTGCCCAGCACGTGCGGAGCCTGGGGTTTGATTCCCAGCACAGGATAAACTACCTCTTGTGGGGAGGGAGGGGAGGGGAGCAGGAATTCAAGGTCATCCTCAGGTCCTTAGCTAGAAACCTGGTTCAAGACCCTCTTAAGAAAAAGAAAACAGCCGGGCAGTGGTGGCACACGCCTTTAATCCCAGCACTCGGGAGGCAGAGGCAGGCAGGATCTCTGTGAGTTCGAGACCAGCCTGGTCTACAAGAGCTAGTTCCAGGACAGGCTCCAAAACCACAAAGAAACCTTGTCTCGAAAAACCAAAAAAAAAAGAAAAGAAAAGAAAGAAAACAGCTGGGCAGTAGAGGCCGTGCGGGAGCCGGTTCTACAGAGCAAGTTCCAGGACAGGCACCAAAGAAAGCTACACGTAGCCTGGCAGTGGTGGCGCTCACCTTTAATCCCAGCACTCAGGAGGCAGAGGCAGGCGGATCTCTGTGAGTTCAAGACTGGTCTACAAGAGCTAGCTCCAGGACAGGCACCAGAAAAGTCACAGAGAAACCCTGTCTCGAAAAGAAAGAAGAAAGAAAGAAAGAAGCAAGATACTGCTTTCTTTAACCTTGTTTTCTTTGCCTTCTTCTTTATTTTTTCCTTTTTCGGTGAGATGATAGAGTTTCAGAGATTTACAAATAAACAAAAGTGAGAGCATTGCAGATGCTCAGATCCGACTGATAAGGACTAACAGATGACTTTAGCCCAAGGAGCAGTTAAAACAGGTAGAAGCTTAGATCTGTAGGAAGGATGAGGAGCGCTGGATAAATGTCAGGGATGTGCACCTTGTTTTTCATTTTTGGTTTTGTTTGGTTTGTTTGTTTCTCTGGGTAGCCCTGGCTGTCCTGGAACTCACTCTGTAGACCAGGCTGTTCTCAAACTCAGAGACCCCTAGCTTTTGCCTTTTGAATGCTGGGATTAAAGGTGTGTAACGCCCACTGCCCAGCTCTTTTTTTTTGGTGGGGGGGTTCGAGACAGGGTTTTTCTGTAGCTTTGGTGCCGGTCCCAGAAATAGCTCTTGTAGACCAGGCTGGCCTCGAACTCCCAGAGATCCACCTGCCTCTGCCTCCCTAATGCTGGGATTAAAGGCGTGCACCACCACCACCCAGCTATGGGACTACTCTTTTTTTTTTTTTTTTTTGGTTTTTCGAGACAGGGTTTCTCTGTGGTTTTGGAGCCTGTCCTGGAACTAGCTCTTGTAGACCAGGCTCGTCTCGAACTCACAGAGATCCGCCTGCCTCTGCCTCCCGAGTGCTGGGATTAAAGGCCTGCGCCACCACGGCCCGGCTATGGGACTACTCTTATAGACATTTGTAAACTGCCTTGTGTGTGCTGGAAACTGAAACCAGGACCCCTGGAAGAGCAGGGTGGCAGAAGTGCCACCCCAAAGGGAGTGGCACCATCAGGAGGTATGGCCTTGTTGTGGAAGAGTGGAGGTGGGCTTTGAGGTCTCATCTATGCTCAAGTCACGCCCAGTGAGACAGCCCACTTCCTGTTGCCTGCAGCCCACTTCCTGTTGCCTGCAGCCCACTTCCTGTTGCCTGCAAGATGTAAGTCTCTCAGTTTCTTTTCCAGCACCATGTCTGCCTGCACACAACTATGTCCCACCATGATGATCACGGCCTGTTATGTCCAGATTGCAGAGCCCCCAAAAAACCAACAAGGAGACTGAATCCTGTATGTAAAAGCAAAGAGCCTTCTTTCTTTCTTTCTTTCTTTCCTTCCTTCCTTCCTTCTTTCTTTCCGAGACAGAGTTTCTCTGGGTAACCGCTTCCTGCAACTTGCTTTGTAGCCCAGGCTGGCCTTGAACTCAGAGATCCTCCTGCCTCTGCCTCTGCTGGGATTAAAGGTGTGCACCACCACTGCCGAGCCTTTATTCTTATTCAAATTCAAACTTGGACCCTCCAAGTGTCCAACGGGTTGACACAGTCAGAGCGCTTCGAGCTCAGTTGGGGGGGGGTTTATAATAGCAGAGGTGAGGGTGAGGGATGTCTAAGATTCAGGACCTCTGATTGGCTGACATTTGTCTAGGGGTGTCTTGGTGAAAGGGGGATGGGTGTGCTGGACTAAGGGACATCAGTGTACAACAGTTGGAAGGTTAGGAATTTCTTTTGGATGACCTGTTCCTGGGTGGTGCCTGGGTGGTCTCAGTTTGTGGTCTTTCTTGAAACCAGGTATTGCCTTAGGATAAACTACTGAATCTCAGACCTCTATTGAGGTTGTCATAGCTGGGCCCTACAGAGTGAACCTCTGGACTTATCTAAGCAAGCCACCCAATAAATATTTCCCTTTATAAGAGTTGCTATGGTCATGGTGTCTCCTCACAATAACAGAAGCCATAACTAAGACAGAAGTTGGTACCAGGGACTAGGGTGTTGCTGTGAAAGGCCTGACCATGTTTGTGTTTGGAGGAATTTAGACTTTGGGACTTAGGAAACCAGTGGAATGCTTTAAGCACTGTTTAATGGGCCATACCAGTGGGAGACAGTAGTGCTTAGGGTAATTTGATCTATGGGGAGGCTGCTCCTCTTAGCAGGGGGAAGAATTTAGTATGTTACCTAGAGATCATTCCTGTGATATTTTGGTGAAGGGCTGCCTTTTGCTCCTGTCCAAAGAGTCTGCCTGAGGCTAAAGTGAAGAGTTTGGGATTATGTCTGTTGGCAGAGGAAATCTCAAAACAGTCTAGCATAGATTCTGTCATGTATTTATTAGTGGTAACTCTGATGAAGATTTATAGTGAAAAGGAAGAAGCTGAGCAAATAAAAATATAAAATGTGCAGATTGAGAAAAGGGCACCAGGAAGTGGAACAGAGCCGAATCCTGTGTTCAGGGAGATAAACAGATTAAGAAATGGAATATAGCCGGGCGATGGTGGCGCACGCCTTTAATCCCAGCACTCGGGAGGCAGAGGAGGCGGATCTCTGTGAGTTCGAGACCAGCCTGGTCTACAGAGCTAGTTCCAGGACAGGCTCCAAAGCCACAGAGAAACCCTGTCTCGAAAAAAAAAAAAAGAAAAGAAAAGAAATGGAATAAAGGGGGGCTGGAGAGATGGCTCAGTGCACAATGGCTTAAGAACACTGGCTGCTCTTCCAGAAGTCCTGAGTTCAATTCCCAGCAACCACATGGTGGCTCACAACCATCTCTACTAGTGTCTGGTGCCCTCTTCTGGTCTAAAAGTTACATGCAGATAGAGCACTCGAAAGAAAGAGAGAGAGAGAGAGAGAGAGAGAGAGAGAGAGAGAGAGAGAGAGAAAGGAAGAAAGAAAGAAAGAAAGAAAGAAAGAAAGGGGCTGGAGAAATGGCTCAGCAGTTAGGAGCAGCAGAATTTGGTGGTTTCAGTCACGTGGTTCTGGCTTGAGCGTCAAGGATAGAAGAAAGGAGTTATGGAGTTATCTCTGTGCCTAAGGAAAGCCACTGAGGTAAGGCATGTGTCAGGGGTGTCCCTGAATGGAGGCCCAGAGAGGCCACTGCACGAAGCTATGAAGTTGAAGCTGATTGCCTTGGAGACTCCAGGATGTTGGAGATGCCTGAGCTGTGGGATACCTGCTGAGGAGAGCTGCTGACAGGGAGTGGAGCCAGCCCAAGAGAAGGAAGTGTGCTGCACTCAACAAGGCTGAAAGGAGTTGGAGATACGAAGAGCATTTTGACATCAGACACAGAGATGCAGAGTTTGGAGTTTGCCCAGCTGGTTTTCACTCTTGCTTGGGTCCAGTATTTCCTCACTATGCTCCCTTCCCTATGTTTGGGATCATAATATATATATCCTATGCCATTGTGTGTTGGAAGTTTGTGATCTGCATTTTGATTTTGATTTTATAGGGAGATTACAGTTAAGAGACTGCATGAATCTCAGAAGAGGCTTTGAACTTCAGTGAGACAGATCACTTCTTGTTGTCTGCAAGATGTAGGACTCTCAGTTACTGCTCCAGTACCATGTCTGCCTGCACATTGCCATGTCCTATAACGGACCGGAACTCTGAAACTGTAAGCTTCCCCCATGAAATGTTTTCCTTTATAAGTATTGCTGTGGTCATGGTGTCTCTTCACAACAATAGAACACTAAGACAAGCAGCAAACACCCTTAACCTCTGAGTCATCTCTCCAGCCCCCCTCTCATTTTCTTACAGGGCAGAAAATGCAAGTATCCTAAATGGCCTCTGTAATTCATATCGTTATAAAATACGTATCAACATTAGCATCAGTGCTGGAGAGCAGGACCCGACGATACAATATTTCTATAAGGTTTGTGGAGTTGAAGTGTGAAGCAGAGGTGGAAAGTGGGAGCAGGTGATTGTACAACAGAAACTGTTGACTCTGAGACTCTGACTAGAGGGGCTTATGAGCAGCCTTAGAACTATTAAGGAGCAATAAAACCAGCCAGACATGGTGGTCCATGCCTTTGGTGTCTCTACTTGACAGGCAGAGTCAGGTGGATCTCTGTGAGTTACAGGCCAGCTGAAGATACATAATAAAACTCTGTCTCAATAAATAAATAAATAGATAGATAAGTAAATAAATAAATAAATAATAAATAAATCAGGGGGCTGGAGCGATGCCTCAGAGATTAAGAACGTTGCCTGCTCTTACAGGTCCTGAGTTCAATTCCCAGCAACCACATGGTGGCTCACAACCATCTGTAATGAGATCTGTTGCCCCCTTCTGGTGTGCAGACATATATGCAGATAGAACACTGTATATACAATAAATAAATCTTTTAAAAAAATCAGAGGAAGTAGTAGTAAGAATCCAATAGAGGAAATAAAGTAAAGCAACACTATAAATTAAAAAAAAAACTTTTTTTTTTGAGACAGGATTTATTTGTAGTCTTTGGAGCCTGTCCTGGAACTAGCTCTTGTAGACCAAGCTGGCCTCAAACTCACAGAGATTCGCCTACCTCTGCCTCCCGAGTGCTGGGATTATAACTGTTGTTTTTATAAAGAAAAAAAACTTACTGTTGTCTTAGAGTTTTTATTGCCATGAAGAGATATCATGACCACGGCAACTCTTTTTGTTTGTTTTTGTTTTGTTTTTAGAGACAGAGTTTCTCTGTGTAACAGCCCTGGCTGTCCTGGAACTAGGTCTTGTACACCAGGCTGACTTCAAACTCAGAAAGATCTGCCAAAGTGCTGGGATTAAAGAATTGTGCCACCACCACCCGGCCCAACCGTGGCAACTCTTATAAGGAAAACATTTAATTAGGGTGCCTCACTTACAGTTTCAGACCATCATCATCATGGTGGGGAGCATGGCGGCATGCAGACATAGAATCCTACATCTTGCAGGCAACAGGAAGTCGACTGAGACACTGGGAGGGACCCTGATTTGGGGAAACCTCAAAGCCCATGTCCAAAATGACACACTTCCTCTAACAAGGCCATACCCACTCCAACAAAGCCACACCTCCTAATAGTGCCACTCCCTATGAGATTATGGGGGCCAGTGACATTCAAACTACCATGACTGTCATAGTTGGTTCACAATTCCAGGTAACAGTCCATTACTTTGGAGAAGTCAAAACAACAGGAACTTAAAGCAATTAATTATATTACATCCACAGTCAAAGCTGAGAGCCATGAGTTGACACATGTGTGCAGGACACAGAAGAAAGTGACTGAAATTTCCTGCTTCATGGAAAAGTCTGCTAGATTCTTGGGCCTGTAGGCTGAAGATGGATGCCCCAATGGTACAGAAGAACTCTGGGTGACTGTCCAGGCAGTGAGATGTCTCTCTCATTTCTAGAGTTTTGCAAATTGCTTACAATACACTTCCTGTTAACGTAGGTAATATTGTATCCTTCTGGGGTCTTTGATAGAGTTGAAGAATTTATAGTTATAGTTTTCCTTAGTTAAGATAAAAGATAAAGTAGATATAAATATTGTAACTGTAATTCTTGCTTGATACCTGTTTTGTTATATGTAATTTTACTATGTTAAAGTTAAAACCTTCCTTTTTTATTTAAACAGAAAAGGGGAGGTGATGTGGGATTCCCCTCTGTATGTTGTGAATACCATTGGCTAATAAAAGACTGCTTTGAGCCTATAGCAGAGCAGGGCAGAAAGAGCTAGGTGGGGAAAACTAAAGTGAATGCTGGGAGAAAGGAGGAGGAGTCAGAGAGAAGCCATGAAGTCGCAGCCGGAGCCAGACGTGCTGAAACTTTGCTGGTAGGCTATGACCTCGTGGTGATGCACAGATTAATGGAGATGGGTTAAATTAAGATGTAAGAGTTAGCCAGTAAGAAGCTAGAACTAATGGGCCAAGCAGTGTTTTAAATAATACAGTTTCTGTGTGGTTATTTCGGTTCTGTGTGGCCACAATGAACAAGTGGTCTTCCTCCAACACGTGTGTGCCAGTGTTGGTGTTCAGCTTGCTTCCTCCACTCTTACACAGCCCGGGATCCCGTGCCAATCTACGCACAGGAGGTAAGGCTTCCTACCAATCAAGATAATTCCCCACAGGCTTGCTCACAGGCCAACCCAATCTAGACAACCTTTAAAAAAAAAACTTTAATTTTAAAAACTTTATAAGTGTTTTGACTGGATGATTGTGCAACGTAGGCATGACTGATGCCCACGGAGGCCAGAAGTGGGCTTTGGATCCCTGGAACGGGAGTTCAGGGTAGTTGGTTATGCGCCACCACCATGGAGGCAGAGGGAATAGAAACTTGATCCTCTACAAGAGCAGCCAGGGCTCTTAACCACTGAGCCATCTTGATAACCTTTGGACAATCCTTTATTGACTCCCTCCATGGGTCATTCTAGGTGTGTCAAGTGACAATTAACTGTTTACTGTGTCATCACCTAGCCCAGCATTGAACTTGTGGCAAACTCCACCTCTCAACTGTTGAGATTACAGGCATGAACCACATGCCTGGCCTAATTCTTTTATATATTTTTTTTAAATATTTATTTATTTATTATGTATACAACATTCTGTCTGTGTGTATGCCTGCAGTCCAGAAGAGGGCACCAGACCCCATTACAGATGGTTGTGAGCCACCATGTGGTTGCTGGGAATTGAACTCAGGACCTTTGGAAGAGCAGGCAATGCTCTTAACCTCTGAGCCATCTCTCCAGCCCTAATTCTTTTATATTGAAGTTCATTTTTATCTATCAAAAACATAGTGTGCCAGGCGGTAGTGGCACACGTCTTTAATCCCAGCACTTGGGAGGCAGAAGTAGGTGGATCTCTGTGAGCTTGAGGCCAGCCTGGTCTACAAGAGCTAGTTCCAGAACAGGCTTCAAGGCTACAAAGAAACTCTGTCTCAGGGGCTGGAGAGATGGCTCAGTGGTTAAGAGCATTGCCTGCTCTTCCAAAGGTCCTGAGTTCAATTCCCAGCAACCACATGGTGGCTCACAACCATCTGTAAAGAGGTCTGGCACCCTCTTCTGGCCTTCAGGCATACAGACAGAATATTGTATACATAATAAATAAATAAATATTAAAAAAAAAAAGAAACCCTGTCTCAAACAACAACAACAAAAACAGCTGTGTCTGCTCTTTATTTTCCTCCTTCAGTCTGTTGCAGGAAAGAAGCAACACAGGACACCACACAGAGGAGACACGTTGAAAACAAGCAGAAAGACTCACTTCTGTCACTGCAGAGTTAAATACAAACTGACCAAACATTCTGATTAAAAGGAAGCTATTAGCCAGGCGGTGGTGGTGCACGCCTTTAATCCCAGCACTTGGGAGGCAGAGGCAGGCGGATCTCTGTGAGTTCGAGACCAGCCTGGTCTACAAGACCTAGTTCCAGGACAGGCTCCAAAGCCACAGAGAAACCCTGTCTCGAAAAACCAAAAAAAAAAAAATAAAATAAAAAAATAAAAATAAAAGAAATAAAAGGAAGCTATTGCACCAGGCAGTGGTGATCATGCCTTTAATAGGCCAGCCTGGTCTACAGAGTGAGTTCCAAGACACCAAAGCTACTCAGAGAAACCCTGTCTGGAAAAGCAAGAAAATAAAATAAAATAGTGGGTTGACAAGGAGACTCAATAGTTCCCCCAGTCACTAAGCCTGACCACCTAAGTTAGTTTTCTGGGATCCACAAGCAGAAGGAGAGAGAGAACTGACCCTTGAGAGTTAAGGTGCACACACAGATAGCAAGTCCCAGACCAGCCGTGGTTGCACAGTGACACCTTGTCTCAAGATGATGGTGAGGAGAAATAAATAAATAAACAAACAGACCAACATCAGCCTGAGAACTGAGTGACCAGACCACTGAGTGTTTGTTCCCTTGCTCTAGGAAGTTTCTGGTTACCTAAAGGAAGCCCAGCCCCTGGGCTGTAGAGTCCAGGGTAGGGGTCGAGTGTACCAGTCCTATCCTGTAAGAGGAAGTGACTTGGGGACGCTAGGAGAACCCGAGGCTAGGTCCGTTTTGATAGGTATCTTAGCCCTTTGTCCCGGTTTGGAATTTGACAGTCTGTTTTTTGTTTGTTTGTTTGTTTGGTTGGTTGGTTGGTTGGTTGGTTTTGGTTTTTTGTTTTTTGATAGCCATTCCTATCCAGGATCTGAACTATTGTGTATTATACTGAATTTACATCTTGTGTCTGAAGAACTAAGCTGCTCTGGGAAGGCGTGGTGGAGAGGGAGTAGAGGTGGGAGGAACGGCTTCCCAGGGATAATTGGAAAGCACTACGTGGCTCCGGGCGTGCGCAGTCTGTACCTGGTCAGCTCCAGTTTCTACAAGGCCGGTCCCCTCGGCGCCGAGCCGCCGTTTCCAAGGATTTTGTTCGCCGTTGCACCGTAGACCGCGCGGAGGTCCTGACGGTGCGCTTCCGGCACCGGCACTTCCGGTAGCGGTGCGCTGAGTCTGAGCTAAGGTCCTGAGCGGCTCTCGCCGCGTTCCTGCGGGTCCTCGTGGCGGCGCCGCGGGTAAGGCGGAGGCTCCGGGGCCCTGTGTCCCTTTCTTTGGAGCGTGCCCGCAGCCACAGGCCTTCTGGAGCCGCTGCCGGCCCCAACAGTGCGGGAAGTCGTCCTAATCCGAGCCCCTTCGCCGTCGTTCGGTGGCAGCCTCGGCCCCCTGCCCAGCCCAAGGGACCGGGTCAGAGAAGGAGGCTCTAGGCCAGACGAGGAAGGGGGCCCGGTGGGCTGATGTGCTCGCTGCTCTCACTGCCCGAGATCCGGGATCTCGCCTGGCCAGGTCCCACCCGCAGGGGCGCAGATCCGTTGTTCCGGCACTGACCTGTTTATCCTCCACACCCGTTCCACCAGGCTGACATTTAATCCAGCAGCAAATGAGGGGGTAAGGTCCGGGCAGGGTCACGGCTGGGGTGGGGGCGGCTCGATCCTGTGCCTGCTGACGCCTCTCCTGTCACCATCGTGTGGTATCTGCACCGTGTGTGTGTGTGGTCAGCTCCTTTCAGATGAACCTTGTACCCTCCCTGGTATGTATACCATGGCTAAAATGAGCCTGGTCCCCTTCTGCCCTTAGTGTGGAGAGGATGCCCAAACTTCAGGGTTTTGAATTTTGGAGCCGCACCCTAGGAGGTGCTCGACATGTGGTGGCACCCATGGTGGACCAGAGTGAGCTGGCTTGGAGACTGCTGAGCCGCCGCCATGGAGCCCAGCTATGCTACACCCCTATGCTGCATGCCCAGGTCTTCGTCAGAGATGCTAACTACCGGAAGGAGAACCTATACTGTGAAGTGTGCCCTGAGGACAGGCCTCTCATTGTGCAGGTGGGCAGAGGGACCATGGCTACCAGGTAGCAGCCGAGTTCTAGACCCTGTATATGAGGACAGCGTCTCCAAGCTTTCGTACCCAGGTTGAGGGTTGCAGGGCAGGGGGAGGCTGCATTCCTGCATTGACACACAGCTGCTGAGTGAACTTTCCCAAGACTGGGCTCTTTCCTGGGAGCCAGCCTGCGCCCTGGTGAAGGGACGGCTTGGATGATGTGAGGGACTTGAAGCCCCGTTGTCACCGTGATACTTCCTCTCGGTCTTGGTGCCCTTCTGTCTCAGAGCTATCAGTTCTGTGGAACTCTGTGCCCTTGGCTGCTGTTACACATCCGTGTAACATACATGATAACTCACGTTCCTAGTGGAACGAGATGCTCCCCGCTTTATCGTATTGTAAATGGGGTCGCCATGGGGCTCCTCACAGGGCAGGGAGGCCTAGGCAGGGAGTCTTAGCCTGATGTGACCATAGATGACTTTCATGTCTTCTTCAGTTCTGTGCCAATGACCCAGAGGTGTTTGTCCAGGCGGGTCTCCTGGCACAAGATTACTGTGATGCCATCGACCTGAATTTGGGCTGCCCACAGATGATAGCCAAGAGAGGTGAGGTCACTCCACAGTCCTGTGTTGACACCTGTCCGGGCCAGGCTTGTTCAGGTGGAGGCTCTGTGTGGGTTCGTGACAGTGGGTCCGAGAGTGACACCGGGCCACTCTTCTCCTCCGCAGGTCACTATGGCGCCTTTCTGCAGGAGGAGTGGGATCTGCTTCAGAGAATGGGTAAGTTGGCTGCGCACCACCATGTCAGCTGGAGCAGCCCCGGAACGTTCTGACAGGGCTCATAAGCACACACGTCTTGGCTGGGGCTCAGGCCAGGACGACGGTCATCCCTATAGGGCTTCCTTTATCTCCCACAGCCCCATGGGGACAGCTAGGTCTGTTGGGTGCTACTTCTCACTGGAAACCAGCACAGGCCGACATCACATGTGAAGACAGGAAAAGGCCAAGAATATGCCCCTAGATCTGCTTTTTGGAAAAGCTAGTATGGTTCTGTGGGCCTGGCATATAGGGACTTTTCCACCTTGGAATAGAACCATGGTTCCCTTAGAAACCACCTTTCTTTCTCAGTTCTGTTGGCTCATGAGAGACTCTCTGTTCCTGTCACGTGCAAAATCCGTGTCTTCCCTGAGATTGACAGGACGGTGAGGTATGCCCAGATGCTGGAGAAGGCCGGCTGTCAGGTGAGGGCCGTGGCTCCCAGGGGTGGTTGCTGGGATCCAGCAGGCAGTCTGGGCTCACATCCACACTGTCTCTCCCTGACAACCTTCCAAGACCAGAGGTGGCTCTTGATCCTCCTGCAGCTTTGGGTGGAGGGTGCGTCCAAGTCATTTTCTGTGGGCTTAACAGTGGGTCCCTCCTGACCCCATTTTTTTAAGACCCGCTACCTTGGTCTCAGAGCCTCTAAAACTGCCATCCCAGCTCCAGGGTGTTGACTATGGGGAGTAACATTGGGTTTACTACCGTGTCTCAGGCCCTCCAGACATCAGCCATGGCCTTCTTAGGTGAGCTCAGTGTCCATCCTCTCTGGAAGACTAGGCGTAAGCCACAGGGCATTAGACTTGGTACTCTTCCCAGCCCTCCATGTTGAGCCTGGTCAAGTGTGCTCTGAGACATGTAGCTTCTGGAAGAGCAGGAGCCACCCCTCAGCAGCCTGGGGCTCCTTCATGGGGCGGGGCTCTCAAGACCCTGGGGTCCAGGGATAGATCTGGCCCGGCTGGCCATTTTTCTTTCCTGGATGGAAAGCTGAGGAACTTAAGCAGGTCCTTTGTAATTGGTTTGGGACCTTGGCCTAGAGAATGCTGAACCATGTGTTGATCTGTCCTAGCTCCTGACTGTACATGGGCGCACCAAGGAGCAGAAGGGGCCCATGGCAGGGACAGCCTCCTGGGAGCACATCAAGGCAGTCAGGCAAGTGGATACAGTAGGTTGGGTACAGTCATTGTCCTAGCTCCACACCTTGGTGTGTTCAGCTTTACCTGGTGTCCTATGTCTAGCAGGGAAGGCAGCAATACCATAGCAGGCAAGGTGTCTCAACAGGGTGGAACTTGGTGACTGGTCTCTGTCCCTCCTGCTAAGCACTGCCCTGGTGTGGTATAGGGTCAGGCTTCTCTCCCTGCCCCCCACAGGAAGGCCGTGGGAATCCCTGTGTTTGCAAATGGGAATATCCGGTGCCTGCAGGATGTGGAGCAGTGTATCCAGGACACGGGTGTGCAAGGGGTCATGACTGCAGGTGAGCAATGGATGGCCGTTTAGTGAACAGTGTTCACTGTCCTGCCTGCTCCCTTATAGCTAGCCTGTAACCTGATCAGGCCTTCCTCCCTCCCCACTTCCCAGAGGGCAACCTGCACAATCCTGCCCTCTTTGAGGGTCGGAGCCCTGCCGTGTGGGAGCTGGCTGAGGAGTACCTGGACATTGTACAGCAACACCCTTGCCCACTGTCCTACGTCCGGGCCCATCTGTTCAAGCTGTGGCACCACACGTGAGTTGCTCCTTGGATAGGAGTTGAGAGTCAGTCTCTCTAAGCAATGTCAGTCCTCTGGAGTGCTCTGTGCTCTCCCCAAGACAACCAAGTCTGCTGAGGCTGCTGGCTTGGCAGTGAGGGAGGCCAGAACCTGGGTGGGAAGAAGTTGGTCATGGCTCAGGTGGTGACTGAATGACAGGCATCTTCCTCAGGCTGCAGGTTCATCAGCAGCTTCGAGAGGAGCTGGCCAAAGTGAAGACCTTGGAGGGTGTGGCTGCTGTGAGCCAGGCACTAAAGCTTCTGTGTCAGGCAGGTGCAGGGCTGTGGGAGCCCAGCAAGCTGTCGTGGGCCAGCAGCTTAGGTCTTTGACACATCTTGGGCCTTTGCAGGAGGACATGTCCAGGCAGCAAGAAGGAGTGAGGCCACCTGGCAACTTACCTACCTTCCACTGGATCTGCCAGCCCTACATCAGGCCTGGGTAAGCTATGCCAGCCTGCAGTGTGAATACACACACGGGGCTGAGCTACGCCAGCCTGCAGTGTGAATACACACACACACGGGGGTGAGCTACGCCAGCCTGCAGTGTGAATACACACACGGGGGTGAGCTACGCCAGCCTGCAGTGTGAATACACACACAGGTGCCCATTGTCACTAAGGCAAGTCCCTATTCTGAGTGGAGGGAGAGAAGAGGCTTTGTGTGGAGAAAGTGCTTTGGGTACTTACCCAAGATCCTTTGGTCCTCTGTGACTTTGTCCTTGGGGTTACTGGGTGGACCCTGGGGCTGGAATCTCCAAAGTTGGGCAGGCTGATCTGTGATCACAGCCTGCCTGGGCTCAGTGGTACGAACGTTGGGCCCCTGAACTTTAGATTTACCCCCTGTATTGTGTGGGCTGCACGTGTGTCCTGTGTCCTATACAGGCCCCTTTGCCCGGGACCACACCTGAGATCGGCCCAACTTGGCAGCAGTGAACTGACCGTATCTTGTTGGTGTGCCCTCTCCTTTCAGGCCCAGGGAAGGGAGCAAGGAGAATAGTGGTGGCCGCAGTAAGCGGGCTCTGGAGGAGGAAGAGGGCAGCCTAGATGGCTTGTCCAAGAACAAGCTGAAGAAGCGGCTGAGGAACCCTCACAAGACCTTCGACCCTTCCCTGAAACGTGAGTGTGGCTCTGTTCAGGCCAGGTTAACTGGTTGACTGTCAGTCCCCTGTCTTTGTCTTAACTGGAGGTAGGAGCCCGGGTTCAGAAACAGATGCCTAGGGACGTTTGTCCCGTGCCCAGACCAGACTTGGGGTTTGACACTAAGAACATGTGAAAGCTTTTAAATCTCATCTGTGTGTGATGTATCAGACAAGGCCACTGTACAAACTCCTTACCTAGGTGCTGTTCAGGTGACCACAGAGGAGTTTGCCTGTGTCAGGGCTTTGGGTTACTAGGGCTATTCTTGGCTTGCTCAATCTTGATCCAAATAGATGGAGCTGAAGGTGGCTAGCCTCTCTTATGGTTCCTAGGTGTGCAGCTTTGAGGTCTCAGTCCAGTGCATTGTCCTCTGTGCCCTGGCCATTTCGGCAACTTGGGCTCTCACACTCAGCTGCTCCTTAGGGGTTCAGCAGTCTGGTGGCAGCTGGTAGCTTTGCAAGCCTGGGGAATTTGCAGGAGGGACCTTGGGATATGTCTCAGGCTGTAACCCAGGCTGTCCTGGATCTCACGGTGTAGTCCACACTGACTCATCCTCAGCAGCAGTCCACGTGCTAGGATTACAGGCGTGAGCCACCGTACCTGGCTGTACTTTCTCTCACTGGGTGACATACTAACAGACCTTAGGGCTTTGGAACACTTGGGACTGAATGGGCAGCCCATCTGCTTCCTGTTTGTTCCCAGTTGAGGCCATACTCACTCTCCTGTGTCCACCATCTCCTGTCATAACTAGCCACATCCTGCATCCTTACCAGTCACAGCACGACTTGTAGGGGTGGCAGCCAGTCACCCTGGCTTGCCTCATAGTCATCTCATTCAACCAGCCCCCCTTATTTTCAGCTAAATATGCAAAGTGTGACCAGTGTGGAAATCCAAAGGTGAGTTGGCTCTTCTGTTGCTGTGCAGGTGGGCAGGGCAGTCCCCATGGATGTTGCTGGGTTCTAGGCATGGGTGTTGGCCTCAGTTCACCAGCTTTCTCGTACACAGGGCAACAGATGTGTGTTTAACCTGTGCCGTGGCTGCTGTAAGAAGCGAGCATTCAGAGAGACAGCAGATTGCCCAGGTGAGCAGACGCCTGCTGCACCAGCCCACCCAACCCCGCAGCAGTGGGAACCTTGGTTTCCTGACAATCATTCCCCTCTTGTTCTCCCTGTCAGGCCATGGACTGCTTTTTAAGACCAAATTAGAGAAGTCTCTGGCCTGGAAAGAGACCCAGCCTGGGCTGCAGGAACCTCAGCAGGGGAGGCCCGGAACACCAGGTGGTTTCTCCGAAGTCATGGGTAGTGCCCTGGCCTGAGAGCCAGCAAGGGCCCTCTCTACTCCAGACAGCCACTGAAGCCTAGACACTCTTAAGGAAATGCCTTACTCAGGGAATCTCCTACTTGACACAGAAGGACAGTTGGTGTCTTCAGGCACCTTGGCTGAACTTGCCCCTTTCCCACAACCTGTTTCCAGGACTGAACAATAAACCATTTCAGAGATTCGTTTGCAGAGATCTAATACTGACCAGTGGCTGCTGCTTCCAGCCCACACCCAAGGAGGCTGCTCTTCTGGCTCAGCGGACCTTGGGAGCCAGGAAAGCGGTGTGAAATGAGTGGGTATGCCCTGCCTTTCCTAAGTGGTCAGAACATCCAGGGGATTGCCCTGGGTGAGATCTTCCAAAGCAGAGAGGAGCAGAGCCTGGGGCAGTGATCAATCTGTACTTTAATGGCTACACTGCTGCAGTCAGAACTACATGGACAGGAGGGTTTCGGGGTCCCCTACCTGGGCATTGCACACAGTCTGTTTCACTGGACAGAAACCTAGAGTCAGGCCTGAGTGACCATAGCGGGCAGCTTGCCTACCACAGCAGAGAGAACCTCAGAGTGGAAGGCCAGTGAACTGGCATCCAAGCGGCCAGGCTGCTCTAATGAACCACACATAGTCTGGAGCCTCCTCTGAGGAAAGCAGGCAAGAGGCCCAGGTGCTGCTTCCATGGGCTGGGCAGGAGTGCGGACCGGTCTCTGCAGGTCGGGATGCCTTTCACATGTTGGTGCTCATCCGTGACTGGCTGTTGGCTGGCGTCAGCTCCCCTTGGCTCCCTTCTCTAGGCGGAGACTGCAGTGGACAGAGGGGTCAGTGGAAGCTGTGTGAGTGCTGCCCGTTCCTTACCCCAGCTGCTCACCTTGACATGGATCTGGTTGCGCAGCACAGCTGCCCTCAGAATCATGGCCTTGGCACGTCGCTGGAACTCCTTGCCCATCAGCAGGGACTTCTCAAAGGTGGTGCTGCGCTGATCCACATCTCGAGCATACAATATCTGTACAAGTAGGAGAAGCAGTTCAGAATGGCCCAGCAGGCCACGCCCCCAGCAATCCCAGCCCTAACTACGTACCTTGCTGTGTGAATCGATGCGGGCATTAATGAGCCCTTCCAGGATGAGCTGTGTTAGCTCATCCTCCAGAGCCGCAACTGTTGTGTTGAAGGCTGCAGCCATCTTGTGCATATCAGCTGACACGTAGGGGCTGAAATACTACAGGATGGAGGCCACAAGCTGTCCACTGTCCCCAGTGTCTGCACCCCACACAGCCTCTGACTGCCACTCCCCTCCCCCACTTACTTGGATGAGAGCCCGGTTGCGAATCTGGGTATACAGCGTCCGGACATGGGGGGCCAGGTACATGTCCAAGAGCAGGTTGTCCTGCAGAGGAGAACTGGTCAGTGACCCGAGGCACAGGCTAGCCCAGTCTCAGTGCAACTGTTCCTGTTTCCTACCTTCATCTCATCCAACATCTTCAGGCATGAGGCATACTTGGACTCATAGAATTTGAAGATGATGTCTCTGACCTGTGGCTCCAGCTCCAGGAACAGCTTGAAGGAGCTGAGGATACCAGAGTGCTCAGCTAAGAAGGGACTAAGGGCCTGACCCTGGGCAGGCACAGGAGGTAGGAGCCACCACCCAACTTACCTGCTGGAGATGACATTGCGTTGCAGCTCCTGACGGTCAAAAGTGGCTAAGGCACACAGGCCACCATAGACAGCCACATTGCTGGGGGACAGCAGCTGAAGGCAGAAGGGGAGGTGGGGCCAGAGACCTAGGGTCCTGGGTCATGGGTGCACACACCAAGGAGGAAGCCCAGAGCTGGGGCCTGGCCTTCCTACTACCCACTCAGACATGCTTAGACCTCATTCAGGAGAGGTTACCTCAATCCATGAGCCCTCACTTCCTCTTATGGACCTGGACAAGCTCAAGAGTCCTACATGTGCCTCCTCACCTCTGGGAAGTCACAGTGATCAAAAGAAGCCAGAAGGAAGCACTTCGCAGCTTGCTTATACTTTCGTGCAGCCAGCTCAGCCAGGCCTAGAGGGACCAGGCAGGAGACAGTGAAGACAGGCTATTAGAGGAGGTTACTGGAGCCCTAGGAGACTGGTCATCAGTGGACAGCCCACTGGCCTCCTGCCCCCAGTACCCCTCAGTTTGTTAGTAACAGCATCTAACTGAAGACATTCCTGTAAGTATGTCTTCAGGGAAGCCTCAAATGCCATAACATACAGCCAGGCTTGGAAACCAGCTCATCTACTTTCCCACACCCCACCGGCTTCTCTGCCTGAACACAGAAACACACGGAAGCCCTGGAGCCTGCCAGTACTGTACCTCTAGCTATTTCCCCAAGGTTACAAGGGCTTGAGGTGGCTGGAAGCCTCACCTGCAGCACACTTGAGCTTGGTGAGGATGGCCTGGGTCTGGCTGTCCCGCTCTCCACGCTGCTACAGGGGAAGGCAGCAAATATGAGAGGCCCTACCCTGCCCTCCTTGTTCAAGGGGCTCTACTCCCTGTCCCCCAGCTTACCCAGGGAAGGGTCAAGAGCAAACTCAAATGGAAGTTGAGGCTAGGAATGGGTATGGGGGCTACCAGGGGGCCCCATGGAGGTGGATCTTACCTCAGCAATCTCTGGAGTAGACTCAGCCTTGCTGACATAGCTTAACACATGAGACCAATTTTGCAAGTAGACACTGACCTGGCAGATGAGTAGGCAAGGCCGAGCTAAGTCTGGTGGCCTCTCCGGGCCCTCCATGCCTACCCACTGTCCCCTAGGTCACCTTGATGACGTTGAGGCACATGTTGATGACATGCTTAGCACTGGTACAGTAATCCCGGGCTCGTGAGTAACATTTGAGGGCATTGCTGAGGTCCCCGCAGTCCAGGTAGTGATCACCCAGGTCATCATGGCCGCGCCTATAGGCCCGGGAGTGAGTGGATACTGGTCGAGGAGCCAGCCAGGCCCAGCTGCCCGCCTCCCCTGCCCAGAGCAGGCCGCACCTGATGCTCTCTTTGATGGAGTTGCCCTTGTAATTCTTCAAGTCTGTGTCCAGCTTCTCCAGTTTCAACAGGGCCTTCTTCCGAGTGGCCTCCACCCAGGCTGTATCCAGGGGTGGGGGCTCTACTCCACTCTCAGGAACGGCATCAGGTGCGTTCTGCAGCTCCCTGAAGGATAACCTAGCCATGAGGACAGCAACAACCACAAGAACCAGGGAGGAAGGGGAGAAGACATAACAAGCCACAGGCTGGTCTTCAAGAGGCCTTTGCTTTGCCCCACCCAAAGAAGCCCACCCGCACCAGGGGCCCTTTACAGAGACATTTCCTGACCTAGGAGCCAACAGTCAGATAGGGAAGTTTTAATGGAGGATAAAGGGTTTTGACCCCCCTTTTTTTGGGGGGGTAGGAGAAGGACAGCTACACCAAGTTCTGAAGAATTAGGATCCTAGCTGTGTGCACACAGGCAAAGGAGGCCAGGAGAGAGAGAACAGGGCCTGCTACCACCTCCCTGCCACAGGACTTAACTACAGGGTACTGCTACACCACAGGACTTAACATGTACAGGGTACTGCTACACCACAGGTAGGATGCTGGGCATGACGGGCACAGAATCTGGTGGTCACTTGCCCCCTCCAGGGCCTTACCTGGTAGCCTCAGAGAGCTTCCGGTGGATCTCTTCATACATATCCACATTGAAGGTCCTCTGTACGAAGGACAGGGCCATTTTCAAGGCCTCGACCCGCAGTGGAGGACACCGGTCAGCAATGAACTGCAGCCGCTCAATGCGCATCAGGCCGCTGTAGCTGGCTGCATATTGCTCCAGGTCCTGGTGGGGGAATGGGGGGAGCAGGTAAGCAAGGACCTGACAGCCTGAGCACGGATACCAAACCTTCCCTACAGAACTGACTGCTGTCCCAGATTCTGGGAAGAGGCCACTGGTGTGGATTAAGGACCTTCGGGTCCAGCTCTGCACTGGAAAGCAGGAACACAGGCACACCCGCCAAGTGATGGAAGTTGGGGTGAGAACAGATAAAAAAGCGTGTTGGCTAGAAACAGACTTTAACGGAGGTGTTCCCACTAAGACGGTGCAGAGTCTTAAAACTGCCTGAGAAGCCAACACAGGCGGGGCACATGAAAACCCAGTTTCGTGGCTCCGAAAGATGTCACTAAAGTGGCTGCTAGGCGTCGCCATCTCCCAAAACTATCCACTACGGTGGAGAGTCTGATTGGACCCCTTAACAGACCCAAGTGACAGTAGTCCTCCCCGCACAAAGATCCGTACCAAGGTGGGGTTCTCCACCACGTAGTTGACATCAGGTGCGTTCTGGGGGTCTTCCTGGGGATCGACATCAATCTGCATAGGTTCCACAGCCCCCTGCAATACAGAAAAAGCTCCCTGACACACAGCACCAGGGAGAGCAGGGACGTCCCAAGGCACAACTGCCCTGGGCTCCCTCGGGCATTGGTGGCCAAGCGCCCCCCTCTGCTCTCCCACACTGGTGTGGGTCACAGTTCTCTGACAGATTAATGAAGCCTCCTCCAGGCCACAGATAATAAAACTGACTGACACCCTCTCTGCAGAGGTCAGGAGAGCCACAGCAGGCCGGCCACGGTGCGGAAGAGGCGCCGGGGCCTCGGGCGACGCCGAGGGCCGCCTCCCGCAGGCAGGGCGCCGGGTACCTCGGAGAGCAGCGTGCAGGCCGAGAGACTGGCGCTCAGGCTGTAGTCGCCCGACGTCCCGGGCCGCAAGTCCGACCTGCTGTGCGCAGGGCTGCGGCTCAGGTCGGACGCCGACGACGACGCGGAGCTGGGCGCCGGGCTGCCCCGCATCCTGACCGCTCCAGGGCCGCCAGCGCCCGCACGGAAAAGCGTTGGCGCGCGAGGCGGGGGCGGGGCGGGGGCCGGAGCCCAGGGCGGCCCGCGAGGCTGGCGGGGCTCGCGCGCCCAGGCCTGCGCCGCGAGCCCCGCCCCGCCCGCCGCGAGCCCCGCCCACCGAGCCCGACCCGGGCCGCACAGCCGCGCGGCGAGCGCAGCCGCCAACCCCTACCTGCAGGTTAAACACCTGAACCGGCAGCGGCATCTTCCACCCCCGGCGCCGCAGAGCGACGTTCACTTCCGGGGCGGCGCGGCCGTCAGTTCCGGGTCACGGCTCTGGGCGGGGCGCTGGTCGCTCTTAAAGGGGCCGCCTCACTCTCAGGCGGGCGCCCAGCGCCCGGGCCGGGGCGAGCGTATGAACCGTGTGCGGGGTCTGCTGTGCCGGGCCTGCCTCGCGCTGGCCGCGGTCCTGGCTGTCTTGCTGCTGCTGCCGCTGCCGCTGCCCCTGCCCCGCGCGCCCGCACCGGACCCCGGCCGGATCCCGACTCCCGGTCTGTCTCTCGAGGTCTCCCGCCTGCAGCCCGACGATGTCTTCATCGCAGTCAAGACCACTCGGAAGAACCACAGCCCGCGCCTGCGGCTGCTGCTGCGCACCTGGATCTCACGAGCCCCGCGGCAGGTGCGCACCCCGCCCCTGCCTCGCGGGTCCGGGGTCCCGGGCTGGACTCCCCTGCCCGCACCCCTGCTCCCGGGCTGAACTCTCTGCCCGCACCTCTGGTCCCGGGCTGGACCTCCCTCTCCTCCCCTCCCCCTCTGGTCCCGGGCTGGACCCCCCTGCCGGCACCTCTGGTCCCGGGATGGACCCCCCCCTGCCGGCACCTCTGGTCCCGGGATGGACCCCCTGCCCGCACCTCTGGTCCCGGGCTGGACCCCCCTCTCCTCCCCTCCCCCTCTGGTCCTGGGCTGGACCCCCTGCCGGCACCTCTGGTCCCGGGCTGGACCCCCTGCCCGCACCTCTGGTCCCGGGGTGGACCCCCTGCCCGCACCTCTGGTCCCGGGGTGGACCCCCTGCCCGCACCTCTGGTCCCGGGATGGACCCCCCCTGCCCTCCCCTCCCCCTCTGGTCCCGGGCTGGCCCCCCCTGCCCTCCCCTCCCCCTCTGGTCCCGGGCTGGAACCCCCTGCCCGCACCTCTGGTCCCGGGCCGGCCCCCTCCCCGCACCTCTGGTCCTGGGGTCCCCGCGCCTGCTCCCAGACCTCACTGGGTCCTCTGGTGCCTCATGGTGTTTTCTCCCTCAGACGTTCATCTTCACCGATGGAGAGGACCCTGAGCTCCAGCTGCTGGCAGGTGAGACGCCCCCACTGGACTGAGTTGTAGCTACCGGGGCAATTGTGTTCCTGTGTCAGGCACCTGGCTGGGTTCTCAGAGCTAGTGGAGGGCAGAGCCGGGATGGGATAGCCAGTCCACCTTCCAGTGCCCATCCTTCGGGCCATCAGCTCCTCACCCGCCCCACCCCGTCCCTGGCACCCATTTTCCTTGAGGAAGCCCCGTCGGCAGTCACCTGTTCCCACCTGGGCTGTTCTAAGTGTGGTTGGGCTGCAGTCTAAACAGGAGGCAAGCTGAAAGTCAACCCTGAAATTTCCCATTTCCAACCGTGCAGGTGGCCGCCTGATCAATACCAATTGCTCGGCCGTGCGCACGCGCCAAGCTCTGTGCTGTAAAATGTCGGTGGAATACGATAAGTTCATTGAATCCGGACGGAAGTAAGTACCTCACCCCTCAGAGAACCCAGGGCTGAGCGTGCTGGAGGCTCCCACCCAAACGGGGGGCCTCAGTGCATAGATCTCTCCCTCCGCCTGCAGATGGTTCTGCCACGTGGATGACGACAACTACGTGAACCCCGAAAGCCTGCTGCACCTGCTTTCCACCTTCTCTTCCAACCAGGACGTCTACCTGGGGCGACCTAGTTTGGACCACCCCATCGAGGCCACCGAGAGAGTCCAGGGTGGTGGCGCCGTGAGTGCTGGGGCCAGCATCCTCCCCCAGGTTGACCTAGCGAAAGCTGCAGGAGCTGAGACTGGGCTAAGACAGGCATGGGCCTGGTGGCCTGGTTCCAGGCCCTTGGAGCTAGCAAACCAAGCATAGTGATAAACAAGGGTCCAGAGACCACGGTGACTTGTTCGGAACACCTGTGCCCTCTGCAGACTCTCCTGTACGGTGGCCCAGGATAACACGACTCAGCCGGAGGGTTGATGGTGAGGAGCCCTCTCCTGGGCAGCCTTGACCGAGCTTTCCCTTTTTCCAGTCAAACACAGTGAAGTTCTGGTTTGCTACTGGTGGGGCTGGGTTCTGCCTGAGCAGAGGTCTTGCTCTCAAAATGAGTCCATGGGCCAGGTAAGTGGGAGGCTGGGAGCCCAGCGGCCTGGCTTGGGGAGGGTAAGGGATACGTAGGTGCTGACTAACCCTAACCCTCCAGCCTAGGCAGCTTCATGAGCACAGCCGAGCGGGTACGGCTCCCTGATGACTGCACGGTAGGCTACATTGTGGAGGGGCTTCTGGGCGCCCGTCTGCGCCACAGCCCCCTCTTCCATTCCCACCTGGAGAACCTGCAGAGACTGCCGTCCGATGCCGTTCTGCAGCAGGTGAGACACCCAAGCCTGGGCCTTAGTCCACTCCTATGGGGACCCAGCCTCTCTCCCAGGGGGTCTTCCAGTCATGTAGAGCTCAGGAGAGGGCTAGCCGCAGGGTGTCCTTGTCCCTGGGGAGTGAGCCCTGGGACAGGCCCTCAGGAGCAGAAGCTCATGGCAAGTCTCAGAGGGGCATCTTTATGAAGGGCCACTGTCTTGCTTCTCCAAGCCTCTACTTTAGCAGGTAAAGTACCCAAGAGGAAGAACTGACCCCCCACTCTCCCCGATCCCCCTCCCAGGTCACCCTGAGCTATGGGGGTCCTGAGAACCCACGTAATGTGGTGAATGTAGCCGGAGGTTTCAGTATACAGCAGGACCCTACACGGTGAGTGGGCACCGGGGTATTTCAGCCCCGGAGGGCTCTGGTGTCAGCCCCCTGCCCAGCAGAGCTGACCTCACTTCTTCCCCTGGCAGGTTCCAGTCTGTGCACTGCCTTCTCTACCCAGACACCCACTGGTGCCCTATGAAGAACAGGGGTGAGGTAGCTTTTCAATAACTGATGACCCCTGGTGGCTCCCTCAGGCCTTGGATTCGGCAGCAGAAGACGAAACTGCTCGAAGGCCTCCCACAATCCTTCTTCCAGTTGGGACACAAGGTTCCTCGGGATCGTGAGGACAGCTGGACTGTGTGCGGAGATCATCCAAGAGCAACAAGAAAAGTAATGCCGCCGAGCTGTGTACGGATGCTGCTGGCCCAACCCAAAGGCCCAGGAGGGGACGGGTCCCCGACCTCCCACAACTACAGCTTAAGATGGTGCCTGGTGGGCTAGTCGTGAAAGGGTGGGCTCCAGGCCTGGCCACAGACTCTTCCTGGGTTGCTCACAGAACCGCCATCCAAACCCAGAATGTGCAGACTACCTGGCCGCTGGATGCTTAAGGTCAGCCCAAGGCCCTGCTTCCCAACCACGCTGCTGTTCATCGTTACCTCAATCCCTGGCCTCCCATCACCACCAGGAGATGTTCTTCCTTTAACTGGAGGTTTAGGGGTTTCTTTGCTGAGCTTCCCAGAAATCAACAGCCAGAGCCTTTCCTCTGGCCCCTTAGGAGCAAGATGCAGCCCCAGCACCTTTTACAGGGGTGTCCCGCGGGAAGCGACTACAGTATTGAGTAAAGGCTTCTGTGACATTCCTAGTTTGACTCCTCTTGTAATAAGCAAGCTGGACACCTGGCAGCTTGGGCTCTGCGGATATTCACACAACCGCTTATTCCTCCAGGAAGGCCTGCTCCTACAGCACCAGCCACCTCCTTAACCCTCCATACTGTGAGGCCAAACAGGACTAGAGAGTGGTCTTCTTAACACATGGGATGGAACCACCGGTACACATACATGAGCATGGCAGTTATGCGTTTTGTGTGTGGGGTACGCTGGTGATATGGGAGAGCGTAGGCATAGCTGCTGTGTGCGTGGTTGTGCCTGGGTACATAGGCACATGGGTAGTGTTTGTGTGAACATGGCTGAGAGAGGGTCTGGACCCTGGCCCAAGTGCGCTTGTGTGTGCTGGTGCATATGATTTCAACTTGAGATGGGCTTATGGCTTCCCGGTGTCACTGGAGGGGCTTGTGTGTGTGACGGGCAGGAAGCAGTAAGTCGTGACTGGGTTGTACTCACCAGAAGTGAAACTTGCCTCGGAGCCCTGCATGGTGGTGCAAGCCAGTAATCTCAGCTCGGGAAGACGGAGAATTCAAGACCAGACGGCCCTATGCAGATCTGGCTCCAGAATTAAGATACCGGGGGCTAGCAGATAGCGCGGTCACTGCAGGGCTTTCCCTGAAAACCTGAGGATATGGATTTGGGCCACAAAACCCACATTAAGAGAAAACAAGCCGGGCGGTGGTGGCACACGCCTTTAGACCCAGCACTCGGGAGGCAGAGGCAGCCAGATCTCTGTGAATTCGAGGCCAACTTGATCTACAGAGCTGGTTCCAGGACAGCCAGGGCTACACAAGGAAACCCTGTCTCAAACAACCAAAGAGAGAGAGAATAAAACAAGATGTGTCGTACTTGAGGGCTGGCACCTGGGGGTAGGCTGCACGTGAACAGTCATACACACAAGGAAGAGGAAACTCCATCTTGGGTCAAACCCTATAGGTTTTGGGGTTCTTAGCCTGCTGGGTTCCAGGGAAAAGCTCTGGTTCTGCACAGTCGGGTTCCTGGTAGAAGGCCAAAGACTGAGGCTGGGAAACAGTTGAACGGGATGAGCTAGAAGCATGGAGCGTGGGAGCTGAGGCTGAGAGACAGGCACACCTTTGGATGGGATGAGCTAGAAGCATGGAGCGTGGGAGCTGAGGCTGAGAGACAGGCACACAGTCGGATGGGATGAGCTTGAAGCATGGAGGATGGAGCGTGGAAGCTGCTGCAGAGTCCTCAGCAACATAGAGATATGAGGGAGGGAAGGTGTCCCTTGTATCCGCCAATGCAGCTATGATCTTGTCACCTGCCTGGGACCCTAATGTGGGCACGTGGCAAGTCACCACCCCACCCAGCACCTGGAGTTCGGAAGTCTCCTCTGATTTCCTCCTTAGCCTGCACTGTATTCTCTCAGGGGCTCCACCAGTAAACACAGTGTCTGGATTGCAAGGACCAAGGACAAGAGCAGTCTACACCAACAGGAGGGGTGTTTGTAGACTGCAGGGGTGGTAACCACCCAGAGCCGACCAGATTGGGACTGCCAGGGCCTTTCCAGAGTTAATGCAGCTTACTTAAAGACTATGTGGTTGTATCCCCAGTACCTCCACCTGCCAAGGCTGGTCCCGTGACCTAAGCATCACATAGCCCACTATATCTGTGGAAGAGCAGCTCCCACCCCATCCTGGGATCTCTGGATCATGAGGAGAAAGATTAATAAATGCCCTCTTAACTGGGTGGTGGTGGTACACACTTATAATCCTAGCACTCAGGAGGCAGAGGCAGGCAAATCTCTTTAAGTTCGAGGCCAGCCTGGTCTACAGAGTGAGTTTCAAGACACCTAGGGCTGATACACAGAAAAACTTGATCTCAAAAGAGAAGAAAAATCAGTCTGGGTGTGGCGGTGAGTACCTATAATCTCAGCACTCAGTGTGTAGAGGAAGAGGATTAGGAGTCAAAACTTCCTAATGAGTTTGAGACCATCCAAGTACACAACTGATATTTCCCAAATACATGACCTTCTGGATATAGCTATGTCATGTTTTCCTGTCCACAGTTCACAGTTTCCGGTTGGTGTGTGTGTGTGTGTGTGTGTGTGTGTGTGTAAGACAGACCTCTCTGTCTCTGTGAGTGTGTTCACCTCTGCATATTTGTGTTCATCTAGAGGTCTGAGGTGGTTGACAGTCATCTTCAATTGATCTCCACACTATTTTGAGACAGGGTCTCTCAGTGAAAATGAAACTTACCGTTTCAGCTAGACTGGATGTCAGAGAGTCAACACCCTTCTTCTTCCCTCCTCCCTCCTCCCTCCTCCCTCCTCCCTCCTCCCTCCTCCCTCCTTCCATGATCCTCTTGCTCCTTCCCCAGGCTTGGGTGACAGATGTCTGCTGCCTCCTTGCTCAACTTTTTACCTGGATGCTAGGGATCCAAGCTGAGTCCATATTTGCACAAGGACACGACTCACTGAGCCATCTCCCCAGCCCCACTTTAGGATGTATAGTGAGAGGTGTTCTTTTTCACGTTAGTTCCTAAGTTGTGACAGCGCTGGTTGTGTCCCTCTGGCTCACATAGCCTCCAGCGGCTCTCAAAAGCTTGCCTTTCTCCCCTTCTTGGGGAAAGTCTTTGGAAAGGCCTGAGGTTCCATCAACACAGCTGGCTAGTCTCTGATATTTCTGATATTTGTGTGATTGACATTGGGGCCAGGAAGCCTTCCAAGGCTCCTTGGATTTTTTTTTTTAAAAGATTTATTTATTATGAGTATAGAGTTCTGCCTGCATGTGTGCCTGGACACCAGAAGAGGGCACCAGATCTCATTACAGGTGGTTGTGAGCCACCATGTGGTTGCTGGGAATTGAACTCAGGACCTCTGGAAGAGCAGCCAGTGCATGTTTGGTTTTTACTCAAAGAGCAAGAGACCCAGAGCTACCATGAGCTCCACATCTCCACAGCTCTCAGGGAGGGTGCTGCAACAGGCCGAGTTAATCCTGACGGAAACTTGTAAAACAGACAGAAAGAGGGTAAGGTTCCTCTCCTCTGGAGAAGCGGAGCTCTGAGCTGGGTTGTCAAGGAGGTGTGACTGTCAATTCTCTCACTCTTGGTCAAGCTGAAGGCTCTGCACAGCATTTTTGTGTTTCTCTTGGGTGACTAGCCATGCACTAATGTCCAGTTTTTGGCTGTGGCTGCAGATTTTAGTCCTTTTCTACTCTGATCTGGTCATTCCTGCAGCTCAGATGTTCTGGGAAGAGACTTGAGTCTCAGACTTGAGCCCCTGGTGGTCTGTAAGCAACAGTGGAACATCGTGCAAGGAAGACTAAAGGGGCGCATACACCTCAGGAGCAGGGGTGGAGTGTGAAGATGGGCAGCAAGGGGCACCTAGGGACGAGCTAGAAGGTTGGTTGCTGAAGCACCGGGAACCTCACAAGCTCAGCTCCCGGAACGCCAGGCACACGGACAGCAGGGGGCGCTGCAGCACAGACAGAGCCGCTGACTGGGGGCAGAAGAGAGTGGTTGCTGTCCCAAGTCCTTCCAGCACCTGGGGCTGGGTCCACCTCTAGGAAGTCAGCGAAGCAGTGATCTTCTCCTTTGTAAAGAATAAAAGAGTCGTTGGATGAGAGCCTGCTGAGGTGTGTGTGTGTGTGTGTGTGTGTGTGTGGTGTGTGTCCTAGCAACGACATTGAATGGTAAGTCAATATTCCTTCTGGTGGTCATGGCACTAGGGTTCACGGGGGTGCCCCACGCTCTCTCAAGATGGGCGACTTGAGATCACAAGGAAAGAAGAATTAAGCCCCAGGTGTGTGTAGCACAGGTTTTATAGGACATAGAGCGTGAGCTCATCCATCAGATGACCAGGGGAAACCATGAGTCACCTGGTTGATCCAGGGAGGTGTTTGGGGATGGTACCTCTGTGAGAGAGTAGGGAATTCTGGCTCAGGGTCACGGTCTGAATTCAGGTATGCAGGGGAAAGCAATAGCCGGCTAGTCACAGCAAGGCCAACGGGTCTGGTGGTTGTTCAGGACACAGGAAGAATGGAGTAGTGATGTTTAGAAGCTAGGGCGTCCTCAGGGTTACTTGACGTTAGTAAAGGACTGGCAAGGTGGCTTAGTGGATAAAAAGGTGCTTGCCATCAGGTCACATAACCTGAATTTAGTCCCGGGGCCCACATATTGGAGCCAACTCCCAAAAGGTTGTTCTTTAGTCTCCGCATGCCATACGGCAAACTTGCACACATACATGCAGACAAAATCAATAAAAATTAATTTTTTTTGGGGGGGGGACAGGGTTTCTCTGTGTAGTCCTGGCTGTCCTGGAACAAGTTCTGTAGCCCAGGCTGGCCTCAAACTCACAGAGATCCACCTGTCTCTGTCTCCTAAGTGCTGGGATAGAAGGTGAGAGCCACCTCTGCCTGGCTTAATAAAATTTCTTTTAAAAAAAATTTTTTTTTAAAGATTTATTTATTATGTGTATAGCATTCCTTCCCTGTGTGCCCGCATGCCAGAAGGGGGCGCCAGGTCTCATTACAGATGGTTGTGAACCACCATGTGGTTGCTGGGAATTGAACTCCGGACCTCTGGAAGAGCAGTCAGTGCTCTTAACCACTGAGCCATCTCTCCAGCCCCCAATAAAATTTCTTGAACAGTATCTTCTACACTGCTTTTTCTAAATCTCTTGGACCCCACACAGTGATGGAAAACCTGACATCTTTGCATCTGTTTTCGTCTTTCTCCTTTAGACATCTTTCTCCTTTAGACATCTTCCTATTGATTTTGAGAGTCACAATGCCAGCCCCCCAAAGGCTCCTAGACCTGCAGTTTTCTGTGAGGCAAGGCTAGACGACCTTGGAGAACCAGACCCACCCAGGCCAGACTGCTTGTTAGACTCCTGGCTACACCTTTCTGTGTTCAACCCTATGCCTCACATCAGTACCCAGACAGCGGGCTCAGAGCTCACTAAACCCTTTCTTTTCCCAGTGTGGCCACATTGATTAAACCCCCCCTCTTCATGATTTCTCTTCTCTTTAATGCACTGGGGACACACAAGCCTGGCCTGTTGGGATTTCCAGGGCCAGGTGTCTGCCTGGAAACTCCAGTAACAAACCTTTACGACCCAGGGCAGGAGAAAGCATGCCTTTGAAGGCCACCCCAGCCAAATCTCCAGGCAAAGACTAGCGCCTGCCCTCCTAGGCCTGAGAGAAAGATCTCCACTAGCCCTTTTCCCAACAGAGCATGTTGGACCTTGCTTTTATTGTTTCTTTGAGGTCTTCTGGAATATTCTATGATTAGGCCATTTGGTTTTTGCAGGTAAATGAGTTTTATTTTTATTTTTGTGTAAGGGTAAGTTTACTCTGTACATCATATTCATGCAGTGCCTACAGAGGGCATCGGATCCCCTGGAACTGGAGTTACAGATGGTTGTGAATCACCATGTGGGCGCTGGGAATTGAACTCAGGTCTGCAAGAGCAGTCAGTGCTCTTAACCACTGAGCCATCTCTCCCACCCCTGGCAGGGAAACTTGAAATTTTGTAGGGACCATGGCTTGTTCTTTATTTCTTTGCTGTGTGGGCTTTTCACACTATTTTAAACCTAGGTCATTTATTTTATTTATTTTTTTTAAAGATTTATTTATTTATTGTGTATACAACATTCTGCCTCTATGTTTGTTTTTAGATAGGAAACTTAAAATCCAGAAAGTAAGACGGCTCAAGGTACCTTAAGGGGCTGGGTGTTGTCAGATCTCCGTTTTACTCTAAGAGCCCTAGGAAATGTTGAATGCACTATCAAGGTGCCCCCAAGGGAGAACTCCAGCCGATTGGTCCTCTTGTTGCAAACCTGTGACTCAAGGAACTGTAGGGATGCGTGAAGTCCTTAGCGAATGCTTTGTTGGCGTTGGCGTGGACGCTTCAAGGACCGCCACTGCCTCAGTCCTGTGGGAGTGGCAAAGCCTCGCCCTTGGTCTGAGGGCAGGCGGAGCCTTCCTCTGCTGCCTCTGGTCTGACTCGAAGGTGACAGTGTTTGCAGAAAACATTCAGTGTAGTTTTCTGCACCCACACTGGACGACCTTAAGTCTGCTCTCCTATGGAGGTCAGCTAACCCTGGCTCCTCATTCAGTGGTATACAGTAAGTCCATCTCCCTTGTTCAACCATGTGTCATAAACACACTGAGATGGGGGGGGCACTGTGGCCTTTCTGTCGCCGAGTGCAGACCACCTGGTCCCTGGTTTCCTGTGTCCATGTCTTTGTCACTTCTATTTCTCCCTCCCTGCCCCGGTGAGGGTTCCAGGGCCTAAGCTGGTTCTCTGGATTGGTTTACCCTTTCCACTCATCAGGGCGTAACTGCCTGTCTGTCTATAGCAGTGGGCTTGACGGGAGCTGGCAATCCGGTGGCAGCTGTCTCATTGAGAGATCTAGCCGCACGCTCTTCCAGCCCATTCCGGTGACTCTAGGTGACTAGGGTATTAGGGGAGGCATTGGGACGCCAGAAGCTTCATGACAAGCAGTAATCTTGGAGGGAGCCACGTAAGAAAAAGACACCTGGTCCTGGCTTGGCAGGAACTCCAGCAACTTGCTCAGAAGGTGCACTGTGTGAGCATGTTTAGTTGACCCAGGGGACAGCGTGTGGGCATGTTTAGTTGACCCAGGGGACAGTGTGTGGGCATGTTTAGTTGACCCAGGGGACAGCGTGTGGGCATGTTTAGTTTACCCAGGGGACAGCGTGTGGGCATGTTTAGTTGACTCAGGGCATGTTGGGTGGCATCTTTCAGGCTGGTTTAACCTGCTTTATTCTGACCAGGTGTTATGAACACAGTATGTCAGAAATAGGATACACTTGTGTCTTTCCACAATGTCAGAATGTATTATGTAAAGGAAAACTCACAAGCTACTTTGGTTTGCTACAATTTACAAGTAATTTCAACTTCCTTTGATGGCCTGGCTGTAGGCAAGCAAGGTTTTACCTTATTACTTTAGTCATAGGTAACAACTCTGAGTTGCAGGTTACCAAATGGCTACAAAATATTTAAAGAAGCTTGCTATGAAGACCTGGGTGGCCATGAACTCACAGAGATCCACTTGCCTCTGCTTCCCTGAATGCTGTGGTTAAAGGTGAGTGCTATCACGTGTTTGCTTATTTCTTTTAATGATTTATTTTCTGTTTCATGTGCAGTGGTGTTTTGCCTGTATGTATGTCTGCATAAGAGTGTCAGATCCTCTGGAATTGGCAATACAGAAGATTGTGAGCTGCCGTGTGGGCGCTGGGAATGGAACTCAGGTCCTCTGGAAGAGTAGCCAGTACTCTTAATCATTGAAGCATGACGTGGGAGTGTCATATATCAATCTGTTGATTTCATTGGTTAAGCAATAAAGAAACTGCTAGGCCCATTTGATAGGCCCACCCTTAGGTGGGAGGAGTAAACAGAACAGAACGCTGGGAGGAAGAGGAAGTGAGCTCAGACTCCACAGCTCTCCTCTCGGGAGCAGACGCCTCAGAGAGATGCCATGCTCCGCTCTCCCAGGCAGATGCACGCGATGAAGCAAGCCACCAGGTTAGACATGCTGAACCTTTCCCGGTAAGACCGGTGCTCACAGATTATTAGAGATGGGTTGATCGGGATGTGAGAATTAGCCTGTAAGGGCTAGAGCTAAAGGGCCAAGCAGTGTTTAAATGAATACAGTTTATGTGTTGTTATTTCGGAGCATAAGCTAGCCAGGCTGCTGGGGTGCTGGGGATGCAGCCCCGCCGCCCCCTACTACTACAGATTGGCGCCCAGACGTGTGGACAACTGAATCCACTGAAAGCCTGAGAAAGCTTGGGAAAGAGAAGAGCATGTTTTCTTGGTAGCTGCAATTTAATAGAGGCTTCCTGACTCAGCTTTAGCTGCAAAACCCTGCAGCTCATTAAGAGGTCCTGCCACGAAACACTTAAATGGTGTTGACGAAAAGCTGAACGCATGCTTTTCGGTTTTCAGCCGTAGCAGGAAAAAAGCTGCGCCGTTTAAAAATGCCAGCTTTCTGGGCTGTCCTGCCAGGGCAAACTCTGACTCTTTTACGCAGGCGGTTCGTGCGGTTTGCAAGCACAGGCTGCTGAAGCTCGCTTGCTGGCAGGGACCTTGAAATGCCATAGAGTTGTGGCAGGAAACATGGCTACAGCCAGTACCTCAGCCATGAGGCTGGAAAGCTAAGGAATGGGCTACATCTAGCTGGCAAAGCCACGCCTTTAATCCTACTGATATTGCTTGGTAAATTAAAGACTCATGTGGTCAGAAAAAGAGAGATATACAGTAAAGAGCGATTCAAAGACAAGGAAAATTTCTAAATGGTTTGAAGTGTGTTAAAAATATATGCAGACTAAAATTTAAAGTTCTTAAAGTAACAAACAAAAAAAAAGGAAGAGAGTTGTTGTGTGTGGTAGTACACACCTTTAATCCTAACACTTGGAAGGCAGAGGGAGATTGACCTCTGTGACTTCAAAGTGTAGTAGTGTACACCTTTAATCCCAAATGCCTGGGAGGCAGAGACAGGCGGATCTCTGAGAGTTCAAAGACAGCCTGGTCTACAGAGTTACTTCAGGTCAAAGATACAGAGAACCTGTCTCAAAAAGCAAAGAGTTAAAAGTAAAAATAAATGAAATAGAGGTTAAAACAAAGGTGTACAAAGATGGAAAATAAACAGCGAATTTTGATACTGTATGCTATTATGCTCTCTTTGAATTGTTTGAATGCTGAGAAAAGAGCAAAAGCTACTAAAAGATATTTGTTTATAAATGCTGCTGAACTAATCCAACATAGATATTTTGATGCCTTGACTTTGAAATTTGGATCTAAGGACATAATGCTTTAGAAAGGAGTTTCTTATTTTGTTTTCACAGAGGATGAGACCCTGTTCATTTCTTCTATTCCGATTTGGTATGATGGACTACACCCTCCTGAAGGGTTGTTGTGAACATCTTCAGAAAATTGCTTTGCTCAACTGCCAACTGAGATGAAACTAGCACACAGGTTATACCATGAAAGACCTAATTAACGACACCCCCATTCAGCAGGAAGCAGTTTGGAGAGAAAAAACTGCGCCCATGTTCCCAAATATGGTTTATAAACGTTCTTTAACATTTAAAGGGGGATATGATATAGATATGAATAATTTGCATTAGTATAGATTTTGCTTTATTGATAGAGATTTAAGGTCAATTTTGTTATATGTATATGTATTTCTGATCTTTATTAAGGTATTGTGATTGTGTAGTTCATTTAAAAATGTAATGTATATAGGTAGTTAATAGATAATCATAATAGTCAAGTTTGTAGTCATGTTAGTTAAGATTTTCTAGATATATAGAGATATATTTTAGATAGACATTTTTCATGTCTTTCAAAGATTACAGAATGGGACATTTAATGTTTTAATAACTGAGGACTTTTCATGACAATGAGACACTCTGCTCCTGGCAGCACCAATCTACTTCAAGAGGAAGATGGGCATCGAAGAGGCACCTTATGGAGTTTGATAGCCATTTGGGCAAGAAACTGCTCTTGCCTGGACTATTGTATAAACTGGACACAGAGAACCCACAGAGAGAGGACTACTGAACTTGCCTAAGGTGAGATGATCTTTCGGGGTTCCTGATTCATGAAAGAGTCTGCAAGACATTCTGCAGGACACAACAGATAGTGACTGAACTGACTTTGAATTTTCCTGCTTTATGGAAATGTCTGCTGGATACCATGGGCCTGAAGGCTGAAGATGGATGCCCCAACGGTACAAAAGAACTTTGGGTGACTGTCCAGGCAGCGAGATGTCTCTGTCATTTCTAGAGTTTTCTTATTTCTTGTTAGGTAGTATTATATCCTTCTGGAGTCTTTGATGGAGTTGAAGAATGAATAGATAGTTATAGTTTTCCTTAGTTATGATAAAAGATAAAATAGATATAAATATTGTAACTGTAATTCTTGCTTGATAACTTTTTGTTATATGTAATTTTACTATGTTAAAGTTAAAGCCTTTTTTGTTTAAACAGAAAAAGGGGAAGTGATGTGGGAGTGTCATATATCAATCTGTTGATTTCATTGGTTAAGCAATAAAGAAACTGCTAGGCCCATTTGATAGGCCCACCCTTAGGTGGGAGGAGTAAACAGAACAGAACGCTGGGAGGAAGAGGAAGTGAGCTCAGACTCCACAGCTCTCCTCTCGGGAGCAGACGCCTCAGAGAGATGCCATGCTCCGCTCTCCCAGGCAGATGCACGCGATGAAGCAAGCCGCCAGGTTAGACATGCTGAACCTTTCCCGGTAAGACCGGTGCTCACAGATTATTAGAGATGGGTTGATCAGGATGTGAGAATTAGCCTGTAAGGGCTAGAGCTAAAGGACCAAGCAGTGTTTAAATGAATACAGTTTGTGTGTTGTTATTTCGGAGCATAAGCTAGCCAGGCTGCTGGGGTGCTGGGGGTGCAGCCCCGCCGCCCCTATTACTACAGAAGCATCTCTCTAGCCCCCGTGTTTGCTTATTTTTGACACAGGCTCTTACACAGCCCAGTATGACTTTGAACTTGCTGTGTAGTTGAACTCCTGATCCTTTTGCCTCCACTTCAAGAGCAGGGATCCCAGGATTTCATCACAAGACTCCTTTTATACAAACCCGGGGATTTGACAAACACGGTCTACCTATGGAATAGCGTCTCTAGCCCTCTCTTTGGTTTTTTAATTTTGTGTGTGTGCATGTGAAGCATGTGTGCAGATGCATAACTGTGGGCATGAAGAGGCCTGGGTCGGCCATCTTCAGCAATACCACCCACTTCATTTGAGAGCAGGGCTCCTATTGGCTTGGAAATCACCATTAGGCTAAAGGCTGGCCACTGAGCCCCCAGGGATCTGCCTGTCTCCACTGCCCTAGCACAGGGATTGAAAGAGCACACTTTTGCCAGGACGGTGGTGGCACAAGCCTTTAATCCCAGTACTCGGGAGGCAGAGGCAGACAGTTCTGTGTGAGTTCGAGGCCAGCCTGGTCTAGAGAGTGAATTCCAGGACAACCAGGGCTGATACACTGAGAAACCCTGTCTTGAAACAAAAAGGAAGGAAGGAAAGAAAAAAGAAACACCACAAAGCAACTTGGGGAGGAAAGGGTTTGTTTGGCTTACACTTCCACATCACTGTCCATAATCAAAGGAAGTCAGGACAAGAATTCAAGCAGGACAGGAACTTGGAGGAAGGAACTGATTCAGAGGCCAGGGATGACTGATTACTGGTTTGTTGACCCATGCCCTACACAGCCTGGTTTTTGTCGTTGTTGTTGTTGTTGTTTTGAGACAGGGTTTCTCTGTGTAACTGAAATTCCAGAGATACACCTGCCTCTGTGAGAGCCAAAGTTACATATAGAATTTTAATTACTACGCCTATGAGACCCATGAAACAAAAATGTCTCTGATCTGCAGCCCCTTGCCCAAGGACAGACAGTTCCTAAGATACTGGAGGCTACTGTTTATGGAGATAACGAGCCACGTTTTCACTCCCTAAACAAGTTTGTTTGACCCATCTACACGGGATGTGCTAGATCACACACAGGCAGGCGATACATCAGGCGGTATGCTTGCCCCTGATTGGATGTAGGCTGAAGTACATCAGGATGTATGCTTGCCCGTGATTGGATGTAGGCTGGAGGTACATCAGGCTGTATGCTTGCCCCTGATTGGATGTAGGCTGAAGTACATCAGGATGTATGCTTGCCTCTGATTGGATGTAGGCTGAAGTACATCAGGATGTATGCTTGCCCGTGATTGGATGTAGGCTGGAGGTACATCAGGCTGTGTGCTTGCCTCTGATTGGATGTAGGCTGGAGGTACATCAGGCTGTATGCCTGCCCCTGATTGGATGTAGGCTAGAGGTTCGTCAGGCTGTATGCTTGCCCCTGATTGAACCTGATGGGAAAAGCAATGAATTAATGGGTTTTCCTTCTTAAGCCTCTGCAAACCATTATTGTAGGCCATTTCCCAGGAACTTGGGTATGGACCTGGCCAGAGCCCATTCACCGGGCCAGAATTAATTAAAGCTTGCTCCAAATTTGACTTTACACTGTGGTAGTGGTCTTATTCTCCATCGGTGGGATTAACACCTCTACCTCCCAAGTGCTGAGATTAAAGACATGTGCCACCACTATCTGGCTCAGCCTGCTTTCTTACAGAATACAGGACCACCAGCCCCGGACGGCACTATCCACGTGGCTTGGGCCTTCCACATTGACCGTCAATTTGGAAAATGCCTTACAGCTGGTTCTTATGGAGGCATTTCTCAGTTGAGGCTCCCTCCTCTCTGATGACTCTAGCTTGTGTCACAAGGGTTAAATAAGTAGATACGGGCTGGAGAGATGGCTCAGCGGTTAAGAGCATTGCCTGCTCTTCCAAAGGTCCTGAATTCAATTCCCAGCAACCGCATGGTGGCTCACAACCATCTGTAATGAGATCTGGTGCCTTCTTCTGGCCTGCAGGCATACACACAGAATACTGAGAATACTGTATACATAATAAATAAATAAATCTTAAAAAAAAAATAAGTAGATTCAGCTAACTCTCCATAGCTGGATCAGTCCAGTGCACTCTGAGAAACTTCACCCTGGTGCTAGGGGGCGGCTTCTGTCACGCCCACTTCCATTCAGCCAATAACCATGACAGAAGGCGGTCTTGTTTGACTATACCCTCCTTTTTAAAAGCCAACTGACCTTGATCCCAATCCCAGGCCAGACGGGGCCACCACAGACCATGAGGTGAGGGGCAGACACAGGGCAGCAGCTGGATCCAACAGGGGGAATCAGGGACAGACGGCACAAGACACTGCCGTGTGACAATCCACAAATTGGCCTTGCAAGGCAACCACTCCTGTGTCTCGGGTAAGAGTTTTCACAGTTTGGGATACAATGGTCATTTATTGAGGCAAATTAGCCCAGTCCAGCTGGCGTGGAAGTGGGGATCCTGGAGTCTAAAATTGGGGACGGACATGGGGTGGGTTGAAGGCAGCGGCCTCCTGGTGTGAGGGTGGGGCTGGAGAGGCCTTCAGGGATCCACTGCATCCCAGCAGTCTAGGAGGCCAGGTACCCAGCGTCCACCAGGATGCCAGAGCCACTGGTCGAGGCGCTGCTGTCGCTGAGCAGGAAGAGGATGCTGTTGACGACATCCTCCACCTCTGCAGGAGAACAGAGCAGTCAGGGCTTCTGCTTGCTCACCTGCCTGCTGGGAGCCAGCCCTGGTTCCCTCACCCACGCCCCCAGCTGACCCTCGAACTTCCTCAGCGGGTGGCGCTCCTTGAGCTTCTTGGAAAAGTCAGGGTTTGCAGAGACTTTCTTGCCCATATCAGTCAGCACCACAGTGGGGTTTACGGAGTTTACCCGGATCTGGGGCCAGAAGCCACAGTTGGTGACACAGCCAATGAGCTAGCCCTACCCACACTCTCAGGACTTGCCCCAGCACAAGCCTGATGAGATTGTTTCACTCTGCGCAGCTGAGCACTGATCCCGCTGCTCAGAGCGGTGTGCAGGCTGCGAGCCCCAACCCATCCTCACCCTCAACCCCCAGCCCTGCCCCAGGTGCCCATCATCTGACTACACCCAGGCTCCTGTGCCCACCTTGTGTGGCCCCAGCTCCATGGCCATGGCTTTGGTCAACATGGTCATTGCTCCCTTGGTGGAACCTGTGAATGTGTGGGTGCTGAGAACCCCTTAATCATTCAGCCTCCTCCTGAGAGACCCACCCAGAACCTCCTCCTCCTCCTACCACAACGAATGGTGCACTCACTATAGGTGGCCAGGCCAGGGAAGGTGACATAGGCCACCATGCTGGAGACGTTGACAATGGACCCTGGCACTCCACGGCTAATCATGCCCTTGGCTACAATCTGGAAGCCAAGAGGTAGGGGTAGCTCATTGTGCCCTATGCCATCCCACCCTCCCCAGGTGCTCATCTCAGGGTCACAGAACTCCTACCATCTCACCTGGGACACCTGCAACACGGAACGCACATTCACCTTGAAGGACCTGGCAGGAGAGAAACAATGTCTTCCCGCACCACCCAACTTCCGCAACCCTCCCCAGCCTGCCCATGCTCCCCAAGTGCCCACCTGTCAAAGACCTCCTTGGTAGACTCTATGAAAGGCTGTACCAGCGCCACGGCTGCATTGTTCACCAGCAGGTCCACGGGGCCAATACTGCCCAGCGCCTTCTCCGTGGCCTCCCAGTCACCCAGGTCCACACACACGGGCTCTATGCCCGGACACTGTGGGAGACATAGTTGGTGACTGAGGCATTGTCCCTGTCAGCTTCTGATGTATCCCTGAGGGTGGGGAGCAGGCCCAGGCCAGGCAGGGCTGTATGCTCACCTCTTTGGCGAGGCTGACCAGGTCTGCACTGGTGCGTGTCACGGCCACCACTTTGGCTCCCGAGGCGTGCAGGGCCTTCACGGTGTCCCGTCCAATCCCTGTAAGGATGGAGAGTGGCCTGGTCACACCCGGGGTCTGTTGTCCCCGTGTCCCTGCAGCCAGCGGAGAGAGGGTGCTGGCCAAAAGGTTATAAGCCAGGATTAGACGGGACTATCCCTGAGCAGAGGTCAGACTGACTAGTACCATGCTGAAGGGGGCACCAAGGCAGTACCCTACTGATGATCCCAGAGAAGGATATTTCTGGTGCCCATCTGCCCAGCTTGGATCTAGAGGGCTGCCTTGGAGCCGAGTGGCATTCTATTCTATCCCTGTGGGCAGTGGGTCTCCAGCCAGGCGACAGAAGCCGTCCTGGGTGAAGTGAGAGTCAGGGTCGGTAGGATTGGGCTATGACAAGGTCACCTTCGGGCCCCTTTCCTCTCCCACTCCCACTCACCTTTCCCTGCCCCTGTCACCAGGGCCCGCAGGCCTTTGAAATTCAGCTTCATGCTGCTGACATCCACGGTGTCCTCCTGCAAGGGGAGGGGCTGAAGTTGTTAAGATTGAACTGGAAGGTGGGACAGGGTTGGGGTTAGGGGCAGATGACCTGTTCCCTGTGGGGCTTGAGGAAGCAACAGAAAGGAGTGTGTGCACACGTGCAGAAGGCCTGACAACATCGTGGGAAAAGAGTCCACACACACATGTATGCACACACACACCACACACGCACACACACACACCATGCATGCACGCACACGCCACACACACATGCACACGCACCACACACACACCACACATGCTCACACGCACACACACACACACACACACACACTACACATGCACACACGTGCCTGTGAGAGGGCCTGACACAGCAGTGTAGTGGGAGAGAAGGTGGCAGCCTGGGGACAGGATTTGTGTTTAATTAATTAATTTGTGTTTTCAGCATTCCAGCACTTAATCTTGAACCCAGGGCCCTGGAGCACAAATGGTCAAGACGCCTGCTGAGCCACACTCAGCCTAGGGAAGTGAAAATTCTGCGTTTGGGATTTGCCTGGTCTGGACAGAAGCATCAGCTTGTAATGTTCTTTCTTATTGTTATAAATGAGGGTAGTGGCCTGATCTAGCTGCAGCAAGTGACTTAGATGCCTGCTTGGAGCAAGAAGACCGTGGGCACTGAACCCAAATGCCCAGCAGCCCAAGGACCCCACTGTGCCTGTTGTCTGTCCTGTGAGGACAGTGGGGTCCTTCTTACCTCTCCTTCCTCTGCTGCCCCTACCAGCCTGGGACTCTGCCCGTAGTGACCACACAGAGGTACCTTCTGTCCCCTGAGGGGTGACTCTTGCGAATCTAAGCATGGATTCTGGGGTTTCCTGCCCCAGTAGTGACCCCTGAGTCCCTCTGTGGGTCTCTACTTCTCAGAGTAGACAGGTGGCTCTTTCGGGATACAGTTTGAAGAAACAATCAGAGGGTTTATTGTTCACCTCAATTCCACCGGAGGCTCTCCTGTCTTGTGTACCAGGGATCAAGGAACAAGTAGGTGGCATCTGCACCAGGCAGGGGGCTCAGGCGCACAGACCATCTCAGGGACAGCCCCAGGGAGCAGATGAGCTCAGACTCCTGCCTGCTGCCTCTCCCTTCCTCAGCCAGGTTCAGCTCCGAGACCTTGTGACTCTAAAGACGTCAGCTGTATTTCAGATGCTCTACATGCCCTGAGACCTGGGGGGTCCCTGGCATGATTTGGGTGTGACTCCCTCAGAGAAGGCTGAGGAAGCCTCACTAGCACAGGGATAGCAATAGTACCCTTCCACCAAGTATCCCTCTACACTGGTGTTCCGTGATTGTCCTGGGGCTCCGGGGGACAACAGACACCGTGGGAAGCTGGGGGCCAGCGCCATGCCAGAGAGTCTGTCCCAGGGCACACACAGGTTGATACCAGATTTGCTGCTGCCTGGTAGAGTTTCCTCACCACATCCAGGGACAGATCATACCTGCTCACTGACTGTGTCCTTGATCCGAGCTGGAGCAAGTCACCTGAGTCCTACAGCCAGCCTTCAGTGGCGCTGAATGCAGGGGTCTCGCCTGATCTACCTTCCCCCTTCTATGATGAAAGCAGCTGATTGTGACCAACCTTCCACGGGGTTACTCCTGGATCCCCTGGGAAAAGGGTGGTCTTTCAGGGTTTGTTGCTAATCTCTACTGCCGGCCAGTTGGGCATCAGACAGTGGTTTATCAAGAAGGACCCAGGAGATGTGAGTCCCTGCCTCTGAGCCTATCTCCACAACCCCGAGCTGCAGAGAGAATGGCTGATGCCCACAGAAAGGGGGCGTCCTCTCCTAGGTTTTGCAGCTGTAGTCCTCCGCAAGCCTAGCCCTTTGGGGGGCATTTCTTCAGGATGAAACTATCTCCACTCTCCATAGCTCTCGCCTTACCTCTGCCACCTGTGTGCTCTGAAGATTTCCAGAGTCACACGCTGAGCCCTAACTCCTGCGTTATGTGAGCAAGTGTTGTAAAATAGTTTCCTTCAATATTCACCACCCGCGCTGGCGGTGGTGGTGCACACCTTTAATCCCAGCACTCGGGAGGTAGAGGCGGGCGGATCTCTGTGAGTTTGAGACCAGCCTGGTCTACAGAGTGAGTTCCAGGACAGGCTCCAAATCTACACAGAGAAACTCTGTCTGGAAAACCCAACCAACCAACCAACCAACCAACCAAACGAACAAAACATAAAAAGCGTCCTTCAGGGAAACTCCTTAAGCAGAAAGGCAAACAGTTCAAAATAGCTTCAGGAAGTCCCTGAAAATAACCAGATTCACTAGGTTCCTCCTGCCAGAGTAACAAAAACAAACAAACAAACAAAAAAACAAAAAAAACCTGGGTCACTCTCAGCCACGCCAAGGTTCTGAAACCAGACCAGCCATTTGGTTGTCTGGAAGAGGCTTAGACCAACTGACCGCCTGTGAAGTTGCCTGCGGGGTGTACAATGTGCTCCAGCTTTCCAGTCTTTGAGTCACTGCTGCTCCTGTTAGTAACTCCTCAGCTATGTGTCTGTAAGTAACCCCAATAAAACACAGGGCTCACAGAATCGGACTATGGCAGTATCTGTACATTGGTCTGTTGCGGGCTTCCTATCCGGAGTGAGTGGAAGAAGTGTGTAAGCTACAGGCCTCTGGATAGAGAGGAGACAAACGCCCATGGCAAATGGCGGTTTATAAAATTAAAGGGAAGCATTCTGGAGGCAGAGGCAGGAGGATCTCTGTGAGTTCAAGGCCAGCCTGGTCTACAAAGCGAGTTCCAGGACAACCATAACTGTTACACAGAGAAACCCTTTCTCAAAAAACAAACTTCATAACAGCTTTGTTTGTCATACCAGAACCTGGAAACAACCTAAATGCCCCTCAGCTGAAAAATGGATAAAGGAAAATGTGGTACATTTACACAATGGAGTACTACACAGCAGAAAAAAATAACGACATCTTGAATTTTGCAGGAAAATGGATGGAACTAGAAAACATTATTTTAAGTGAAGTAACCCAGACACAGAAAGACAATTATCACCTGTACTCACTCATAAGTGGTTTTTATACACAAAGCAAAGAAAGCCAGCCTACAAACCACAATTCCAGAGAACTTAGACAACAATGAGGACACGAAGAAAGACTTACATAGATCTAATCTACATGGGGAGTAGAAAGTATAAAAAGACAAGATCTCCTGAGTAAATTGGGAGCATGGGGACCTTGGGGGAGGGTTGAAGGGGGGAAAGGGAGAGGCAGGGAGGGGAGCAGAGAAAAATGTAGAGCTCAATAAATATCACGGGAAAAAAAAGAAAAGAAAAAAACCAACCAACCAAACAAACAAACAAACAAAAAAGTAAAGGGGGAACCCTGTGTTAGGATGAGGTGTTGATTTTAGTTGGGCATGTTAATTGGGTGAGCCAAAAGGGGCTTTTGATTTCTGGACTTTGGTAGTCAGCCTCAGGAGGAGGAAGTGGCCAGGAGGAGATGTTGGTGGCTAGTTTTAGGAAGGTAATTGTTGGGTCCAGAGGGGTCTCACAAAGATGGGGACAGACCACCAAAGTCTAATAAACCAGACTTTATTCCAGAAACTAGATTCCAGGAAAAAATTAGAACAAAAAAATAAAATAAAAAATCTCCATGGGGCACAAAAAGCTTATCAGCTTGCTGAGACCACAGCCAGAGATGAATTCTGTAAGGCTGTTTTTTTGGTTTAATCTTAATAAGAGTCGCTTCTCTGGCACAAAGAACTCCAATCAAATCAGATTAGACTGAATTAAAATGCCCAGGTTGGGGCTGGAGAGATGCCTGCAGGCCAGAAAAGGGCATCAGATCTCATTACAGATGGTTGTGAGCCACCATGCAGTTGCTGGGAATTGAACTCAGGACCTTTAAAAGACCAGGCAATGCTCTTAACCCCTGAGCCATCTCTCCAGCCCCCAACTTTATATTTCTTTAGTTCTACATTTTTATTTTTGGAATCTACACTTTTATATTCTTAGTCTTGTACCCTTCAGTAATCTAATGTTTTTTAATTAATTAATTAATTTATTTATTATGTATACAATGTTCTGCCTGCATGTGTCCCTGCAGGCCAGAAGTTGGCACCAGATCTTATTACAGGTAGTTATGAATCACCATGTGGTTGCTGGGAATTGAACTCAGGACCTCTGGAAGAACAATCAGTGCTCTTAACCGCTGAACCATCTCTCCAGCCCCTAATCTAATGGTTTTTAGCAGGGCAGAGGGAAGGGTGAGAAGGACAAGGGCTGCCAGAGCCACACGCTTGAGTGGGCAGTGTCCCTTCAGCACCCACACAGGCACAGACTTGTGGTGGTTCCCACCCATGACCGCAGCTCCTAGGAGACAGAACTGTGGGAGAATCTTTTCGTACACAATGAAGATGTGTCATTGTGACTGGTTTAATAAAAATCTGAATGGCCACTGAGCAGTGGTGGTATATGACTTTAATCCCAGCACTCAGGAGGCAGCGGCAGAGGCAGACAGAGCTCTGTGAGTTCGAGGTGTGTTTTGCAAACTCTGCCCTGGATTCCTAACACCTTGAGGCTTCTTTTGTGGGCACAGGTAATTGTTTTTGTTTTTGGAGACAGGGTTTCTCTGTGTAGCTTTGGAGCTTGTCCTAGAACTCGCTCTGTAGACCAGGCTGACCTCAAACTCACAGAGATCTGCCTGCCTCTGCCTCTTGCGTCCTGGAGTTAAAGGTGTGTGCCACCACTGCCCAGTGTGGGCAGAGGTAAGACAACAGCCTAGGGCCTCAGGGGGTATGGGACTGGGTAGGGTAGGGAGCATTCCTACGTTTAGCCTTGATCTCCCCTCCAGATACTGGATGTAACAACATCCAGGCTCCATTTCAAGTAGCTAGTTCATAAGCAGGCCATGAGAAGATCTTGACAGCCTAGTCTGTGAGGTGGGAACTGTGTCCAGTGATATGGGACAGTCTCTGAGTAAGACTTGCTCCCTCTGCTACCATTCCCAAGTTGAACGCTTGTGGCTACCGGTGGTGGTGGGGAGCCTGGTGCAAGATCTATCAAAATGGCCAGGTGCCAGCAGAGCATCCTGGTTCCTTGGGCTTATTTATTTATTATATTGTTATTATTGTTTGTTTATTTATTTATTTTTTAAACAACTGGTGCAGGCTTGGACTCTAGCTGACTCTTTACAAAGCTACAGGCTGCAGTTCTTTTTTTTGTAATATTTATTTATTATGTATACAATATTCTGTCTGTGTGCATGTCTGCAGGCCAGAAGAGGGCACCAGACCTCTTTACAGATGGTTGTGAGCCACCATGTGGTTGCCGGGAATTGAACTCAGGACCTTTGGAAGAGCAGGCAAGCTCTTAACCACTGAGCCATCTCTCCAGCCCCTTGTTTATTTTTTTTTTAAGACAGGATTTCTCAGCTTTGGAGCCTGTCCTGGAACTCACTCTGTAGACCAGGCTAGCCTCGAACTAACTGAGATTCACCTGCCTCTGCCTCCTGAGTGCTGGGATTAAAGGTATGCACCACCCTGAGATTTAGTTTATGTGTGGAGTGTTTTGTCCGCATGTATGTCTGTGCACGGGAGGGTTGTTAGCTGCTGTGTGGGTTCTGGGAATCAAACCCAGGTCTTCTGGAAGAGCAGCCAGTGTGCCCTTAACTACTGAGATGAGGGACTCCCTGCAGGTATCCAGGCAGGGAAGCAAACCCCTCGAAGAAGGAAAACTCGGTGCAAACAGACTTGGTCAACCTGGGTCAGACTTCAGGAAGTATAATTTAGTGGGGTGTTCGTTGTCAGCGTATTTAAAGCACAGGACAATTGGGGAAAGGTTTCTGGGCAACAATTGGTTCAATCAGTCCAGTTGTAGGTGCACAATGAAGCTTAAGGTGTGGCTACATAGAGAGATGTGACTACACAGAGAGGTGTGACTACACAGAGAAGTGTGACTACACAGAGAGGTGTGACTACACAGAGAGGTGTGACTACACAGAGACTCTCACAAAGAGCACACATGACCTTGAGAGTGGGCTCTGTAGCTAAAGGTCGAAAATCTAGTGTGGTCTCTGACTGACAGCATAGAGAGATGTGACGTCTTCTCTAAGGACAGGTGACAGTCTAGGGAGGGAAGAGGGGGGATTTAGGGTGAGGTTTGCCTCCACAGATAGCAAAAAGGTCACCAGGTCGATAACAAATACACTCCCAGCCTTCTGGGAGGGAAATCACGTATTTTATCTCCTCCAATGAGAGAAAGATACCTGTGTGTTTAAGATTCCTGGTTTCCATAGTGATCTGTGGGTGCAGACCTCTGTGCCCCCAGCACTGAGATCTTTGCATCCTCCCCACCTTACCTTTGTTTGTTTGCTTCTTTCTTTCTTTCTTTCTTTCTTTTTTTGAGACAGGGTTTCTCTGTAGCTTTGGAGCCAGTCCTGGAACTCACTCTGTAGACCAGGCTGGTCTCGAACTCACAGAGATCCGCCTGCCTCTGCCTCCCAAATGCTGGAGTTAAAGGCGTGCGCCACCACTGCCGCTTGGCATCTCCACCTTATAAGATTTATTTTTATTTATGTGTGTGTGTGCAGGTTCCCACAAAAGCCAGAAGAGGGCGTTAAGTCCCTTGGAGCTAGAGATACAGGCTTTTGGAAACTGCCCCACGTGGGATCCAAACTCTGGTCCTCTGATAGAGCAGCAAGTCCTCTTCACAGTGAGTCTTCTCTCCAGCCCCTCTGTGTTGGTTTGAAGGAGAGTGGCTCCCATTGGCTCATCTGTTTGAATACTTGGTCCCCAATTAATGGGACAGTTTGGACAGGGTTAGGAGGTGTGGCCTTTTTGGAGGAGGTGTGTCACTTGAGGTGGGCTTTGAGGTTTCAAAAGCCCTTGATAGGCCTAGTGTCTCTCTCTGCCTGCTGTTTGTGGATGAAGGATGTAATGTTTTCAGTTACGGCTCCAGTACTATGCCTACCTGCGTCCAGACATGGCAGTCATGGATTCTACTTCCTCTCTGGAACCATAAGCCACAAATTAAATGTCTTCCTCTATGAGTTACATTGGTCATGGTATAGCAATAGAATACTAAGACACCCTCCATGCTGTTTTTTGGGATAGGTTCTCCCAGTGAACCTGGAGCTTGCCGTTTCAGCTAGACCAGCTGCTCAGTGAGCCCCCGGTTCTTCCTGTCTTTGTCCCCAGAGTTCAGGTCAGAGATGTGTACTGTTCTCCTGACATGGATGCCGGAAGTCCATGCTGAAGTCATGTTTGCACAGCAAGCTTCCTACTCACTGAGCTACCTCCCCAGACCCACTTTTGGATTCTTTAGGATGCAGAGTGAGATAACCTTGTTCTTTTCTGCATTCGTTCCTTGGCCGTGTGAGTGCTGGCTGAGTCCCCTGGCTTACTGAGTTTCCAGCCGCACTTGCAAACTCAGCTGGAAAAGAAGGAAAATTGCTATTGGGAGATCCTAAAGCTCCACCTACATAGCTGGCCCTTCTCTGACTGTGTGTGTGTGAGTGTGTGTGTGTGTGTGAGTGAGTGTGTATGTGAGTGTGTGTATGTATTTGTGTGTGTGAGTGTGTGTGTATTGTGTGAGTGTGTGTGTATTGTGTGAGTGTGTGTATGTATTTGTGTGTGTGAGTGCGTGTGTATTGTGTGAGTGTGTGTATGTATTTGTGTGTGTGAGTGTGTATGTATGTGAGTTGAGTGTGTGTGTGTGTATGAGAGAGAGAGAGAGACAGAGACAGACAGACAGAGACTACAAGACTACAAAGTCTTCCAGGGCTCCTTGAATATTTTGTTTCTGATTCAGAGAGGAAGCTGTAAAACCTTGGTGTTTCTTTGTGAACTCTTGTCTGGTTTTCAGTTAGGATTACAGGCTTTTCTAACCAGTCATTTTCTGCTTTGATCCAGTCACTCACGGAGTTTAGATATTCTGGGAAGAGACTGTAATCATCTCAGACTGGAGTCGCTGATGTCTGGCTAGCTGCAGTTGAGCACAGGAGGAGGAAGACTAAAGGCTGGTCTATCCACTTCAGAAGCAGCAGTAGCACCCAGAGACGGACAACCGGGACTCCGGCTGGCACAGCGAGAGTAGCCAGGGAATCTTGTAAGTAGGTGCTAGTAGACCCCAAGGCGGCAAGAGAACCACAGAGTAGGGGGTGTCCTGGAAGCTTCCAAGGATACATCTGTGATCTTTAGTGACTTCTTCTCACTTCCTAACTAGTCTTTGAGCATTCCAGAAACCCTACACCTGCTTCTTCAAGTCCTGCTTCTCTGCTACAGGGGTAGGAGGGGCAGTCCCAAGAGGAAGGATTTTTCACCAGGCTAATGACAGAATGAAATTGAAATTTATGCCCTGGCAATGCTGAAGCATACATGGGCAGCCCATATATGGCAGTTCTGTTGAACTTGTCCATATTGGGTTTCATGGTCTAAGTTTGATGAGGGTAACTGACCGGGTAGGTCTCTTCCTCAAGAGGGCACCAGATCTCATTATAGACAGTTGTGAACCACCATGTGGTTGCTGGGAATTGACCTCAGGACCTTTGGAAGGGCTGAGTCATCTCTCCACCCCAGCCTAATGACAGAGTGGCTATGACCGAATGGGAACTGAGACCCTCCACACAGGTTCGGCATGACCTCTGTCACGATGGCGGTGCAGGGTTGTGCACACTGCCAGGATGGCTGATTAGCTGGCATTGCTCGTCTGTAACACCTGACTCCTAAGGTCCTAGCTGACAAACAGAGGGAGGCTCCACCCAGCTCGCCTAAGGGAGCCAATGGGATTATTAGATTTACAGTGCGATGCTTGAGGGTCTCCCACCAGAAGCACAGGGGGCTTGGCCTTAAAGTAACCACACTGGAAGGCCTGTGCCCAGCAGGAATAATGGTTTCCCCAGGAAGCTTAGATGGAGCCCCCTCCCTGGTCATCTAGCTCATCTCCCAAGGTTACCCCAAGTCCCTTGTCATTGGGGCAGAACTGCATACAACTGGTCGGAGGAGGGCTGGATGCTCTGAGGGTCCCATGGCCGTTCTGAGAGAGAGGGTAGGCAGACAATAGACCCACGTGTGATTGTCGTTTGGGGCATGGTGGCAGCTGGGCTTGTAGGAAAGGCCAAGCGTTACGGGGGAGACTACACTGCTGTTCTTCTGCAATTGCCTCTGAGAAGCAAGAAGTCAGTAAAATGGTTTTTCTCTTCATCTTATTTTACAAATTACCAATAATAGATATGATGGGCATATGGTTGATATGTAATCACACATTTTGAGATATTATACATGAAAGTTAAATTTTGAATGTGCTGGGAGGTTTAGCTGTCACACACAAGTCACCAAACACAAACAAGCAAACAAACAAAAACAACAGCAACAAAAGAAAAAAACCAACAAGGTAATTGCGTATACTTGGATTGGCATTTCCCACCTATTTGATTTTGGTTTTGTTTTGTTTTTTGAGACAGGGTTTCTCTGTGTAGCTTTAGAGCCTGTCCTGGAACTAGCTCTTGTAGACCAGGCTGGCCTCGAACTCACAGAGATCCGCCTGCCTTTGCCTTCCAAGTGCTGGGATTAAAGGCGTGCACCACCACCACCTGGCTCACACCATGTTTTTGAAGAATATTTCCCAGGCTTCTGCATCTGCCTGGCAGGTTCTCCGATCAGAGGAGTGGAACAGACATGTCAGGCTGGGGATGGGAGGCCAGTGGTGCTGAGCGAGGAGGTCCTAATTGGCCCTTTTCCGCTATTCGCGGACGATTTGAAAACTCACTTCCCTCAACGGTAGTGCGGATGTCCAGAGTGGAGAAAAATTGGCGCAGCGGCTGATGCACCGGGAACCTCACAGGCTCAGGCTCAGCTCCCCGAATGCCAGGCACTCGGACAGCAGGGGGCGCTGCAGCACAGACAGAGCCGCTGTCTAGGGGCAGAAGAGAGTGGTTGCTGTTCCAAGTCCTTCCAGCACCTGGGGCTGGGTCCACCTCTGGAAAGTCAGTGAAGCAGTGATCTTCTCCTTGTAAAGAATAGAGTCCTTGGATGAGAGCCTGCTGAGGTGTGTGTGTGTCCCCTAGCAACGACACTGAATGGTAAGTCAATATTCCTTCTGGTGGTCACGGCAGAGTAGGGTTCACGGGGGTGTCCCACGCTCTCCCAAGACGGAATGGCTTTGAGATCACAAGGAAAGAAGAATTAAGCCCCGGTGTGTGTGACACAGATTTTATAGGACATAGAGCGTGAGCTTATCCATCAGATGACCAGGGGAAACCATGAGTCACCTGGTTGATCCAGGGAGGTGTTTGGGGATGGTACCTCTGTGAGAGAGTAGGGAATTCTGGCTCAGGGTCACACCAGGATCTCAGTGTCATGACCTAGGGATGGTCAGAGGTTCAGGCTGGGTTCAAATCTGTTGGGAAAAGCCATAGCCGGCTAGTCCCAGTAAGGCCAAGACACACCGGTTGCTGTAAAGGACACAGACAGAAGGTGGTCATGGTGGGGGAAGGGGAAGGATCCTCAGTGTATCTGGGGAAGTGAGGAGGCTCACTTGACCAAGCCCGAAGGCCTGAGCGCTATCCCTAGACCGCACATGGTGTCCTCCTGACACTCTCATGTGTGTGCAGAGGCACATGGGCACTGTGTGCATACATGCACATGTATGTGCACACACGTTAATTGATGATTAATGTAAAAGCAGAAAAGATGAACTATAAAATGGCAACGATTCTTGCACTTATCATATGGTTTGCATTTGTGTGCTCGTATGTATCTGTGTGCGCCTGCTCTTGTATTTGTAGGTACACATGCATGTGTGGAGACATGTAGAGGTCAGAGGTCAACCTTGGGTATCATTCCTCGGGAGCCATTTGCCTTGTGTTTCCAGGCAGGGTCTCTGCTGGTGAACATCAGATCAGCTAGGCTTAGAGCCTTCATTGCTATGAAAAGACACCACGCCCACAGCAACTCTTAACTGTACAGGCTCACTTCACCCGAGGTTCAGACCATTATCATCATTGTGGGGGGCCATGGGGACACGCAGGCAGACATGGTGCTGGGTTAGCAGCGGAGAGTCCTACATCTCCTAGGCAACGGGAAGGGAAGTCTACTGAGACACTGGGCTGATCCTGAGCATAGGAAACCTCAAATCCCACCCCCACAGTGACCCACTTCCTCCAACAAGGCCACACCTCCTAATAGTGCCACTTCCTCTGAGCTTATGGGGGCCAATTGCATTCAAACTACTCCCTGACTCCCATAAGGTTGTAACAATATCATAATGCAAAATACATTTAGTCCAGCTGGGCAGTGGTGCTGCAGGCCTTTAATCCCAGCACTTGGGAGGTAGAGGCAGGTGGATCTCTGTGAGTCTGAGGACAGCCTGGTCTACAAGAGCTAGTTCCAGGACAGGTACCAAAGCTACAGAGAAACCCTGTCTCAAAAAAACAAACAAAAATGCATTTAGTCCAGCTTCAAAAGTCTCTATGGTCTGTCACAGTCTCAGCAGTTTTTAAAGTCCAAAGTCTCTTCTGAGATTCAAGCAATCTCTTAACTGTAATCCCCTATAAAATCAAAATTAAAAAAAACAGATCACATACTTCCAACATACAATGGCACAGGATATACATTACTATTCCAAAACATAGGGATGGGATCATAGCAAGGAAATACTGGACCAAAGCAAGAGTGAAAACCAGCTGGGCAGACTCCAAACTCTGCATCTCCGTGTCTGATGTCAAAATGCTCTCCAGAGCTCCAGCTTCTTCCAGCTTTCTAGACTGCAACGCACTTCTGACACCGTGAAGATGTGTTGCTCTCATTGTTAATAAAAAGCTGACTGACCAATAGCTAAGCAGCATGTTTGGCGCCGAGAGAATGCTGGGAAGAAGGAGGGCGGAATCAGAGGAGTCTTGAGCCAGACTGTAAGCATCAACATGGGAAGTTCATAGATAAGGTAACCTGGTACATGGATTGTTTGGGTGGAGACTCCACCAAAGCCCCCTCCCCTAGAGCTGCCTCAGTCCAGATTCCACCCCTGAGAAAGCCCATCAAATGATAACCCTTTCCCAGAGATGCTCAAGACCATCCACACAGGGTATTTAAACTGCTCCCCAAAGACCAAACATTGGTTTCCCAGTCTTCCTTTCCTGTCTCCATTCTGGGGGCTGGAAAGTCATCTGGGAGCATTTGTATCCATTAATCCTGGGCTTTTCTAATTTGGTCTGATTTGGATTACTGTGTTGGTGGAGAGGTTCATCAGGGTGCAGAAACCTTTCATTAATAAAAATGGGTTAATTTAGCCTGGTGGTGGTGGTGCACCCCTTTAAGCTCAGCACTTGGGAGGCAGAGGCAGGCAGATCTCTGTGAATTCAAGGCCAGCCTGATCTACAAGAGCTAGTTCCAGGACAGTGAAAGACCCCTGGAGTGGGGAGACTCTCACTCAAGTCTCAGGATAACACGACCCCCCAGGAACTCACGAGAGACTGTCCTTGTTGCAATCACAGGAGGTTTATTGACAGGACAGGAACCAGAGCACTGGGGCCAAAACTCATTTCCCACACAGGGGTAGAGAATTCGACCCCAAGTAGCTGGGAGAAGGGGTATTTAAGGGCAGAAACCACAACCCAGTAATCCAAAGGGGGATAGGGAGGGCGTCATCGGAAAATTCCGAAAATACCAGTGATAATCACAGGGGTTATCTCCCTATTTCTCAAGATTATTCTCAAGATTGTAATTTAACTTTATGGTCAGCTAGTTCCTGGAACAGTCACTGAACCGGCTAACCTAGATTTTTGGTTCTTCTCTCCCTGCTAGATTTTTTTTTCTCTACTCTTTCTGCTAGAGGGGTCTGAATTTATCCGGGTCTTTTAACAGGCTCTGAAAAACTAAAAAAAAAGAAAAAAAAAGAAAAAAAAAGAAAAGAAAAGAAAAAAAAAAGAAAAACTACAGCCAAACCCTGTCTCAAAAAAGAAAAAAAAAGGTTAATTTAAGTTGTAAGAGCTATCTGGAGCCGGGCGGTGGTGGCTCACACCTTTAATCCCAGCACTCGCGTGGAAGAGGCAGGTGGATCTCTGTAAGTTTGAGGTCAGCCTGGTCTACAGAGTGAGTTCCAGGATAGGCTCCAAAGCTACACAGAGAAACCCTGTCTCAAAACAAGGAGAAGGAAGAGGAGGAGGAGGAGGAGGAGGAGGAGGAGGAGGAGGAGGAGGTCGGAGACAAGTCCAAGCCATTGTCCAAGCATTTATAGTTGATGACAAGTCTGTGATTTGAGGAGCGTCTGGTGGGGACAGAACTCATCAGCAGTCTAGACAGAAAACCCCACCTACACACTTCTTTCTCTTGGGCTGGTTCCACTCCTGTCAGACACTCTCTGCAGCAGGTGTCCACGACTCTGGCATCTCTAACATCGTGGGTTCTCCAAGGAAATCCAGGCTTTAACTTCACAGCTTCCGGAAATGGCGTTGCTACTCGGCCTCCATTCGGAGACATCCTGACACATGCCTGGCCTCAGCCACTGGCTTTCTTTAGGCATGGAGACAAATTCCCTAGCCTGTTTCTTCTACCCTTAACTCTTTAGCCAGAACCGTGTGACCGAAGTTGCTGAGTTCGCTGCTCACTGAGACTGGAATATGGCCCCCTTGTTCAGTTAACATGTCCAGATTTCTGTCCTTTGCTGACTAATCTTGGCTATCCTGAAACTTGCTCTGTAGACCAAGCTGGCCTCAAACGCAGATCTGCCAACTTCTGCCGTCCTAGTGCTGGGATTAAAGGTGTGCCCCACCACACCCAGCTCTAAACTTTTCTTTAGTTCCTTTTCAAAGGTTGACTCTTGCCTGAGGTCACCACTCTCTTTATTCCATTTCTTAATTTCTTAATCTGTTTATCTCCTTTTTTTCCAAAGATTTATTTATTTATTATGTATACAACATTCTGCCTTGATGCCACACGCCAGAGGAGGGCGCCAGATCTCAGTACAGATGGTTGTGAGCCACCATGTGGTTGCTGGGAATTGAACTCAGGACCTCTGGAAGAGCAGCCAGTGCTCTTAACCTCTGAGCCATCTCTCCAGCCCCCCTGTTTATCTCCTTAAACACAAAATTTAGCTCCATTCCAGTTTCTTGTGCTCTTTTTCTCCCCTTTTGCTTATCTTGCTCTTTTTCATTCATATTTTTATATCTTCATTAGATTTAACACCAGTAACCACGCAACAGTCTAGACTAGGCTGTTTTGAGATTTCTTCTGCCAAGAGAATTAATCCAAAACTCTTCACTTTAGCCTCAGACAGACTCTTTGTGCAAGGGCAAAAGGTAGCCACTTTCTTCACCAAAATATCACAAGAATGATCTTTAGGCAATATACTAAGATTCTTCTCCTCTGAAACCTCTTAATCCAGCCCCCTATAGTTCAAACCACTCTTAGCACCTGGCTTCAACGATCCTACTGCTATGGCCCATTAGGTAGTGCTTAAAGCATTCCACTGCTTTGCTAACTCAAAGTCCCAAAGTCCAAATTCCTCCAAACACAAACATGGCCAGGCATTTCACAGCAATACCCCAGTCCCTGGTACCAACTTCTGTCTTAGTTAGGGTTTCTATTGTAGTGAAGAGACACCATGACTACCGCAACTTTTTTTTAAATGTTTATTTATTTCATATATATATATATATATATATATATATATATATATATATATATATAGTGTTCTGCCAGCGTATGTCCCTGAGGAACAGAAGAGGGCACCAGATCTCAATCCAGGAGGTTGTGAGCCACCATGTGGTTGCTTGGAATTGAATTCAGGGCCTCTGGAAGAAGAAGCAGTCAGAGTTCTTAACCTCTGAGCCATCTCTCCAGACCCAGGCCACAGCAACTCTTATAAGAAAAGCATTTAATTGTAGAGGCTCTCTTACAGTTCAGAGGTCTGTCCGTTACCGTCACAGCGGGGAGCATGAGGATGTGCAGGAAGCTAAGCAGCTGTCATAGAAGCTGAGTCCTCTCTTGCAGGCATCAGGAAGTTGACTGGGTACTGGGTGGTGTCCTGAACATAGAAACTTCAAACCCCATCCCCACAGTGACACGCTTCCTCTGACAAGGCCATACTCACTCCAAAAAAAAAAAAAAAATCCACACCTTCTAATAGTGCTATCCCTATGAGATTATAGGAGCCAATTACATCCAAACCACCACACCAGAGACTTTGTCTGCTTCCCCATAACTGGGGCTACAAGATGGTGCGTTACATTGTTTTTATACATGAAACTCAGAAAGGCCAGCGCTTTACATAGAAATACATGTACAGTGACATTTTATTTATATTTTAATAAATAAGTTTTGCCTGAAGATCAGAGGGTAAAACTAAGCCACTAGAGGCCTGGCAATGATTTCACACACCTTTAACCCCAGGATTTGGGAGACAGACACAGATAGATCTCTGTGGGTTCAAGACCACTCCGGGGTACACAAGATCAATGCAGAAACAGATCCAGGTGGTGGTGGCTCACACCTTTAATCTCAGCACTAAAGGGGAATATAAACCAAGAGGAGGCAGAGGCTCAGGGCTCAGTCTGCAGTCGCCCAGCCTTGGTGGACATAAGACTTCTCTAGTGGCTTGGCTGTTTTGCTTTTCTGATCATCTGCTTGAACCCCAGTATCTATCTCTGGGTTTCTGTTATCTGTGCCACACAAATATTGTGGAATAATCTTTTTGTACACCGTGACATGTGCCATTCTGATTGGTTTAATAAAAAGCTAAACGGCCAATAGCTAGGCAGGATTTTCAGACACACAGGATGCTGGGAAGAAGAAAGGGAAGTCACCAGCCAGATGCAGAGGAGGCGGCAATGGGCATTACAAAGTAAAGGCAACCGGCCCATGTAAAATAATGTAGACAAAAAGATATGGGCTAATATAAGTTATAAGAGCTAGTTAGAAACAAGCCTAAGCTCTTGGCTGAGAGCTTTTATAATTAATAATTAAAGTATCTGTGTAGTGATTTGGGAGTTGGTTGGTGGCACAGAAAAATCCACCTATAAATATTCACATAAGACCCAAGAAAGCTTTAAAAAAAAGGTCTAAAGGCCAGGCAGTGGTGGTGCATGCCTTTAATTCCAGCGTTCAAGTCCAGCCTGGTCTACAGAGTAAGTTCCAGGACAGCCAGAACTGTTATATAGAGAAACTTTGTCTTGGAGAACCAAAAAAGTTCTAAAAACAGAACCAAACGTGGCCTCCTAGTCTTGTGTCTGTCTTGCTCACTGTGGTACAGATCTCCCCACAGCTCCCTGCCTGCTTGGACCGCCAGTGTGCCATGAACTAAGTCATATGGCCAGCTTAAGGTTTTGCTCAAGCAGACAGAAAAGGTTACAAAGACGCAGTAAAACAGGTTAGGTAACTGTGTTTCAAAATGTGTGTAGGCTTCAAAAATGGGTATAGGCAGAGACCTGGTCAGTTGTCCTCATCAACTTAGACCATGAAACCCAATATGGACGAGTTCAACGGAACCGCCATGTACGGGCTGCCCATGCATTTAAAAAATGACAGTTATAGAAAAATATAAATAGTTTAAAAATAATAAAGTCTTAAAAGAGAGAGTAAGGTACCAGGCAGTGGTGGCGCACACCTTTAATACCAGCACTCGGGAGGCAGAGGCAGGCGGATCTCTGTGAGTTCGAGGCCAGCCTTATCTACAGAGCGAGTTCCAGAACAGCTAGAACTGTTACACAGAGAAACCCTCTCTTGAAAAACCAGAAAAACAAAACAAAGTGAGAGAGTAAGCTAAGTTGTAATCAATAAACCCTAGTGTGTTTGCATTGGATAACGGCTCTGTGGTGGTCTTGTTTGGGGGTCCCGTGACACAGACCTAACATTTGGGGGCTCATCCTGGGTATCCTAAGACCCCCAGAGCTTGACCCAAGGGGTTTCAAACCGGCCAGTCAGTCTCTTTGTCTTTGTCTCCGCCTCTGTCTTTGTGTTTGCATTGGCACTTTCTCTTCTGAAGCACACTGTGTGATGTGATCCAGGGTGAGCGGTTGAGGTCAGAGGCAAAGTGGGTTAGAGTCCCACGTGGGTTGCTGAAACCATCAGCGGATGAGCAGAGAGGGCGGAGGACCCTGAGGGTCCAGAACGTCTTCTGGACCCTGTGGAGGGAGATTGTGGATTTGAGTCCCACCTCCCTGTGGAGGGAGATCATGGGTTCAAGTCCCACCTTCCTGTAGAGGTTTCCTTCCAGATTAATAGAGATCAGATTTGAGCAAGGGAGACCTCCTGAGTATTTTGGCTATAGGCATGAGGAGGAAACCAAAAAACAAAAGCAAAATCAAACAAACAAACAAAAAACCCTACAAGACAGGCAACGTCGTGATGTATATTTTATCTGTTCAACCATAAAACTAGGAATCATCTTTGGCTGGCTTGTGTACAAGGCACAGTCCACACTTGTGTTAATGCAGATATGTATGTTACCTTGAAAGTTTATGTGACTTCAGAGCAGGGGGACCAGACACCTTGAAAACAGGTGGCCCAGGTGACCCAGCCTCTCAGAGTGCCTCTGTATAGCTTCCTTAGAGTTCTACACCTGGAACAGAGTCAAGGCTGCTGGCCGAGCTGGTTCAGCCTCACAGACAACTACAGCCAGGACTTCAGGGAAGCTTTGTGCTTTCCCACTGCACTGGACAACAAATAATGCACACACACATTCCCAAGAGGTGGGGGGGTGGCTTTTGGTCATTCGATGGGTTATAGATGTTTGTCATTGTTTTGGGGGGGTTGGTTACAAATTGTTCCTGGTCATGGTCGGGAGAACACTAAACAGGGGTCTCTTTCTGAAGGAAAAGGGGGATAGAGTACAGAAATGATGGGATAAAAGGGTGGATTGTCGAGTCCACTTCTAAACAACCACCAGCCTCAGATATTTAACATTGGTATGAATTTTTGCATACTGATACACATTTAAGGCTATTTTTGTTTCACTACTGTATATATGTTTCTACTCTTGTCTAAGGTATTATAGCTATGCAGCTCATTTTAAAAGGTTATGCAGTGTTTTAGTCTTTGAAAGCTATTTAGCATAATAAATACAGGTTAAGAGTTAGTTATCAGGGGCTTGAGAGATGGCTAGGAGGTTAAGAGCACTTGCTGGTCTTCCAGAGGTCCTGAGTTCAATTCCCAGCAATCACAAGGTTGTTCACAGCCATCTGTAATGAGATCTGGTGCCCTCTTCTGGTCTGCAGGAGAGTGAGGTGCAGGCAGAACACTGTACTTAATAAATAAATCTAAAGAAACAAAACCAAAAATAGCCATCTATAACTATCAAACTTGTAGTCAAGTTAGGTATGCTTTCTTTCTTTCTCTCTCTCTCTTTCTTTCTTTCTTTTCCTTTTTTTTTAATTTTTTTTTGTTTTGTTTTTCAAGACAGGGTTTCTCTGTAGCTTTGGAGCCGGTCCTGGAACTAGCTCTTGTAGACCAGGCTGGCCTCGAACTCACAGAGATCCACCTGCCTCTGCCTCCCGAGTGCTGGGATTAAAGGCGTGCGCCACCATCGCCCAGCAGGTATGCTTTCAAAGTCTTACAGAAATATATTTTAGACAAAAAGAGAAAAAAAGAAAAAAAGAAATATATTTTAGCTAGATAGGTCATCTTCAAATACTTCAAAGACCTACAGCATATGACATTTAAAATGTTCTAAAAATACAAGGTTTTTCATGATAATGAAACACATCTGCTCCTGGCATCACCAATTTACTTTTAAAAAAAAGGATAATGGACATCAAAGAACCTCCATATGGCGTCTGCTTTCTTTATGGCAAAGTTAGCCGTTTGGGCAAGAAATTGCCCTTACCTCGACTGCTGACAGTCTGCTGTCCAAACGAAACCAAAGCAGTCAAAGAAAGTGACTGCTGGACTTTCCAAAGACAGGGTAGGACAGTCCTTCTGCCAGACATTCTAGGGCTGTCGGCCAAAGACGGATGCCCCAAATGTTGCAGAGGAATCTTGGGTCTGTTGTTTTAGTTTTGGAAGTTTGTTTGCTCTGTACTTCCTGTGTATTCAGGTGATATTCTATCCTCCCGGGGTCTTTGATGGAGTTGAAGACTAGATAGCTGTTTTCTTAGTTAGGATAGAAATAAATTAGGTACAGAACTTTGAACTCACCAAGATAAGTTTAAGTATTTTCTCCAAAATTGCCAAATACAAATGGACAACAATTGTGAATGTAATTCTTACCTGATAATTGTTCTTATTATACATAGCTTTACTGTGTTAGAATTAAATCCATTCTTTTTTTTATTGATTTTTATTGAGCTCTACATTTTTCTCTGCTACCTTCCCTTCCTCTCCCCTCTCCCCTACAAACCTCCCCCATGGTCCCCATGCTCCCAATTTACTCAGGAGATCTTGTCTTTTTTTTTTTTTTAAAAAAAAAAAACAACTTTATTTTATGTGCATTGGTGTGAAGGTGTCAGATTCCCTGGAACTGGAATTACAGACAGGTGTGAGCTGCCATGTGGGTGCTGGGAATTGAACCCGGGTCCTCTGGAAGAGCAGTCAGTGCTTCCAACCAGTGAGCCATCTCTCCAGCCCCCCGAGATCTTGTCTTTTTATACTTTCTACTTCCCATGTATATTAGATCCATGTATGTCTCTCTTAGTGTCCTCATTGTTGTCTAAATTCTCTGGGATTGTGGTTTGTAGGCTGGCTTTCTTTGCTTTATGTTTAAAAACCACCTATGAGGGCTGGAGAGATGGCTCAGTGGTTAAGAGCACTGACTGATGTGCCGGAGGTCCTGAGTTCAATTCCCAGCAACCACATGATGGCTCACACCCATCTATGAGATCTGGTGCCCAGAACACTGTATACATAATAAATAAAATTTAAAAAAAGAAAAATAAATAAATAAAAATAAAAACCACCTATGAGTGAGTATAGGTGATAATTGTCTTTCTGTGTTTGGGTTACCTTGTTGTAATCGGAACGGCAGGGCTGTGTCCCCGCCACCCAGCCGCCCACATGGCTAGCTTATGCCCTGAAATAATTACATGGAAACTGTATTCTTTTAAACACTGCCTGGCCTCTTATTAGCTAGCTCTTACATATTGATCTAACCCATTTCTAATATCCCTGTAACACCACGAGGTGTCTTACCAGGGAAGATCTTAACCTGTGTCTGTGTCCAGTAGGAGAATCATGGCAACTCCTTGACTCAGCTTCTTTCTCCCAGCATTCTGTTCTGTTTACTCCACCCACCTATGTTTTAACCTATGAGGGCCAAGCAGTTTCTTTATTGCTTAACCAATGAAATCAACAGATAGAAAGATGAGCCTCCTCCATCATTACCTCACTCAAAATAATGTTTTCTAGCTCCATCCATTTCCCTGCAAAATTCAAGATGTTGTTTTTTTCTGCTGTATAGTACTCCATTGTGTAAATGTACCACATTTTCATCCGTTCTTCGGTTGAGGGGCATTTAGGTTGTTTCCAGGTTCTGGCTCTGACAAACAAAGCTGCTATGAACATAGTTGAGCACATGTCCTTGTGGCACAATTGAACATCCTTTGGATGTATACCCAAAAGTGGTGTTACTGGGTCTTGAGGAAGGTCCTTTCCGAATTTTCTGAGAAATCGCTACACTGACATCCAAAGGGGCCGTACCAGCTTGCATTCCCCCCAGCAATGCAGGAGTGTTCCCTTTTCCCCACAACCTCTCCAGCATAAGTTGTCATCAGTGTTTTTGATCTTGGCCATTCTTACAGGTGTAAGATGGAATCTCAGAGTTGTTTTGATTTGCATTTCTCTGATGACTAAAGATGTTGAACATTTCCTTAAAGAGTTCTCTGTTTAGGTCTGTTCTCCTTTTTTTTTATTGGATTATGTGTTCTTTTGGTGACCAATTTTTTGTTTTTCAAGACAGGGTTTCTCTATCGGAGGATGCCTGATAGAGATGTTAATTCAAACCTACGTGCCAGCTATCATACAGAGCAGACAGGTAGTTGTGGACGTGACTAAAATATATTCACCTGGTTACCTAGGAGACAGAACGCTAATGTATTCCCCCCTCAGTTTATGTTTTGATATATAAGGCTGTTTGGAGAATAAAGCAGGAGGAATTCTTCAGGATATGAACTCAGGAATCTCCCTCCCGATGTTGATGTGTGAACCGTGTCTCAATTATTCCCGCACCTCCACGCCGGTCCAGAGAGGGAAAAGTAGTTTGTGTTGGGACGTCAGACCCCGACAGAGTGTAGGAGCTGTGTTAGGAAGCAAGCAGGGAGCTAACAACATAGTGACTGAGTCTGCAGAGGAGAGAACCCCCTCACGGACACGGGGTCCAGCAGCCGGGCCTCAGCTCTGCTTCACAGGGGCCCACAAACTGGGATTCCCTCTCCATCCCACCCTGAAGAGGACAGAGTCAGGAGTGGGAACTTCTCTGGGACTGGAAATTTGATATCCTCCCTTCTTCTCTGTCCTGGAACTTACCTGTCTTCTTGTTTGTAAATTTTATTTCTTCTCTCATACACTATAGCCTGACCACAGCTTTGCCTGTCCATTTCTTAATCTGGAGAATGTCCGCGTAGGGTTTTCCCAGCTGTATCTCCTTACATAAGCCTCTCCACCAGATCCTGCTCTGCCCAACTCAAAAGAGCTTAGATTTTTGGGAAGGTTCAAGTTTAGAAAGTTCTTTGTTGTTCGTGAGTCCTTTCATAATCTAATCATGTAATAAGAAGTGTACAGGAGCCAGCAGGACCAGTTAGCTGTCCTAAGAAGACCATTAATGTCCAAGCAATAATAGTAAGATACAACCTTGGGTGACCTTTGGTTGAGAGGAATCCTGCAGGTGTCATATATACGAAGAGATAGGAGTAAAAACCCAGTGAAGATCGATTTTGTCAACCTGGGTCCAACTTCCAGAGGTCCGGTAAAGGGCGGTTTAATCCCAATGTATCTAAGCCCAACATAGTTTGTAAAAATTTACTTGTGTAATACGATCCCATTGCACAAGGAAGTGTAATTACATTGGAACTCTACTCAGGGTCCATGTCATTTCTTCCAAGAAGGTGGGTTCTGGAGATAGGTTACCTGTGTTAGCTCAAGGGTCTAGGGAAGGATCTGGGCTGCTCTCGTCATACAGAGAGCGTAGAGATCATTTGGGCTATTAGCCACCTCTGGTCCTGGTTGTGGGAGCTTGGGGGAGCCTCTCGCTATCAGGGTCATATAAATTACCAGCCACTTCTTGTCTTGGCTGTGGGACCTTACTATGGCCTGGCCCAACAAATGACACAGACCACCAGGCAGCTCATCACTTCCGACTCTCAGCTCTCTGGATGGAAGAACAGGTTTTTCATTTTTCCTAATGGAAAGAAAATCCTGTGTGTTACCATTCCTGGCTTCTCTGGAGATCTGTGGGCACAAGGACCTCCGTGCTATGCTCCCAATACATAGTGTCCATCCCAGGGCAAAGGCCTTTGCCCTGCTTCTGCCTGCTGCCACTCCCAAAGACTCCAGGGTTGGCTCAGCTCCGGGCCTGGGTGCCCATCTGTCTGGGCTAAGAACAGGGGACCACCCACAGACCAGGGAACCTTGGGATATGAGGGGACCTCAGCTGACCAGGAAGCAGAAGCTGACTGAAGGCCCATCTTTGGATTTGTATTTTCTTTTTTGTTGTTTGTTGTTGTTTTTAAGCGGTTGTTGTTGCTTTGAGACAAGGTCTCTCTATGCAGCCCTAGATGCCTGGAACTCACTTGGAAGTCTGGGCTTCAAACACAGAGATCTGCCTACCTCTGACTTCTAAGTACCATACTCAGCTCTGATTTTGTATTTCCCACATGCACTCACGCACACACGCACACACGCGCACACACACACACACACACACACACACACACACACGATTCAGCTTGGTGAGTAACGGGAACCCAGGATTCTGCTCCCTGTGTGTGTTGGCCCTCCTGCAGTATGTCATACCCAGGACAAGCCTGGATACTAACTGGGACCTCTGTCCTACCCCACGTTGTCCTTTTCCAGACCCTAAGCTTAGCAGTGGGAACTTTAGCTTGTCCACACAGGTGCCTGGAGGCTCCCTCCCTTTCCCTCTCAAAACCACTCCGATTCAGCTTGGTCTAAACCTGGCTGATGTATTTCCTTGTGAACCAAGATTCTAGTTTCAAGGTGTTTTGTCAAGGAGCTCTCTCTTATGTCTTGAGAGCAGGAAGAACTTCCCCCTACAGAGCCCCAAAGAATGATTTTTTTTTTTTGGTCCAAAGAAGGAATTTGAGGGAGAGGCTTAGAAGCTTCTAGAAGGATTTTGTCCTTTGTCCAGATATAGCTCATTCATGTATCAGGAGGGATCACACCTCTACATACACATCACGCCCAGAAGTTCCACTGACCCTGGGGGTCTGCTTGTTTGCCTGCTGGCTGGACTATCTGCAGCACACCCGTCACCCCACTTCCCTGCCCCTTCTGAGAGTTCTTCTCACTGTTCACAGGTGCACACACAGGGGTGCACAGTGTCCTCTCTCCAGGGCGGCCCCAGGCTTATCACGGTACATCCTACCCTCCACAGAAGCCTCATCCGTGGAAGCCAGGGTAGGACACTATGCCTGGTTAGCTTGGTGCTGAGAGGACGTGGAGGAGCTACACAACCTACCCACAGCCTGAGCCAGCTCTGCAGGGGCCAGAAAGATGATGTGGGAGTGTCATATATCAATCTGTTGATTTCATTGGTTAAGCAATAAAGAAACTGCTTGGCCCTCATAGGTTAAAACATAGGTGGGAGGAGTAAACAGAACAGAATGCTGGGAGAGAGAAGCTGAGTCAAGGAGTCGCCATGACTCTCCCACTCCAGGCAGACGCAGGTTAAGATCATTCCTGGTAAGCCAGCTCGTGGGCTACACAGATTATAAGAAATGGGCTAGTCCAGGTGTGAGAGTTAGCCAAGAAAAGGCTAGATATAATGGACCAAGTGGTGTTTAAAAGAATACAGTTTCCGTGTAATTATTTTGGGGCATAAGCTAGAGCTAGCCATGTGGGCAGCCGGGTTCCGGGGACACAGCCCCGCTGCTCATATTTCAACAGCAAGGGACCTCCCAGGCCGTCCCCTGCAGGGGACACATCCAGTTCCCCAATGGCTAGCACTCTGGGTGGAAGGACCACGGGTGTTGGGGGGAGACTGTAGGATGCGAGGCCACAAAGTCAATGAGGAGCACACAGAGTAAACTGCGTGGTGCCCCGTGAAGATCCATAACCTGGCCCTGTAAACTGCGTGGTGCCCCGTGAAGATCCATAACCTGGCCCTGTAAGCTGCGTGGTGCCCCGTGAAGATCCATAACCTGGCCCTGGTAGACAGGATCTTGTTCAGGGGAATGGGTTTTGCAGGTGAAGCCGAGAAAAGAGCAGATTTCTAAACCCAGGTCAGTTCTCCAGGTTCCTGTGACAAAGCCAGGCTCCAGCAGGGCATCCCCCTCCCGGCTTCCTCAAAGATGCCTACAGCTTATATGCCAGGGTGACAGCTCCTGGAAGCCCCTTGTGGGTCTGCCTCCTGCAGTACGTCATACCTAGGACAAGCTGGATACTGACTGGGACCTCTGTGAGCTGCACTGAGGTCCTAGGAGAACAGGTGGGTCAGTGGATTTCCAACACACACTTTTTTTTTTTCTTCCCGAGACAGGGTTTCTCTGTAGCTTTGGAGCCTGTCCTGGAACTAGCTCTTGTAGACCAGGCTGGCCTTGAACTCACAGAGATCTGCCTGCCTCTGCCTCCCAAGTGCAGGTTCACAGCAATGGTCAGTACTGTAAACAATCCCCTCCCAGACAACACACACGTACACACACAGGAGAAGCCCAAGTCTGTTTCCTGACCCCTCGAATGCAGGCCGTGGGATGGCAAAGGCCAGCTGGAAGAGGATGGGCATGGCTCTGCTCTTCCTCTGCTGAAGCAGCAGCAGCTTGGGTTAGGGCCACCATTGGGGACGATGTGTGTCCCAGATCAGCTGGGGCTCTACAGCAAGATGCTGTCTTAACCCCCAACCCAAAGCAAGAGGGCTGTGCTGTTCTGTGCTGTGCTGTGCTGTGCAGCCCATAAAGACTTCCCATGCTTCTGACCGTCTGTCTGCCACCAACATGCGCAGATTAGTGCCTCCAGCTCAGCCACATGACTTCCCCCTTTAGATATTCAGGAGACAGGGAGATGGATTTTTGCGAATGATGGAATTATCAAAAATAACGACAGAAGTAGTCTCGACGGTACAACCCACCTGCTATTCAGCTGCCGCCCTGCTTGGAAGCTCTTCCCTCTGAGCCTGGTAGGAAGAAGGATTATCTTTATTGTTCTTAATGACAGCAGCGGCCTGCACTTCCTTGGCAGCCGTGTTGAGTGCCCAGTCCTGTGCCACAGTTTAGGAACCCGAAAGCCCATTGTTCTACAGGATAACATGCAGGGTTGATGCCACCCTGAGGTCATGCTCCCTGGACTGGCAGGTGGGACCTAACAGCTCTCTGCACTTCCCTATTCAGACACACATGATTCCTCCCCCAACCCCCAAAGTCAGGCGGTGGTGGCGCCTTTTAAAAGAGAACATAGTGAATGTACACAGGAGGTACTCTTAGTGGCTGCAGCTGGGGATGTATCCTGTCAGAACGCCAAGGGCAGGTCAGTAAAGATGCCTGAACACTAACACAGATGGTCCTGGGTTGTATACACAAGCAAGCTGTGCTGGCACACACCTTTAATCTCAGCAGTTGTGAGGCAGAGGGAAGTGCGTCTTTGTGAGTTCTAGACCAGCCTGGTCTATACAGTGAGTTCTAGGCCAGCCTGGTCTATACAGTGAGTTCTAGGCCAGCCTGGTCTATACAGTGAGTTCTAGGCCAGCCTGGTCTATACAGTGAGTTCTAGGCCAGCCTGGTTTATACAGTGAGTTCTAGGCCAGCTATAGCTGCATAGAGGGAACCCTTTTCAAACAAACACAAGCAGATAAGCCAGTAAACAGTGTTCCTCCATGGCTTCTGCTTTGATTTCTCCAGTTCCTGCCCTGGCTTCCCTTTATGGTGGACTACAGCCAATGAGACAAACCCTGTCCTCCCCAGCTTGCTTTTGGTCATACTGTTCATCACAGCAACAGAAAGCTAAGTAGAACAAGAGGGATTTTTGTCTCAGAAATCCTCAGGGCTGGGCTGGAGAGACGGCTCAGAGGTTAAGAGCACTGGCTGCTCTTCCAGAGGTCCTGAGTTCAATTCCCAGCAACCATATGGTGGCTCACAACCATCTGTAATGGAAATCTGGCGCCCTCTTCTGGCATGTGGGCATACATGCAGAGGCAGAATGTTGTGTACATAATAAATCTTTAAAAAAAAAGAAAAAGAAATCCTCAGGGTTGCCCATTGGTCCCAATCCATACCTTTTCTTTCAGAATACAGTTTTTCCAAATAGAAGAATCCATACTGCTTGAGAATACAGGATGGTTGCCCTTGAACTTTTATCAGAGACGCTATAATTACGGCCGTATGCGGGCCAGGTTATTAGGCAAGGATGTGTTCACACAGGCTCCACCTCTGTGCTGTCCCTGTCCACCATACTTACTGCCACAGAGAGCTCATTTTAAATAGTCTCTTCTTTTCCTTATTATAATGTGCCCAGTATATTGTTCAAAGTATAAAAAAAATCCACAACACACTCCTTTAATCCCAGCACTCGGGAGGCAGAGGCAGGCCGATCTCTGTGAGTTCCAGGCCAGCCAGGTCTACAGAGCGAGTTCCAGGACAGGCTCCAAGGTTTCTACCGAGAAACCCTGTCTCTTGAAAAACAAAATCCACAAACATGTTCCAAGTGGCATTCTCCTGGGAGACCTGTAATGACATTTACGCCTCTTCCTTAGGCCCCAGTGAGAGAGTCCATTGGACTTACATGCAGACTACAGGTAAAGGGTTTCTGTCAGGAGCGTGGGTAACCACACTGGAAAGTAGCCAACGCTGGAACGTTTGCACCTAACAAGGACGATGCTTTCCCATAGCCTTCTAGAGGGAGTCCCCTTCCTCTACTCCGGGGCAGCTTTTTTGAAGATGGCAGTGGCTTGGCACCACCAACACAGCCCAAATAAAGAGCTAAAATTTTGCCAGGCAGTGGTGGTGCATGCCTTGGTCTACAGAGTGAGTTCCAGGCATAGCTAGGGTTACACAGAAAAACTGTCTCAAAGAACCAAAAATAAAAGAGAGAGAGGAGAGAGAGAGAGAGAGAGAGAGAGAGAGAGAGAGAAAGCCACCAAAACTTCAGGGCAGTAGCTGGAGGCTTTTTTTTTTTAAGAGTCAGAGAGTAAATCATTGAGACTTTGTAGGCCTTCCTGTCTCTGCTATAATTTACCGACACTGCTGTTGGGGATGTGAAGACAGCCATGGTCATATAAAAAATGGGCATGGCTGTGTTACAGTAAAACTCAATTAATAAGCCAGGTGTGGTGGTGCACACCTTTAATCCCAGCACTTGGGAGGCAGAGGCAGGAGGATCTCTGTGAGTTCTAGGCCAGCCTGGTCTACAGAGTGAGTTCCAGGACAGCTATAACTGTTACACAGAGAAACCCTGTCTCGAAAAACCAAAATCAAAACAGGAACAACAAAGCAAATATAGGGGCATTATTTACAATCCCCGGTCTAGATAGCAAATAGAGATCTACAAACGGTACGTTACGTACTTACAGAAAGTCAATGATTGGTATTATAAAAATCATGCGCAACGCTATAAATATCGTAAGATACAGAATATGTGGTGTGAGCATGGCTGCAAAGAGCACGGCAAGGCGGCAAAGCAGACAAATCCAACGACGAACTCCGGCTGCAGCGGGGCGGTGAGAGGACGTCTTTGCCCACCTTTCGGTCATTACTAGTATTACTTTCATTTTAGTTTTAGTTTTTGGCTATTCGAGACAGGGTTTCTCTGTGTAATAGCTCTGGCTGTTCCGAAGAAACTCACTCTGTAAAACAGGCTGGTCTCGAACTCACAGAGATCTTTACTTCCAGACTGCTGGGATCAAGGGCCTGTGCCACCACTGCCCATTTTACTTTTATAATAAAATGTTTTGAAAGAAAGAAAGGAAAAGAAGAAGAGGGGGAGGTGGCGGCAGCAGCCAGGCGTGGTGGTGCACACCTTTAATCCCGTTGCTCGAGCCGGGCGGTGGTGGCGCACGCGTTTAATCCCAGCACTCGGGAGGCAGAGGCAGGCGGATCTCTGTAAGTTTGAGACCAGCCTGGTCTACAAGAGCTACTAACCCAGGACACTCTCCAAAACCACAGAGAAACCCTGTCTCGAAAAACCAAAAAAAAAAAAAATCCCGTTGCTGGGCTAATCTTTGAGTTCAAGGCCAGTTTGGTCTATCAAAGAGAGTTCCTGGGTAGCCAGGGCTACACTATCTCAGAAAACAAAACAAAGCAAAACAAAAGAATAAGTCAAAAGGCTTGGTGACCTTGCAGAACTTTAGCTGAAACAAAAAGAAAAAGAAGCAGGGCCAAGGAGATAACTCAGAGGGTCACGTGCTCACTCCGCGAACGAGGGAGCCCTGACACGGAGGATCCCAAGAACCCACTCACATCTGTAACCCATCCCAGCTCGCTGTGCAAACAAGAGAGCCCTGATGCAGGCCCCAAGAACCCACTCACATCTGTAACCCCAGTTTCCCTACAGGAAAATGGAAAGCAGAGACAGGCAAATTCTTGGAAGCCCAAGGGTCATCGGGCCTGCCCTAATCAGCGGTGAACATCACCTACAATCTGCCTTCTTTCTGAGGGTCACTCAGTCTTAGTGTGGAACCTGGCTACAGGAAGGGACAGGCAGCAGGTGGGGAGCCCGAGTGCCCCTGCTCCATGGGGCTGTCTCTTCGATGGTCTGTATACCCGACCTGCTTGGCACAGCTGGCTTACACCCTGCCATGGCTCTTCTGGAATGAAATGTTCCTTCTATGAACCCTATTATTCAAGATCAGGTAGGACTTGGCCTGGCCTTAGACAGCTTCCCACACGGAGAATTATGATGGGCATTTTCATTTGTTTGTTTTTGTTTTTTGAGATAAGGTTTCTCTGTGTAGCCGTGGCTGACCTGGAACTCTCTCTCTCTCTGGCCTCAACCTAAGATATATCTAACTGCCTCTGCCTCCTGAGTGCTGGGATTAAAGGTGATCACCCCTGGTTAGGATGGACATTCAATCCTCTGATGGTTTCTCAAGAATTCCCCCAAGGGTTCACCCAACTGCTCTGAGAAAAGAAGGGGAGTCCCACCTCAGAGGGCAGAGGGGGCTCCAGTGTAATCACCATAGGCAGAGTCTCTGGGGGTATGTGGAGGTCACCTGGGAGAGAAACAAGTAAAGGCGACAGACTTCAGGATCTTGCCACCTGCCCTAGCCCAGGAATCAGATTGTTATCCTTGTTCCTCAGACGCCTGCCCCCACCCCGGCAACCCAGAGTCAATCCAGGATGCTGCATTATCTCCTGAGCGCTGACAGTGTTGAGTGGCTAGGCCCTACCATGCCATGTCCACGGGGACAGCAGTCCCGGTCTTACCATGTCATGTCCACGGGGACAGCTGTCCCGGTCCTACCATGCTATGTCCACGGGGACAGATGTCCCGGCCCTACCATGTCATGTCCACGGGGACAGCTGTCCCGGTCCTACCATGCTATGTCCACGGGGACAGATGTCCTGGTCCTACCATGTCATGTCCACGGGGACAGCTGTCCCGGTCCTACCATGCTATGTCCACGGGGACAGATGTCCTGGTCCTACCATGCTATGTCCACGGGGACAGCTGTCCCGGTCCTACCATGCTATGTCCACGGGGACAGATGTCCTGGTCCTACCATGTCATGTCCACGGGGACAGCTGTCCCGGCCCTACCATGCTATGTCCACGGGGACAGATGTCCCGGCCCTACCATGTCATGTCCACGGGGACAGCTGTCCCGGTCCTTCAGTCAGGCTGAAGCACCCACAACCGACTGGAAGTCCAGCTCCTCTTCCCTTAAAACTGTGGCCAGCCAATGCCTCTGTCCAAAGAAAGCAAATTAGGAAACCGAAATCTCTCTCCTCCTAGAGCAGGAATGCAGCCCAGCGTTAAACAGTTTGCCTAGCGTGCCACGAGGGTCAAGACGAAGTCAGACCAAAGGAAACGCAAAGTCATGCCCAGGCCTCCAACGTTTCTGTTACACGGCTCTGTGAGTGCCTCTCATGGGCGTGTGTGTGTGTGTGTGTGTGTGTGTGTGTGTGTGTGTGAAGTTTCTCATTTCCTCTCCAAGCCCTACCAAGCAAGCCAGCTGGCGTATTTGGAGTGAGGCATCCTACCTGGGGAGGAATGAGTCATGCCACTCTGGCTAGGCCAGCGACTCCTAGCTCCACCTCTGCCCCGCCTGCCAGCCCAGCCTTAAATAAGGGAGCCCATCTCTTGCTGCAGGACATGGGTGTCAGCAGCATGCAGCTCAATTTCAGTGGTTTGAGGGCCCTGGTGACAGGGGCAGGGAAAGGTGAGTGGGAGCGGGTTGGGAAGGGTAAGGGGGCCGCCTCAACGCAGAATAGGGGCCCAAGGTGATCTTGTCGCAGCTCAGCCCTCCAGAATCTCACTGACCCGTTTATGTCACCTGGCTGGAGACCCACCGAGACAGAGTGACAATACCCGTGATGGCTGCAGGATCCTAGATCCAGACTGGGCAGATATGCACCAGACGCAGCCTCCGCCAGACTTTATCAGGAACCAGCTGGCCTCTGGGGTCTTTACTTTCACCTGACCCTGGCCGTGACCAGGCCTAACGGGCCTTCATCCCACCATAATCCCTCTTTCCAGGGATTGGACGGGACACCGTGAAGGCCCTGCACGCCTCGGGAGCCAAAGTGGTGGCCGTGACACGCACCCATGCAGACCTGGTCAGCCTCGCCAAAGAGGTGAGCATACAGCCCTGCCTGGCCTGGGCCTGCTCCCCACCCTCAGGGATACATCAGAAGCTGACAGGGACAATGCCTCAGTCACCAACTATGCCTTCCACAGTGTCCGGGCATAGAGCCCGTGTGTGTGGACCTGGGTGACTGGGAGGCCACGGAGAAGGCGCTGGGCAGTATTGGCCCCGTGGACCTGCTGGTGAACAATGCAGCCGTGGCTCTGATGCAGCCTTTCCTGGAGGTTACCAAGGAGGTCTTTGACAGGTGGGCACTCGGGGAGCATGGGCAGGCTGGGGAGGGTTGTGGAAGTCGGGTGGTGCGGGAAGACATTGTTCCTCTCCTGCCAGGTCCTTCAAGGTGAATGTGCGCTCCGTGTTGCAGGTGTCCCAGGTGAGATGGTAGGAGTTCTGTGACCCGGGGATGAGCATCTGGGGAGGCTGGGGCAGGGCAAGGCAGGGTGAGCTACCCCCAACCTTTTCTTCCAGATTGTAGCCAGGGACATGATTAACCGTGGAGTGCCAGGGTCCATTGTCAACGTCTCCAGCATGGTGGCCTATGTCACCTTCCCTGGCCTGGCCACCTATAGTGAGTGCACCATTCGTTGTGGTAGGAGGAGGAGGAGGAGGTTCTGGGTGGGTCTCTCAGGAGGAGGCTGAATGATTAAGGGGTTCTCAGCACCCACACATTCACAGGTTCCACCAAGGGAGCAATGACCATGCTGACCAAAGCCATGGCCATGGAGCTGGGGCCACACAAGGTGGGCACAGGAGCCTGGGTGTAGTCAGATGATGGGCACCTGGGGCAGGGCTGGGGGTTGAGGGTGAGGATGGGTTGGGGCTCGCAGCCTGCACACCGCTCTGAGCAGCAGGGTCAGTGCTCAGCTGCATAGAGTGAAACAATCTCATCAGGCTTGTGCTGGGGCAAGTCCTGAGAGTGTGGGTAGGGCTAGCTCATTGGCTGTGCCACCAACTGTGGCTTCTGGCCCCAGATCCGGGTAAACTCCGTAAACCCCACTGTGGTGTTGACTGATATGGGCAAGAAAGTCTCTGCAAACCCTGACTTTTCCAAGAAGCTCAAGGAGCGCCACCCGCTGAGGAAGTTCGCAGGTCAGCTGGGGGCGTGGGTGAGGGAACCAGGGCTGGCTCCCAGCAGGCAGGTGAGCAAGCAGAAGCCCTGACTGCTCTGTTCTCCTGCAGAGGTGGAGGATGTCGTCAACAGCATCCTCTTCCTGCTCAGCGACAGCAGCGCCTCGACCAGTGGCTCTGGCATCCTGGTGGACGCTGGGTACCTGGCCTCCTAGACTGCCCAGATGTGGTGCGCCTCAGAGTGGCCTCCCTGGCCCACCCTCCAGCCAAAGCTTCTACTTATCCCATGACCCGGTCCTTGACGCAGCTCCCAGCTCCCCGTCTTATTGTCCACACTCTGGACTTTGGGATCCTTGATATTCTTGTCCACTTTACTGGTCTCCTTTTCCTAAATAAATGGGCCGCTGTGTTCCCAAATCATTGCACAGGACTCTGCTGCAAGGCTGGGTGCCCAATCAGGTCCTGACACAGCCGTTTCGCCTCAAAGCCTACTATCTTCCAAAATCTATTGTGCTCTATGACCAGTGTGCCCAAGGGGTGGCTATTCTGAGAAGAAGGCATCTGTGTTGTTGTGCCCCTTCCCTTGGCACCCTCACCTTTCCATTACTGGGTCTGGTGACTCATGGTGTTCTGACCCCAACCCAGCAATCAGGGGAAGAGAGGGGAAAGCAGGGAAGGGGAGATGTCCTAAACCAAGTCACTCCTAAACCTGTGGACTCTGCAGAAGGAGAGGAGCCGTTGGAAGGGATTGGAATCTTTCCATCTTCACTGGAACCCACTTCCCTGGCCTGGTCCATACACAAGAACATGGTAGCAAGGCTGTCCAAACAGAAGCTCTCACACAGTTAGCTAGCTGGTTTATCACCCTGGCCAGAACAAGCAGGCACTAGAGTCCTGCAACCCAGGGCTCGTTGGAGTAGCTTCAGAGGCCCTGACAAATTCTCTGTGCTCGCCGGGCGGTGGTGGCGCACGCCTTTAATCCCAGCACTCGGAAGGCAGAGGCAGGTGGATCTCTGTGAGTTCGAGGCCAGCCTGGTCTACAGAGCTAGTTCCAGGACAGGCTCCAAAGCCACAGAGAAACCCTGTCTCGAAAAAAACCAAAAAAAAAAAAAAATTCTCTGTGCTCGCTTGCTTTGGCATCTGGTAGGTTGTCGGGCTTGAAGTGGCCAACCGTTTGAACTGACACAGAGTCCAACTCAGAGCAAGGGGCAGAGCAAAGGGGGATGGGATCAAGGAAGACCTAAAAAGCGCAGGACACGGGTTCTGAGAGTACCTCTCTCCAGAACAAGGCCTGAGCAGCTCCCTGGACCACAGAACAGTTAATGAGATTTGTGCATGTCCTGGAATACTGAAGCCACTAATGAGCTCTGGGCAGCTGGGTCTTGGGGTTGGGCAGGCTGGGTGCTGTCTCTCTCTTGGTTCCCAGCAGGTAAAGGGCAGAGTTCACAGAATGGCCTTACAGTGGTGGTGAGCAGGTAAAGATGGGGGAGGGGCTACCTGGCTCTCTGGCCTCCCTCCGGATGTTTTTCTTTTCTTAAAAAAGAATACTATTATTTTATGTGTATGGGTTTGGCCTGCATGAACGTCTGTGCACCATGGGCACGCTCACAGAGGCCAGACGACGGCATGGGTTCCTCTGAAACAGAAGATTGTGAGCGGCCATGCGGGTGCTGGGCATCACACTGGAGGTCTTTGCAAGAGCATCCAGTGATCTTAGCCACTGAGCTCCGCAGGTCAGGCCACACACGCCCCTCTTTGGGCTCACGGCCCTCACCAGATCCCTACTACTGGCCAGAGTAGGTCCTCAGAGCTCTAGTCTTCCTCACCATGACCCTAACAACAGAATATTTTCATAGGGAGACACAGTGCACACCTGGACATTCATTTATCTGTTACTGACTTGGAAAGCAATGCTTGTCTGGCCAGTTTTCATGTGCAAACCAATCCTATCTCTTCCTTTCCCGCCCACTTTTTAAAAAATATTTATTTATTTATTTTTCCCCCAAGACAGGGTTTCTCTGTAGCTTTGGAGCCTGTCCTAGAACTAGCTCTTGTAGACCAGGCTGGCCTCCCAAGTGCGACTCACTCCCAGGCCTGGGGAAAGAGCACATAAAACGTTTTTGGACGTGCCTCTCAGGTTCACGAAAATCCGTGAAACGCTTGGGGAAACTAGTATATCTGTTTCTCATGGAAATTTTCTTGGCAGTGAAAACCATGCTGACCAGAGTTCGCTAAGGCTAAGCGGATTCCAGGCTCTGTAGTTGGATCTGTCAGGGGCAGTTTGAGAAGCTGTGTCCCGTGGTTCACACAGCCCCGCCTCGGTCACGCCCACTGCAGTTCAGCCAATCAGCACGACAGAGGGAGCTATTATTTTAATATCCTCGCCCTTTTCAGGGCGCAGCCCACGCGATTGGCTCTCCTCGCCCCGCCCTCGATTCCGGAACTCCAAGTTCATCTTTCTCCAGCTCGATCTGACTGGGCCACCATGGACCTGGGACTTGCAGGTCGGCGGGCGCTGGTCACCGGCGCGGGCAAAGGTGAGGAGGCGGGAAAGAGGTGCTGGTGGGGTCCGGCTGGTTTGAAAAGGGGGTGCCCGCACTAATCCTCGCTCGCCTCAGGCATCGGGCGCAGCACTGTGCTGGCGTTGCAGGCGGCTGGTGCACATGTTGTGGCCGTGAGCCGGACACGAGCGGACCTTGACAGCCTGGTTAGCGAGGTAGGCACTGTGTCCAGAGGCGAGGAGACGGTCTCCGAGTGAGACGCCGCGCCCCTTGACGCCCTTCACCCACACAGCGTGTTTCGCTGCAGGCCCGTCTTGCTCCCTGCGCCTGGCGCTGGGTGTTGTGGTGGGAGCCCTCTGCACTCTTAGATCCGAGACCTGCGCAAACGGTCGGGAGTCCATCTAGATATCCTGGCTCCCTGAGTTTGGAAGAAAATGCAATGTCCGCCGAGAGAGCAGTCCTAGGTCCAAGAATGCTGGGCGGAGAGGAAATGAAATGCATGCCCGGAGGCGTGGCTGTGTCTCTCAGCTCTAGGTTCCGCCTCCGAATTTGCTGCTGAGGCTGGAACCCCTGACCTTTCCAGGCCCAGCTCTCCCAGAGTAGCTAGCTACCTTTCCCCGGGAAGAAAAGGCCAGCAGCACCACCTTCTTGGGACACAGTTGCTAACGGCTTTGCTTTGCCCCAATACACACAGTGTCCTGGCGTGGAGCCTGTGTGTGTAGACCTGGCAGACTGGGAGGCCACAGAACGGGCCCTAAGCAATGTGGGACCGGTGGACCTGCTGGTGAACAACGCCGGGGTGGCTTTGCTGCAACCCTTCCTGGAGATCACTAAGGAGGCCTGTGACACGTAAGCTAACAGGGTTGTAGGGACCATCCCATGCAGCAGCAGGAGTCCTGCCCCTGACCAGGCTGTCCACTCACTCCTAGGTCCTTCAACGTGAACCTTCGGGCTGTCATCCAGGTGTCTCAGGTGAGCTGCCCTACCTGGCTGGAATGGGAACTCTGAAGTAGAAGGTTAGTTCTGGGTTTTTGTTTTTTGTTGTTGTTTTTTTTTTGTTTTGTTTTGTTTTGTTTTTGGATTTTTCGAAGCAGGGTTTCTCCATAGCTTTTGATTCCTGTCCTGGAACTAGCTCTTGTAGACCAGGCTGGCCTCGAACTCACAGAGATCCACCTGTCTCTGCCTCCCGAGTGCTGGGATTAAAGGCGTGCACCACCACCGCCCGGCATTAGTTCTGTTTTATAACCCTCAAAATTTCAGATTGTGGCCAAGGGCATGATAGCTCAGGGAGTCCCAGGAGCCATCGTGAACGTCTCCAGCCAGGCCTCCCAGCGGGCGCTGACCAACCATAGTGTCTACTGTGAGTAACTCCAGCTGTGTTGGATTCCACACCCCCCACTCCCGGGCCAGCTCTTGGCCTCTACAGCTACCCTCCCACACAGGTTCCACCAAGGGTGCCCTGGACATGCTCACCAAGATGATGGCCCTGGAGCTTGGACCCCACAAGGTGCGCTGGCCCCGGGCAACTCCTCCAGTCGGTCCTTAAGCCCAGGGTACCTTCACACATTGTTTATAACTCGCTGGCCTCTTCGCAGATCCGTGTGAACGCAGTCAATCCCACGGTAGTGATGACACCCATGGGCCGGACCAACTGGAGTGACCCCCACAAGGCCAAAGTTATGCTGGATCGCATCCCACTTGGCAAGTTCGCTGGTAAGCGAGGCTGGAGTCCAGACTGGAACTGTACCAGCAGGCCTAGGGCTTGCCTGGGCCTGGGGATCGGCTGGGGCTGCAGGATGAGGCAACCTTTCCTCCATCTTTGCTCTTGACCTCATCCTGCCTACAGAAGTGGAGGACGTGGTGGACACCATCCTCTTCCTGCTGAGCAACCGAAGTGGCATGACCACGGGTTGCGCTTTGCCGGTGGACGGCGGCTTCCTGGCCACCTGAGCCCCCCTCACCATTACTCCGCTCAGCCCTATGCTCAGAACACTGTGCCCTCCGTCCCACCAATAAACGTCTCTGTCCAGCCTGTGTGCTCAGGTAGGCAGAGATCTTCATGCCGTCTGTGATCCAAAGCAGGTATAGCCTGGTTCCTGCACACTTTCAGGCCTGGCCAGCTCCCTAGCAGGGAGTGGAAGGTAGGACCTTCAAGAGGCTGGATCCTCAAGAGTTTGGTCAGTTTGCCTCAAGATAGCCTGTCCAGAGGTTTCTGGAGTGGAGCTGTGGATTGTTGGTAAGAACCGAACAAACCAAACAAACAGCTCTGTATGGTTCTGACGGGAATGCCAACAGACCTTAATTTCCAGCCAGTGAGTGGTACACCCACCAAAAGAGAGGGGGCAGACATATAGCCAATGAGCTGAACGACTTTTTGTTGTTTTCTAAAACTTGAACATTCCTATGACTTTTTATGTTATTTACAACATAATGAGAGGGTCCTGGTTTATTTAATTTGTAGTGTCTTCCTTCCCGGGCCACTGATAAACCAAGCCCTAGTCCATGAGGTTTGCCACATTCCACGGTGTGGAACTTGAATTACAGCTGTCCACTTGATATCATTTGGGGGGACGTGGAGGCGAAGAGGTCCACAGTAGCACCCATTACATACAATAACATGAGGCCCAAAGGGTGGCAACATGTATTAAGCAATTAGGAAATGAGGAATTTGCTAACTTTGTTCTCAGCACAGCTAATTGTAAGTTTATGTGATTTAATTATTAATAAGAGCTGTTTAACAACTGGCTGGCAAACTTCCTGAAGAAAAAAAAAGGAACAACCAACCCTCTGAGTCAGCATGAATGGATTGCATGCCTCCCTGCGAGGAGAGCACATCCCTGCAGGGCATCCTCCGGTCTCAAGTCTGCTCCAGGGAAATGTCTTCAGCTTCTGGGATAAAGTCCGAGTTCCGGACCACAACTCTTGGGTCTCATGGGCTGCCCTCCCTCCAATTCAGCAACCTGTGAGCATCTCATACCGGTCAGAGACGGGCCCGCTAGACTCACAGAGGCCAGACTCCATCCTTTTCATAGACGGTTTCCCTCAGCTCTGAGAGAGATGCTGAAGCGTATCCCCTAGGGTCCCACCAGGCCCAGGTTTGCACAGAGGACATCTGTACACGGCTAAGTGTGTCCACCCCTGCGTTGACCTGTGTGGTGTCCTTCCCCTCACCGAGGGTGTGTAAACCCCAGAGCTTCCTTTGGAAATGTAGTGCCCCTAGGAATGTTGGACTCCTCTGCCCTCAGGGAAAGGCTAGGGCAGGTACCGCGGTGGAAGGCACAGCAGACGGTGAGACGGAGCAGGTGGTGAATGTTTATTGTATAAAATAAGAAGGCCACCCTTTCCTGGGACATGATGAACAAAACCCACCCCCACCCTCCCCTCCAGGGAAGCCCATCCTGGGGCTCCTCTGGACCCACCCCTGCAGCCCTGAGGGAGACCCTGCTCCCTCCTGGCCTCCCAAAGGAACCAGGGAAGACTGGTGCTATATCCCAGAAAAAGGAGGCACAGGGGACAGGACCCCATTACCCCAGCCTTGTCCCCATGCTCCCCCTCCCCACCCACACCACTTCCCACAGCAGACTTAGGGACACCAGACAGCTCAACCCGAGGGTTACTCAGCCAGGCCGGCCAGACAGGGTTCTAGAAGACAGTGCACTTCTTGCCTGTCTTTTTCACGGGAGGCGGGCAGAGTACTGCCCGGATAGCCTCATCAAACACTGTCTTCAGACCTCTCTGGGTCAGGGCTGAGCACTCCAGGTATTTGACAGAACCTAGAAACATTGGGAGGAGGACAGATAGCAAGAAAGGGGCCAGCAGAGGGGGTAGTGTAGATGGGGGAGCGGCACAGGCAGGGCCACCTCCAAGCAGACCCCCAATCTGTGCCCCCCACACTTACTCACCGATCTCTCGGGCCATGGCCAGGCCTTGTGGGTAGGTGATGGGCGCCAGCTTCTTGTCCCGCAGCCGTTCAATGGTGTCCTTGTCATCACGCAGGTCCAGCTTGGTACCCACCAGAAGGATGGGTGTGTGGGGGCAGTGGTGCCGCACCTCTGGGTACCACTGTGGGAACAGAGGTTCTGACCCTGTCACAGGCTTCAGAGACCCTTATGCCCCTACTCTGCCCCAAGTGGGCCCCAGCTCCTGGGGCTTTTATCCCCTGATGCATGGGGTTCTTCCTGTATCACAAGGCGACTGGGAGTTTCTTGGGTTTGGCAGCAAACAAAGATACCCATCCAGGGAGGCAGGAGACTGCCCACAGCTTTTCAGTTAGCACCCATCGCCAGTTGTGAGCTGTCCACCCTGACACCTTCAGTGTCTCCCTCAGCAGAAAAGATCACCGGCAGAGACCCTTTCTCAGCAGGGGTGTGCCTTCTGCTAGGACCCCTTGGCCCACCCTACCTTGGCACGAACGTTCTCAAAGGAGGCCGGGCTCACCAGGGAGAAGCAGATCAGAAAGACATCCTTCAGAGGGAGGGACAGACAGAACTGACCAAAGGGTGTCCAAGCAGTATGTGTCTCCTCCCCATCCAGGACCCACCCAGCTCAGCCCTCTTGCCACCTACGGTTTGAGGGTAGGAGAGGGGCCGAAGCCTATCGTAGTCTTCCTGGCCAGCGGTGTCCCACAGACCCAGGTTGACCGGCTTCCCATCCACCATCACGTTGGCTGAGTAGTTGTCGAAACTGCAAAAAGGAAAGGCTAGCCTGGGCAGGGATGCTGGGCTACTGGCGCCCAGCCAGCAGGCTCGAGTTCTGAAGCCCACACAACCCAAACTCTGGCCAGCGCCTCAGCCTCACCATGGAAACCCAAAACTACGGTGACCTGAACAAGACCTGGAGCCTAGAGGAGGTCCCGTACATGTGCGACTGGCCTCTAGTGGCCAGCTCCAGCTACCTCCCACCGCGGTGCACTCACACTGTGGGGATATACTCTCCCGGGAAGGCGTTGGTCGTGTAGCTGATCAGCAAGCAAGTCTTCCCCACGGCACTGTGGAAAAAGGTTCAGCCCACGTGGCTCCAGGGCCGAGCCTCCGCCCCTTTCCTCCCCGCAAGGGCAGCCAGCTCCCGCAGGGAAGGAGGTTAGTTTGGGTGACTGGGGTGGGGTGAGTAGGTCGTAGCCAGGCAGGTCTGCAGCCACCTGGGGCTGATAGAAACCGACCAGGGCAGGCTAACCTCCCACGGAGCACAGCAGTGGGCGCGGCTGCAAGGGCTCACAATCCTGCATAAGGCGCGCCGCAACGCACAGGGGCGTCAGAGCTCCCAGCACCTTGGGTGGCTGGCGCGAGGGTGGAGCCACCCAGGAATCAGCGCAGGTGAGGCCCGGCCCCACCCACTGTGAGCACCGGGGTGGAGGCCCGGTAGCATCAGGTGTGCCCGGGCTAAGAGGAAGGTGGACAGCAGGCGCTTGACCCCACCCCATCGGCTCCTGGACGCACGCGGTCAAGCTATGGTGGGGGCGCGGCGGAACCGCCTAGCCAGGACCCCGCGTCTGTCTGCCCCGCCCCGCCTCACCTCACCCCGTAGCCGCCTACCAGCCCCTCCGCCCCTGAGGCTCGGGACAGCGCACTCACCCATCGCCGACCACCACACACTTGATGGCCTGCATGGGCGCGGGGCCGGGCGGCGGCGGGCGCGGCCGCGAGCCGAGCTGCGGAGAAATGCCCGGCGCCGCAGCGGCCGCGGACCCGAACGCCGAGCGAGCGGCCGGAGACAGCCGAGCGCCGCCGAGTGTCGGGTGCGAAGACAGCCGAGTGTGCGCAGGCGGGGCGGGGCAAGGGGCGAGCGGCGGTGGGGGCGGAGCCCTAGCCAGTCCTTGAACCCCGAAGGCTTAGACTGAGGGTCCACACCCAGGAACGAGGATGTGATACAACGCGGCTCAGGTTGGTGATGCCACCGAAATGGATGTGCAGGGTGGCCAAGCCCAATGCTTCCCAGGGACACCAGCCCACCCTGCAGCTGAGAAACCCTCGTGTCTACAGACCCAGTGCAGAGGTGGCCTTCCTAGTTGCCTGGTAGCAATTGGGGCAACCGAGTACCAACCCGGGAAGATTCATTCACGCGGCTGGGGCAGCGGGTGCAGGAGAAAGGAACTGGACGCGAAAGTGTTACCAAGTACAAAAGTCCTGTATTTCCACCCTGCCGTGGGGGCTTCTGTCTTGTGATTCTGGGACTGGGTCGTCTGAGAGCGTTCCTGCGCACTTCGTCTCGCCTATGCTAGCGGTGAGCTGCGGGTGAACTCCCTTGGATGGGCAAGTGTGCCCATGAGCACCAGTGATGGCAGAACCCCACCCTGACACTGCAGCTAAGGCTTCTGAACCCCAGGCCTGCCTTTGAGAATGGGATGCAGCATTTTTGCACTCGCTCCGGGCCTCCCGGCCTCCCTTCACTTCGGGGGACTCAGGGCTCTCAGGGGAGACCCTTGCACGTAAGCCAGGACAGCGTTTTGCAGGAAGTTTGCCCTCTGGGCCTCTTCATCCCGGATGCGTGCGATCTCTGCCTCTTTGAGCCTTAGCTTTTCTCGGAGAGAGGCATTCTCACTCTCTCTGTCCAGCAGCGCCTCCCGGTGTTCACTCCCGACCGCTGCAAGCGAGAGGCTCAGTAAGGAGGGGGTGGGTGCCTTGCAGGGTGTCCCCATGCCTTTAACCCCAGCAGAGATGGGCGGATCTCTGAGTTGGAGGCCAGCGTGATCCACAGGAGTGAGTTCGGGGACAGCCAGGGTTACACAGAGAAACCCTGTCTGGGGGGTACAGGAAGGAAGGGGTGTATCTCGAGGGGAGACCCCCACCCCACCCCAGGGCCAAGCTCAGCTGTCAGGTGGATATGTGATAACCTTTCAGCTGCCGTTCCAGGGCGGCCACCTTCTCCCTCAGCGCCTCCTGGGCCACCAGGTCAGCCTGCAGACGGCCCATCTGCTCCTGCAGCTCCACTCTGACCCTGGTCACCTCAGCCGCTTTCTCTTGCTCCTTGTAGCTCAGCTCCTGGGATGGGGTTGGGGAAGGTGAGCCTACAGCCCGGAGACGAACCCCTGGAGTTTGTGCTCCCCGAGTCCGAGTCCACGCTACCTGTTGCAGCTCTTCCAGGCGCCGCTGCTGCCCCTCCATTTGCAGGTTCAGCTGGTTGGCCCGTGCCTGGGACTCAGCTACCATCTGCTTCTGCTGAAGGCAGGTGCCCTGAGCCTCGTCCCTTGCCTGTGCCAGGAGCCGAATCTTCTCCTCCAGATGAGCGAGGCGGTGTTGCTGTGGGCAGGGGATATGGTTGCTGCCCATGAAGGGTTCCCAGTCTGAGCTCAAAGGTGGAGGGACTAACCTCCACCCCTCTGCAAGGACCGAAGAGAGGACTTCATGGCGCCACACAAGTTATCAGCCACTACACTTGTCCTGCATCCAGTATCATCTCTTGCTGGGCATCTCAAGCCAGCACTATCATCTCTAGCCTTCCTCTTACCCGGGCAGTACGGGCAGCACCACAGTCCTGCTGGCTGCTGGGATCTCTTGAGCTCTAGTCCTGAGGCCCACAGCCCCCTTGGCCACTTTAATCAGACTCCTTTGCAAGGTGCCACCACTGGCCCCTACATACTTGTGACCGAAGCTCACCTCCTCCAAGCGGGCTTGGTTCCTGGCTTTGATGAGCTCCTCCTCGGCTTGGCCACGCTCAGTGAGCACCGCTGCCTTCGAGCGGCTCAGCTCCTGCGTGGCGGATAGACAACACTAGCCCGTCTTGAAAATGCGCTGCCCCCTTGACCCAGGGCTCCTTCCAGGCCACTGGGCAACCAGGCTGGGAGAACTTCTCCATAAATAGCCTCAGAACCACAGTTCCTTGCTCACTGAGCAGGGCTTTTACTGCCAAAGAGGGTAAAATGTCATTTCTAGTCTCTGACCTTTCGGGGATGGATGGGTCCCTATAGTGAGACCTAACGAGGCTGAGACTTAGGGGTGCCCCAGGGTCCTGAGACCATGACTGTCACCCCGCAATCGACCCAGGGCTCATGTGGCCTCACCTCTTCGAGGGACAGCCGCATCGCCTCTAGTCTCTGTATCCTCTCCTGCATGGCCCTCTCGCTCTCCTCCAGATGACGGGTCATGTGATTCACCTGTCCAACCGCGGGAGGTAAGAGGCCAGCAAACTCAGGCTCCCCTAGCCCTCACCCCATGGGATCCCTGCCCTGAAGAGCAGGTATCGTTTTGCTAAGGCCTGACTTGAATGTCCTGGGGGGCAACTAGGACAGAGGCTCTGCTCTGGAGGAGGACATCCAGCAAGGAAGCCCACAGAGGCCTGAACTATGGACACTGTTGCCCGCAACTCAGGGTTCATCAGCTAGGGGCGAGCATTGGGAATGCTGCAGCACACAGGGCTAGTCTGCAAGCCCTAAGTAGAGACAGTGGAGCCAGGGGAATCCATAAGACAGCACCTCCTTCGAGTGCAGCTTCTCCAAGTCTTCCATATTCTGTTTGGCTCTCCGCTTCTCCGCATCCAAGCGCTCTGGAGGCCCAATGGGAAAGAGTGTGACAAGTCTTCCCGGTGTGGGGGGGCTTTGTCCCTGGAGCCCCCTGTGCCCTTAGTGCCTACCTTCAGCCTGAATAGCACGGATCTTCAGCTCAGCTGATGTGTTAGTCAGCTCCTGCCTGGTCAGGAACAGCTGCTCCTGCTGAGACTTCACCTTCCGCTCCAGCTCATCCACCTGGGAAGTAGGCAACACTAGAGGAAGCGTCTCCCAGCCCCACGACACTACCCTAGGCTCTTTGGGTGGCTGGTGCTATCCCCCTTTGGCCACACCCTCTCAAACCCACACTCCCTCATACCTGGCTTCTAAGCAGTAGGTTCTTCTCATTGGCGGCAGACAGGTCTCTGAGGAGCTTAGATTCCCGATCTGCAGCTTCCTGAGTGAGAAGGGCAAGGCAACAGATGCTTCCAGTTGGGCTGTTGCCAGGTACTTCTGTCTGCCTACTAGTCCACACAGCCCAGCTCCTACCTGCTGCTCCAGCTTCCGCTCCTTCTCCTGTCTCTGCGACAGGCTCTGTCGTTCCTGTTCCGCTGTGGTCAGCAGTTCCCCCAGGTCCTGGGCCTTCTGCTCTGACAGAGCCAGCGCAGCCTCTGTCATCTGCAGCCTACAAAGAGGAAGACGGGCCCCAGTGCAGCTCAGTCACGAATGTTACCTGCTTGACAGAGGTCTTCTGTTCCCACTCAAACCCCAGGAAGCATTCGTCCCCTCCTCTCCCTTCTTGGCACGGTGATAAGTCTTGAAGGTGTCTGAGGGCTCCTCTCCTTACTTGGCTTTGAGGGCATTGATGATGGATTGTCTCTCGTTGAGGGCTTCCTGAAGCTGCCCAATTCGTGCTGCCGATGCCCTGAGGGCAGAGTGGTGACGCTGGGAAAGCCAAACCCCAGAGCCCCCGGCTTTTTTTTTCTTTTTTTTTTTTTTTTTGTGGTTTTGCGAGACACCCTGGCTTTTTTCCCAGCCTTGGCAGCAGCTCTTGATCTCCGCACAGTTATGTCTGTAGCATCCCCGAGTGCACCAGGCCGGAGCCAAGCACCCCACAGCTGCCACTAACTGCCATCCCCCTTGCTTGGATGGGAGCAATGACCTTGTTTTCAGCCTTAACAGGCAGGGCTCAGGTGAGGTCCTGCTCCAGTCAGAAGGCAGGCACTGAGTCGCAGGTACCCCCAGCTCACTCACCTGCTGTTCCTGGCCATCTCTTCCCGTTGCTTATCGATTGTCTCCATCAGATCCAGAAACTGGAGGCAGAGTCGGTCAAGACAGCATTAGAAGCAAAACCTACGCCGGTCAGGGACAGAAGTGCAGGCTCCCATCCACAGAGTCAGGCTGCAAAGGACTCAGTTCACTGTCTCACTCAAAACAAGGGTGGGCTGACTGACCGAGGGAGGCCTGGAGGCTAGAACTCCCTGCCTGCTCGCTGCTCTGTGGTCGGCACACAGGAAGGGGGGCCAGGAGGCCACCTTAGCCCCGGGTTGCCTTGGCTCAGAGGCCTGGAGCAAAGGAGAGGGCAAGAGTGTGCCGCCAGGCTGGGCAGAGCCCAGGGCTAGTGAGGGCCCTCTGCTCACCTGCTTGGACTTCTCTTCCTGGAGGTGTTGAACCTCCTTGCTAAGGATGTTGGTGCGGGCTTTGTTTTCCCGAAAGGCAGTGAGCCGGTCCTGGTTGTGGTCCATGGCTTGCTCTGTCAGAAAGAGCCACGTTATCCACTGGGTTCGACATTAGGGGCGATGACCAACTCAGTCCTATGCTGCTTGTGTCACCCTAGAGAAGACAACATCTCCACAACCAACCAGACAGCCCCATCCAGGGCACCTGGGTTATGCGTTTCAGCTGAGGACAGGACTGGGTGATGCAGGACCTTGGGACAGGAGGTCTTTTGTACAAATGGGGAAGGTGGGCACTGCCTAGAGCATCTGGCTGCCCCATCGGAGGTCAAGGGGTGTATGACTTGAAGGGACAGGTACTATCTTCTCGCAAGACTGACAGTATTATAAGCCCGATTCGGTACTGTATGCCAGTGATCCCTAAACTTAGGCACCTGAGGCAGGGGGATTATGAGGTCAAAGCCAGCCTGGGCTACATAGCAAGACTGTCTTTGACATACACAAGAAGATCAAACATAAAACAATTATAAGGACTATGGCCACACAGATACAGGGCTGGGAATAAGAAGACGTTGGAGAAGACAGAAGGGTCAGGCACGGGCAGCAGGGAATACAGCAAAGTCTGGGACCCACAACTCCAGTCCTGAAAGCTCAGACGTTGGTGGGCACTACCACGTGGTAAACTGCAGAGCCTGAGGCCAAGATATCACCTGTAAGGACTCGGGGTTCCTAGGCGTCCCCACTCACGTCCAGTCTACATACAGCACAGACACAAACTCAGGAGAAGCTGGGGTAAGCTACAAGGAAGCCTCCCTAGGTGGGGCTCAGGCCACCTGATGGCTGTCAGAGCAAGGCTTTAAGCCACAGGGCTTTAGCTTCTTGCTTGTGAAACCGGCACCCCCTCACCACATAGGTGCTAAGATGTGTGAGCAGACGAGAGAAGCCTGCTGTAAGCACCAAGCAAGCTGTCTGTCTTCAGCTGCCTTCCCCTTGACCTAGGCCAGCTACTCATACCCTGGGCCTCCATGTCATGATCCCTGAGCCACACCCTTCTGTGGTGGATGGGCTTCTGTTTGGGGCTCCATGCCTTGCTCCAGCTTGTAAGAAGCTAGCAGCCCTGAGCGTCCGTACCCACAGCTCTCAGGACGTCGCCGGGGATGTTGTTCCCAGCCAGGTCCAGCCTCCACAGGGTTCTGTTGCTGGGGAGACAGTTCACCAGGGCCCGGCCCCCCAGGAGACCGATGTTATTCCAGCGCAGGTCTGGAAGGAAACCTGTTGTCACTCGGTTGGATGGGAGGTCCTGGCCCAGCCCAGGATGCTCCCTTTGTGCTTTACTGCCTGTGGCTGCCAACACAGCCAGGAACAGAGGGAAAGGGTACGACTTAAAACAACCCAGCGTCTCACGGGGGTACAGCAGAATTCAGGAGACCTCACCCAGCTGCTGGAGAGTGGTGTTTCCCTTCAGGGCCAAGGCCAGTTCCTCTGCCCCCTTGTGACTGATCTGGTTGTTCCGGAGGTCCAGCTGCCGCAGGGTGCTGTTGGCTGCTAGGCCCCCACAGAAGGTGGCAAAGGCATCGTCCCACATGCCAAGGTTGTTCCACTCTAGGGTGAGACTACGGGAAAGATGGACACAGGTTCTCGGCTCAACTGAACATTTGTCCCACGAGGTCCAGGGCATGTAGCAGGTGAGAGTTAGCCGGCTTACTATCCACCCATGGGTGAAGACCAAGTGAGCTGGTTGCAGGACTGTATCCTCTGGGGCCAACCCTGAGCCACGCAGAGAGGAAGCGGTGACGTACAGGCGAGGCCTGGATGTGGTCCTACCTCTGAATGGACTTGTTCTGTCGGAGAAGCTTTCCCAGAGCCCCGGCTCCCGCAGCTCGGAGGTTGTTGCCCTGGAAAAGGAACACCCTAGCCAGTCATTCTCGCTACCCTGGCTCTGAATGGCACATCTGTGCCCCCACAGACTCAGGCAGAGCACAAAGCTAGGAGGCAGCTCTGGGCAAAGGCAGGGCTGCCAGATCCTCGTTTCCCTGACAGTAGCGGCATCATAGCGCCCAGTGCCTTGGAGTTTGCGTGAACTCTGTTGTAGATCATGCTCAAAACAACACTCTGCCTTTAAAACACGCCCAACACACGGGGTCCTCAGAGAGCGGTCCTAAGACCTTGGGTATTGGGAGCTCTTTTTTTTTTTCTTTTCTTTTCTTTTTTTTTTTTTTTGGTTTTTTAAGATAGGGTTTCTCTGTGGTTTTGGAGCCTGTCCTGGAACTAGCTCTTGTAGACCAGGCTGGTCTCGAACTCACAGAGATCCGCCTGCCTCTGCCTCCCGAGTGCTAGGATTAAAGGTGTGCACCACCACCGCCCGGCTTTATTGGGAGCTCTTACAGACAGTCTCTAGCGGCTGTCAAGACCCCAGGCCCCTGGGTCTGTCTCTTTCCACTGCCCAGGGTGCAGGCCTGCTCACCTTTAGGTCCAGACGCTGCACAGTGGTGTTGGCACACAGCCCTTGGAACAGCAGTGTGGACCCTGCGTAAAGGCAGTTGGAAGAGAGGGCTGCTACCCAGAAACAGAAGAGGTTCACCTGTCCTGGTGGTACCCAGGTTTTGAGTTCACAGTAGGAATGAAACAGAAGAGGGACATCTGTCCTGGTGGTACCCAGGCTTTGAGTTCACAGTAGGAATGGGTTTCCCCATTTGTTGTAAGGCCATGTTAGAAACATTTAGCTTGCCAAACGAGACCTTTCTTGAGCCAGGACGGGGAACTGTGAAAGCTGGAGACGTTAAGTGAAGTGATATCACAGTGACATTGACCTCTGCTCCAAGGTTTTAGAAAAAAGCGCTAAAGTACACAAAGAAAGGAGAAAACAAAGGGGCGTGGAGGGAGGAAGGGGAGGGGACAGGGAAAGCACTGGCTTCCCAGCTAACAGCTACCCAGGTCAAACACAACCGGACATCGGCCCTTAGACCAGCCTGGAGGCGAAGGGCTTGAACCCCACTCGGAAGTTTCGGGTGCTGCTCCGAGGCCACCGGCCTCACCTTCCTCGCTCAGCATGCAGTCGCTGAGGACAAGTTCCTTCAACAGCGACTCGTCATGCAGCAGCTTGCCCAGGGCCCTGCAGGTGTCCACCGTCAGGCTCTGAGTAGCCAGGTCCAGTCGGCCCCGCGGAAGCTGGTGCAGTTGCTGCAGGACAGCCTCCTGGGGCTCAGCCCCACTCTCCTCGCACAGGCGGCTGTAGGAGCGCCGGAACTCCTCCATGTTCCCGAACGCTGGCAGGGCCTTGCAAGCATGCCCCTAAACACAGGCTGCGCGTAAGCTTGCTAGGCTGATGACTGGGAGCCCCTTTCCCTAGGAGGGTGTACACAGGGGCGTTGAGCTGAGCTGGCCCTATAAGGGGAGGCCTAGAAATGTGGAATAGAGAGGAGGTCAGAACCGCTCGAGGAAGGGGTTCGGTGATAGGAAGAGCCGGAGCGCAGAGCACACTGGCCTAGAAGAGCAGGTAGGCGCGTTGCACGTACCCTGATCTGGCCCTGCGGCCCCTAGCCCGCCCTCGCGACGTGGCCTCGGGTTGCTGATGCTGTGGTCTGGACGCGGTCCCGCGCGCCTCAGTATCCAGGAAGAGCGTGGGGCTCCGGGAAGGAGATGGGAACTACAACTCCCATGAGACATCGCGGAAGAGGCGCTCTCGGTAGACCAATGAGAGCGCAGGGCGGACCTGCTCTGGGTCTCCAGCCACGGGAGCCGAAGCAGGACGCTCCGACTCATTGGCTGGGAACTCAGGGAAGGTGCGGAGAAGGGGGGGGGGACCCTTAGGTGATTGGTTTCTGAGCTTGGAGGCGGGACTTCACGGACGCGCTCCACGTTCATTGGTTGGGATGTGGGCGGGTTCCGGAGAGCGCGCCTGAGACTGTGGCCATGGAGGAAACGAGCGGCTTCCCGAAGGTGAGGCCCGCGGGAGTGCGAGGTTAGCTTTGGGCGTTGCGGATAGCCGCGTGACACTGTGCAGACTCGAAGTCAGCCTTAGCGCCGTGTCCCCTTGTCCTTGGTGGGGGTCGGGCACCCCGGGGCGTGCTCTGCGGCTGGACCGAGCTGGTCCGTAGATCCAGGCTGGTGACAAGGGGTCTTCCCGGGAGGGACCACAGAGCCCTTTCAGCACGGCCGATGCGGGTGCGTGGGTCGGCGTCATTTCTCAGTGACAAGCAGGTGTGCAAGGAATCACCCATCCGCCGGGGGAAACTGAAGCGAGGTGTTCCGTCCCATGAGTGCTGCGGTCAGGGGTGGGCTTTGTTCAGGCTGGTGCGCGCCCTGTGCTGACTTCCTGGCTTTTCAGTACTTGCAGAGTTTCGGAGGCTTTGGCCAGAATCGGAGTTGTGGGCATTCATTGGACTACGCTAAGTGGGCTGTCCGAAGAGAGAATGACAGGGAGGGAGGGACCTGTATCCCTGACTGGCCTTCTGGACCACTAACGAGCTTGTGTGCCACGGGATTTCCCCTAATCCACCCGTTGTTCATTGACTGTCCTGTCCTGTGCTGACATTCCGTGGAGCCTTCTCTTGTACCTCTCCGGTAGCGTGCAGGGGACCAGCAGGTGGCGCCGCTCTCACGTCCCTCCTGACCAGTTCACCTGTGCCTCAGACTCACTATGTCCATTCCCACCTGTGTGTGCCCCTCGGCAGCAAATGGGTATCGTGGCCTCCATGGGACTGATGTTCGTGAATCCAAATTCACCTTGCTCTGTAGGTCACCCACTTCTAGGGTCCTGGGTAGGCGTCTTCCGCTGCCAGCCTTTTCCCATTCTGCTCTTCACTAGGTAAACTTGAGCGGTCTGATGGCTTCACAAACTGCAGATTCTCAGGGGCTCTTCATGTCTCACTTTGGGTGTCCCTACTGAATTTCGAGACAGGGTTTCTCTGTGGCTTTGGAGCCTGTCCTGGAACTAGCTCTGTAGACCAGGCTGGTCTTGAACTCACAGAGATCCGCCTGCCTCTGCCTCCCAAGTGCTGAGATTAAAGGCGTGTGCCACCACCGCCCCGCTCCCACTGAATTCTTAAGCTTCTGGATTCTCACCCTCATCGCACACATTGCCACCTACCTTCGGCCACCACCGCTAATACTCATATTGCACCATTACACCTAGGTCTCTCCAGACCTGTAGAAATTAGCTTGATACGGGAAATAACCAGGCTAGTCAAAGGATAAAACAATTATACTTTATTTATTTTTTTATTTATTCTAAGGGGAAAACTCACGCAATAGGAACGGGAAGTACACGTTCAGCTGTGTCACCGGGGAACCAGAGAGAGCGCACTGGGTCGGTGCCCCAGTTTTTCTCTTGGCCTCTAGGAAGCCATGCCTAACTAGGTTCCACCTCTTAAAGATGATTGGTTAACAAAGCTTCCCCCATCATAGGCCTAGTCTGTAAGTGTCTTCATTTACAACTAGAAATGACTTCCAACTTCTTGCCAACTTTCTTAAGCTTAGGTGTTCTCGGATATCTGTCCAGTCATCCACCCCTCTAGCCACAACCTGGTTCTGATGTGCTAAGCATGGTGTGTGTGTGTGTGTCTGTGCAGGAGTAATCCAAGCTAGGTCGTGTTGATAGACTGCTAAAGGGTCATCAGCATTCCTCAGCGCTGCCAGGGCCCGCTTTAGGAGCATGAGCCTCCACCCCCGGGCCCGATGGAGGATTCCCTCCCAGCAGTGAAGGTGCAGCTTTGTCCCTCAGCTCCGAGGAATGGCAATGATGTCACCAGACTTTCCCCCATCTCTTGTGCTCCTGTCCCTATAGGCAAGTGTCTCAAGCTCTTCTTGACAGCCCCTATGACAGCCTCCCCTCAAAGCACAGCCGGCCTCATCTCCTCAACCTGGGAAGAGGCCGAAGGATGGCAGTGTTCTAGCTGCAAGTTACAACCATGCTCCACCCAGAGCTGGTACTTGGGGGACCTGTTGGGAATGGCACTGACTCCCCGCCCTTCTTCCAGGAGCTGGTGAGCAGAGTACTGCACCTGCACTTCAGGGATTGCAAGACGAAAGGTTTGGGGCGCCAGTGGGGTGGGGAAGAATTGTGGGGCACAGGGAGGAGAGGAAGGCTGTCTGCCCCACAACCTGCCCTTTCCCTCCAGTCAATGGGGACGCGCTGCAGCTCATGGCGGAGTTCTTGAAGATCTTCGTGGTAGGTGAGCCAAGGGCCCCACAGCATCAGAAAATGGAGACTCCTTGTTTTATTCTTCAGTAGACAAGCTAAGGGTTTTTTTTTTTTTCTCAGCTATGGCCAACCCTCAGTCCTGTCCCTCACACTTACTAAGGAGCCACCTAGGCCTCCTCTGAGGCCTGGCAAGGGCTTCCCCCAGCTCACCTCAGTGTCTCTCCAGAAGCCGCTGTCCGTGGGGTGCAGCAGGCCCAGGCAGAGGACCTAGACATCGTGGATGTGGATCAGCTGGAGAAGGTGCTCCCTCAGCTGCTCCTGGACTTCTAGACGTTGGCCTGTGGCCTGCAGAGTCTAGGACGAAGTCCCTTCAGCATCGACATCCAGTTCCCCAAGTTCCAGAGAACGGGAGGACACCAGGAGCTGTTACCCTCCCTAGCTATCACCTCTGGGGGTCTGTGTGAGACAGGTGCAGGGTTGGTGGGCAGCCTTCCCACAGCCACCCACCTCCACCACCCCCACTCATTATAAACAGAGGCTGGCGGTGCTGCCTTCTTGCCCCCCCTCCATCAGAGCTGCTGTGTGGCTTTTAACCGGACCAGGATGCCTCCCTGAGCTGTAAATTTGTTCTTACAAAGCAACGTCAATAAATCAACACCATCTCTCAGAGGCTTGGCCTTCTTGTTGCCATTAATCACACAGTCTAGTTGCTTCAAAGCCCGAGCCCCACGCTCCCTTCCATCTGTCTCAGTGGGACAAATGCAGAACGCTCAGAAAGGACAGGAAGACAAACAGCATGTGTGCACACGCTGCCGTAAAACCACAGCAGCTGCCACTAGTAGGCAGTGCAGTCAAAGAATGTCTCTGTGAACCAGTAACGGTTCACCGGTTCACCAGGGCAGCAGAACCAGGATATACAGGATGAGTGGACCAGATCTGCTGCCTGGGCCTGCTGTGGCCATGCTGGGCTGCAGAAAGGCTAACCTTGAGCCCCGCCCAACTGCAGTCTGGGTCTAGGTAAGGGATAGGCCGCACCCTCAGAGAGGTGCAGCTAAGAGGCTGACTTGGAAGCCCAATCCAGGTTTGAGCCTTCTGATCCGGCCCTGTCAGGCCAGTTCCAGGAAACATGCAGGGCGTCTTGCTAACCTCGACACATAGCGCCCCAGTGAGTCCAGTGTGGGGACACCGTGGAGCACCCAGGAGTTAGGAGGCCCAGAGGTCAGTGCCAGTGGTAGAACCGTGGTATCAGTGAGAGGTGGGGGCAGGAGGACAAGTAGGAAAGGCATATAATACCAAGGGACAATGACTATTCTTGAAGGGCCTAGACAGACTTCAGGGCAACCTCTGAAAGCCATGGTCAGACTGGATTTAGCTGGGTGGATGGAGCTGCTCTAAGTGCCCATGTCCTCAGTAGGTTTCTGGCAGGCTGGTGGACACAGAGCTCCTACCAGCTTACGTGCTGGAACTGGACTTGCAGTCCCACTGAAGGCATACAGACAGGGCTACCAGAATACCTCAGGCCAGGCACAGCCAAAGGTAGCTTTGTGGTTAAGTGCCTGCTTCCTCTATGGCTGTATGCCAGAAGCTTGGAATGGCCCCAGGTTGTAGATAATTTGCCAAGTAGGCTTCCTCCTACGCTTCGGTCCATTCAGTAAAGGAGCTAATGAGGTCAGATATAAATGAAGAGGAAGCTGGCCTACCCAGGGTTCTGGCCTTCTCAAGCCCTTCAGAGATACCTCTGCTTTTTAAAATAGAAACACCCTGTGGTCCAGCCAGATTCCCAGGGGTCCTTTGGGTAGCAGAGAATAAGACTGAGCTGGATGGAGGCCTGAGGGCCCTTTCTGCAGAAAAGAAAATCGGAGGGCCTTGAGAGAAGCGCGAGTCTTTATTCCTGCTCGGGGTGGGTGGGGTGGGATCCTGTGGCTGATGAAGGACCTCTCTGGGCTGGTAGCTCTCACCTCTTGCCGGCTGTGATACAAGCACCAGAGTGAGTACCCGCTCCCGGGCTGCTGCCCAGCCACCCTCCTACCCAGTCAGTACGGGACAGGCAGGCACCTGGCAGCTTCAGCCACTTGGGCACTTTGCCTAGGCTTCTCCTCACAGGCTGGGCTGCCCCTTGAATGGGCTCTGGGGGCCCCAATGCCCCCTCCTCAGTGATTGGTTCGGACTCCAGGGACACAGGGTCAGGGGCTGGCAGCAGAGGTGGGGACCCGGTGGCCCGGGCCATACACCTACGGGTGAGAGGCCAAGGATAGGTGGTGGGCACAGCCTCGGCGGGGCTCCCAACCCCTTAGGAGCTTACCTGGCCACCAGCATGTCAGCCGCAGACGGGGAGACGGTGTGTTCCAGCAGTCCAGGCTCCAGGTAGAGACCTTCAAGGCCAGAGCCACCCTCAGTCAAGGTGAGACCTGCACCTCCACCCAGTGCCCCAGGGAGGTGGGGACTGGGCTGCAGATGCCCAAGCCCACAAGGCCCTCAGTGTGAATGCTTTCTAAGGAATCTTGATCTGGACATCAGGGAAGCTGGGATTCTGGGTGAGCCCTGTTGGCAGGGGTCAGAGGTGAAGCCTCACTCACCTGTTGTTTCTTCAGCTCCAAAGTGCACAAGGGCAGCAGGGAAGAGGTTTGCCTAAGGAAGGCAGGGAGCAGGGAGGGCTCAGAGGGCCAGACCAGCAGTGTTCAGCAGGCTGGGGTCTCCCAAAGACAATCCCATCCCTTCCTCTAGCACTCTACTCTCGTGGACCACTTTTCACTAGTGTGACTGGTTCCTCCATGTTCCACTGCCCAGCTGCAGTACCAGATCTCCTATGACTCTGGAAGCCCACGGTGCACAGCTTATGACTTGGGTACACCTTGGTAAGGTGGTCAGAGGAGACAAGAGCTGCTGAGTGCAAGTCTGCTCCACCAGCCTGACACCGAAGTGGGAAAGACATACAACTCACCCCACTTATGCCCCCCCAAATAAGAGTGGGGGGCTATGGATTGGAGCATCTCTATAGTTAGGAATGTACCCAGCATCTCTATAGTTAGGAATGTACCCAGAGGCACTGGGAGACAGGAGTGCCCTAGGGAACAGGTGCAGGCTGGCTCCCAAAATCAAGCTGCTTTAGAGACGCCATGAGCTGAGAGATGCTTCCTTGTGAGTGACACTGGCTCAGGCAGGGTTGTCACCATTGGACTAAGCAGGAAGCTGGAGCCAGGACCAGCACAAGCTCCTCCTATTCCTCCCAAACAAGGATAGCTAGTGCTTTGAAAATGCAACTGAAGCCGGGCGGTGGTGGTGCACGCCTTTAATCCCAGCACTCGGGAGGCAGAGGCAGGAGGATCTCTGTGAGTTCGAGACCAGCCTGGTCTACAAGAGCTAGTTCCAGGACAGGCTCCAAAACCACAGAGAAACCCTGTCTTGAAAAACCAAAAAAAAAAAAAAAAAAAAAAAGCAACTGAATGCCTGGGATCAAAGCCTCTAACCCACATCTACCAAAGAGGGTGGAGGATATGGGGTTTCTAACCAGGGACTGGCCCTGCTTTCTTGGGCACAGGTGTGGCATGGGAGTGAGAAATGGATAGGGTTGCTTCCGTTGACACCCTTGGACATGAGGCTCTGAGCCCTCCTTAACAGGGTATGTGACAGCACAGCCCAGAGTTGTAGGGGCCCAAGAGGCCCTAATATCACACACCAGAATGTTTTCCTCTTTTTCAGTCTCTGTGCCTTGGGGGAGGGGGATGGGGGGCGCGGCTGGGGCTGACGTGGCCAAAGACTCAGGGCAGCCAGGAGCCTGGCAGGACCTGGGAAGGGGCTGCAGCTGCAGGCTGAGGGCATTCTTTCCATGCGGCTTCAGGCTCCTGTGAGTGCCACAGGCTGGAGGGGTGGGCGGGGTGGGTGGGGTGGGGGGGGATGTTAAAAGATTAATAAGAGCAAGCTTCAAAGGCCAGGCCTAGGAACGCTGAAACCTCAGCCTCCAGCCGGCAGCAGAGGGACACAAACAAGGGCGGTGAAGGCTTTGAAACGCAATTGTGAGGTCTGCGATCAAAGCCCTCGTGAGAGGAGGCCTGTGGGGTGGGCGGGGGGCTGCCCTAGTGCCCCTGGACAGGCGCCAGAAGGAAGCCAGGGATCCAAGCAGGGGGCATGGGGAGGACAGTGCTAAGGCCTTCCTCAGCCCAGAATGGCTAGTCTTCAGGGCCAACAACTGAGCAGGGTCCACAGGCACGCCATGGTCTCACTCTTTCTAGCACTTCTGGGAGCCTGACTGGCACATCCACAAGATCTCATCTGTCCTCGGGCTCCAGTCAAGAGGGCTCCCTTGGAAGTAACTGAGGAGGCAGCTGCCATGTGGCAGCTCCAAGACTGGACCCTTACCTGGAAATGCTTAGGAAGCTCAAAGAGGGCCAGGCAGAACCCAGAAGACTGAGAGAGGAAAGGCCAGCTGTGGGCTCTGGTCCCACCCAGCCCCAGCTGAGGGAGAAGTGAGGGCAGTGGACTTGCTGACCTCCCCCTGCAGCTGGTCCCCTGTGACAGTGTGGGAGCTTCTGTCCTCTTCAGGACCACAGGAACAGCCATCACTTTGGTTCATAACCAAAAGCAAGGCTGCTATCTTCCTCTTTCTCCCCAGGACCAAACCCCTTCAGGGTTTTGCATTCTCAAGCTGCCTGGCTACACACCAGCCATGGCCAGAATCAAGCCTGTTCAAGGGCGGGAATAGTGGGACAGCCTGTTGGTAAGGTCTCCTTCCGAGTAAGAGTGGCCTGTGTTCCAATGACAGGAGACAGGGAAATCCCTGGCTGGGGTCTTAGCAGACTCAGCTGCAGGCCTGAGGAGTCCTCTGGGCACTGTTTGGCTGTCAGCAGCACAGAGTCCAGGGCCTGCCTCACAGGGCCTCTCCCTGAACTTGAAGACAGGATGCCCTCCAGCCTGGGGCAGGAGTTCAGGAGAGCATGGGGAGAGAGTTCTCTCCCACAAGGGGGCCCTCTAGGCCCCTAGGACCAGCTCCTGGGTGAACTCATCCTCTCTGTCACCCTTCAGTGCCTGCCCAAAACTAAAACCCTTGCCCATTTGATTGGGTTTCTGGGGCCCCAATGGAACAAGGGACAAGTGGACAGAAGACCATCCCAACCAACAAATGGGAGTCCACCCTCTGCTCACTCCACAGCCCACCATGGGCCACTCTGCCCCACACTGGAACCTAACACTGGCCAGGACCCCAGCACAGACACACAGAGAAGCAGTGGACAGACCTGACCACCTGACTACAATCTCTCCACCCCCAGCACAGACACACACAGAGAAGCAGTGGGCAGACCTGACCACCTGACTACAATCCTCCCCCTAGATTGCCAGGACTACTTAGAGCTCAGAGTGGGATGGGGGTGGCAAATGACCAGAGGGCAAGAAAGGCAAGACCTCTCCAAGCTACAGAAAGTATAGCAGGCTATGTGGGGCTGGGCGCAGGGTCTCTAGGCTTTTCCTGCTTTGCCTGACTTCCCTCCCTGTGGCATCAACAAAACACCACAAAGCCTTGAGCAAGAAGGTAGACTGAGGCAAAGCAGGGGGACCAGGGCTCAGGCCCAGCAAGTTTACAGGGCAAACAGGGCTCTGTTCCCACCTTTTTGAGGTCTTAGTCCTCCCTGCCCCCACTTGCTCTCCTGAGGCAGTGGCACTGCCCACACGGACCCCTGATGGTCTCTGTGGACCACCCGGGGCAGCAGAGCCCAGCCCAGCTCCAGCTTCCAGGGTCGATGCCTGCTCACCTACCGGAGCAGAGCGGAGCAGGCAGGGATGCCACCCCTCGGGAGGCCCAGTGGCTCCAGACAGAGCCGACAGATGAAAGGAGGCGGCTGCTAGGAGCAGGGCAGTGTCACCGGGAATCAGGCAAAGGCGGATGAGAGGCACCCTGGGGCTTTGGGGGGTGCATGTAAATCCTGGCTGGGGGGAGGGGGAAGGGGACTGGGCACTGGCCCTCGATCCCAAAGCGTCTTCCAGATTCAATGTTTATCAACAGGCTGGCCAGGGAGGTTGGGAGGGGCAGAGATGAAGGAAGAGGGCCGGCGCCTGGAGGTTCAGAAGCCAAGAAGGGAATCACAGGGTCACAGGCCCACTCTGGGTACCTCCCTACTTTCCACTACTCCAAAGCCATGTGGCTCCACTTCTTCCCTCAACAGCCCTTGGTGAACTTCCAGCGTGCTGGCCTGCTTGCTCCCAGCCCCATTTTACCCCAAGGGTGGCAGCTCCAGGCAGCCAGTGGAGTCTGTCACCCCCAACCCAGACCTTTGTAGAGGCCTTCAGGCGCCTCTGTTGTTAATTAAAATATCTGAAGATTTTGAAAAGAAAACCATTAGGCCAGAGGGGCTAGGGAGGCCCCAGCTGCTCTCCCAGGGGCGAAGAACAAGGCATTCATCCCTCCTGGCTCTGTGGGGCACAGGGTCAAGTAGCCTCTCTGCCTTGGAGCTCTCTGGACCTCCTGAGGCCCCAAGGAAAAGCCTGGGGCCAACCATGGCATTCCTACCAGAGATCACCACGGGTCCTGGGGTTGAACCCAGGAGGTGGTGGCAGCGATAAGGACCAACAGCAGCCAGGGACCCCAGCCTTCCTCTCGGCACCACTCCAGGACCAAGCTGCCAAGCCCCTTCCTCACTCAGATGCTAGGAGGCGGGTGTCCCACAGCAGCCAGAGGCCAGGACAGCAGGGCAGCGAGCTGGGCAGGCCCATCCCCACCCCGGGGCCAGGCAGGAAGCGGAGGAGGTTGGAAAGCCCTGTCAGAAACAACTTCAGAGGCTCACTGCTCCCTCTGAATTTACCGGCTCTAAAAGGCTTTATTACCCACCCACAGGGCCTGCCAGGGCGCTCCTTCCCAACCCAACCGCAGCATGGCGCCCTGCCCTCCCAGCACAGCCAGCCCCAGCAGCACCCTTGTGAGGCAGTTGTACCTGAAAGAGAGTCAGCGTGTGGTCATCCAGGACCATTTTGGGAGGAGCGATGACTGTGGAGAGAGGTGCTGTCTTTCAGGACAGGGCTACACCTCAAGGCCATCCTCCCTTCAGGACGCGGCCCACACCTCAAGGCCATCCTCCCTTCAGGACTCATCTACACCTCAAGGCCATCCTCCCGTCAGGACACGGCCCTACACCTCAAGGCCATCCTCCCACCTCTGCTGTTCAAGGGGTTCTCACCACCCTGGTGGCCGCTATGCTCCTGGATCCACTGTCTCCCTTGCAGCCTGAGCCACAGGGTGGGACTGGGAAAGGGGCCAAGCTGGGGACCTGGGCACTGACACTCCCTCCAAGGGACCACAGGGCTGGGCAGCCAGACAAGTCCCAGCCCAGAGAGGAGGTCACACCTGGCAGACTAAAAAGAGGGTCAGTGCCAGGTGGAGGAGGGGCAGGATGAGGGGCAGAGACTCACACAGGTAAAAGGAGAGCTCAGGATTCCCCAGGTGGCTCCTGACAAAGTCTCGCAGGTCCCCCACTGTGGAGAAAGGGGAGCATCAGCAGACTCTTCCAACACTCACCGGCCAAGGCCCTGCTGGAAACCTAGAGACATCAGCTCCAGGGCCATCCCTGACAGTACAGACCCAGCACCCCTCTAGATGTGGGGATCCAATGACGGTCAGTCTGGATGGAGACTATAGCACAGACTGCTTCCAGGATCCGTATCCTGAGGCAAGAGTGGCTGCCTACTGACAGCCATGCCAAGCTAAGCCCACAGCATCCCCAGTGCCTCTTAAGCACCCAACTCCTCCAGCTGAGCTCTTCCAGGGCTCAGGCCTAGAACTACTCCATCCTCCCTGCTGTAACTCAGACCATCAGCTCTGGTGGCTTTGACGCCTTCTTCTGAGAGAATTCCTACCTAGTCACGTCCAAAACACTCAGGGTCATGAGCCCTGGGGACAGGACCAAGGACTGCAAAGAATCAGCCAAGTCCTGACTTGGGTCAGGATTGCCATTTGAGTGGACAAGAATGGCAGCCTGCAACTACCCAGCGGGCACAGCGACCCTCCACAGGCCACTGCAGGTACTCACCTGTCTCATTAGGGCGGAAAAAGCCTTGCAGAATGTAGCGGTCGGGGAAGAGGACCCTCAGTGCTACCTGTGCGGTCAGAAGGAATCGTCAGAGCTTTACCCAGCACAGGGAGGGGTCTCATCGCTCGGTTCCCACTATAGGAACTGTCAGCTACCCCAGGCCTGGTTTTCCCCATGATTCTCAATACACCTGAGCTACAAGGAAAAAGAACCAAGTGCCCAAATGTATGGGCAAATGCCTTCTAAAAGCTTACACTCAGGATTCAAGGTCACTGCTGCCTATAGTGTAGATCGGAAGCCAGCCGGGACTGTATAAGCCCGTCTGAAGGAATGAACGGATGAACGGACAAATGAACACGTTAATATAGTGCAACCTGCGTAACTTCTCAAATAGTGGCTGGGTGCGGCGGTGGATACTTGGAATCTCAATGTTTGGGAGGTAGAGGCAGAACAGTAAGTTCTAGGCCTACCAAACAACAACAACACAGAAACGAAGATTTTTCATCATGGGGTTAGGGGATAGTTGGTGGTGGGGCACTTGCCTAGCATGTAGAAGGCCAAGTTCAATTTTCAGCACTACAAAGAAAAAAACCAAAAGCTTTTCATCTCAGTGTGTTGCAGGATTAGCTGGCCAATCCTGAGCTTCATGTCACAGGCCTGCCATGACACCGACTCAGCCAGGGAACACTTGTCACATGTGGTGGTGCCCTGTGGGCATGTCATAGTCACCCCACGGGAACTTAAGGGAGTCCTTGCTTACCTTTGGGTAGCGTTCCAGTTTTTCTTTCATCTGAGCCTCCCTGAAGGCCTTGGTCACTAAGGGGGCTTCTTCCAGGCGCTTCCTGTGGTGAAGAGGGCCAGGTCCTAGTCTCTCAACAGAAAAGTTCCTCACCCTTGCTCTTCAAGGTCTTTTTTGTTTGTTTGTTTTTCCGAGACAGGGTTTCTCTGTAGCTTTGGAGCCTGTCCTGGAACTAGCTCTTGTAGACCAGGCTGGCCTCGAACTCACAGAGATCTGCCTACCTCTGCCTCCCCAGTGCTGGGATTAAAGGCGTGCACCACCACCACTCAGCTAGCTCTGCAAGGACTTAATAAGGGTTATTCTCCCCCAAGAGGGTAGGAAGGGACCAAAATGAAGGTCTCCATGGAGGAAAGCCATGGGAGATGACTACAGGGCCAGGGGCACCCACCGCTCACTCTTGAGCTGGGCCAGGCGTCTCCTCACATCATCCACGGTCACTTCAAAGAACTCATCAGGCACCTCTGCTGGCCAGGGCTGCAGCAAGTCCTCTAGATCAGGGTGGCATACTACAGGATCTCGATCAACGGGCTGTTAACAGAGAAACTCAGCTGATACGGCTTCAGCTATGCATCCCAGCTCACCATCTCACAGCCTATGTGTAACACTGGGCCACGGCAGGGCTTGGGACAGCAGTATAGAAGCCCTAATATCAGCCCTCGGTGGGCATCGGTGCTGTCCATGGGAAATGAACTTCAGATCAGCCCAGTAAATGTCCTAACAGTCTTGCCTCCATCGAAGAACCTCAAGATCAGGATGCCAACTTGGGGAGGTGCACCCCAGTTGGAGGCCACGTCAGGGGTTCCAGAAAGGAGGAACAGTAGAAGCCACCAAATTAGAGTGTTGGCAAAAACTCCGGCCAACTGCCCCTACTGCCCTCTCTCGGCCGCAGCCCCAAAGCCAGGCTGACTCCACCTCTCCCCTGGGGAGCAAGCTGGCCCTCCCTCTGCCCACCCAGGGACAGAGGAAGGGACAGCGTCACCCCTAATTGGCATCAGTGGCAATGCAAATTACAAGGCAGGCCCAGTCCATTGCGGTGCCCAGGAGGGTGGGCACCTCCTCTATGCCGGAGCCACCCCACGGAGCCAGGCCAGGGACCAAGGTGCCCAGCTGTGCTGGCGGAACCCATCTCAGGCCCTGTCCTGCAGGAAACATAGATGTGACAGCACACACCAGACCCCTAGGGACAGTTGTTGACTCTTAGGGACAAGCTTCCCTCCTGCCTCCAGCAGCCTTTCACACAGCACAGCCAAGCCACAGTCATCATTCTGAAGATGGCTTCAGGCCCAGGGAGGTTGACCCTGCCCAAGACCAAGGTACTACCTCAATGCGTCCACACTGAGTGCATTCTGAGTACACCTGTCCCAAATGTCTCCTGGGAAGTCCTCCCGCAGCTACTGTCACGGACACCACATCTCCATCATCTACCAAGTTGTGCCGTAGCGCACTAGTCGTGGGGCTCATCTGACTCCGGCTACATGGCTAAGAAAGGGGCCCACAGGTGGCTAACCAGGGGGCTGTTCCTTCAAAGCCACATCAGTAGCCACTGCGGGCAGTCTGCTCCAGAGATCTTTCTAACACGATGTCAGGCGCCAGGCTGACCCCATGGCCACAGTTCTTGCCCCGGCTCCACGGGGAGGGCAGAATCCAGACCCATCCTGACCCACAAGCAGCAGACTGGAGGAGCTTAGAGATGCTTTCTTGCTGCCAATCCCGGACGCTCCTAGGTGCAGTCTAGGGCATCAGGGAGGACAATGGATGGGTAGCTGTTTCCAGGATGGGGACACAAGGGACATCAGCACCACACGCTGCCCAGGGCTGCTGAATTCAATCAGAAAAACAGAACTGGCATGTTTCACCGCTTTGGGCCCTCCTGACTCCTGCTCTGCTCAGGAGCCCAGTGACCAGAGGACAGGACAGACACTGAGCCCACTCGAGACAACTCTGCTACAACTCAAGAGCTAAGGTGAAGAGTCCACCGGCACTGCTGGCATGGGTCAGGCCAAGTAAGCAGCTACAGAAGGCCCCATGGCACCTCATAGGGTCTGCGACTGGGCTGACAGGAAGCATCACGCTGTCACCAGTGATAGCAGGGGCAGCCAGGGAGCACAGAAATTCCATCAGCCCCACAGTGCTCCCAAGGCAAGATCACCCCAGAGCCAATGGGCAGGGAGGGCTGCAGCAGGGCAGTCGCCAGCAGAGGCCACACAGCTGTCCCCCCAGTCGGTGCCCCGCTCCCATCTGCCATCCTGCCAACACTGGCAGTTTTACATTCCATCCCCTTCGTAGGTGTACTTATGGAGATGCTTCTGAATGGAGAACGTGAGTCTGGAGATGAGACACCAGAAGAAAGGATATAAAGGACAGTCATGCCCGACAAGGCCAGTGGGACACCCAGAGTGCATCACTGAGGCCTGTCTTGCCATTCCTCCCACTAAATGGTGCTGAAATCCCAGATAATGTCTTGGAACCCCAGTCAGTGTGTTGGGGGAGGATACAAAAGGCTGTGTTCCATTGGACTGGGGCTTAGAGAGGGCTGGGGGAAGCTAAAGGGCTCCTGATAATCATGAGATGCTGGGGCAGGAGGCTCCCAAGGCCACGCCAGTCACACAGTCTACTGAGGGATAGGGAGCTCAATGTGAAGGACCTCCCAAAGAGCCTCTCCCCAGGAGGTGCGTGCACGCTGGGCCCAAGTCCTCAGAATAAGCCGACAGGGTCAGGCCATATTATGGTTGCTATGTGACTGGTAAAGAAACTGAGGCACAGAGTGTCTGAGGAAGAGTTGGCTTGGGAGTACAGACATAGAGGGCAGATGACCTCCCTGTGTCTGTGGGGCAGTGACGGATGGACATCAGGATAGAAGACCCCTTGCTAAAGTCTGTACAGGAAGGAGGCATTGATTCCATGGAACCCAGGAAGACAACAGTCAGGCAAGGTGGGCAGGAAATATCCAGAGGAGCTGAGCAGCCTCCCATAGCTCCATACCCCAGACTCCAAGCAGCTAGGACACAGGAGGCACAGGAGAGCCCCTGAGAAGCAGGTGGGTACCTGCTGTGACAGTGTCCAGGCTGGAGCCACTACAAGGTCAGTGGGAAGTCGGGAGTAAAGGACCAGGCCAAGCAGAGAGTCTTTGGGAGGAAGGCTCAACATAGCCTGGCCTGGCCAGTCACAGCGGGGTCTGGTGGCCACAGGGTTACTCCTGTCAGAAACGGGCCGGCTGAAGTTTCCTCTTTTGACAGTGATTTTCCAGGACATGATGACAGATGAAAAAAAAAATGTGAACACTATTTAGAGATGACCTCGATCTCAGATTTTCCAGATTCCCTATGAACAGCAGCCGCCTGCCCCCTTGGCTTGCTCTTCCTCAGCCCAGCCGGCGCTGACAATGGCTTTGGTGAGCGAGAATGTGAAGCGTTTCCCCTTGAGGCTTTGAGCCTAAATGAATCACTACAACAGGGACGCAGGCCAGACCTCTGCGTTACTCACAGGGCTCAGCCACCCTTGGTAAGGAGGCGCCTGAGCACATGGACACCATCAAAGGTCCTGGACAGCACAGCAGGAGGCAGCTGTGCCAGAGCGAGAGGCCAGACCGACGTAGGCTTGGGGATGGCACAGGCGAGTGCGGCTGGCTCTTCTCCAAGACGCCAAGACACCTATGACCACTCCACACCACGACACTGACAGCTTAGCTTCTCTACTGTGGATGTGACCAAAGCCTTTTTAAAAGAAGAGAGCATAGTCAGGCATGGTGGTGCATGCCTTTGATCTCAGCACTCAGGAAGCACAGGCAGACAAATCTCTTGAGTTCAAGGCCAGCCTGGTCTATAGAGCCCTGACAGCCAGAGTTAATACAGAGAAACCCTGTATTGAAAAAGCCATAATAAATAATAACAATGATCAGGATGATGATAATAATGATGAGGATGATGATGGTGGTGATGATGATGGTGGTGGTGATGAGGATGATGATAACAATGATAAGGATGATGATGAGGATGATGAGTAGTAGGAGGAGGATGATAACAATGATCAGGATGATGATGGTGGTGGTGATGAGGAGGATGATGATGATGATAACAATGATAAGGAGGAGGAGGAGGAGGATGATAACAATGATAAGGAGGAGGATGATGATGATAACAATGATAAGGATGAGGATGAGGATGATAACAATGATAAGGAGGAGGAGGAGGATGATAACAATGATAAGGAGGAGGAGGATGGTGATAACAATGATAAGGAGGAGGATGATGATGATAACAATGATAAGGAGGAGGAGGAGGAGGATGATGATAACAATGATAAGGAGGAGGAGGAGGATGATGATAACAATGATAAGGAGGAGGAGGAGGAGGATGATGATAACAATGATAAGGAGGAGGAGGAGGATGATGATAACAATGATAAGGAGGAGGATGATGATGATAACAATGATAAGGATGAGGATGAGGATGAGGATGATGATGATAACAATGATAAGGAGGAGGATGATAACAATGATAAGGAGGAGGATGATGATGATAACAATGATAAGGAGGAGGATGATAACAATGATAAGGAGGAGGAGGAGGATGATAACAATGATAAGGAGGAGGAGGATGATAACAATGATAAGGAGGAGGAGGAGGATGATAACAATGATAAGGATGAGGATGAGGATGAGGATGATGATGAGGAGGAGGAGGATGATAACAATGATAAGGATGAGGATGAGGATGATGATAACAATGATAAGGAGGAGGAGGATGATAACAATGATAAGGAGGAGGAGGAGGATGATAACAATGATAAGGATGAGGATGAGGATGATGATGATAACAATGATAAGGAAGAGGAGGATGATAACAATGATAAGGATGAGGATGATGATGATAACAATGATAAGGAGGAGGAGGATGATAACAATGATAAGGAGGATGATGATGATGATAACAATGATGAGGATGAGGATGAGGATGAGGATGATGATGAGGAGGAGGAGGACAGCAAGAACACAGCTGCAAAGAGTCAGCCACAGCACAGGAACCTGAGCATTTGGAGCATCTATCACCTCCCGAAAAGTATCAGCTAGACCAGTGAAGCTGCTCCTGGGATCCAGTCTGGTGGCGCACATCTTTAATCTCAGTAATCAGGAGGCAGAGGCAGAAGGACCGCTATGAGTTCAAGGCAAGCCTGATCTACATAGTGAGTCCCAGGCCAGTCAAGTCTCCATAGTAAAACCCAGTCTAAAAAAAAAAAAAAAAACCAAACAAATAACAATAACAAAAGATAAACCTCCAAGACAGGCCTGAACACTGGAGCAAGCACATAAGACAGACTGAGAGCCCAGGTTAGATAGAACAAGGAGACTATTCCTTACCCGACGTGCCCAGTGAGCAGCAGCCCTGGAGATGGGAACTCGGAGGGATCCTTGGCAGTTAAGATCATGCACTGCTCTTGCAGGGAACTCACACTGGATGGCTCATAACTACCTGGAACTCCAGCTCCAGGGATCTCACGCCCTCTTCTGGCATAGGTGGGCACTGCACACGTGTACACATACCCACACACAGACATGCACACATGTACATTATTGAAGATAAAAATAAGCTGGGCATGGTGGCACATGCCTTTAATTCCAGCACTCAGGAAGGCGATAGAGGCAAGTAGATCTCTGTGAATTTGAGACTAGCTCGGTCTACGTAGTAAGTTCCAGGTTAGCCAAGTCTACATAATAAGACCTTAGTTCCTAAATAAATACAAATAAAAATCTTTAAAACAAAACAAACAAGCAAAAACCCAGACACTCAATTGGCCCCTGCAAAGTCTCTGAACCATCTGCCAGCAAACCTCAGTGGTCTTTCCAATTAAGGCATGGCCTGCAGCTCTCAAAAGAACTGAGGTTAGCCCTCATAGCCTGAGGGTTATCCATAAATACCCAAGCACAGCAGGGCCCATGGCCAGTCTATGGAGATGACAGAAACAGGAGCCCCTAAGGCAGATAATAGCAACACAGAGTCCCCCATCCATGGGCACCAGACTCCAGCCATCCACAGACACCTGCCACTCTGCCCTGCCCTGTTCAACATTCATGGGTCCAGATGGGTGTTCTCACTGAGTTTGGTACAACAACCCACTTTATACTTCCCAGACCCCCTTACAGAGTTCTTCCAGCCCCATTAGTACTAACTAGTCACCAGCCCAGGGTGCAGAGGGTGAAGGCCAGACTGTGTGAGCAGGGCATGTGGGGCAGACATGAAGGAAATCCCCAGAGGGGGAGGGGCAGGCAGGCCAGGGGCAGTCAGTCCTGCCCAGGAGGACCCAGGGCCTTTGATCAGCGTTGCCCCCCCCCCCCCGTGCCAGCTGCTGGGGAGGCTGCAGGCATGGGGGTGTGTGTGCTGTGATCGGCCTGCAAGTGAGCTAGAGCTACAGGGCGGCCTCCTGGGCTGTGGAGGGACTTCAAAGGACATGGCCAGGGGGCGCCGGGCAGCCCCAGCCTCTCCCAGAGCCCGGTTCTGATCGCCAGTAAAACTACCTTCTAATAATTAATGTCTGACATCAAAGGCAGGAACCGCCGGGCTCTGTGAACCATCCCGGGCCTCAGCGAGGACCTGCCTGTATTTTATCCTGTCTCTTTCTTCTGAGTCTTTATTTAAATCCAAAAACCACACACAGGCAAAACATTAATGGGAAACTTGGAAACTCTTTTTGATTACTAAAGTGTACCTTTGAAGTTCCCCAAAAAAGTTCTGTTTTGTTCCCGTCCCCCTCCCCCCCAAGACTGAGGAGGGACACAAAGCAGATGCATGTGGCCAGCCAGCCCTCTGGGTGTGGGGCTGTTGGTGACAAGAAGCGCAAGGCAGAGGGCGGGGGACGCTCCACAATCAATCAGCTGCCCAGGCTCCCAGATCAAAGGCAGGAGAAGCTCAGGCAGAGCACACGCACCCGCCATGGGACAACCCCCGCTGGCTGGGCGCCCTGGGTTCAGTGCTTAGGGCTGTGCTGGGACCCTGGCACAGGGACAGGGACTCGGACAGCTGCTTTGAACTGCTGCACCCACTGCCCAGTGCAGGAAATGGGGTCCGGTTGGCATGGAGGGAGAAGGAGCTGAAGGCTGGCAATATTAAGGTGGCAGGACACAGCTACCCTGCCCCTTAAACCACAGAGACGGCCACAACCCTGGAACCAGCTATCTCTACCCACCACATCTGACTCTGGACCCAGGAACTCCATACTAGTCAAACTCCACAGTGTTCCTAATGGTCTCCACGGTTCCTAAGGGAGAAGACAGGTGGTGCCACCATCCTCTTAGTTCCAGGATGAGTTACTCTACAAGAGAAGCTTTTGGGTTCAAGGCCACCATGAACAAACAGATAAGCAAGGCACTAACAAGATCAACAAAAGTGACCCCTCACCCCTATGGATACAGGTAACCAGCCCCTCACCCCTATGGATACAGCCGCCTCTCCCTCAGCCCTCTCAGGTGTGGTGAGAGGGAGCAGGAGAGAAAGCCCCAACCACAAATGTCTAGGTAGGAGCTAGTCAGGCTGCTGGCACCAACACTGTGACCCAGCCACAGGCCACCTAGGTAATATCCCTGAGCAGCAGTGACAGCTACACAGTAGTGGACTCAAAGCACCTTGCCCTGTGTTCTAATACACACTATCATGCCCTCGCCCAAGTCATGAAAAGTCCTCAGAGCCACGGGCCGAGAGGCCTCAACAGGACCAAAGCATACAGCACACCTCCAGGACACAGGGAGGTCTGGCCTCAGTACTCGGTCCCCTTGGCGGCACACACAGGAAACAAGGCGGGACAAAGATTAGCCATAAGGATAAACTCATCATCAGATGAAGTGCTCTCCAAGAAGTGGGAAGTTTGGGGCTTTTGTTTGTTTGTTTGTTTTTATAAAAATAAAGCTCAGTCGGGCAGTGGTGGCACACACCTTTAATCCCAGCACTTGGAAGGCAGAGACAGCCGGATCTCTGTGCGTTCGAGGCCAGCCTGATCTACAAGAGCTAGTTCTAGAAAAGGCTCCAAAACTACAGAGAAACTGTCTTTAAAAACTAACTAAGTAAATAAACAAATAAGTAAATAAAATAAAGCTCCACGGACAGGAAAATCACCAAATGAAAAAGTCACTCTCACCCAGCTTACAAAGGGGACTGTCAGTATCCTAACACCAGCAGAAGATTTTGGAAAGGAGGGTAAGTACTAAAAGCGAGGTCTGCCTCTGGGCCAGCTACGCTGTTTCCAGCTACGCTGTTTTCACTTCCTCCCCATGTCCGACACTGGGCACTTTTGGTCTCCAGCCTGCACTAGGGCTGCCATGGCCTCACCTACCTCCTCCGAAGCCCACAGGGGCCTTGATCATCTCACTCTGCACGGATGCTGAGGAGTGGAGGCTTAGGCAGCCTGACAGTGGGGCTCTATATGTGGTTAGAGGATGCCACCAGACAGAACCCAGGCAGGGACAGCAAGACAAAGAGGTAGGGCCCCAAGAGGCCACTCCATGATGCCATGCGACCACCCACATCACATCGGTAATCTGCACCGCTGACCTCCCAAGACGGATGTCCCTCTTTTGTAACCACTACTACTTTTGAGAGTCAGGGCACAACTGTTTGCTCTTGTGTAGCACAGCCACAGATCATCCTGGAGCAGAGCTGTGCCCAGCAGCCATGGCAGTGAAAAAGCAGCAATGCCTCTGTGGCAATGGCAGTAGGGGCTGCTGTTTGAGTGAGGAGGAGTCACAAGACCCTCTCCTGGCAGTCCACCATCCCACTGTAGTGAAGTCTTGAGAGGTGTTAGAGTATACAGAAGGTGGAATGTTAAGAGAAACTGGGACTCCACTGAAGCAGCTCCCATAGCTGACCCATGCTGAGGTGGAACGTTTCTGTGATACATCGCTCTCCCTTTTGTAACCCTTCACCGAGGGGCTTGGAAGGACTCATCCCTTTGTTCAGGGCTATATATGGGATGGATAAACTGCTCTACACACTCCCCAGGAAAGGTCACACAACATCAGGGCACGGACAGGGACCACCCCAGTTAATATCAAATACTTTTTTTGATTCCCAGGTTGGACAAAGAATGAAAAAGAGAAAAAACAAAAACAAAGACAAAAAAAACCCACAGCCTGTCACCCCTATGACTACAAATGCAAAGGTGGAAAATAAACAGTTAAACTTATATGTGGCTGAAAATGAAACACATCACTGGCAATTAGCCCTAAAAGCAAGAATGACTTGACCCACATTTACCCCAAATCTCAAGTGTGAGGGCTGAAGAAGTTAGTACTCAAAGACCCACCATCAATGCAGAAAAAACTGCCTGAAAGCCAGGCATAGTGACTCACGCCTTTAATCCCAGAACTCAGGAGACAGAGGCAGGTGGATCTCTGTGAGTTTGAAGCCAGCCTGGTCTACAGAGTGAGTTCCAGGACAGGCAACATTACACAGAGAGATTCCTCCTCAAAAAATCAAAAAAGAAAAAGGCCACCCGCAGACCTCAGCACCTATATCTGAAAAGAAACATCTTAGAAAACTCAGGAGTAACGCCCTTACCTTGAGAAAGGTTGTTAACAGTGGAGCCATAGAATGTTCCCCTAGGCCAAGGCAAGGCTTCCTTTATGACTGCCATGACTCAAAGAACACCAGAGACTAGAGACAAGATGGACTTGACACATAAGAAACAGTCCAAGGGGACCACGGAGACCCCAAAAGAAATGCAGACAGACTTCTTGAACATTATTAATAAAGGGGCCATCTGTGATAGTGTAGCAGGAACTCTGATACTATTCAGCACACCACAAAAAATAATCTCAAGTGTCCAAGTCCTACATTAAAAGACAGAACAAGACAACTGCACAGAAGAAAACGTGACGTCCACAGCCGAGGTGACACAGCAATAAAGAGACCAGTTCTCCCCAAAGTAAACAGAAACCCAACAGAGCTCCATGCAATGTCCAATAGCAATTTCTCAGGAACTTGGCTAACATCCTGAAAACTATTTGAAAGGATAAAGCCCTTGAAGAGACATGTCACTTTTGGCAAAGAGAGGCAAGAGGAGACTCGCTCTGGCAACCATTCCAAGATGAGCGTCAGTGAGAACCAGCAGGGAGCCACTGGAGGGAGACCAGCAGCCTGGATGTCACTGGGACTGAGCAAGTAGGAAGCTGTGTAGCTGAAGACCGTTTTGGGAAACGGGTTAGAACAAAACACTCAATGGAAACCCAGCGAATTCTATCTCATACTCTGTACACAGGACCAAAATTAATCCATGGAGTCAAAGGAAACAAAGCCAAAAACATCACCTGATAACTCTGAAAGCACAAAGATCAAGAACAAAGGTTCCACAGGCCCGAGCAACTAGATCTGGACTTGCTGTGCAATAAAGGACACCACCACATCACAACCGACATGTCAGACTCAGCAGAGCGGCTGAGGACACCCACAGTCACACAGACTCAGTTACACCCTGGCATGTCAGACTCAGCAGAGCAGCTGGGGACACCCACAGCACGAAAGCAAAGCTCAAGTGCCAAGAACTTGCGGAGGGTGTATTCAACCACAATACAAAGATAAAGCGGTAGGGGACACAACTCTAAGCACTCAGGAGTCAAGAGTGCTCACTGCTCTTGCAAAGGACCTAAGTTTGATTCTCAGCTCCCATGTCTAACAGCTTACAACCATCTACAATCCAGCTCCAGAGGATCCAGTGCCCTCTTCTGGGCTCATGGGTGCTTACTCAAAATGCACATACACACAAACACATACATACACAATGACAAATAAAATATAAGCCAGGCGGTGGCGGCACACGCCCATAATCCCTGCACTCAGGAGGCAGAGGCAAGAGGATCTCTGTGAGTTCAATGCCAGCATTATCTACAGAGTAAGTTCCAGGACAGGACAGGCTCCAAAGTTACACAGAGAAACTCTGCCTCAAAAAAAAAAAAAAAAAAAAAAAACAATAAATAAATAGATGGATGGATGGGTAGGTAGATTTAAAAAATGATAGATTAGATAGTAGACATACAGACAGTTAGACAGATAATAGATAGATAGATTAAAAAAACAGCTGCTGGTGGTGGTGCACATCTTCAATCCCAGCACTCGGGAGACAGAGGCAAGCAAATCTCTGTGAGTTTGAGGTCAGCCTGGTCTACAAGAGCAAGTTCCAGGACAGTTAGGGCTGTTACATAGAGAAATCCTATATTGAAAAAAAAAAAAAAAACAACAAAATACCCAGACACAGAAAGACAATTATCACATGTACTCACTCATAGGTTGTTTTTATACATAAAACAAAGAAAACCAGCCTACAAACCACAATCCCAGAGAACCTAGACAACAATGAGGACACTAAGAGAGACTTACATAGATCTAATCTACATGGGAAGTAGAAAAAGACAAGATTCTCCTGAGTAAATTGGGAGCAGGGGGGCCTTGGGGGAGGTTTGAAGGGGGGAGAGGAGAGGCAGAGAGAGGAGCAGAAAAATGTAGAGCTCAATAAAAATCAATTTAAAAAAAGAAAGAAAACAACAAAACAGGACAGGCTCCAAAGCTACATAGAGAAACTATCAATAATAATAATAATAATAAAAAAATAAGCCGAGTGGTGGTGGTGCATGCCTTTAATCCCAGTACTCAGGAGGCAGTAGCAGGCATCGGATCTCTGTGAGTTCGAGGCCAGCCTGGTCTACAGAGCAAGTTCCAGGACAGGCTCCAAAGCTACAAAGAAACCCTGTCTCAAAAAAAAAACCACAAATAATAATAATAATAGTACATAGATAGATAGATAGATAGATAGATGATGGATGGATGGATGGATAGATAGATGGACAGATGGATGGATGGATAGGTAAAATATAGCTTTAACAGACATACACACTCACTCTACACTCATCTCCTTGGCAACTGTTAGATGTAGCCAACAGCCCAAGGCACTGAGGAGCTATAAGACTGCAGGTTGGTGTGAACCATGTCAAGATATTGTCAGCATCCAAAGTGTGTAGGATCATATCACAGAGCGTACATCCATCAATCACAGGAAGGAGCCCTTCCTCCCCCGAAAAAAACCACACAGGATGCTGGAGAAGGCCAAAGTAGGGGAAGAGAGGGCTAAAGAGGCAAAGTGCAGAAGGTACAAAGGCAGTGGATGACCCCAGGAGACTCCCTCCCTAACGCCAGGTGAGGTCTTTGTCATTATCTGTGTCCAACCCAGAGCAAACCTGAATGAAAACCATAGGCCTGGACGGTGGAGATACGCCCTGTCAGCCTGTCTCCACGTTAACACTAACAACAGTATAACAGCAGCCCTGCGGTGTCTTAGCACCACCGGGAAAGGGGGCACAGTAAGAGCAGGGCTACTCTGGAGAGAGTGTGGACACTGTCCACACCTGTGTTCCAGACTGGGTCCAGGGGCTGGGTCTGAGGACCAGGAAGCTGCCTTGCTAGGATATCCCAGGCAGGAAACTCATATCAAGTCAAGTCTGGTGGCACTTGAATGGATGAAACAGGAGCGTCATAAATTCAAGGTCACCCTGCCTACATGCTCAAGAGCCATCTCAAAAAGGAAAAACAAAGGCACTAAGGAGAAGCCTTAGTGGTTACGGCACTCACTCAGCAAGCATGATGGGATCTCAGGTCCCCAGGACCCACATAAAATGCCAGATGTGACACACACTTTTAATCCCAGCACTCAGGAGGCAGAGGCAGGTGGATCTCTGAGTTCAAGACCAGCCTGATGTACAGAATGAGTTTTAGGACAGCCAAGGCTTTACAGAGAAACCCTGTCTTTGACCGGGGGAAGGGGGAGTGTCACCAGGGGAGTATGACAGCCCAACTATAATTCCAGTCTCCAATGGCAGAGACAGGGATCTCCAGAATAATCTAGGCAGATTGAGAAACCCTGACTCAATGAATCAGGTGGCAAATCGATCAACGTTGACTCCAGACATCCACTCAGGCTTTCACAAGCCTGAGTACACAGTGCCTACCTAGTCATACCACACCCATACCATGCACACTTGTGCCTATGTACTTACAAAACATGCATTCATACATGTGCACACATGAAAAAATAGCTGGGTGTGGTGGCACATACCATAAATCCCAGGTTTCAGGAGGCAGAGATAGGGATAGCTCTCTGAGTGAAGTGACCAACTTGATCAACATGGCAAGTTCATACCAGCCAGGGCTGCATAATGAGACCTTGTCTTTAAAAAACAATAACTCTAGCTGGGTGGTGATAGCACACACCTTTAATCCCAATACTCGGAAGACAGATCTCTGTGCATTCAAGGGCAGCCTGGTCTACTGACCGAGTTCCAGGACAGCCAAGGCTACATAGAGAAACCCTGTCATTAAAAAACAAAACAAAACAAAACCCCCAAAAAATAGTAATAGTAATTTGAAAATTTTTAGGAAAATAAATAAATAATCCTGTCTCTAAAACAGCTGTCTTCCTTTAGGAAGCCAAACACAAGGCTCTAGGCCGTGGCCACCTCATAGCCTGGCCCAGAGATAACTTCAGGCAATGTATTAGCCAGAGAAAGACCCTCTCCAGCCCTTACACAAGAAACCACAGGTCTTGAGAATGAAGTCGTGCTTGGCTGGACTCTGGAAGACTGGGCCCTTCTTAGGACAAGCTTGTGAGGAAGCTGAGCTGACAGTCCAGGAAGGCATCTAAGGAAACCTTCAGTGGAGTTTTACTCATATAGGGCGCTCTGGGGTTGCCCAGAGGACCTAAGGACAAGCAAATGCCACAGCTGGACCAGGAAGTGTGTGCAGATGGGAGCACTCACGGCACTCCACTTTCCAAGAAGTCAGTGGGAGCTTCTGTCTAAGCTACAGAGTTTTAAATAGGAGCCAAACAGAAAACTACACCAGCTTTGAGAGCAGGAACACAATGTCCTCCTGCTGGACAGGGCCATCAGCCAATGCGGGAAAGACAGAGGGACTGGACACTGACATGGCATGGACCTTCACACCCACATATGGTGCAAAGGTAGTCTCTGGTATGAGCGCCACCACAGGCTGGGAAAGGTGCTCACAAGGCCACATCCTAGCCCTTCAACTGTCCATTAAGAGTGATTCAGAAGTATTCTTCCAGTCTTTGAGGGGTAGCAGGAATAATTCACTACCAGCATGGTCTGATAAAGAGAACCATGGACAAATGGGGTGAAGGTGACAGCAACACCTGCAGCTCAAAGATGGACACAGAATTAAGATAAAGAGCTCCGCCGGGCATGGTGGTGCATCTTCCATTCCCTCTGTTCAAGTCCAGCCTGGACTACACAGAAAGACCCTGTCTCAAAAAAAAAAAAACAAAAAACAAAAAAAAAAACAGGAAAAAACGATAAAGAACTGTTTTGCAAAACTAATTAGATGGCCGTGTGCTGCAATGGGAACCCAGCACAGCAGTGAGCTCATCCTCAAGAAAGCCCACCAGATAGGAAGCAGCACTGCACGAGCCGAGTCGTTCTAGCCCAGGGACCACCGGGCGGGCCATTTCCCGCTCTCTCCTCTCCTCCCCACAGAAGTGTAGACTTTCCATGAGGTTATGGATATCCCAATCCATACACTTTCTCTGCCTTTCTTACACAATCCACTCCTACCTAACACAGTCACCATCTATGCCTCAAACCTGCTGCCCAGCAACAGGAAGATGCCAGGAAAGATGCCAAGCCTGGGACAACCAACACTCAGTGCCACTTTCGCCTTATCCAAGCCTCTCAACCAGGCAGAAGGTGGGTTGCTGCTGTTCTCAGTCACCCTTTCGAACCTTCTGGGTGGCACAAGCATGCTGGTGCTGATATGGGCAGGTCCACTGCTCCACACACGTAAATGGGAAGCCCAGACAGAATAGCCCTGTTCCCAGGAGATGCCTGCAAACCTATGGCCAGCATTCAGTTTTGGTCGGGAGAAAGCCCTGGGGCTCAGTCTACTTCTTACCGGTTCAGGCTCCTGCTGGGGCTCCTCACCAGGCTTTGACTTCTTGGGCTTGGAAGGGCCCCCAGGGCCAGAGAAAGACTTGGGTGACTTGGCAGATGATGTCAGAGATCGAAGGGACCCAGAAGGGCCCCCCAGCCGCTGACCCCCACCAGAGAAGGGAACAAACGGGGCGGATGCAGACTCCTTTGTGCTTTGCTTTGCCCGAGCATCTGCTGGCTTTGGGCCACTCTCAAGGCTGCTCCCTGAGGTGCCTACATCACCCTGATGGTTCAGGTCTCCCCTGCTGAACTCCCCAGAGTTCAAAGGAAGCAAGGGGCTGCTAGATGCCTGGTCAGCTGACATGGAGGAGGTTGGACTTCCTGGGGGCTTGCTCCTGACTGCAACGGGCTCCTGTTTGCCCGTGGTGTCACACTGCTTTATGACAAACCTGGGAGAAGCAAAAAAGTGAGTCTAACACCATAGAGTGGTCCTTCCCTCCTTCAGGGTCCCTTCTGAAATCCACTTCTCTCTCCAGAGGAGAAAAGAGAAAAAGGCTGGGAGGAGTGGTCCCTGCAGGCAGCTGTGGACACCGAGCACCAAGAGGGCAGCACCACCCACACTCCTAACCCCAGTTCCCATATCTCCCCATCCAGGACCTCCACCTCCGCCTCTGAAGGGCTGGGATTACAGGCACGGGCCACACCTAGTTCCCTTCCCCACGCCTAGAGACTCCGATGCCCCTACCTGATGGTGGCACTGCCACCCGTGAGGCCCAGGGACTGCAGCGTCGTGCTCTGCAGGGCAGCTCTACCGGTCACCTGTAGAAAACAAAGGACACACAGGCCCCCGGCTGGATCCTTCCCTACTGAGCCCTGGTTGGTCAAATCCCCCAGGGAAATCACCAAGGTCTGTGTGCAGCTGGTCTGAAGCTGGTGAGGACCCGCTGACCGTCTGTCTCCTCGGCTGTGCACTGAGCCCACTGTGTCTAGAGAGAGCAGACTAACTGAGGATGTCCAGCAACCCAGAATCCCATGCTCAGGGACAGGAGACTGAAGACTCACAGATGACTCCTTGGCCAGCATCTTGGGGATGAGGGCAGACTGCAGGCCCCATCCTCCCAACGACTCCCTGAGCTCCAGCTTCCACAGCCGCCACTGGCCAGCATTTCCACTGGGCCCCCAGTACCTTTGTGAATTCTTAACCTGTCGTAGCCCCAGGCCACCAAACTCCAGTGGGCATCGAGACCCTTGACAACAATGGGCAAGAGGCAGCAGGCAACCTGACCCTGGGGGCTCCAGACATACAGATCCCTTGCATCAGGTCCTTCTCAGTACCACACAGGTGTCTACCAGGCCACAAAGAGAGTCCACCCTGTCTGGTAGACCGAAGGCAAGGTGGTGGCACCCACTCTTCAAAACTCTTTGAGCTGTAGGAGCCCCAAATCAGAAAGCAGGGCCTGACCGGGATGACAGAGCCCTGTCGGCACACCGTCTGACTGTGACAATGGCTCTACCATCGCCAGCCTCAGCTACTTCAGAAACACTGTCCAGTCTGTCTAGGTCCTCCCCTCTCCCAAGTCACTTCTGACAACTTGGTTCAGGGCAGAGGGCTCAGGCAAGACTGGCCACACCCACTGAACCAATGCTGGCCCTCTGAGGAGCTGTCCACAAGGGCAGACAGCCATGCATAGCATGAGACCCAGAGTATGTGGCCAGGCAGGATGATCAGGCTGGGATCCCTGGGGCCCCGTGGTCCATCTCTTCACAGGAAGAGTGTGGTCAGAGCAGCCTCCGGCACCCTTCACAGTTCCCCATGCCCCACATGGCCTTGGGGTGAGGAATCTCAAATGGGGATAACAGAGAAAGCCCTGTCCCACCCCAGGGCCTTCCTGAGGACCCGCAGAAACTGCATGCCTTTGCCTAAGCCAGGACAAGGCACTGGGCCAGGAAGAAACAAAAAGCCCCTGTGAGGTCAGGGGACCTGGGCTAGGAGGGTCCTCGCGGTGGCGGGCGGGGCTGGCGGGCCGGCTTTGCCTGCACCACGCTGTACTCGGTTTTGAGAAAGATCAAAACATTGAGCAAAGCAAATATTTACTAAAATGAAACCACTTTTGTGACTCTCCGGCTTTGAGAGAAGCTGAAAAAACAAACAGGGCACTGAGGGAGGTTTCAGGAGCAGCCCAGGCGGCCGCGGTCGGCTTCCAGTGGAGCCGGCTGTTCCGCTTTTTTCCCCAGAACACATCATGCTTTCAGGAGCTGTTGCTCCCGCCACTGCTTTGAAGACTCAAGTCAGTGAGGTTTCCAGGTTGGAAAGTGGGCTGGGCTGCGGGAGTGCAGGAGAGCAATCGATGGCCAACACCTACCTCATCCCTCATGTACACACAGATGGGGGTCCTCTCCCCCAGCTGCTGCAGACGCTCCCTGTAGAAAGAATAAAGAAAACATCACGACTTCAGGGCCCCTAACCCAGCATCTTGGAAATTGTAGGGATCCAGGCTCAGGGCCTGAGACCTCTGGAAGCCAGCCCCAGCCTTTCTAACTCTCTCTTATATCCTCCCATAACCTCCGGAAGGAAGCCGCCAAGGGCTACATGGAGTCCCAAGAGCAACCTCAGTCATCAGCACATGGCCAAAGATTCCTCCTAACCCCTCCAGCCAAAAGGCCACCACACGACATGAGCCTGAAGGAGAAAACCTCCAAGCAGTCCGGAGGGTCCTGAGTCTGGAGCTGACACCAAGAGCAGCTCAGGACACAGATCCATTCAGCAGACTGTAAGCAGCCTAGATTCCCAAGGCTATACACACTGCCATGAACTAGTCCATGAGCCCAGACCCCAGAGGAACAGTAGGACTGAGGGAGGGGAGCAGTCTCCCAGAAGGGCTAGAGAGTTCTCGACCCACAGGCAATTTGAAATAATGGCCGACAGCTTGGGACTTGACCCAGTGTCCCAAGGACTGAACTGCACTGGATTCCACCGTGTCCTCGCTGGAAAGCACAAGGGTCCCATTTGTGCCTGGACACAGAGTGGAAGCACTGCCCCTTTATGAAGCACAACCAGATGTCTACAGGGTTAGCTCCCAAGGTGACAGTTACCCAAAACAGACAGTCACACACAGCACTCAGCTCCACTGACAAGGCAGAGAGCAGAAAAGGGCTGGGGAGCACCCCAGACAGATGACAGACACAGCAGTCACTACCCCCACTCTCCATTCTCTACCATCTCTATCGACCTCAAACAATGCCCTGAGGGCCAAGCACTTGGCCCCTTTCTCTTTTCTCCACATATTGTCACTCTGAACATGGAACCCCAAGGAGCACCCAGAGAGCACTGGCTGGACCCAAGCACAGTAAATCACACACACACACGCACACACACACACACCTTTTGCTGACACACAAAATAACTAATCAGGTCCTGAGCATCTCCTCTGCCAGTGCCCATGACAAAGGAACAGGATTAGTTTCTTATCGAGAGGTCCCATCTCAGACCTTAGTAAAAACAAGCTTTCCAAAGGGACAGGGAGAAGTTGGGCCCGTGGGTAAGGGCCACACCGCAGCCAGGTCTCATGGCCATCATGGCCCAGACAATGAGCAGAGTCACGAGGAACCGAGCTGGTGGCCAGAAGTCAGGAAGCAAGGATTAGGTCAGTGTTGGCTTGGACAGGGCAGGGCAGGGAGAGGTAGAAGCCAGCATGTGAGGAGCCTAGATATAAGACACATGTACAGGACGGATTAATCATTTGGAAACCGTGATCAACCCCAAGTGCTCAAAGGACCTTTGGGGCACACATGTGCCAAACACAGCTCTTTTGGGTCAGGGCCACAGGTATGAACCTGGCATTGGTGAAAAAAACAAAACAAAACAAAAAAACCTAAAAAACAAAAACAAAACAAAACAAAACCCAAGCTTTAGCACAGGACTGAGTTTCAGACCCATAACCCACAGCAAGGACAGCAGACAAGCAGATGAGCATTTGAGCCCAAGCCCACTAGACCTCTGCAGCCTGTGTGTCACTTTGGTACTCAGGTACTCAGCTCTGGGGTTGCCCTGCTATGTCCCCACTCCTGGAGAGTTGCCCTTCCTGACAAGGCCCAGCACTGTTGCTTCACCTGTCTCCAGAGGCTTTGCCGGGATAGCAAGACAACAACAGAGCCTGAGGAGACCACAAAGCCCACCCTGCAAGCCAGGCTTCTGTCTCAGAGGATGTGTACGACATGTGGGTATCCCCTCCATACAAGGCCAAGCAGAACTGTAGGGCCTTTCACACGAGTCACTGTGTCCCTGTACTGAGAATACCCTTCCTGGACCAAGACGACAGGCTACAGAACAAAGATACAGACTGGGAAGGAAGACAAGAACACTAAGAGACTTTGCCTCCCAGATACCAGACACACAACACACTCCTGCAAGAAGGCCATTCTACCTGGTCACCTGACCCTGAATACCCAAACTAGCAGCAAAGGGATAGTCAATGCAGTATCCCTCTGGGAGCCCTTACCTGGGTATTATAGGATAACAAACCACAGATGGGGAACAGAGTCCAACATCAAGTTATCAGACAGTGGCCAGCTTGGATGTGCAGCTTCTCCAGAGCAAGCAGTGGGCAGATCAGATTCCCTCGTGCAGTCTGAGAGGAGCAGTGTGTAAACATGCCATGTGGCCACAGGCCCAGGAAGGGGCAGCCAAAATAGCTTCCAGGCCTGCCACCCCTGCCTAGCAAGCAGAGCTGCCAGTCCTGGTGGTGGGACTGGAAGACATCCCCTCATACACTAGTGGGGACACCATCACGCCCCACAGACTTCACAGGTCTACCCTTTCCCCCCAGGCTAGACTGAGCCACAGGACATCAAGCTCCAGAGGAGAAATGTACCACGGGGGAGAGGGTGGCTAACGGCGTCTATGGAGCCTGCTCACCCACATGAGAGGTGCCCCTAGGCACAAGGGAAAGTGTTAATGGTATCAAGCAAGGTCTCCAAGACCAGCAAGCCTCCCCTGGCAGGACAGAGATGCCACTGCTGATGGCTTCAGAAGCATGCCTCACCCACCACAAAGCTCATTGTCCCCTCAGGGGTGGAGAGTCTGGGTATTTGGGGCTCAGCTCCTAGTGAGAGCACTATATGTTGGGGACAAGCACCGTCTACAATGTGTGTATACGTCATCTGTTCAGACCTCACTAACACAGGACAGTGTTAACATCAGCGCTGCCAAGGAAAGCCTGGCACTACCATGTCCCCAAATACAAGAACGACACACAGGTAGTATGGCTTCTGGTTTAGGTGCCCTCTTAGGGTGAAGTCAAGTCGTTAGAGCACGAGGTACCAGGGCCCAGTGACAGTGGAACCCCTTGGGCTCATATTCTGTCTAGAGGAACAAGGAGGCCCAGACAACTGAGCCTACACAAGTCTAAGGAAGGAAGCTTTATGTCCTACCCAGATAGTTTAGCCAGGAGCTGAGCTGCTACCCACTGGTACCAAATCTACCCTGAATATGGCCACAGGGCTTGACCTCAGAGCCCCAGAAGTGCTGTGCTCACCCACAGTCTTCGCCACGTGTCATACCCTGTGGACCCCCCAAATCTCCCAGCTCTCCTGAGAATTGTAGCTAATCACTCAAGAGCTGGGGGGGGGGGACGGGACCGAGAAAGGGCTTGGGCTACATAGGACAGGTGCGGAGAAGAGGACCTATTGAGGGCGAGTCCCCTCTGCACTGAGTTCACAACACTTACAAAACAAACAAACAAACAAACAAATCACCACCCTGTTCCCAAGCAGACTTCAGAGAGCAGCCTGGGGGCGCAGACAGGCAGAGTCTGAACCTGCCCGAGTCCTGGGGTGTTCCAAGGCACACCCTTCAGTTCATGTCCTCCCAGCCCCTCACACCCCCTCTCATCTGTCTTACTCAACACTTCCTGGTGACCACTTGCCTGATGTGGCCTGCTGGACTGGCCCTACTGACTACACACCCATGCGGGCTCAGTGGAAGCCGCAGGACCTCCGGACTTGTGGTAAATTCTGACTCACAGCAGGAGGCCTGGGTCACGCTACAAAGAAAGCCCCACACATTCTTAATCTCCACTCCTATAGCCTTTGGACACTCATGTTTCCATTTGTGTCTTGCCCAACCACTGGACGGTGCTCCAGCATACGACCCTAAAGCAATCATGGGCACATCTGGGTGGCCAGTGATCACCAGACATCAGAGTCAGCGACCAGAGAAGTAGACAGCAGGCCTGGTTAGTGCTTGAGGCAGCAACTAGGGCTGGCCGGAGCTCTAAGTAAGATTCTCAAATTTCAACAATTTCATTCCAGGTCTGTAAATACGGCTCAGCGGTTAAGAGCACTGTTGCTCTAGCAGAGGCCCTGGATTGAGTTCCCAGCACCCACATGGTGGCTCACAAGTATCTGTTAACTCCAGTTCCAGGGGAGTTATGGATGATACCATCTATAACATCCAGTTATGTGTATGTATACCAAGCATACATATATACATACATACATATATACACATATATGTAGACAAAAACATGAAAAACAGAAATAAGCAAATCTTCAAGCCAGGCATGGCAGTGTATGCCTTTAATCCCAGCACTCAGGAGGCAGAGGCAGGAGAAGGCAGGCAGATTCCTCAGTTCAAGGCTAGCCTGGTCTAGAGTGAGTTCCAGGACAGCCAGGGTTACACAGAGAAATCCCATCTCAAAAAAAAAAAAAAAAACCCAACAAATAAATAAATAAATTCTCAAAAGCCTCTAATCATAAATAACCTAATTTTCAACTGATTACATGTTCAAAGGATAACATTCTTTGTTGTTGTTGTTGTTGTTGTTTTTCAACACAGGGTTTCACTATGCTGTGTAGACCTGGCTGTCCTGGATCTCACTCTGAATTCACAGAGCTCCACCTCTGCCTCTGCCTCCCAAGTGCATACACCACCACCACCCACCTTTAAAGGGTAACATTTTAGATGTACTTAAATTTATCAATCAAGTTAATTACATTTCTTTTTACTTTTTCATTAATATAGTTTCTAAAGCTCTGGGTTATGTCCATGACCAGCACATGTGGCCTACAAGGCATCCCCAGTGGTCTGCGTGGGGGTGGCTCAGACCAGAAAGAACCACTTTCCAAAGCTATGCTACTTCCAGTCCAGAAAGCCACCCAGTGCCCCCCAAACAAATATACACAAAGCATGCTTTATATTCAATATGACAACCTCAGTGCCCAATCTCTGGCACTCCCATGGGCATTCAAGGAAGCATCAAGGAGGTGGAGACCTAGAGCCTTGGACTCCCCACTTGGAACTTGCTTTGCATCATATGCACTGATGAACCTGTCCCTGCTACACAGTCCCTGCCCTCACTGTGACACTGAAATGCACCTACCATGGGGCATGAGCGGGCAGCAGCTCAGGTCTCAAAGTTCAGAACTGGAATTCATGGGTGTCTTACCTCTTGGTCCAGTGATTCTATCTCTGAGTTTATCCTGAGGGAGGAAGCAGGATGGCAGGGAGCTGAGTGGTCCACTCTAGCTCTGCCTGTGCAGGCCACACAATGAGGAGCAGGGCCTGTCAGCACAGGTACACACATCAGGCAGACGAATGGAGGCCACGGCCACTCAACAGAGACAGCATGCAGGAAGGAACACTGAGGATCTTCAGCAAAGTATTTACGGCAATCGCAAACAAACAAGAAAGACGTGAGGAACAGAAGACAGCATGCAAACATTCAGTAGTCTGAGGCAAGAAGACTCTGCATCTAAGGCCAGCCTAGGCTACAGAGTAAGTTCAAGGGCAGCCTGGGCAAACAAGTGAAACCCTGTCTCAAAAAGTAAAAGGAGTGGGCAGTGAGATGGCTTAGACAGGAAAATGCTTGCCACATAAAATGAATATCTAAGTCCAGATGCCACATGAAAAAGCTGGGCCTAGGGGTAAAACCTGTAATACCAATACCAGGAGGCAGACACAGGAAGGTCCCTGGGGCTTACTGGCCAGCCAATCCATCTGAATTGGCAAGTGTACATACACACGCTGAGTAAAAAGTGAAGAGTGGGCTAAGGATATAATTAGTGGTAGAACACAGGCCTAGCATGCACAAAGCCCTAGGTTCAATCCATAATATCATGAGAAAGCCGGGCATAAATCACTCCCTATCCAATACTCCATGTTTAAAAAGTATCTGTAATATCCATGGGCAGACATGCTAACTGTCATGGGTCCAGAGGCATTGACCTTGGGGCTGCGCAGTCTCCTGAATCACACTACTATCTGTGTCTCCAACTGCACTCATGGCAAGAGTGAACACAGGGACAATTCTCCCACTTCTTCCAGTTCCATCAGCCCCTCACCAACAGGCAACCTAAAATACTCTGGGCCATTTCATCTTCATTCTCCTGTGATGACAGACACGCATTAAAGGAGAAGCAGCCCTCCACTTTTGGTGTCTTGATCCTGCAATGAGCCTAGGGGGACACCTAAGAACAGCGCCTTGGCTCTAAGGCATTTTCTCTGGACCTTGCATCTTTCCTATAGCTCTTTTGTTTATCTGTACCCACCCCATGCTCCTTTGGGGAAAACTGCCCCAGGACTCCAGCAGGAAGTCTGTAGTCTCCATTCTTGGAGACCAGCAGTTTCTTTCAGAGATATGCAGAGTAAACCTGGGTCCTTTCACATCCAGGGCTGTCTGTTCTACCTTCACTCTTCTGTGCCCCCGGGAAGGGAACAGAATCATTTCCATGCCCAGGCTGCATTTCACGGCATCCCTTGATAAGGGTCCTTGGCCTACTGTGGGTCTACACAAGCCTCTCCGTCAGGGACACTCGTCTTCAGTTCTGCAAAGTGCTCTGTTGCAGCCAGGCTCAGTCTGGAGCCTCTATCCTCTGGACTGCTTTGTAGTGAGTGCCCTGGCACAGAAGACCGGCAACCCAACTGACCCTGAGTGCTCTGCCCTCTGCCCTCCATTGAAATGGAGCTTCTATCCCCAAAGAACTGAGCTTCAAGCTGCCCGGTCCGAACATTAGCCCAGGTCTGCAATAGCCCCATTCTCCCGTACTGTCAGTCTATACCCATAGCCACCAGGGGAGGAGCCCACGGAGCTGCAGCAGGACTCCAGTCAGGTGACGTGCCTAACTGCCAGTCATCCGGCCAGCCTGCCTTCCTGTCTTCGTCCCCTGTTTTAGGAGACAAAGTCATGCTATATAGCCCAAGCTGGACAGTAACTCACTGTGTAACCCAGGATGGCCTCAAACTCACAAGCCTCCTGCCTCAGTGTCCTGAATTATGGACAGAGCCATGCCTAGCATTAGAATGTGCTTTGTGTATGTGTGCCCTCATGCACATACATGTTACCAGGTATAAAACTCAGGGTCTTATACACACGTGGTAAATGTTCCCCACTGAACTAAATCCACAGCCTGAGTGACCCTTTTTAGCCAGCTGTGTCTGCGATCTCACCAGCACTCTAAGGACATGACAAGTCCTGGAGTTCCTGTCCCACACAGCCACCAACTCTCCTGGCTATCACATGACCTCATATTTACATAGTTGCTCACATATAACTTCAATTCAATTATTCCTTAAATAATTAACTTATTCCTATCTTATGTGCATTGGTGTTTGCCCAAATGTATGTCTGTGTGAGGGCGTCGGGTCCCCTGGAACTGGAGTTACAGACAGTCATGAGCTACCGTCAGGTATCGGGAACTGAACTCAGGTCCTCTGGAAGAGTAGCCAGTGCTCTTAATCAGTGAATCATCTCTCCAGCCCCCTTAATTCATTCTTAAATCCACTTCAGACCTGGCTTCAATTCCCATGGCCACTGGGGCTGCTGACACCAGTCTGAGAGAAGGGAACCTGTAGACCTCGTACCACACTCACTGGAACAACTCGGCATTTCCTGTCCACCGCAGTCAGGTGCTGCTACAGCCAGGCACACTTCACCCGTGGGGCCACCGTGGGCATCAGATCCAGAGTCGTGCTCCCACACACACAGAGCACTGTGCCAGGCCACATCTCGCTGCACCAGACACATTAGCCTACTTTGTCCAGACACAGCCATGGCTCAAATGAGGGCACAGACCCAGGAAGGGCCGTGACTCACCTACAGTCATACAGCAAATACTACTCCTTCTAGCATGCTTGTCAGACTTGTGGCGAGGTATCTGTGCGTGTGTGTGTGTGTGTGTGAATAACCCTTTATTCCCACTACTCAGGAGGCAGAGGGAAGCCAATCTCTGAGTTCAAGGCCAGCCTGGTCTACAGAGCAAATTCCAGGACAGTCAGAGCTACACAGAGAAACCCTGTCTTGAAGAAAAAAAAAAAGCAACAATAACAAAAACAGACAGACTCCTGTCCCACAGAGCGCACTTAAACACTATTTACACACTTCAGAATAGCGTTTGCACTATTAACAACAAGAACTACAGACGCATATCAGAACTCTTTGTATAAAGCAATGTCACAGCAACAAGCTCATTCTAACCAAGGATCCTCAAAACACAGATCTTACACAGGCATTGGGAGACATTTCATTTCCCTTTGCAGTTCATCAGTCCTTGGGATCTTTTGAGTCCCGACAAAGATGGAGGAACACCTTTGCTCTCTTTGGAAGATAAAAGGCCAGCGGGCCTGGAAGCTAAGCTGCCAAGACCTTCAACCGAGCACCTCCATTCAGTCAGGACTGCAAAAGCCAGAGCCAGAAGCACAGTGTGGGTTTCAGACCTCTGCCAGGAGGGGGCGGGAAAGAGCCTGGGATCTGCCTGCCAGAGCTCACCTGGTCTGTACAAAATGGCTGAGGAGCTCCCAGAGTGTCTGGCGGGAACAAAAAGTGTCCTGCAACCTGGAGCCATCATCCAGCTGTAATGCAATTCGAACCTGGAGAGGTGAGAGATTAGCCCCGAATTAGGAAGAAACACACTATCCCAGCAGACCCAGATTCCCAGAGCCAGGCCCTCCCCACCTCCTGGACACAAATACCGAGGAGGGGTGTGATGCCTGAGGGGGCTTCCCAGGAGGGCTATACCACCAAGGAAAAGGCTGCACATCAGTGAGCCATCACGGAAATGCCCCCTTTACCACTACCCCCAGCCACAGACAGCACTGTGCAGCCTCTCTGGGAGACCAAAGAAGAGCTGCTTCCCGACCCAGCCCCAGCATCCTGTGAGATGTCCCCAACTTCAGGGCAGACTATTGCACACACAGCACAGAGGACTGACACCTGGCGTTTTCTAAGTTTCTGCTTATTACTGAGCACACCACTTTTGTATGTCTCATAGCAACCGTACCTTCAACGAGGAACACATGAGCTACAACCCCCTCCAGCAGTAGTCCTCAACCTTCCTAATGCTGCAACTCATCAACACAGTTCCTCACGTGACCCACAACCATAAAACTATTCCATTGTTACTTCATAACCACAAATTTGCCAGTTATGAATCATAATGTAAATATATAATATGCAGGACATCTAGTATATGACCCCTGTGAAAGGGTCACCTGATTCCCCAAGGGGTTGCAACTGCTCTAGATCATGTCAGCAGGGCAAAGCTGCAGCTGAGACCCAGCAAGAGCTCTAAAGAGACTGAGTGAGAAGCAAGTGTCTGTCAGCCACGTCCGTAGGGCAATTCAGGATCTCTGAGCAGAAACACCCAGCTGGTACAGTGTTACCAACAAACCCCAACAAAACCAAAACACAAAAACACACACACACAAAAACCACCTGCATAAAGGAGAAGTTTTTCACTCCCAGTCCTGAGTTATTCAAGCAGAAAATGTAGCTTTGGCTTAACTGAGGGAGAATGGACCTCAGAACTTGTCTCGACCTCCAGTCCTTCTCAGACCCGTAGGCAAAGCTTCGGCACTGCTCCCATTCAGCCCATGGCGGTGCCATCCCCTGCTCCACAAGGCCGGCAGAGGCAGAGGGGCAGTGCCACTGGGCTTCACAGCTGGACACCTACCATGTTCTCAGGCCCCTCGCGGCTCCGGGACACAGGCACCATCTCCAGCTTGGCATTGTTAGGCAGGTTGGCAAATCTCCACTGGAGAGAGAGGTCAAGCACAGTCCTCTGAAACCTGCACAACAGACACAAGCACAGACACCCCTGAGGACGCAGCCCCTGCCGACTGCTCCCTCAGCTCCCAGAGCTTTAGAGAGGCACAGGACTGGCAGGGATACAGAGGGGAATACAACAGGATGAGCCTATCCACAGGTGAGGGTGGTACCTAGAGATACTGCAGCACATGCTGGCCTGAGAGCTGACCCTCAGGAATGTCTAATATGCCTAATATGCGTGAGGCTCTGGGTTCAATCACCAGCACTGTACAACCCTGGTATGGTAGGATTGCATGCCTGTAACCCCAGTACTAAGACACAGAAGGATCAGATCATCTTGAGTATGTAGAGAATTGGAGGCCAGCCTGGACTTTTGGAAACCTTGACCCGTAAAAATCCCTATGTGATGGGTGACAGCCAGTGGTAACGGAAGAGAACTGACTTCAGCAAGCGTCCTGACCTCCACAGGCACGCTGGGCATGCATGGACCATACACAATTATGTATAAAATAGGAAGAAAAAAGAAAGTTGTCTCAAGCAAGACCAATAAAATTCCACCTAAGAATCCTGTCGTTCCAGTTGCCAATGTTGCTCTGGCTCAGGAAATATATCCCAGTCCATCACTCCGCCTGCTGCTACCCAGAGAAGCACGAAACAAGCACAGGAGGGTGACGGCCCAGTCCGATGTCCTTACAGAAATTCAGAGTGAAACCAGGCAAGATACAAAGTCACATTAGCCATCACCTCTCCGCCTTACACCATGAGGGGTTAGTGTGCAGGGAGGCTCCAAGGGCTTGTAGGGGCTTCAAACGTATGGCTTCTCAGAAGCACCCAAGGACCAACAGATCTAGAAGCATCAGTGGAGACTCAGACATTATCTTGGAAGCAGCCTCCAAGATGTTTGCCCTTTCCAGAGAGCTCAGCTCAAAACTGGAGAGTCAATGACAGTTCAGGACACACAAAGGTGACTCTTGGATCTGGTACATGGCTCCTGGCAACGCAGTAGGAGTCACCAGGAGGCTATTACCTGCCCCTTGGATGAGAAGAGCAGGCAAGAAGGGAGAGAAGCTTGGTCAATGCCATCCCTGGGGAAAGAGCCGCAGCCTACCCAGCTGCCTTCCTAACCTTGTTCCTTCTCATCCCAAGACTCTCCGGGAATGAGAACAACTATCCAGCCTACAGCTCCCACACCGCACAAAGTGGAACAGCCTTGCCTAGAGGACGTGCATGGGCCACCTGAGGACTACAGAGGACAACAGGGCTCAGACTCTGACTCTGTTTTAATGAACATTTAGGAGGAAACCACAGAATTAGATAGATACATCTGTGTGGAATTTGAATATATCATTTATCGCCAACCACTTTTGAATACAGAAAGTAACTAGCCCCACATTATAAACTCAAGACACTGTTGGGAATAGCAGTTTTGGCGACTGTGACCTATTTATAAAGTCCAAGGGTGTTTGGAAGAACTGAGAATGAGCCAGGTGTGGGGGCAACACCTTTAATCCCAATACTCAGGAGGTAAAAGCAGGAGGATCTCTGTGAGATCAAAGCCAGCCTGAGCTACACAATGAATTCCAGCTCAGCCAGAGGCGGTAAGACCCTGTCTCGCAAAAGAAAAAGAAACCAGAGAAACAAAAGCAGAACTGAGAAGGAGACACTGTTGACCCCGGTCCTCAGCACAGCTCAAAACTGCAAGCTGCCATAGGCCTGCGAGCTGACAGCGACGGGCAGAGAGAAGGCCCCTCACTATGTTCACTGCCGGGCACCAGTCAGGACAGCGGCAGCACTTCTTAAACAAATTACAGCCAGTGAATGGAAAGGAGAGGCTGGGACAAAGTGTTGTAGAGGAACTGACTCAAATTATAATCATGACTCCAACCAGACAGCATGGACCATGGGCAGGTGAAGGGAACAGAGTCGGCACAAGGCTTTGTGGCAGGGTACCCTGACCACTCAGAGCACACGCTCCGTGATTGTGAGATGACCAGGATGGGAGCTGGAGCCTGGAACCGCCTGATGCAGGTACCTTTTCAAAGAAAGCTCAGAATGCAGTGTGGAAAAGGTCAGGAGAATGGGCTCTTGTGTTCAAACAACAAGGCTGTGAAAACAGGTCTCTCTCTCCAAGGGGAAATACCATGCATGAAATGCGCCCTCCTGCGTCCTCAGCCCTGAGGACCTACCTGTTGGAGGGCCTGCCCCTTTCTTTGTATCAGTGCCCCCCCATTCCCTGCGGAGAATCAGATGGGAAGAACTACAGTGGGGGAGGATGACAATCCCTTCACAGGTTTCTACCCATTTCTGTGCGACCAGGTCTTTGCACTAAGACCCCCACCAGGAACTTACATACTCAAATGAACTAAAATCCTACACTATAGGGTTAGAAGTGCTCCCCAAAAGATACATCATTGTCCCTGCCCCTAAAAACCTGTGGGCATGACCTTATTTGGTAGAAATATAGATTTTTTTTTAAAAAAAATATTTATTATGTATACAATGCTCTGCCTGCACATCAGACAAGGACATCAAATCTCATTACAGATGGTTGTGAGCCATCATGTGGTTGCTGGCAATTGAACTCAGGTCCTCTGGAAGAGCAGTCAGTGCTCTTAGCCTCTGAGCCACCTCTCCAGCCCCGGTACAGGTATTTCTTGATGTTAAGTTAAGGAAGGGAATCACCTAACCAGAGGACCCTACACTCAGTGACTTGTATCCTCACAGCAGAGCAAGAGATGGCAGAAACTGTAATGACGCAATCACAAGCCAAAGAACACCTGGACAGCCAGAAGCTGAAAGAAATAAGAACACCTCTCCCTTAGAACATCCGGAGTATAGTCATACTGACACTTAGATTCTGGACTTTGCCTTCTGAACTGGATAAGAATAAACTTCTTTTAAACTACCCAAGGAGGCTTTTCCAAAGCAGAGACAGTTTGTGTGTTGAGAAAAAGACCAGATGGATTGAGAAGCCCACAGCTGAGCCTGAGTAAACTCACTTCAGATCGTATTCACTGGGGTTGAAGTCCTGCCGTCGGCATGTGTCCTCCAGTACCTAGGGGACGAATGGACAGTAAAACCTATGTGGACCAGAGAACTCATACGGCAGGTACACAGGCCAGCCCACCAAACATCCCACTCAACAAGGCTTAGCAAACCGTACCTAAAAATTCTGTCAGGTTTCCCCTTCCTACTGGGGACTCCTTCCTGACTTACTCCCCAAAGTGTGGCACAGCCTGTCCATCCCTGATCCCACGTTCTGGGTCCTAGGTGGCGACTAACAGCCTTACAGGGACTACTTTGTATCTCTTGTCCCACTCTGGGGTCTGGCAGCCTCTGTGCAAATGCTGCATGACCCGAATCTTCTCTGCATGAGCCGAGCTCCAAATGGGTCCTGCCAGAGGGTTGTGGGGCTGTATTCGGTACTATAGAGCCTCATTTTTGAACTGTGTTCCCCACTCTGTGGGCTCCTGACACAGATCTGAATAATAAGCTCTTTTGCAACCTAACAACAGAGGTTCAAGAAACAGGTGTGTGATTCATAGGAGGTCACAAGCAGCGACAGTCAAAAGCAGTGAATGACTTAGCAAAATTCATTTCCGGGCCCAGGGACGAGGCCGATTCAGGGTTCGGAGGGACGCCCCTGAGCGGAGCAGGCAGGGACGCCCCTCTTCCCGGTGACCGAGGAGGCTGAATTCGGACAAGCGCCGAAGACGCCGGGTCTCCAGCAGCACAGCCTGGGTGTAAGGTCCCCAGCAGCCCCGGGGATCAAGAAAGGTGCCTCCGAGCATCCCGCCCCGCCCCCGGGACCCAGACACAGAATGGGGCGGGCAGCCGCGCGAAAGGCACCGATTGGCTGCCTCAAGCACCGCCCACCAGGGCTCGGCCCCGCCCCGCAGCCCCGGGAGCAACCGCAGGGGCGGGCCCGGGTGCGGCCACCTCGGGCCCTCAGCCCGTCCACCCGTCCGCCCGTTCCCCACCCGAGCCGGCGGCCGCACCTGCAGCAGTACGGTGCTCGGCGTCACCTTCACCGTGTGGCGCCGCCCGTTTGGAGCCAGCACCGACACCGCGGAGCCCCCGCCGCCCGCCGGGGCCGCCATCTTCCGCTCACGTGACCGCGGCCGGCTCGCCTCAAACTACTTTATCCGCAACAGCCGGGACGCACGGCCACGCGGCCTCGGGGGCGGGGCCGACTGGAGCCCCGCCCCAGACTCCGCCCCCGGCGCCGTGGTCACGTCCCTGGCTCTGCCTGCCTCCGTGCGGAGCAGTCGGGCGCATTAGTCCCTATGGCGTCGCCTAAAGGGCTCTTTGGTGTGGGAGGCGCACACTGCGGCCAGGAGCACTGTCCCTTCATCCCGCGCCCATGGTCCCAGGATCCGTCACGCTCTGGAGACTGCCTGCAAGAAAGCCGCGTTGTGTGCGGCCATCCTGGTGTCCTGCAAGCCACCTGTCTGCCGCCAAGTCCTAGATATACCCACCCCATAGTTGGCCCTCTTTGTACCCACTCCGATGAGCGCTGGTCCTTCCTCCCCCAGCTTCTCAGATGTCCCTGTGATCATCATCTTCACATGGTGACAAGCACCCCTGTGCTGGTCTTCCCCAAGTGCTTAAGCCAAGTATGGTGGCTAGCACTTGGGAGGCAGAGACAAGCTGACCCCTGAGTTCCAGGTCAGGCTGGTCTACAAAGCAAGTTCCAGGACAGCCACGGGTACACAAACCCTGACTTGAAACACTAATAATAATAATTAGTTACATTTATGCATTTTTTTATTGTGTATATGTGAAAGACGGGGTACAGGGGTGTCATGGTACTTGTGTGACTATCAGAGAACTTGACAGGGTCTGTTCTCTCCTTCCGCCTTGTGGAACTAAGGGATAGAAGTCGGGTTCACAGACTGTGGAGCCCTCTTGCTGATTGCAGGCCCTCTCTTGACTTGCCACCATGACTGAAATGCTTGTGGTCCTTGGAAATGTAAAGACCTCTAAATCTGAGAGTGGAGAAATTAGTACACACCCTAGAAACACTGACTGGGCCCCATTTTTTTACTTGGACTCGGGTGTCTGGTGAACCGACTTCCCCTGGCCAAGTCCCATGCTGAGCAAAGGTTACCAAGGAACCCACCGCAGCCCTGAGGTGCCAGATCAGGACGGTAGCTGGCCTCGTGATTCAGACTGCAAAGGCCGGATCTGGGAAGAGCAGGTCACTCTGATTCTCCAGCCAGGGACCAGCTTCAGGCCCCAACACATAAGCTTCATTTGTATGTGTGTGTATCCCCCACACTATCTTCCCCCTCCCCGCACCCGATACCCTAGCTCAGCTGAATCTTAAATGTCATTCTGAACCACAGCTCAGCTGCCTAGCTCTGGTTTTGCCACATGTCCATCCGTAGGCTTGATTACCTCCACCTGCGCCACAGTGTCCTGTCAGAGTTCAGGTGCAGACTCTGGAGGGCCATGTGCATGCAAACATTAGCCCTTGCTTAAGCTTGCGACACCTGTGTGTGGGTGCTGGCATGCCTTCATATAAATGATACATCTGTGTCACACCTGTATATCGACAAGCGTGAGGAAAAGAATGTGACCCCTCTATACGTCCTTGTGCATGAGAAGAGTGTAACCGTCTATATGTTCTGTGCAACCTCAGACCTTCACTGAGCCTCTCACTGTGCCTAATCCATTTGGTAAATTTCTCTTGATTTTTTTTGAGAAACTAGCGTTTTGGGGTTTTTTTGGTTGTTTTTGTTTTTGTTTTTGTTTTTTTTAAGAAACTCAAGCCTGTTTTCTTTCAACTGTTCCACAGTTAGAATCCCCTAGCAGCACATTTTGAGGGGGAGGTGGCAAAGATGGCAAGACCATCAGGAGAGACAGGGCATCAGTTTGTCCTGAAAGTGAATGTGTGAAATTTGACCACTTACCTGGTCAAGTTAAGGTCAGAGTCCTCCATGATCAAGGTCCCATGTTCCTGGTGGAGTAAATAAGTCAGCTCTGGGCTAATTCTTTAGGACTACAAATGTCGTGTTTTTCACAAACTTATTTATGAAGAAGTTTTAGCATCAATTGAGAAATGAGTTGTTTTTATTTGGTTTCTTGACAGTTGACCTGGCTAGTGTCATAAGAACTTGACCACAAGCTAGAGTCATCTGAAAGATGGGGATCTCAGCTGAGAGAATCTCCATAAGATCCAGCTGTAGGGCATGTTCTTAATTAGTCCCTGATGGGGGACAGCACAGCCCATTTTGGGTGGTTCTACTCGTGGGCTGTGGTCCTCGCTTCTATAAGAAAGCAGGCTGAGCAAACCATGAGGAGCAAGCCAGTAAGCAGCGCCCCTCCTGCAGGGACAGTCAGGTTCCTGCCCAGTTTGTGTTCCTGTCTTGCCTTCTTCAACAATGGACTACGATATAGAAATGTAAGCCACATAAACCCTTTCCTCCCCAGCTTGCTTTTTGGTCATGGTGTTTCATCGCAGCAATAGAAACCCGAATTAAGACAACAATATTGGAGCTTTATTGCAGAACTTCACACATACCACACAAATGCTCTCCCCCTCACCAACAGCCCCAATTCATTTATTTTGTTTTTTTTAATATAGTCTTGCCAAGTTGCCCAATTTGACCTCAAATTTTTGATCCCCCTGCTTCAGCCTCCCAAGTAACTGGGTTTACAGGCTCATTTTAACATTTATGGCTGCAAAAATCATGACTCTTCGAGTTACCATTCTACCTTCATAAGAGCTTTTCCGTTAAGAAACACTGTACTGATATGGGATTCCCCTCTGGATGCTGTGAATGTGTTTTGTTACCATTGGTTAATAAAGAAGCTGCTTTGGGTCTCTGGCAAGGCAGAATAGAGCAAGGCAGGAATTCCAAGCAGACATAGAGGAGAAAAGTTGGCAGAGTCAGAGAGATACCGTGTAGCTACTGAAGGAGAGAGACACAGGAACTTTACCCAGTAAGCCACAGCCTTGTGACAATACACAGAATAATAGAAATGGGTTAATTTAAGGCATAAGAGTTAGTTAATAAGAAGCCTAAGCTAATAGGCCAAGCAATGTTTTAATTAATACAGTTTCTGGCTGGATGGTGGTGGTGCACGCCTTTAATCCCAGCATTCAGGAGGCAGAGGCCTGCGGATCTCAGTCAGTTCAAGGCCAACCTGGTCTACAAGAGCTAGTTCCAGGACAGGCTCCAAAACTACAAAGAAACCCTGTCTTGAAAACAAAAACAAAAACACAAAAAAATTAGTACAGCTTCTGTGTGATTATTTTGGGTCTGGGCAGCTGGGAAAAGAATGAGCAACCTCCACCAACACCGTACCATTAATGATGTAGTGTATGCATTTAAGACTAGTACTCAGGAGGCAGAGGCAGGCAGATTTCTATGAGTTTGATGCCAGCCTGTTCTATAGAGTGAGTTCCAGAACAGCCAGGGCTACACAGAGAAACCCTGCCTTGGGGGGGGGGGGGGGATGGAAGGCAACAAAAATTTTTGGTTTGTTATTTGCTGTTTTGAGATAGCCCTGGCTCTCGTATAGCTCAGGCTGGCCTTCAACTGTTGATCCTCCTGCCTCCTTATCCTGCCTGCCAGAACTATAGGCATGTGCCACCATCCTCAATTCTGTGACACCACTGCCAGACTGGAAGTCGCCTGCCTGAGTTTGAGCCAGTGGTGGTCCCTTGCTTTGGCCTCCAAGAGCTGAGATTACAGGTACATGACAAAATTTTGGCTCAGATTTTAATGTTACTTCAATTAGAAGAGCTGGGAGGTAGTGGTGAATGCTTTTAGTCCCAGACCTCCAGAGACAGAAGCCAGGTAGTTCTCTGAGTTTGAGTCTAGCCTGTTCTATAGAGTGAATTCTAGGTCAGCATTACACAGAGAAACATTGTCTCAAAACAAACAAACAAACAAAAAAACAACCCAGGCAATTATAGCACACAACTTTAATCCCAGCACTCAGGAGGCAAAGGCAGGCAGATCTCTGTGAATTTGAGACCAGCCTGGCCTATGGAAGGAGTTCTAAAACAGCCAGGGCTACAGAGAGCCCTGAAAAACAAAACAAAACAATAATTTTTTTTATAAGAATGATGTAAAATAGTACAAAGAACATCTTTTAGCCAGATTAATAAATTGATTAAGATTGCATACAGCTCGTCCAGAGGACCTGAGTGTAATTCCTAGCACCCATATGAGGCAGCTCACAACTCCCTGTAGCCCAGGCTCCAAGAGGTTCAGCGCCCTGTTCTGGCCTCTGAAGGCACCTTTGTGCACATGGCATAAATACACAGACCACATAAATAAAAGTAAAAAAGAGTAAGTTGGATACATCGTGCCTCTTTGTCATGGAATACTTCTTTAATGCCTGCTTTCTAAGGACAAGGACATTTTTCAATAAACAAAATATGAAATAGGGCTGGACTTGGTGGTGTACTTGGGAGGCTGAGGCAGGAGGATCTCTGTGAGTTCAAGGTATCACAACCTGGTCTATGTGGTGAGTTCCAGACTATACTGAGAAACTCTGCCTCCAAAAAAAGAGAAAAATTCTGGATCTTTCAGCACAAGGTCTCCTCTGCAATAGGAATGCTTGTGTTCAGTTATAATACTTTCCTTCACCTTCTCTGCTTTAAGATATGCTGCAGAAATAGAGGTGTGGCTAGGGGTAAACTATTTGTTTAGCATTTACAAAATGTGGAGTTTGATCCTTAGAACTATAAAAAAAATAAAAATTTAAAAAATAATAATTTCAAATTTTAGAGCTGTAAAAACCCCACCACTAACAATAATAAGGAAAGTACAGCCAGGAACAGTGGTTCAAACCTACATTCCTATCATTTGGGAGGCAGAGGAACGCAGATCTCTGTGAGTTCGAGGCCAGCCTGGTGTATGGAGGACAGCCAGGACTACATAAAGAAAGCCTTCTCAAAAAAAAAAAAAGAAGAAGAAGAAGAAGAAGATGGGTAGTGGTGGTGCATGCCTTTAATCCCAGCACTTGGGAGGCAGGGACAGGCAGATCCTTGTGAGTTTGAGGCCAGCCTGGTCTACAGAGCAGTTTCTAGGACAGGCTCCAAAGCTACAGAGAAACCCTGTCATGAAAACAAACAAAAAAAAAAAAAAAAAGGAAGGAAGAAAAAGCTGATGGTACAATGAGCCATACAAGCCCAACAACCTGAACTCAATCTCTAGAACCCACTGTGGAAGGCTAGAACCAACCCCCCAATTCCCTTCTACTGTCACACATACATAGTGGCAATCTCACAAGTATGTTTGCACACACTTGTTTACAATCCCAGCACTTGAGGGATAAAAAGAGGAGTATTAAATCTGATGACAGTCTGGGCTACATAGCAAGTTCTAGATAGCCAGGACTATAAAGGAAGACCCTTGCCCCATCAAAAACAAAGACCAGGCATGGTGGCACACGCCTTTAACCCCAGCACTCTGGAGGCAGAGGCAGGCGGATGTTTGAGTTAGAAGCCAGCCTGGTACATACAGTTTCAGGCATTCCAGGGCTATATAGTGAGACCCTACCTGAAAAATATTTTTTGATTCAGAAATTTAAGTATAAAACAAGACTTACCCTGACCCATCCACCCACCCACCCACGCTCACCTCGCAAAAGCCAATTTTATTCTGTAGCCTGTTTCTCTTTGAAGAAATAAGCAAACGCGTATGTCAGGGTGCTTGGAGGACCGACCAGAGGCTTCCTCTTAACTCTTCAGCCTCCTTGGTTCCTTTCTCTGCAGCCCCTCTGTAGCAGGATGAAACAAGAACAGAGTCCCCTGGTGGACCTTAGTGGCTGAGGGTCCCCCTGTCAGAGGAATGACAGCCAACTCAAGATCTGACACCTCGCTGAGAAGCACTCCCATCTAGGTCACCGTGCCCAATTCAGGACCAGGTGAACGAATGCCCCTATCTGAACCACCTGGTGCTCAAAGTTACCCATGTCTGGTCTCAGTGAGAGGCCTACAGGAAGGGCAGATACCTGGTCGGGTAAGAATCTCAGGTCCTGTTTGATATGCAAAAGAGATCATGTAATTTCATCATTCAATATGCCTAATATCTTAAGTCGCCATGGGTCAGGCGGCCAGAATAACCAACTCACTGCCCAGGGACCTGCTCAGCCTCAGTTGTCTCCCCTGAGAGAAAGAGAGGTCTCCTCCCAGCGGCTCCAGGGTCCTTCTACTGAAAGAAGAGAGTGCTTGAGGAGCTGCATCTGCTCCCCGCCCCCCCCCCCACCTCTGTGTTTTAACCACTTCTGAGGATGAATTCAGAATCCTTTTTGAGGTTACCTTCCTTCTATTGCCTGACTGGGCCGTCGCTCTCCTTCCTCCTGCCGGCAGCTAGACAGCTGTTCCAAGGATCTGCTTTGAATTAAAAGTGGTATAGCCCTTTAAGAGAAGCATCCACAGCCTCCAGCACTGAAAGGTTCCCAGTGGCAAGATCTGAGGGTTTGTCTCTGCCTCCTCAGAAGCCACGTGCAAGCCTTCCGGAGGATCACAGGGCTGGAAAGAGGGAGCTGGAGGTCACATGGCAGCCGGCCTCTTTGGCTCTTAGAGCCTTTTGCTTCTAGTACCTGGGGCTACAACTGGACAGTTAAGGCTTTGGTACCAGCCTGAGGCTCTTTCAGCATCGAGAGCCATTATCAGCTCTACCCAGTCAGGATCAAGGACATATGCTAGACATCTCAGGGTGCTCCAGAGGCACCCCAAGAAGTTCCATGAATAAAAAGGGAGCCTCTCCCAGGGCTACACCCTTCCTCCCCTCAGCTGGGGAATGTGGCTGCACCCTAGTGACCCTCTCCAGTCAGCCCATGTCATTGCAGACAATGTCCATCAGGGTCCTCGTATTGGACTGTCTACCAGGCAGGGAAATGCGGCAGGGCAGCCCTTAGCTGTTGAGGTCCTGGTCAGAACAGTAGGGTTCAAGGCACCCCAGTGGCCTGAGCTGCTTACACTGGATCACTGTTGAGGGGCGGTAGGCCTTCATTCTCCCCTCCTGGCTCTTAGGACTCTCATGCTCCCAGTGAAGGAACTTTGACTCCTAGGATCAAGGAAACTTCCCCTTCTGCCAAGTGACTTCAATGCTGCCTACAGATGGCCACCTGTTTTCCAAGAGCCAGAACTGAAAGTCTCAGGAGTCCACAATGTCAAGCAGAAGAATGTCCCATTCTTGAAAAGGCTGGGGCTGACCCTGCTCCCTTCCACACACTGGAGTTCAGGCTAAGATAACCATCCGACTCTCAGCCGGCCACCCTACTGCTGCTGGGGAGTTGCTTTCCTCAGGTCAAGGAGGAATTCGCTGAAGAATAGGATAGGGGTATAGAGAGGAAGGGGAAACTAAAACGAGGTTTCATTTGGGGTCCTTCTAGCTCTGAGCCCTAGCCCAGATTGAGAGCTGGAGATGGGATGTTAGCTAATCCCAATCCATCAGAGTTTCCCCTCGGTGCAGGCTACAGAAAAGGGGGCTAGCCTGCCCGGTTTTCTTGTTCACTTGGGCCTCAGAGGCCAGCAGCTGGAGTGCAGAGCCACCCAGATGGCCATGTGAGGCCTGCCGGCTGAGGCCAGTGTATAACAGCTGGGCCCCAGACAGCAGGAGGTAGCAGCTGGGATTTGGAGCTGGGGAAGAGTGCAGGCTGGGGGCTGGGGATAGATACAGGGGGGAGGCCAGTCCCACATCCGGCCACAGAATTGGGTCCAGAGTTGCTGGACATGCTAAACGGGCTGGCCCAGCCCTCCAACCAGGTCATTCATCTGTTGGAAGTCACAGAGGGTCTCAGATGGGACCCATGTGCCTCTGTCTGCCCTCTGCCACACCCTGCTCCTTCCCAGCATGGGAGACCAGTTCACCCTAGACCCTAGCTCTTCTTTTCTGACATGTTCCATCTTAACTCCTTCTTCCCAGACACTGGGATCCCGCCTGCCTAGGTAAGGCCTGCAACTCCCAATAGTTAACTTTATGTTCATCTGTGTATCCTCCCCCACTCTATCCTTCTCTCCAGAACCTCAGAACCAAACCCTGAACCCTAATCCTGTTTTTTGTTTTGTTTTGCTTTTCAAGGCAGGGTTTCTCTGTATCTTTGGAGCCTGTCCTGGAACTAGCTCTTGTAGACCAGGTTAGCCTTGAACTCACAGAGATCTGCCTGCCTCTGCCTCCCCGAGTGCTGGGATTAAAGGCATGTGCCACCACTGCCCAGCTCCCAATCCTGTTCTTTAGGTATTGCTCTGAAAATGCGCAGGCCCCTGCTCCAGGGACTGTGATTTTTCCAGGCCCCCTTGCTACTGGGCACGCTCTCAATCTGAGCTAGGCAGACACACCCACTAAGAGCTTTAATGGGAGCCAGGCAAGAACAGCAGGAGGAACCATGCAGTACCCATCCCAATAAAGCAGTGGAGTAGTCAAGGCTGGGGAAGGGCACAGCCCTTGACTAGTGTCTGATGTGTTGAACATCACAGAGGAAAGTCTGAGGGCCCAGAACTCTAACGGTGACTTGTAACATTGTTCCAAGTCTGACTACAGTAAGGTGACTTGTACCATTGTTCCAAGTCTGACTACCCAGAAAGGTGACTTGTAACATTGTTCCAAGTCTGACTGCTCTTCTAGTCCTCAAGCCTCCTATACCTAGGATCTCAGACCACCCTAGTTCGTGAGATACCACCAACACTTGCCATGATAACTGTCATCACATGTTCACCAAGATGACAGTCAGAGTTCCCAGCATCATGCCTCGCTTGGTGCTCACAGCAAACCAGGTACTTTAGAGGTAAGGAATGGGGCTCAGAGACCCACAGGCCAGCAATGGTAAAGCCAGGCTCCAGATACAGAGGAAGCTCCCATCCACCACCCCATTCCATTCCCAGCTGTGAAGGGAATTGTGGATAAAACCAGCCTGTGTTATCCCAGCCAACCCATCCTCTTGGTTTCAGGCTTGGTCCAGCTTGTCCTGTGCCTATCTGCTGTCATCAAAAGTGGTAGACTGTGTTTGTTTTGAGATAGGGTCTCCTATAGTTTAGGCTGATATCAAACACTCTATGTAACTGGGGCTGGCCTCGAACCCCTGATCCTCTCTCATCTACCTCCCAAGCAGTGATCTACACCACCATTCCAAACTATGGGATTTTTAAAGGCAAAATTCAAGCAACATGGATCTAATCTTTTTGAAGTGTCACAAAGCCACATCATTCAGTAGACCTACAATGGATGCGGCCATCACCACAGTTTCAGAATGTTTTTATCACTCCCCCAAAGATAAATCACACCCCTGTTAATAGTCACTCTGTAGTTCCCTATTCTCCCAGTCTCCTGGTGGCCTCCAGTGAGGCTTTTGTCCCTGTGGAGTCTCCCATCCTGGGTATTTCATGTCAATGGAACCATACAGTATATGCCCTTTGTGTCTGGGTTATTTCATTCAGCATAGTGTTTTTAAAGACTGTAGCGTAGGTCAGAATTTTCTTTCTATAGCTGAAATGCATCCCATTGAAGAGATAAACCACACTGGTGGGCTTTTGAGCGGCTTCCACCTTTTAGCCATTGAGAACTGTGCCGCTCTGATCACTGTGCCAGCTTTTGTCTGAACACCTGTTTCTAATTCTGTGGAGACTATACCTAGGAGCGGAACTGCTGGGTCATATGGTGAATTTGTGTTTGACTTATGGAGGAGTCATTCAATTGTCTTCTGTAGCAGCTGGACCAGTCTGTACTACCCTCCACAGTCCACAGAGCTCCAGCTTCCTGCCCTCGCCAGGTCTTGTTATTTTGCGTGTTATTGCTCAGATCCACTCAAGCTGCCATGAAGCGGCATCCAGTCCAACACTGAAGAGTCTTCCATACAGTTGCGAGGATTACCGTGGCCTCTAGTTCAGGTAGAGGTGAACTGAAAGGACTTGAGTTCTGGAGTGACTTCCCCACACTTACAGTACGGGAGACTCTGGTGCAGAAGACACATGGAGTAGGCCGTAGGGGACTGTAGAAGCTTATTTAAGCTAAGAGAAGGGCTGTCGTGGGCACTTTAGTTGGAAAAAGAGGGAAGATTGACAGTGAGGGCAGAGTTGTTACGGGGAGTTTTGGTTGGAACCCCCTTTTTGTTTCTGCTAATAGTGTTAAATAAACCAAACACAAACTCATTATGGTTCGATGTGCAGGCTAAATCACGCTACGGCAAAGGTCAGAGAGTAGAATATGCAGGTCCTTGGCTTGTTCTGGAATTTCTTTGGCAATCATAACCACCACCCCGCTGAGCACTTTCATGCATGGGCTCCTGTAATCCCACAACAACCCTCCAATGGAGGTACGGTCACTGCTTCACTTTAAAGAATAGGAAACGGAGGCACAGAGAGAGGTCACAGGCATTGCCCAAAATCTTCCCATCAGGAAATGGCTTGGGGCCAGGACAGTGTGCAATCTAGTCCTGTGCATGCACCGTACAGCCATGCCTGGTGCAGCCTAACCCTGTGCAGTCATGCCTTGTACAGCCATAACCAATGTAGCTTATCCCCGTGCAGCCGTGCCCTGTGTGCGGGCATGCCCTGTACGGCCATGTCCTGTGCAACTTAGCTCTGTATAGCTATGCCCTGTGCAGCTTAGCCTGTGCAATCATGCTCAGTGCAGCCTAGCCCTGGTGCAGCCTGGCCCTGTGTGCAGCCATGCCTTGCCTGCAGCCATGCCTTCCAGCTGGAAGTTAGCATTTGACTGCTGAGACGTGGACTAATGGGCTCCTTGACTGGAAATCTTCTAGTGCATGTTCTTGCTCAATCCTTATTTCTACCCTGAGTCAGCTTTGGCTACTGAGGATAAGGGCTTAACAGAACATCTCAGAACCATGGAACTGCTGCCCAGGGCCAGTCTCAAGCACAGACTAAGCTGATCCAACAATAGAGAGATAGCAAATGTGGGTTTCTTTTTTCTTCTTTCCTTTTTCGAGGCAGTTTGTTTGTGTAACCTTGACTGGCCTGTAACCTGCTCTGAAGATCAGGCTGGCCTTGAACTCACAGAGATCTGCTCCCAACTGTTGAGGTTAAAGGTATGCACTACCACCACCTGGCCCTCTTTTTTTAAAAAAAAATTATTTTATTATTATTTGTATGTGTATGAGGGCTTTGCCTGCACGTATGTCTGTGTACCATGTGTGTGCCTGGTGCCCAAGGAGACCAGAGGAGGGCTTTGTATTCTCTGAAACTAGAGTTACAGTTGTGAGCCACCCTGTGGGTTCTGGAAATGGAACTTGGGTTCTTTGCAAGAGCAGCAAGTGCTCTTACCCGCTGGGCCATCTCTCCACCCCAAATGTGAATTTCTGAATGAGCAGAGCTTGGTGCAGTCTCTCAGCTTCCCTGAATTCAGTTTCCATCTGGAAGCAGAACGCACATTTGCACCAGGTGCTTGTGAATGGACCCAGAGTCTGTGACTTCCAGCCAGCCTCATTTTGGGTTCTGCAGTTTACCCTTCCCTTTGGCTTCTCACTGTATCCTGGGATAGCTGGCCTACTGTATACTAGGGTATATTGGGAACTTGTTTTCTGCAGCTATCAGCCAGGAGAACAATTGCAGGCTGGCCTTGCAGCCCCGGTGGAGACGTCTTCCCGGCTCCTCCCTAGATTCCTGCCTAGGAGGTGCAGCGGGTACCCACTAGATGAAGCAGGCTTCTCCTGCCATGAATTAGAATGTGGGCAGCTGAAGCCCTGCTCGAGGTTTGGACCCGTGTCCTATAAGGCAGGTGTGTTTCCTGTTTCTAGAAAAAGCTGCCAGACTGCAAGCAGAAGGCAAAGGAAACCAAGCGGCTGGCTTGCGGCGCACCTAGGGCGGGTGTATTTGGTTTTATGCATCTAGTTTGGCCGTTGCTATCATCATCACCAGTCCGGCTCCCCCAACTTTGATTATTTATCCATTTATTTAACATTAGAGGTTCACTGTGTCGCCATGGCTGGCTTAAAACCCGCAGCAATCTCCTTGCCTTCTGTGCACGCCACATTTGGCTCCTGGTTTTGATTTCTGACGGGAATTTCAATACCGCTGGTCACCTGAGCCTTGGGATGTGTAGAGGAGGTGGGCACAGTAGGTGAGATGACTTGGTAGGTGCAAGGAGGTCTCCAAGCTGGCGACTTATCCGTTCCTCAGTCCTCTTCTCCTCCAGTGGCGGCAGGGAGAGGTTCTTAGAGGTCTTCTTCATGGGGTGCAGCAGCAAGGGACTTTACCAAGGCCTACCAACCTCGTTAAGTCGCAGCACTGCCTCTGACCTACATCTCCTAACATCTGCGGGCTCCGGCACCGGCACGGGATAGGGAGATTCTTCCGCGGGCTGAGTTCACACGCCCAATCTTTCCTGCAGGTCGACCCCGAAAAGCCGGGGCTTGGGCCCCACCTGTCCGCTGCTTGCAGAGCCCCCCCCCCCTGCGCCGCTACTACCGGCCCCTCGGCGCGGAGCCCTGTGTCCGCCGCCGCTTTGATCCCGGGGGCCCCGCTGGATAAAAGTCTCGGGCGGCTCTGCGCCAGCGCCAGAGAGGGAGCGCAGCGCTGTCGGACGCACCAGCAGGATAGCGCAACTCGAGCAACTACGAGGATCTACGGTGAGCGCAGGACTCCAGGCGGTGCGAAGCGTGCGGAGGGGACCCGAGTGCGAGTCTCCCAAGAATGCACTGGGCTTGGGCGCGGGAGGGAAGGCCCCGGCGGCTCCAGGTGAACGCTCGCACCCTGAGCCTTGGCCCGTCGGGCTCGGCAGCTGCGCAGCGGGCAGAGCGCCCCCCGATGCGGAAAGGCCTCTTCCTCCGGGCCGCCGGGCCGCTCCAAAGGCGGGGGTAGCGGCGCCGGGCTGGCCGCGGAGAATGGAGCTGCCTCGGGCCAGCCCGGCCGCGCTGCCCCCCACGGAGCCGGGCCGGGAGCGCCTCCGGCGGCCGCAACGGGTTAGTCCAGGCCCCTCCGTCAGGCTTGTGGTTTGGGAAGAAAAGGCTAAACCTCCGCCAAGAAAAGAGTGAGCGCAGCCCCCTCCCCCCTGCCGCGCCCGGGCGGCGGCGGCACTTCTAACGCGCGGGCACCCGGGCAGCCGCGGCCCCCGCAAACTACGCCCAGCTCGTCCCCCGCCGCTCATTGGCGCGGGCCCGAGCCAGCGCACCCAGACTCTGCGTTGCCCTCGGCCGGCTACGCGCGTAGCCCGAGCTGCGGAGACCGGTGGCGCCTGACTCCACAGCCTCGACGCCGAGAGTCGGCCCCGCCGCCCAGGGCAGGAGCAACGCGCGGCAGCCGGGGCCGAGGAGCAGCAGTGGCCCGCGCGCCCCCTGGCCCGGCGCCCCAAGCCGCCGACTCCTCACAGCCGCCCGCTCTCCGCAGGTGGCCACAGGCCGGAGTGACATTGCCATGGGCGGAGAGGTGCGCGTGCTGCTACTGCTGGGCCTGCTGCACTGGGTTGGGGGCAGCGAGGGCAGGAAGACCTGGCGGCGCCGTGGCCAGCAGCCTCCCCAGCCGCCGCCCCCGCCGCCGCCCCCGCAGCGGGCTGAGGTGGCGCCGGGCGCCGGGCTGCCGGTGGAGAGCTTCCCGCTGGACTTCACGGCCGTGGAGGGCAACATGGACAGCTTTATGGCGCAAGTCAAGAGCCTAGCACAATCCCTGTACCCCTGCTCTGCGCAGCAGCTCAACGAGGATCTGCGCCTTCACCTCCTACTGAACACGTCGGTGACCTGCAATGACGGCAGCCCCGCCGGGTAAGGCCGGCGCTGGGCATGACCCCGGGAGGCCGTCGGCCCTGCTTGGCTGGCCCCGCCGGTGCCCCGCGCCTAGCTTGCCGCCCGTCCCATCGCTCGTGGCGCCCGCATCCTCTGCCTCCCTGCGCGCGCACTAACGCGGAGACTGCGCTGGACCCTCCCTATTTTCAATGGCAGATCTGGTCCTCAGAGGAAAGGGTTCCATTCGGGAGTCCAACGCTGTTGGCCCTGGGGAGGGCCTGGCTCGGTGCCTCCCAAAGTGGGGGAGGGGGCAGCTCTTGAAGCCCTGACCTGAGGCCAGCTCCGGTGCTGACCCCTTGGCCACCGTGCACACCCGCCTTTGTGCTCAGGCCCTCGGACAGAACTGCAGTCCTAGAGTGACCCCGACTCCAGTAAAAAGAGACAACACTGAGGGACAGGAGGTTCCCGTCTCAGGGTTTCCACTGTGCACACCAGATTGGTTCGGGACAGTCAGGAATCTGAGCACGGGAGCAAGGAGAGGGCCCAGAAAGGACCGAAGGCCCCAGGTGTAGCATTCACACACGCACTCAGCTTTGGAGTAGATAGAGAACACAGGTGAAGCTGGGCGGTAGGAAGGGACTGTGGGTGCCCACGCGCTCAGTTGATCGATGTCATTCTGGGCCTTGATAGGAGGCTGTGACACAGCCTCATAGGCTCCCCGCATCTCGCCGCTCTCCCCTACCCCTACCGGTTTACAGGCCTCTAGCCCTTGCATTTCTCACTATGCAAACGCCACTGCGTTCCCGGGAGCGCCTCTCTTCAACTGTCATCCGCGCCAGGGTTAACACAGGTCCCTTGCGGGGCGGGCTGTGGGAATTTTCCACGGACCAGACGGCCCTCCTTTTCCCCCCTCCTCACGATCGCCACCTCCGGGGAATCAGCCGGGTTCCACTAGTCTTTGCGTTCAGTTTGAGATTGGCCGCGGGCGCCCCCGTGCGGCTGCGGTGAGCTCCAGGCAACAGGTGGAATGACCCTTTCGGTACCGGACTTGGAAAGGGTCGAGGATTAGGGCTTTGGAGTGGAGGGTAGCGATTGGCGGTGGCTCAGGTATCCTTAACTGACTGCCTGCCCTGTGCGCCTTCCCTGCAGCTACTACTTGAAGGAGTCCAAGGGCAGTCGGCGGTGGTTACTCTTTCTGGAAGGTAAGTTCTAGAGGCTGAGGTGTGTGGTGCAGGAGGGGCTCCCTCTGGACTCAGAACCGAGCCTAGTGCCTGTGCCTGCAGGCGGCTGGTATTGCTTCAACCGTGAGAACTGCGACTCCAGATACAGTACTATGCGGCGTCTCATGAGCTCCAAAGACTGGCCGCACACACGCACAGGTCAGCAACACAACTGGCCAGTCTGGAGGAAGTGGCGGAATAGTCAGATTCGGCCTCTAGGAAGGACCCGTTCACCCCTGGAACCCGATCCCAGGTCCCAGTTTTTGAAATTATAGTGAACTCATCCTTGCTTTTTGGTATGGTGACTCCTTGGGTAACTAAGTCCAGCCATCCCCTCACCATTCCCTATCCATCCTAGCACCTCGGTTCAGACCAAGGCCCACCCTCTTCCCTGGTTGAGGCCATCAGGAAGGAAGTGCCCATCCCTGCCTTTCCCCTACCTCTGTTTCCCCAGGTACTGGGATTCTATCCTCCCAGCCAGAGGAGAACCCTCATTGGTGGAACGCCAATATGGTGTAAGAGAGCCTGGATTTCCCTTGGTGGGGGCTCCTTCCTGGGAGTCTTTCCTATAGAGTCCTGTCCTGTGGGGTCCTTCTTAGAGCATGGGGGTTCATTCTTGGGGGGCTGGCCTTTGCAGGGGGTCATATTTGGGGTAGTCTTTAGTGGAGGTCTTGGTTCTTCCTGGGGGCGATGGTCCTTTTCAGAGGATCCTCTTGGGGAGGTCTTTCCTAAGGGTCCTTCCTGTTTTAGAAGGCATCCTTTCTACTCTTCCTTCCTGGGACGATGATTTCTCTAGGGAGTTCCTTCTTAGGGGGACCTTCCTGGGAAGGGGGTCCTTCCTGAGGGTCTTGTCCTGGGCAGCATTTTTCTTGGGGCCTTTCACGGTAACCGAGGGCCATGGCGGGCTTACCTGATCCCTGTTACAGCTTCATCCCCTACTGCTCCAGTGACGTTTGGAGTGGGGCTTCACCCAAGCCTGAGAAGAGTGAGTCCCTGGCTTCCCAGCCGCTTGAGACAGGGCAGGGTGGTAAACTTCTGGGGAAACACAGGCTTTCTCAAGCTTTTCGTAGCATGCCTTAGGGTTCCTGCTTGTCTGTGACTCACCTGGCCCCCGAGGGATCCCCAAGCAGGGCCTCGAGCCCTTGGTCCTCCCTCCTCAGTCTGCCCCATCCCTAGAGAGAGCCCAGACCCCTCTTCTTGCCTCCTGGAGAAGGAGACCTTGTCCTGTGTCCAGCTTCACCTAAAGCTACCCTTTGCCTTACAGATGAGTACGCCTTCATGGGCTCCCTCATCATCCAGGAGGTGGTGCGGGAGCTGCTGGGCAAGGGACTGAGTGGGGCAAAGGTGCTGCTGTTGGCTGGGAGCAGGTAAGCAGAATGCACCCAAGGGACGAGGACTTTGTCTGGAGGGAGCAAGGGGCTGTTGCGGCCGCTATGGGACTTGGGTAGGGTGGTGTCTGGGTGGAGGAATCCGAACGGGAACTGTTTGCAGTCCTGGAATCTATCCTCAGAGCTTTACTGACTCCGGCCTTGGCAGGCAGGAGCAGGGAGGTCGGCCTCATTTGGAGCACCTTAGAGGTCTGGGTTCAGAGTGTTTGCACTGGAAACTGTTTAGAAAATGCTTCTGGACCCCCAAGGGTGTTAGGCTGCAGCCACCTAGGTGGTAGGTTAGTGGTCAGTTGTGTTATGATGTCTCTTCTTGAGGACATGGTGTCAGGGTAGGCTGGGCTGATGCCTGCTGGTCAGTGACCGTATTCCATCAGGAACACAGAACGCTTGCCTGGACCGGATGATGGGGCCTGGTACACGGGACTTAGGCATCTTTTTCTTTGGATAGAGAAACTGATACAGGAAAAAAGAGGGGAAGAAGAGGCAGCTCTGTGTCCTGCCGACCTCAGCCGTGGGTCAGTGCTTAGAACTTACCGGTCCTCTGTCTGCAGACCGTGAGGGACAGAGGCCCACGAGTCTTGCAGACAGCTTGTCTGCAGTCAGGATGCTTTACTCAGAGGTAGACCATCCTCAGGACTAAAGCTGGGGCTGAGCCAGCTCTGGGTGGACAGCAAGCACCTCTCTCCAGCCACTTGGCCTCATGTCTGGCCTTCCCTCAGCGCTGGGGGCACCGGGGTGCTGTTGAATGTAGACCGTGTGGCCGAGCTGCTGGAGGAGTTGGGCTACCCATCCATCCAGGTGCGGGGCCTGGCTGACTCAGGCTGGTTCCTAGACAACAAACAGTATCGCCGATCAGACTGCATCGATACTATCAACTGTGCACCCACAGAGGCCATCCGCCGTGGCATCAGGTGCCAGGGGTGTGGGTGGAGGGCAGCCCCCATGCCCAAACCCTTTCTCATGCCTGGGGTGAGGAGTACCCTATGATTGTGGTTGCAGGTACTGGAACGGCATAGTCCCAGAGCGCTGTCAGCGCCAGTTCAAGGAAGGGGAGGAATGGAATTGCTTCTTTGGCTACAAAGTATACCCGACTCTGCGCTGTGAGTGGCCAGTTCAGTGAGGCCTTTGGGAAGGGGTGGGATACTCTGAATTATGCACCAGTCCTGAAATGAAAGAGGTTAGACCACAGATCTTATGTTGTTTCACAAAAGTAGGCATGCCTACACCGAGGTGAACAGTTGTTCCTACTTAGCTGGGACTGTCACGATTTTATCACCCAAGCAAATTGGTACCATTTGCAATGGCAACAGAGCCAAATTCAAATGCTTCCTTTCTGTATTTTGAGGTCACCAAACAGTTCCCCCAACCCCACTTTCCAAAGAATAGTGAGGTCCCATGCCAAGGGACTACATCGTCAAATCTAAGTGAGAGAGACCCTGAGAGCCAGGCCACAGTAAAAGTGGGTTTTCAAGAGTCCTTTGAAGGAGAATGGACTTTAAAAGAATCGGGACTAAAGTGTAGCATGCTTACCCAGCATGCTCAGGGCTTGGGGTTCTTCTCCTCCATATCAAACAAAGACCAGGAACTTGGACTGTGTGGAGCACAGCTGGTCTGTGAACTTGCTGGGAGCAGGACCACAGCAGAGGCAGGCAGGCCAAACTGAGCCACATCTCCCCCCCCCCCCCCCCAGGTCCAGTGTTTGTGGTACAGTGGCTTTTCGACGAGGCCCAGCTGACCGTGGATAATGTACATCTCACGGGGCAGCCGGTTCAGGAGGGTCAGTGGCTATACATCCAGAATCTGGGCCGAGAACTGCGTGGCACGCTCAAGGATGTGCAGTGAGTGTGTGCAAGGGATTTGGGCTGGGCGATTTATGCAGTTCCTCCAAGCCATTTGACTTAAAAAAAAAATAGGTCTTGAGGACGGGCATGGTGACACTTAGGAGACAGAGGCAGGTGAATTCCTGTGAGTTCAAGGCCAGTCTAGTCACATAGTGAGACCCTGGATGGATGGATGGATGGATGGATAGATAGATAGATAGATGGATGGATGGATGGATGGATGGGTGGGTGGATAGATAGATGATAGGTAGGTAGATAGATAGATAGATAGAATAGAAGGCTCCCACTGAGGTCATCAGGCATAGTGCTTGCCCAGCATATACAAAGCCCTGGAATTAATCCCCAGCATCACAGATGTCACACACTGTGTAATCCCAGCATCTGAGAGATAGAAAGAAGAAGACAGGAAATCAAGGTCATTTTTTGACTACGCGGTTAGTTTGAGCCTGGCCTGGACTACATGAGACCCAGCCTCAAGGGAAAAAAAAAGATTCATGTGTTCAAGATAGCCTCCTGCTTCTGCCTAGCAGATTCTGGCAGGATGGGGTGTACCTGCATCAGGTTTTGGAGGCTCGAAGGGGAAGGGTCAGTGTGGATCATGTGGTCATCTGGCAAAGGGCAGGCTGTGGGACTCAAGCTGATTGTCTCCCTACCAGGGCCAGCTTTGCCCCCGCCTGCCTCTCACACGAGATCATCATCCGGAGGTCAGTGTCCCCTGGGTTTTAGGTGCTTGCATATGTAGTACTAACTCCATAGGCCTGTAGGCCCCTCCCAAACCCCTAGGCATCGTTCCACGAGCCCCTCGGAGCCCTCCAAAGCACACCAGTCATGCTGCGGAGTTGAAATGCAGCCCCCAAAAGGACAGTGATGGCCTCAGTGACCCCACCTGGGTTCTTTCTACAGCTACTGGACGGATGTCCAGGTGAAGGGGACCTCACTGCCCCGGGCACTGCACTGCTGGGATCGAAGCTTCCATGACAGCCATAAGGCCAGCAAAACCCCCATGAAGGGCTGCCCCTTCCACCTGGTAGACAGTTGCCCCTGGCCCCACTGCAATCCCTCCTGCCCTACTATCCGGGACCAGTTCACAGGGCAAGAGATGAACGTGGCGCAGTTCCTTATGCACATGGGCTTCGATGTGCAGACGGTGGCTCAGCAGCAGGGCATGGAGCCCAGCAAGCTGCTGGGGATGTTGAGTAGCGGGAACTAGACAGCTTGGAGGAAGAGGCGGCACAGAGGGGCTGCTCCACTTGCTGTCCCTGGGAGCTCAGCTCTACGTCCAAGCCCTTCCGCCACTCCCAGGACCCACCTGGGTGTGGATGCCTGACTGCCTGTATTCTCCCACTGCATTCAGGAGGCCTGGCCAGAGGAGTGGTGTTCTCTGAGCCCTGCCACAACTTGGGGGACCCTTCCCCCGACATCTGTTTCCCTAGCCCCCAGCCCAGTTTGGGGAGGGAGCCAGGGCAAAGCAAGCACTGGATTCCTGAGCCCATCAGTTCAGACGGTCCCTCCTAGCCCCCAGCTGATCATGCTCTTTTGTATTATTTTATAAAGTGACTTTTTTATTACTTAAATTTTAAAAAATGGAAATTAAGAAATATATGATGGATGATATTGTTTTGTAACATATTTTTTCTTAATAATTAAATAAAAAAATAACAGAAGTTCACCCTAAAACTTTGATTATTGGAAAAGCCTTTCTACTCATTTTGATTGTGTTCCTAGGGCAGCATAGGACTGGAAGAGGGACCAGGGAACCCCAATCTCTGACACATTCTTGGATGTTCGGTAGCCCCCACTTCACCTGTTTAACCCCCTTCCTAAGGCAGCCCCATTCATTCATTCATTCATTCATTCAGCAGAATGAATTCATTCAGTTCCTATTGTTGGTGATTACAACTCATCTTGATTTTTTCTTCTTTTTTTTCTTTCATTCTTTTTTTTTTTTTCTGTTTGAGACAGGGTCTCTACTATCTATGTAGCTCTGGCTGTCCTGGAACTCACAGAGACCATCCTGCCTCTGCCTTCCAAGTGTTGGGATTAAAGGCACGGGCCACCACACCAAACAAGTTTTTCATGTTTATGAGTGTTTCACCTGTATGGATGTGTACCATGGGCATGCCTGGTGCTCACAGAAGTCAGAAGAGAAGGCACCAGGTGCCCTAGCATTGGTGGGTGCTGGAAAGGTGACTCGGTTGGTAAAAATGCTGGCCATACAAACATGAGGTCAGGATAGCCTGGTCTACAGAATGAATTCCAAGACAGCTAGAACAACACAGAGAAACCCTGTTTCATAAAACAAAAACTTGAAGACCAGGGTTTGATTCCTAGGACCCATGTAGGAAGCTGGATGTGGTGATACACATATGTAGTCTGAGCTTGGGGAGGTAAAGACAAGTGGATCCCGTAGGTTGTTGGCCAGCAGCCAGCTTGACCTAATCGAGAGCCCCAGGTCCCATTGAGAGAGAGAGATCCTAACAGAGAGAGAGAGAGAGAGAGAGAGAGAGGAGAGGAGAAAAACAACAACATTACAAGTGGTGGCACACACCTTTAATCCCAGCACGAAGGAGACAGGCAGGCGGATCTCTAAATTTATAGCGAGCCTGGTTTACATAGTGAGCTCCACACCAGTCAAGGATTAGTACTGAGAACCTATCTCAAATAAACAAGCAAACAAAAAACAAAAAGAGCATAACAAAACCACAGAAACCAAGATGGGGGCTGGAGAGATGACTCAGTGGCTCAAAGTGTATGCTGCTCTTTCCAAAGACCTGAGTTAGGTTCCCAGCACCCACCCCAGTCCAGTGCTTTCTCCTGGCCTCTGCAGGCACGCTTACCCACACGTGCACACACACACTCCCATAAAGATACGCATACATAGCCAGGCAGCGGCGGTGCTGGCCTTTAATCCCAGCACTCAGGAGGCAGGAGTAGTCAGATCTCCATGAGTTCCAGGCTAGCCTGGTTTACAAAGCGAGTTTCAGAACAGTCAGGGATACACAGAGAAATCCTGTCTCAAGACAAAAACAAAGTGAACTGGAAAAATGCCTAGTGAGATCCCACACTAGAGCCTGGAGCGATGACTCAGCAGTTAAGAGCCCTTGCTCCTCTTCCAGAGGACCAGTGTTGGATTCCCTGCACCCACGTGGTTACTCAAAACTGCCAGTTTCAAAATCTCATGCCCTCTTCTCGCTTCCAAAGTGGCTGCATGCAAAAGGTACACATGACCTGCGAGGTTGTCAACTTGACTACACCTGGAATTAGCTAAAACTCAAGTGGCTGGGTACACCTGGGAGGGTTTTTCTTTTTCTTTCTTTTTCCTTTTCTTTTTCCCTTCCTTCCTTCCTTCCTTCCTTCCTTTCTTTCTTTCTTTCTTCCTTGCTTGCTTTGGAGCCTGTCCTGGAACTTGGTCTATAGACCAGGCTAGCCTCAAACTCACAGAGATCTGCCTGTCTCTGCCTCCCGGGTTCTGGGATTAAAGGCGTGCGCCACCATCGTCCGGCTGGGAATTTGTTCTTAATGAAATCATTGTAAGTGGGAAGGTCCAATTTTAATCCGTATCCTTTGAGGTGGGAAGAGCCACCTTCCTTCTGGGCCACACCTTCTGGTGGAAGCCTCGATAAAGGATTTGGAGGAAGGAAACTCATTCTCTCTGCCTGTTTACCCTCACTCTTCACTGGCAAGTAGGCTTGGAAATCATTTCTTCAGGATTCTGGTGTAGCCAGGCGGTGGTGGTGCACACCTCTAATCCTAGCACTCAGGAGAAAGAGGCAGGTGGATCTCTATGAGTTCGAGGCCAGCCTGGTCTACAAGAGTTAGTTCCAGGACAGCTAGGACTATTACACAGAGAAACCCTGTGGATTCTGGTGTATACTAAAGACCAGGAGAGACATTCAGCCTGGATTCTTAGACTTTCTGTTGGTGGACAGTCATTGTTGAGCTAGCTGGATCCCAGTTTGTAAGACACTCTAATAAATAAATTCCATATATATATATATATATATATATATATATATATATATATTAAAAAGGCCTGAGCTAGGCAGTGGTGGCACACAGCTTTAATCCTAGCACTCAGGAGGCAGAGACAGGTGAATCTCTGTGTTCGAGGCCAACCTGGTCTACAAGAGCTAGTTCCAGGACAGGCTCCAAAGCTACAGAGAAACCCTGTCTCGAAAAACCAAAAATAAAATAAAAAAGGCCTGAAGACCTAGGTGAACACTGCATCTCAGTAACACATGGTGTGTTTAGAAATCTCAGAAACAAGTACCTTAGATCTGGTGATCAGTGTGTCTCCATGATGCTAAGAATCCTGCAAAGACTGTTGGGTAATAGGCGGATGCATAAATAGGATTACCCCGTTTATCCTTATGGCTGACCTCCCTGTGATCCAGATATTCAGCCATGTATGGTGTTCCCTCCTTGGTCTTCCTACCAGAGGCTTTTAGCTTGGAATTGAATCATGGGGAAACATTCCTACGGTACACACTGGAGGACACTCCACCACCAAACCCTTGGCTTAGACTCTTGAAAACACTGGTGTGTCTGTAACAGGGCCCCAGACCTCTGTAGGCCCCCAGATCTTTGTACTCCACCATGTAAGTGTTTTCTGTGCTCTAAAACTCAGCACATAGACAACACCACCTGCCAAAAATGAAAACCAAGACCTAATCCATCAAAGCCACAGTTCTGGGAAAGTCTCTAAATACACTAGCCTTGCTTTTCGGCTTCCCTAGCTCTGATTCTGGCTAACTTTTCTTGGTAACTGAACATGTCGACCCAGGACATGGTTTTTGTGCTTAAAAGCTCACCCTGAGGAGGGTTCAGGGCTACTCTGGAGTCCTGAATATCCAGTGTAGTTGCTGACTGGCTAATAAAGACTTGCTATTGGCTTAAGCCCATGTCTGAGCAGTCTCCTTTGGTAAATACCCCACAACAGTCGCCAAGCACAAGATGGGGGCGTCCCACCCCAGATAAAGTACGATGAGCCACTGCAGTCCTGTGCAGAGCCTAATTCCTGATCAGGTCTGGATAGACATGCGTAAAAAGCTACACAGTATACCCTGAGAATAAGTGAGGAGCTTGAGCACCAGTGTGTTTCAAGTGATTGTCCTGAACCGTTTTGTTTGTTTTTGTTTTTTAATAGATCTTTCTTTCTTTCTTTCTTTCTTTCTTTCTTTCTTTCTTTCTTTCTTGGTTTTCAAGACACGGTTTCTCTGTGTTGCTTTGGAGCCTGTCCTGGAACTAGCTCTTGTAGACCAGGCTGGCCTCGAATTCACAAAGATCCACCTGCTTCTGCCTCCCAAGTGCTGGGATTAAAGGCGTGCGCCACCATGGCCTGGCTGTTTTATCTATTTGTATTTTATATGTATGGGTGCTTTGCCTACAGTTATCTCTATGCCCCATGTGTGTGTCTGGTGCCAGCAGAGGCCAGAAAAGACCGTTGGAATTCCCAGGACCAGAATTACAGAAAGTTGCAGGCAGCTGTGTGGGTACTGGGACCCAAATCCCCATCTTCTGTAAGAGCAAGAGGAACTCTGAACTGTTGAGATATCTCTCCAACCCTCTGTCCAGAAACTTTTGAGTGACTTCTCCGGGGCATAGCCTGTGGCTATATTAGCAGTATTAATTAATTACGAAAGCAAACCACCAAGTATGAACCGTTCTGCGGACTGTGGAGTTCAGCAGGAGAGCACTTGCCTGGTATTGCTGAGGCCCGCGATTCCGCCTACAACTGCAAAAACAAAGAGACTCAATCTTGATCCTAGGTGAAAGGCGCAGAGGTACTGGTTTGCTCTGGTTTTGACTCTTCTGTAGATCTGATGCTTTCCACTTATAAGCTGAAGAGAGGTCTACGAAGATCTCTCAGTAGATATTAACGTGATCGACTCTGGGTACAAAGGTTGGATTGTTCCTTCTCGCTTACTCTGCTGACTGAACTCGAACAGGCACCATTCTGTTGTCATAATTATTTTTCCACAAAGAAAAAACTTAAAAAGAGGAGCAGTCAAGAGCCCTGACTGCTCTTCCAGACGACCTGGGTCTGGGTCCTAGCACCCACATGTCAGCTCACAGTCCTGGTACAAATATATGCAGGCAGGCAAAACACTCACAGACATAAAATAAAAATAAAGAAATCTTAGCCAGGTGTGTGTGGTCCATCCCTTTATTCCAGCACTGCAGAAGTACACCAGATCTCTGTAGGTTCAAGGCCAGCCTGGTCTACACAGTGAGTTACAGGACAGCCAGAGCTACATAGAGAGATCCTGTCTGAAAGGAAAGAAGAAAAAGAAGAGGAGGAGAAGAGGAAGAAGGAAAGGAGAAGGAGGAGGAGGAGGAGGAGGAGGGGCTGGAGAGATGGCTCAGAGTTTAAGAGCATTGCTTGCTCTTCCAAAGGTCCTGAGTTCAATTCCCAGCAACCACATAGTGGCTCACAACCATCTGTAATGAGATCTGGTGCCCTCTTCTGGCCTGCAGGTATAAACACAGACAGAATATTGTATACATAATAAATAAATATTAAAAATGTTTTTAAAAAAAAGAAGAGGAGAAGGAGAAGAGGAGTTGAAGTGTCTCAAGATCCGGCTTCAGAGATGGCTCAGCGGTTAAGAGTGCTTGTTGCTTTCACAGAGAATCTCTGGGTTCTATTCCCAGCACCCATGTTGTAGGCTGTTCCCAACAATCCATAGCTGCAGTTCCAGGGGATCCCACGCCTTCTCACCTCCACAGACACTATTCGTGTACATGGTGCACATACATACATGTAGGCAAAACACTTATGCATATAAAACAAATAAATAAATATTAGACAGAGAAGTTCAGGTACTGGAGAGATGGCTCAGTGGTTAAGGGCATTTGCTGTTCTTGCAGAGGACATAAGTTCAGTTACCAGGACCCACAAGGTGGCTTATAATCATCCATAGGCTCACAAAAGGTGCACATACATACAGGCAAAACACTCATACACATAAAATAAAATGAAATGGGGCTGGAGAGATGGCTCAGTGGTTAAGAGCACTGACTGCTCTTCCAGAGGACAAGGGTTCAATTCCCAGCAGCCACATGGCAGCTCACAACTGCCTGTAACTCCAGTTCCAGGGAATCGGTACCCTCACACAGACATGCGTGCAGGAAAAACACCAATACACTTAAAATAAAAGTAAATTTTTTTTTTTTTTGGTTTTTCGAGACAGGGTTTCTCTGTGGTTTTGGAGCCTGTCCTGGAACTAGCTCTTGTAGACCAGGCTGGTCTCGAACTCACAGAGATCCGCCTGCCTCTGCCTCCCGAGTGCTGGGATTAAAGGCGTGCGCCACCACTGCCCGGCTATAAAAGTAAATTATTAAAAAAATAAAAATAGAGCCAGGCAGTGGTGGTGCACGCTTTCAATCCTAGCACTCAGGAGGCAGAGGCAGGTGGATCTCTGTGAGTTCGAGGCCAGCCTGGTCTATAGAACAAATTCCAGGACAGGTTCCAAAGCTCCACAGAGAAACTCTGTCCTGAAAAACCAAAATTAATTAATTAACTAATCAATTAATTAATTAAATTTAAAAATAAAGATAAGTAAGTCTGATTTTTTTAATTAAATAAAAAGTTCAGGGTTATCCTCAACTACTTAGTGAATGTGAAGTTAGCCTGGGCTGCAGGAGACCCTGTCCCCAAAATAAATAAATAAACAAATGTAAAGCAAACAAAGGCAGAGTTGTTGAAGTATTTCTTCTTTGGAGCCCCCCACCCCCGTACTCTCAAAAGTTCTTTCTCATTTTTTTCTTAAAAACCTCTCTGGAAAAAAAAAAAAAAGGAGAATCGAGGCAGGCCAGGTGACACCAGCCTATAATACAACAGTAAAAGAACAGTAAAACAAAGCCTCCTACGTTTTCTAGAGCCTCCCGCTGTTTCTCCACCTCTCTGTACCCTTTCCCTAGCATACCACACCCAGAGGTTGCTTGATACCCTAGCTGTGAACCCCCGGAGGAAAAGCACCCCCACCCGGTTCTCGCCCAGCCCCTCCCCCACACTGTACTGACCGAGACGGACAGATGCAGGTGCTTCGGGAGGCAGGAGGTGGGTGTCTAGCATCCGGAGCCTAACTAATAGTCCTAACAGAGAATCTTCGTGGGATGCCGGGGTCAGATGTCCCTCCAGAATGGGAACCAGGATGCAGGCTGCTATTCCGGGGCTCTGATCAAACCGTTTATTTATAGCGCTGGGGGAGGGCTCCCAACACAGACAGCAGAGCGGCTGATCTGCTGCAATGTCACTGTTAACACTGCCACTGCAGACAGCCAGCACTTGCCATTGCCATCGCCGCAGAGGACAGAGGTCTCTCAGCTGCAGACCCCAGGGGCCGCTGGGCCCCGTGTCAGAGCCTGATGGGCAGCACCATGGAGCCCCCAGGGGGTGCGTACCTGCACTTGGGCGCTGTGACCTCCCCGGTAGGGACAGCCCGAGTGCTGCAGCTGGCCTTTGGCTGTACAACCTTCAGTTTGGTTGCTCACCGAGGTGGTTTTGGGGGTGTCCAGGGCACTTTCTGCATGGCTGCTTGGGGCTTCTGTTTTGCCCTCTCCGTCCTGGTAGTAGCCTGTGAGTTCACGAAGCTCCACAGCTGCCTGCGCCTTTCCTGGGGCAACTTCACAGCAGCCTTTGCCATGTTGGCGACTCTGCTGTGCGCCACGGCTGCGGTCATCTACCCTCTGTACTTCACCCGACTGGAGTGCCCACAGGAGCCTGCCGGATGCATGGCCAGAAACTTCCGCCTGGCAGCCAGCGTCTTCGCAGGACTCCTCTTCCTGGCCTATGCTGCTGAAGTGGCCCTGACGCGGGCACGGCCAGGTCAGGTAGCCAGCTACATGGCTACCGTGTCCGGACTCCTTAAGATCGTCCAGGCCTTTGTAGCGTGTATCATCTTTGGGGCACTTGTTCATGACAGTCGCTATGAGCGCTACGTGGCCACACAGTGGTGCGTGGCTGTCTACAGCCTGTGCTTCATGGCCACCGTGGCTGTGGTGGCCCTGAGTGTGATGGGACACACAGGGGGCCTGGGATGCCCATTTGACCGCCTCGTGGTTGTGTACACCTTCCTGGCCGTGCTCCTGTACCTCAGTGCCGCCGTCATCTGGCCCGTCTTCTGTTTTGACCCCAAGTACGGAGAGCCAGGACGGCCCCCCGACTGCCTCCGAGGCAGCTGCCCCTGGGACAGCCAGCTAGTGGTAGCTATTTTCACCTACGTCAACCTGCTCCTTTATATCGTCGACCTAGCCTACTCCCAGAGGATCCGTTTTGTGCCCGTCTTGTAGCCTGGCCCATCCATCGGGATCCTCTCTCTGGCTATCAAGATGAACTAAGACATGGGAGACAAGAGGGAGGTTGGGGGCTCAGGAAAGTCTGGCAGCGCTAAGAGAAGCAAAGAGGAAGGACAGAGGAGCAGGAAGCCTTGAGCAGGGACGAGGGATAGCTAATGGGCTCTCGTTCTTCCTGTCTCTGTCTCCATCTCTTGTCTATTTCTCAGGTTCCTGACTGTCCTTGGGTCTGGTGATAGTCGTGGTACCGTATGGGAACTTTTGGAGCAGAGGCGATTGTATTTCGTTTTACAGATGGGTACCGTGAAGCTGGAAGAACTTCAGAGGTGGGCAGGTATCAGTGTCTTGAGATAGTGCATAGCTGGGGTACTACCAGTTAGAACTCGGGCAGTTTCCTGAGGTCGAAATGGGTAAAAACCAAGCCAAGGACAGCAGCGTCCGGCCATTGGAAGGAACGCTGGAGCTGGAACCTTCTGTTTGTCTGAAGGGGAAGTTTCTAGAACCCCAGGAGTCTCCTTCAGGATGGTTGTGATCGTTTGTAGAGAAACCTGGCAGCAAGGATGGACCTCACCTGTGTCCAGGAGTATCCCAAGGGGCTCAGCCTTTTTTTTTTTTTTTTTAGTTTTTTGAGACAGGGTTTCTCTGTAGCTTTGGAGCCTGTCCTGGCACTAGCTCTTGTAGACCAGGCTGGTCTCGAACTCACAGAGATCCGCCTGCCTCTGCCTCCCGAGTGCTGGGATTAAAGGCGTGCGCCACCACCGCCCGGCTTCCTTTTTTTTTTTTTTTAACAGAGAAAAGACTGTGCTGTGGTTCTCAGGTGGCCTTATGTCAAAGGTCAACACCAGAATCACTGTGAAAAGAAGATGGAGCTTTTCCCCATACACCCAACGCAGACTGTGGCCCAGAAGCCTCTGCAGAGCCTACCATGGCAGGCTGGCTTGGTTGGCAGCATTGACTCACAGAGAAGAACCATCTTGGTGTAGCCACTGGGTCATGGAGCCTGGTCACAGGCCCTCCACTTAAGCATCTTGTTAGCCGGTTGCTCCTGAACGCCAGAACGTGCTGGCATCCTTCACTCTCGACTCAGCTTCTCCTGTGGAAGAGCCCGGACTGGATTAACCATGGGAAGCCCTTCAGTTCGTTAACTGACTGTCCCCCCGGTCCTCCAACAGGGAATAAAAGGTGAATGTTTAGACCTTGCCTTCTACCTTTGCTGAGTATCCACACAAGCCCACTCGAGTCTTAAGGGCTATGGTAGATCGCACCACTTAAGCAACCTCCTTTTTTTTTTTTTTTTTTTTTTTTTTTTTTTTTTTTTGGTTTTTCGAGACAGGGTTTCTCTGTGGTTTTGGAGACTGTCCTGGAACTAGCTCTTGTAGACCAGGCTGGTCTCGAACTCACAGAGATCCACCTGCCTCTGCCTCCCAAGTGCTGGGATTAAAGGCGTGCGCCACCACTGCCCGGCCTTAAGCAACCTCCTTGTTGCATACTCTGAGAAAAGGTCTAAACCAGGTCATTGAGAGGGAGGGGGAGTCCTTGGGGGTTCCCTGGATCCTGGGATAAAGGCAAGGTGTGGCCTTATCTGGGCCTTCTGAAAAGGGGGCCATTCAGGGTGACTCAGAAGACCAAACGCAAAGAAGGAAGGTCAATGTTGGCTCCTTCTCTTCATTCCTAGAGGCACCCAGAGCTCCATGCTGAGGTCTTCAGGGCCCAGATCAGAAGGGTAAAGGGACTGCTGTACTCTCTGGATGGTGGATCCAAGAGCAGTTAGACTCGGGCCTATGAGTCAGCCTTGTGTGGTACTGTGTGGTCCTTTCTGGAGAAGGAATATTTGGGTCAGCCAAAAACTGAGTTGGGACCAATGTCTTACTTGGATGGGCAAGCTTAGGTAGCTTCTGGGCCTGCAGGGGCCCTGAACGATGAAAGCATCGAACAACAGAAGGTCACATCATCAGGGAACAAAGCGATAAAGGAACACGACAGCCACGCACCTCCTGTCTAGAGGGAGACCCTCCTGCTTCTTCCTCTTTTCTTTTTTATTTATTATATTATACATGTATGATGGGGGACACCACAGTGTGTGCGTGGAGGTGAGAAGAAAACTTTGTGGACTTAGTTCTTCTACCATATGTGTTCGGGAGAACCAGCTCAGGTGGTCGAGTTGTTAGGCTTTCAAAGCAACTTAACAATGGCCTTTCTTGTTTTCCTTTTTCCCTTGAGATAGGGTTTCACAATGTAACCCAGGCTGGCCTGCCACTGGACATCCTCCTGCCTCTGCTTCCCTAGTGCTGGGATTACAGGTATGTGATACCTCACCAAGTTTCACTGGTTTTTCTTGGGGGGGGGTCCCCTTTCCTTTTTTCACTAGCTAAAATTCTGAAACATGGTATCTGTCTCTAAATCCCCAGTGTTCTTGCTGTTCAGTAGCCCTTCTGTTCCCAGCATCACATCCACCCTAAATTTCAGAGTTCCGGGGGGAAGGCAGAGGAGAAGAGGACTAAGAGGAAAACAGGAGAGACCCGTCTTGCTCACGCCTTTAATCCCAGCACTCAGGAGGCAGAGGCAGGAGGTTCTCTGAGTTCGAGGCCAGCCTGAACTACAGAGCAAGTTCTCTAGACTACAGAAGTGTCTTTCTTTGGAGGAAAGCATCCGTTTAAATTTTTTTAGTTTACTTTATGTGTATAACTATTTTTGCACATATACATGTACAGACTTGCATACCTGGTGACTGAGGAGTGCAAAGGAAACGTCAGATGCCCTTTAAAAGGAAATCTGGGTGGTGTTAGTTGCCTTATGGATGCTGGGAACACAATCCAGGTCCTCTGCAAGGGCCTGCAAGGGCAACAAATGTTCTTTTTATGTTTGTTTGTTTGTTGTTTTTGTTGTCATTGTTGTTGTTGTTGTTTTTCAAGATAGGGTTTCTCTGTAGCTTTGGAGCCTATTCTGGAACTTGCTCTGTAGACCAGGCTGGCCTCGAACTCACAGAGATCTGCCTGCCTCTGCTCCCCGAGTGCCAGGATTAAAGGCCTGTGCCACCACCACCGGGCGCAACAAATGTGCTGAGCCATCTCTCCAACCCTGGAAAGTCTGAATGAAACACGGAGCTGAGTTTGGAAAACCGAACTTCTAGGCTTTGTGCATAGGTTTGAGCTGTCAACTCGGCATAGTTGTTCCAGCCTTTTCTTAAGAGGGTGAGTGCCGAACCGGCCATCCAGACCTTACCACTGGGTAGTCTTCTAGTTTGGTGGGTGGTCATTATGAACAACAAGAAGGGATGAAAATCCAAACTTTGCAGGCTAGAGACTCCCTAATGATTTTGAAATTACTTTCTAAAGCAGTTTGTCTTCATCTAAGGCAACAAACACAACAGGAAAAAAAATAAGCAATGTCTAATGGGGGAGGAGGTGATGGGCGCCATACTTTGGTATGATGGGTCATGCATACTTTGGTAGAGTTTGGGGAACCCCAGACTGCTATGCAGCTTTGAGACCAGCAGATGGACCCTGAGCACCTCTGGGGGTTGTGGATGCCCAGAGCACAATATCCCTAAAACCCGTGGCTGGGCAGCTGGGGCACTATAGGAAGGAGGAGGTTCGGGAAGTAATGGGTCTGTGGCTGCAGCGGACGCCCAGCTTTCAAATGAACACTTGCAATGAGATAGAGGAGGGGATCCGTGACTTTTGGGGTACTGATCTGTATTCGCAACTACAACCCACTTCACTGAGGGAGCGGGGAGGCGTGTGGATGATGCAATGCACAAGGCTCCAGTTGCAGCTCTGGATTGGCTAGCTCCCGGAGGCCGCACCGCGCATTGGCTAAAATGGAGGGAGGGCGGGGCTGGTGGGCGTGGGTGCCGCGTGGCAGATACAGAGGACTCGGTACTCGCTGGTGTAGCTTAGCTCAGGTAGCTACGCTGAGGGTAGTGGGATTCCGGGCTGCGGCGATGGGACTTCTGTAATGAATGCTTCGGGGATAGGGCTTCTGGGACCCAAGCTGGAAGCGGACTCGGGACTTGGATGTTGAGGGTACTCTTGATTCCGGGGCCCTTCCCTACAATCTGTCGCTTCGTTTGCAGGTCCCTGAGCCCTTTTCAGAGGGGTCAGAACCTTCAGCTGCAGGCCAGGACTCCTGTCTCTGGTCAGCAAGTGGTTGTATTACGGGGTGTGGGGGAATTGAAACAACTCTTAGCTCGGGCAGCAGAGGAGTAACAAAAAATTAGGTAGGGGGATATGGGAGTGGGGGAGCACCTGGCTGCCGGGAGCGGCCAGACCTGGTTCTGCCCACCCAACTTCTTGCATTCCATCCAGTTTGCAGCTGCCCAGCAGGGTCGGAGTAGCTGTGAAGGTTGTGGGTGCTGGACCTCCGGACATGAGCGTGGGTTTCATCGGGGCAGGGCAACTGGCTTTTGCCCTAGCCAAGGGCTTCACAGCAGCAGGTAGATTCCTCTGGGGCCAGGGAGGGTGCTAACGTGGAGTGTCTGGGTTAGTGGCCTCAGTCTTTTGGGAACTGTCAGGCGCCATATGTTTGGGGTTGCTGTCCTAATGGGGGTGAGGAGTGTTTCTCTGCTGTCTCCTTTCTAAGGATGCAGGGCAGAGAGGCTAGAACCAGCCTTGAGGGAGGAATTCTGTCCCTTTCAGGTGTTCTGGCTGCTCACAAGATAATGGCCAGCTCCCCGGATATGGACCAATCCACGGTCTCTGCTCTCCGGGTAGGTGCCAGGTGGACGCAGATAGGAAGTCTGACTCTCTTACGGTTAGGGTCTAGTTACGGTTAGGGTCTAGGGTTAAGGGTGAGGGCCAGAGTGGGGAGCAGCTGGAGCCCCCCCCACACTCCAGTGGGAGAAGCAAACCTGCCATAAGGAATCTCCAGATGCTGCCTCCCTGCCCTGTCGTGAATGCAGCTGGTAGAAGAGGGTGTTGGTCTAGAATGGGATTGCCTAGGTAGGGGTTAAAGGAGCCTGCAGATGGCCAGGCAGCCCTGAGACCAGATAATGGACCAGGGGTGGTGGTGAGTACAGCTTCTGTTTGCTATGGCTCAGTCAGGATTGCAGGCCAAAGACGTGGGGGTCAGGCTCCTGGCTTGAGATCCCCATCCACCTCTGGAAGGTAGGCAGCTGCAGAGACCGCAGCCATTGTAGCCTCATGTAGGATGGGCTGAGCTGCGGTTTAGAAGGCTTTTTGGCTTCAAAGGGGAACATTCCAGAGCCTAGTGCCTTTTCCATGTCTGGGTAAGGACAGCTGAGTGGGTTTTGACCCCCAACCCAGCTGGCACCACAGCCCAGCAGCCTTTGGGCTTCTCTCGGCTCAAGGCTCTCGGCTTTGTGGGTAGACAGCCCATGAGGCAAGCTGAGTCCCCTTGCATTCCTGCAGAGGATAGGGGTGAACCTGACATCCCGCAACAAAGAGACAGTGCACCACAGCCCAGCAGCCTTTGGGCTTCTCTCGGCTCAGGGCTCTCGGCTTTGTGGGTAGACAGCCCATGAGGCAAGCTGAGTCCCCTTGCATTCCTGCAGAGGATAGGGGTGAACCTGACATCCCACAACAAAGAGACAGTGCACCACAGCGATGTGCTCTTCCTGGCGGTGAAGCCACACATCATCCCCTTCATCCTGGACGAGATCGGTGCTAACATCGAGGACAGGCACATTGTGGTGTCCTGTGCGGCAGGTGTCACCATCAGCTCCATTGAAAAGGTGGGTGCCATCGACCCCGGCTCCATCGGGCTTTGGGGAGGGTGTGGTCGGGAGCTCTGCTCTGCGGGTCTGGCTTCTTTACCTGCTCACAGGGCATAGCAGCCCAGGCCACAGCAAGACCTCGGGAAATGTTCAGCTGAGGAAGCAGGTCCACACTTGCTTCCATGCCTGGGGTGAGCGCAGATAGCCAAGGCCAGAGTAAGAGAGCTGGTTTCTCTTCCAGAAGCTGACAGCGTTCCAGCCAGCTCCCAAAGTCATTCGCTGTATGACCAACACCCCAGTGGTGGTGAGGGAGGGTGTCACTGTGTATGCCACAGGCACTCACGCTCAGGTGGAGGATGGCAGGCTCGTGGAGCAGCTGATGAGCAGTGTGGGCTTCTGTACCGAGGTGGAGGAAGATCTCATCGATGCTGTCACCGGGCTCAGTGGCAGTGGCCCTGCCTATGTGAGAACTGGACAGATGGGGGGGTGGTCGGGGCTGTGGGCGGTTTCCAGGGCCTCTGTGTACCTCTGTGTCTGCTGAGCCCTGTTCTGGGTCCCAGAGAAGAGGAAGGGCAGTGGCTGAGAATGCATCTCCCCACAGGCTTTCACGGCCCTGGATGCTCTTGCTGACGGTGGTGTGAAAATGGGGCTTCCAAGGCGCCTGGCTGTCCGCCTGGGGGCCCAGGCCCTCCTGGTCAGTGTTTTGAAATACTTGTGGGAGGTGTTTCTTACTAAATCCAAAATTGGTGTCCTGGGGACATATGAGTGGGGAGTTAGCAGTGCTTTGGTGGCTGAGGGCTGTACTTTGTAGAAGCAGGTAATCAGGGGCCCGACTGCCATATGCCCCTTTCTTGTCACAGGGGGCAGCTAAGATGCTTTTGGACTCAGAACAGCATCCAGGCCAGCTCAAGGACAATGTCTGCTCTCCCGGTGGGGCCACCATCCATGCTTTGCATGTCCTGGAGAGTGGGGGCTTCCGCTCCCTGCTTATTAATGCTGTGGAGGCCTCCTGCATCCGCACGCGGTAGGTCCTGCTATCGCCCACTCCCCAGCCACCTGCTCCACACACCAGAATCCTTGCTTCAGGGGTTTTAGTGGAGTTAATCACTTAGCCGATACCTCTGAGCCCTGGCCTGGCCATGAGCAGGATTTTGGACGTTTCAAGGTTCCTTGGGTCACAAAAAGCAACGCCTCTAGCTCCCTTCCATTGCTCTGTGAGAAAGGGTCTGTAGACCTCTGGTCCTGCAATACAACCTCTGTTCAGTTTCACTATCATAGCGAAGGGGCTAGGCTAGAAGGGTGGCTGGGAAGGTTAGGTGGCCTGGCCCAGCACCTTCTTCATGGCTTTCCCAGGCTAAGTGAGTTAGCTAAGCCGGCAGCATGTTGGCAGAAGGAGCCTGGTGAGAGCTGAATGAAATGCGCCTGGGTTTTCTCAGTTGGCGTAAGGTAGAACCGAGGCTGGGAACCACAGTCCTGTTCATGTCTACAGGGCAAGCCAGCAGTGCCTTCCTGGCCAGTGTCCACCTTCCAGCACAAATGCCTAGAAAAGTCCGAGTTGCTACAGCAAGGCTTAGACGTGGGACCTAGCCACCTAGCACGGCCCATAGAGGAAACAGGAGAAACAAGATCCTGCCCCAAGATAGGCAGTGAAAGTTTAGGGCTAAGAGTTCTGAGTGATCTTGATGGCTTGATGTTGTAGCCAGGGTGACCCTGAGTCACTGAATGGTGTGAGACATGGTTGTACAGCTGTATAACAGATAGGGGGGTTGCAGGTGTAAAAGGCCCAGGGATGGGGTCCCACTGGGCACTGCCCACTGAAGATGCTGCTTCACCGTCCTTTCTGAGAAAGGCAGACCCAGTGTCCCCTTGCTTTTCTAGGGAGCTGCAGACCATGGCTGACCAGGAAACTGTCTCCCCTGCTGCTATCAAAAAGACTGTACTGGACAAGGTGAAGCTGGAGTCCTCTGCTGGGGCCTCTCTGTCTTCTTCTGGCCATATTAAGCCACTGCCCTTCAGCCAGGCCCCAGCAGGCAAGGAATGATTCACCTGCCAGTACTCCTCCCTTCTCTACTTTCTTTGTTTCTTTTCTTTTCTTTGTTTTTTGAAACAGGGTTTCTCTGTGTAGCCCTGGCTTAGAACTCTCTCTGTAGACCAGGCTGGGCTAGGATTCACAGGTTTTTTGTTTGTCTGTTTGTTGCTGTTATTTAAGCAGGGTTTTTGCTACATAGTCCACATTAGCTTTGGATTCTCCATCCTCCACTCTAGTTTCCCAAGTTCTGGGATTATGGGTGAATGTCAATATGCCAGGCTCCTTTTTAAGATAGTGGCTTGATGCGTTGCCTAGACAAGACTCAGACTTCTGGGCTCGGATCAATGCTGCATCAGCCTGGGCTCGGAGCACGCTCCCGTGTCAACCTGGGCTCAGAGCACGCTCCTGCGGCAGCCTGGGCTCGGACACGTTCCCGCGTCAGCCTGGGTTCGGAGCATGCTCCCGTGTCAGCCGCCTCCAGGCAGATCACTGGGCTGACCCACGTCTTCAGTTTCTGCTCTGGGGCTCTCTAGCTCAAAACCACACAGAATATCCCCAGAGCAGGTGCTTGCTCACAGCCAGGTCAGCCCAAGGGTCCGCCAGGAAGCGGAACATCACTGGGGACCTCCCCCTCTTCAGTTTCCTCTGGAGCTTAGTTAGGTCTGTGGGGTCTTCACGCTCCCTTGCCCAAGGTCGGCTGGGTTAGCGTGGACCCCTTCCTGTGACCCACTTACATGTGGTTGCCTGTCCTTTCTGGGAAGACTGCCTAGTCCCAGACATCCTGTACCTCCTTCTGGGGACTTCACCCCCTACCAAGGATCCCAATAGGCAAAGGGAAAGGGACTTCTCAGGTAGCTCATGAGGCCTTCACTTGTTCCCGAACTAACTCACCAAATACTGTTACTTCTCTTCCTATGCTTTCAGTTGAATAATAATAATAAAAAAAAAATCCCAAACACTCCCATTTACCTGTTTGTCACCTGTGGAGCGAGGCTTGCCCGGATAGCGGGGTGTAATGCCGAGGGAGGAGCCAGTAACACAGGTCCCATAAAGCTGACTACGGCCAGACTCCCATAGGGCAGAGGGCTACAGAGCTTCAATGCCTCTGTCATGACAAAACTGCCTGAAGGCTGGCACCACAGCGGGGCTTGGCACACTGACTTGGTGAGGGGCATCAACCTCTTCAGTCCCTACTCCTTAGCTTTCCAGGGAGAGATGTCTTTGCTGGTGGATCCAGGCTGTGCAAGGCCAAGTTCCTGGTGAGGAGGAAACCTTTGAAGGAAGTATCATAATTCTCCAGATGGACAGAATCAAGGTGACATGCATACATATGTACAGAAGTGGTAAGGAGCCTCTGCCTCCTGAGTGCTGGGATGAGAAACACTCACTGAAGCACGTGAGGCAGAGGCAGGAGGATCTCTGAGTTCGAGGCCAGCCTGGTCTACAGAGCGAGTTCCAGGACAGCCAGGGCTACACAGAGAAACCCTGTCTTGAAAATAAAATAACAACAACAGAAATCTGTTGTTGCTACAACTCCAAAAGCTGGTATATAAGGGCTGTGTGTGGCCTTGACTACGCTACAGGGAGGGGAGTCAGTCTAAATATTTTCACACAAGATCAATGTTTGACCAGGTGGTGGTGGCGCATGCCTTTAATCCCAGCACTGGGGAAGCAGAGGCAGGCGGATCTCTGTGAGTTCGAGGCCAGCCTGGTCTACAAGAGTTAGTTCCAGGACAAAAACCAAAAAAAAGAACTACGGAGAAACCCTGTTTTGAAAAAAAATTAACATTTGAATTAGTGAACAAACAAGTAAACAAAAGCACATCAAAATTAGTAGACTTTTGGCTGAGTGGTGGTGGTACACACCTTTAACAGAGACAGACCAGTCTCTGAGTTTGAGGACAGCTAGGTCTATAGATTGAGTTCCAGGACCGATAGGGCTACAACAGAGAAACCCTGTTTTGAAAAACCCAAAATAAATAAAATAATAAAATAAATTAGTAGACTTTGATGAAAAGAACACATTTTAGGGCTAGAGAAATGACTCAGCAGGTAAGAGGACCCCTGGGTCACCTCCTGGAGTGTCCTCGCTACAAGTCCCAAAGAATCACACAGAGGTCTACATCAATTATAAACTGGTTGGCCCAGTATCTCAGGCTTTTCTTATTAACTAATTCTTATAACTTATATTAGCCCACAATTCTTGTCTACGTTGACCACATGGGTTGGTACATTTTTTGGCAAGGCAGTCACATCTTGCTTCCTCTGTGGCTGGGTCACTACTGGAGACTGGATCTTCCCTCTTCCCAGAATTATTTATTTATTTATTTATTTATTTATTTATTTATTTATTTATTATGTATACAATATTCTGTCTGTGTGTATTCCTGCAGGCCAGAAGAGGGCACCAGACCCCTTTACAGATGGTTGTGAGCCACCATGTGGTTGCTGGGAATTGAACTCAGGACCTTTGGAAGAGCAGGCAATGCTCTTAACCTCTGAGCCATCTCTCCAGCCCTTCCCAGAATTCTTGTTGCCACGCCCCACCTCTATTTCCTGCCTGGCTACTGGACAATCACCATTTTATTAATAATAATACAAGTGACAAAATAAAAGGCCATTGTCCCACAGCACCTCCCCCCTTTTTTAAAACAAGAACTCTGAATCTAATATCCTTTTTTAGCTTTTTTCCCCCTGACCATTACCCAGAACAACTTGTAACCAACATTCTAAACAAAGGAAAATATCCATAGTCCATTTTTTGGGAATGTGGGTGTAGTTTTCCAGGATACTTCCTGCTGATTGGGGGAGCCTGATGCTTGATTTTTCTCCTAAGCCTACAGATATTTTTAAACACACACTAAACCATTTAGAGGTTTTCTTCTTTGAATCTATCTTTACTGACTATCACTCTCTTTTTCTGACCACATGAGTCTTTAATTTGCTAAGCAATATAGCTAGGATTAAAGCCGTGGCTTTGATGGCTGGATCCAGCCCATTCTTTAGCTTTCTGAGAGTCCAGCCTCATGGCAGAAGTACCAGCAGGAGCCATGTTTATTGCCACAACTCTATGGCATTTTAAGGTTCCTGCCACCTCCCAAAAGCATGCAGTCAGCTTTTCATCAACAGCATTTAAGTGTTTTGTGTCATGACCTCTTAAAAGAGCTGCAGGGTTTTGCAGCCAATGCTGTGTCAGGAAGCCTCTCTTAAATGAGAGCACTTGCCTCTAGCAAGCAGTCTACTCAAGAAAGTGCTGCTATCAATAAGCCATGCTTTACTCTGTTGACTGAGGTTTCTGTCCTGCCTGGTTCCCACAGTCATTAAGTCCCAAAGAATCACACAGAGGTCTATATTATAAACTCATTGGCCCAGTATCTCAGGCTCCTCTTATTAACTAATTCTTATAACTTATATTAGGCCATAATTCTTATTTCTCTTAGCCACGTGGCTTTTCGGCGAGGCAGTCACATCTTACTGTCTTGCTTCCTCTGCAGCTGGGTCACGACTGCAGACTGAATCTTCCCTCTTCCCAGAATTCTCGTTGCCCAGCCTCTACTTCCTGCCTGGCTACTGACCAATCAGCATTTTATTAAAAATAATACAAGTGATAGGGCACAGACCATTGTCCCACAACACTCATACATATAAACATTTAAAAATGTATTTAAAAAATTAATAAATGGACTGGACAGTTGTGGTACATGCTTTTTGTTGTTGCTTTTGGTTTTGAGTAAGGGTTTCTCTGTAGCTTTGGAGCCTGACCAGGCTGGCCCCTCAAGCACAGAAATCTGCCTGCCTCTGCTTCCTGAGTGCTGGGATTAAAGGTGTGCACCTGGTACAACAGACCTTTTTACAGAGGCCGTGAATGCTCATGTTTCTCTAAATAGAAGCCACTGACCATGGAGCTGGGAAGATGAGATCCCCACCTCAAAAGGTGATATATGCATTCTTCGGGGAGCCTGAGAGTTGACTGGGAGCACAGGTGAGCCAGAGGCTTCCCGTGCAGCGGAGAGCGGGCTGCTCAGAGGAAAGATGTCTTTCAGGGGGCTTCGTATCAGCATCTCACTCCCTTTTCCTAGTTTCCCACAAACAGCTCAGAAAGAACCAAGACTGGTTGAGACAACTGAGAGGGTTGGAAGACAAAATCCAGCTGTGGTAAGAAACAGCGCTGGAGGCATGGGGGACCAGGAGGTTTGAGCCACTGCCCAAGAGCTGGTTGTACTGAAACTGTGTGGCAGATGGGTTGCCTGGAAACGAAACTTCTTGAAGTACCATTCTGTAAAAGAGAGCTTTGTTTGAAAGACTCGTGCAGCCAACCTACTGAACCTCTCTGTTCTCTATTCTCCACCACCATTCCCAGGACAAGTATGCTGAGCCCGTGTGGGGAGCCAGGCGAGGGTTCCTGAGTGGGTAGATTTACATGGTGAGGCAGCTCTGCCCTTCACCAGTGACAGGCTACAGTTATATGCTCCTGGGGTCTTGCTTCAATATGGATTCTAGTGTTCCTCAGGCCTCCCTGCATGAATATAAGCACATTAGTTACCGCTCTATAGAACCCTGCCGGCCCCAAGGAAGAGTCTAGAGAGTGGATCACCTCCTGGAGTGTTCCCCTCGCCATGGGATGAGTGGCTTGACATGAAGAACCAGCCTCAGGGTTAACCCCGATCCCAGGGTTCTCCACCCTCAAGAAGCAGCTCCACACCGCAACCCCACTGACTCCAGAAGACTTCATCCCTGATTATTTCCTGTAACACGTGTGGCCCTGGGTGTGTACATGCCCACACTTTGTAACAAGGCGAGGTTCCTATGGATGCTGAGCAAGGACGGGGGAGCAAGGCTCCCTGAAAGTGGAAGGAAAGATGATTCTGATGTGTGATTCTAAGTCAGACCGAACGCTGCAAGGACCAGGATGTAAAGGGACTGGGAACGTGACTGGGAATCAGCCCAGCAGCTGCCACCCTTCAGAGGCCACCCCAGGACCCCATAGCACGTACTGACTAAGGGTACTTGAGCAGGTGACACAAGGGCAAGGAGCATCAAATGAAAGAACAAGTCCTGATGCCAACCGGCACATCCTCCCGGGCTGCCCTTGACTTGGTATTTTCCTAGCCCAATACTACTATAATCCGATATTTCTCTCCCATCTGCCTGTTCCCAACTACTCAGCTGCTGTTTCCCAAACAATTGACTCAAAGGCTTATAGGAATTATCAATACCCAGCCAATAGTTCAGGCTTATTACTAACTAGCTGTTACCGGTTTTTTTTTTTTTTTGATTTTCCAAGACAGGGTTTCTCTGTAGTTTATGGAGTCTGTCCTGAAACTAGCTCTTGTAGACCAGGCTGGCCTCGAACTCATTAACCCATATTCCTTATTTATGCTCTACCACATGATATTAGCATGGCACATTCATGTCCTGCTTCCTGTGTCTGGCTGGCGACTCCTGACTCCACCCTTCTCCTTCCCATCATCCTTGGTTGGTCGCTCCGCCTATACTTCCTGCCTGGCTGCTGGCCAATCAGCGTTTTATTAAGCCAATGGGAGAGACAAATCTTCACAGTATACAAGAGGATTATTCCACAGCACACTACACCCACCCTTCCAGTCCCTCTCAGCAGGGTGGGGGAGTGGCTCAGGGGCTCCCTGGAACCAGCACTCAGTGATGAAGATGAAGATACTGAACACAAGGATGCACTAGGCCTCTCCTCTGACCTAATATTTGCTTGTATCTGTGTGTGTGTGTGTGTGTGTTGTGGATGTGGTCCAGTGATAGTTGTGGGTGTGGTCCACAGATAGAGCATTTGTCTAGCATTGCCTCATACCCTGGGTTTAACCCCTAACATTGGTAGGGAAAAGCTTGAGAAGTTTGCATGCCTAGAATCCCAGTTCTTTTCTTAAGATTTATTATATATATAATATATTACATATATATTATTCTGCATGTATATATGCATTCAGGCCAGAAGGGGGCACCAGATCTTATTACAGATGGTTGTGAGCCACCATGTGGTTGTTGGGAATTGAACTCAGGATATCTGGAAAAACAGCCAGTGCTCTTAACCTCTGAGCCACCTCTCCAGCCCCTGTTGTTTTTTTTCAAGACAGGATTTCTGTGTAGCCCTGGCTGTCCTGGAACCTGCTTTGTAGTCCATGATGGTCTCTGCCTCCTGAGTACTAGCATTAAAGGTGTGCACCACCATGGCCCAGAAAGTCCCAGTAACTCTTGGGTCCAAGAGTTCCAAGCTAATCTGAGCAACAGAGTGGAACTCATCCTCATAAATAAAGACACTAACAAGGAGGGCATGGAAGCTCAGGCCTATAACCCCAGCACGGAGGCTGGAGCAGGAGGGTTGCTGCTGAGTTTAAACCAGCCTGGGCTACAGAGTGAAACTCCATCTTACAAGCACGACAAAAACAAGGGGAAGGAGGGTGGAGATAAAGAACAGAAACTCCGAGGCATGAGGAGTAATTCCACGTTCACAGAAGCCCTGTACTCTGAGACTCTAGCTACACCCAGCGAGAGATAAAGACCCCCTACACACTCCCCAAAGAAATACCACATTAAGAACAACTTTTAGCCCTACAGTTCAGATGGGGTCAATAAATTGAGGTGCGGGATTCCAAAATAAATAAATAAATAAATAATAATAATAAGTTTCTTGAAGCTGGCAGAACGGACTAGAGGATCCTGGGTTAGCTTCTGCCGTACCTTCATCCGTTACTCAGTGGCAGTGAATCATGACGAACACACACAAACCCATCGCCAGCCCTCTTGACCCTTTTTCCTCGTCACCCGCCTTTCAGGATGAATCATCTTCCCAGGCTTTCCACCTGAGAAGGGAGGGCCAAGCAGAAAGTTCTGAAACTGGAATGAAAACTTGATCTCTCCCATTATCCTTCTTTTCCCCTTTTATTTTCACTTCATTCTCCGGGATTATCAACAGCAGGGGGAAGTTTCTGCACAGGAAGAGTAGCGGCAGAATGCACCGGAAGCAGTTGTAGCTGGGGGTGGGGGGACGGGTGCTGGGGAGGTGCACAACTCTTAATGACAGAGCATGCATGTACCCAAAGAGATGCTGCACGGCTGCAGGTGAAGTCCCTAGCACTGTGTGGAGATGAGGATCACCCGTGAGCATCCTCCGGGGCCCAGTGCCATCTTGGAGCATTTTGGGAACATGGGCTGGGGTCTGGACTGTGCCCCTCAACAGCTGCGTCCTTTCCAGCTCTCTGACCCATGCAGAACCGAGAGGACACCGCTGCAGAATAGGGTAAGAAATTACACCACTGTGTCCCACCATCAAAACAGGACCCCGCGTGGTGGCGCTCGTAGAGGCAGGAGCATCGCCCGGAATTCAAAGCCAGTCTGTGTCCCTGTACAACGAAACCTGTATCCAAGTAGAAAAAAAAAAACAAAAACAAACAAAACCGAAAATACCCACGCAGGTTCTGTCCTTTAGACCTCGGCCTGGGCTGGCGTGGAGATCTGCAGGGAGCGTGAGCCGTCAGCGTCCGGGTCCGCGACAAAACCTGACCCGGCAGGAGCTCGCTCCGCCGGGCGAGCCCCGAAACCAGTCCCGCGAGACGTCGCCTGGGCGCGGCGCGTTGCCAAGGACGACGGCGCGGGGCTGCGCAGGCGCGCTGGGGGCGCGCTCGCCTCGCGGGTCGCCGCCGCGCCTTTCCCTTTAAGCTCGGGCCAGCCGCGTCGCCGCTTCATGAATGGAGCCCACGTGACCAAACATCATGTGACGTCTGAGGAGCGGCGGCGGCGACGGCGGATTCTGAGCCCGGTCCGGCCCGGCCTTCCTAGCGCGCTCGGCCCGGCCCGCGCGAGCGCCCAGTCCCCCTACGCCCCCGGCCCGGACCCCTCCACGCCCGCCCCAGCCCCGCGCAGCCCCGGAGCGCGCGCGCGCGGCCCCGCCCCAGCCCCGCCTTGGCCCGCCCGGGCCCCGCAGTGTGGTGAGTGCGCGCGGGGCTGGGGCGGGCGGCGGGGCCTGGCCTCGGGGTTGCGGCGCACCCCACGGCGGCGGCGCGTGCCTCGGTTTCTCCGCCGGCCCGAAGCCGGCTGGCTCTTCGCCGGTGCCACCCGGGAGCTGGTGGACCGGGCGAGGGCGAGACTGGGAGCGGGCGTGCTCGCGGCGGACCCCGGGTGCCCCGCGGGGGGCGCGATTGCAGGGCGAGGTCCGCGCGTCTGGCCTCGGGTCAGCGCGGTGGCTCGCACCGAGCTGCTGACTCATCAGGTGTCCGTCGGCTTCCGAGCGGGCGGGGTCGCGCGGGGTGGCGGGGAGACCCTGCTGAGCGGCTTGGGCTCGCCACGCGCGTGCGAGCCCAGCGGAGACGTGCTGAGTCATCAGCATGAGGTCACTCGGTGCTCCTGCTGACGCTGGGCCGGGGCGGGGGGCCCAGGCCCCGCTATCGGGCCGTCTGAGCGGGAGGCAGGGCTAGATCCGGGCGGCGAAGGTCGGGCCAGGATCCGGGGTCGCGTTTAAGTTTGACGGACCTGTGAGTTGGAGGCAGAGGCCGAGGCATTGCAGGGGCGCGCCGCAGGTTACTCCCGCGGTGGAAGGTAAAGCCCCAGGCTTACGCATCCCTCCAAGGCTCTTGGGCTCCCGGTCCAGGTCCCACGCCTGGTCCAGTTCCCCAAACTGGGAGACCGGTCGGAGTACGCCGAGGGGAGGAGCTTAGGTGGGCCGAGCCTGCTTGTCTGAGAAGGAGGCTTTCCTTCTGAGTGACCCTGACTGAGTCGGCCCCGGACGGAAAAGCCTGGGAGCCAGGGGAGAAGAAGGGTGTGTGGCTGGAAGGAAGCCGGGGCAGCTCTGCCAGCTAAGGGAGGAAAGGGTGGATCTAGTAGCCGGTGGGAGTTTTCAGGTGCAAGCATGGAGCGGAGAATGTAGTTCTCATTTACCTCTATGTTAACCCTGTCAGAAGAGTTTGGGGTCCCACTGTTGCCTGAAGTTGGGGAAAAAGTGTGTGCCCTGTTGGGTGTCTGACCTGATGGCTGCGAAGTCTTGGGAAGTGACAGCCTGTGTGGGGTGTGGCCTCCACCTTTGCATGAATGTGTGGATATTTACGGTCTTCTCCGTACTGCTTTCCTTGCCCCTGGGTGTCATGGCTAGCTGAAGTTGACCTTGTGGATTGTGCTTAGGGCTGTCCCCTCAAACACTTACCACACCGAGCTCCGAGGCTGTTTGTAGGTACCAGCTGTTTTCATTTAGGGGTGGGACTTTATGGCCTATGAAAATTCCAGGTCTCAGAAAGGTGTTTAAGCTTTGGAGTCACCGTGCTTCTGTGGACGCAAAGTTTGAAGTTCTTTTCCAATAATGTCAGTATCTGAAGGAGGAGAGACCTAAGTTCATGTCTCTTGAACTGGAGTTTGCAGGCAAGGTTGAGCAAGGGTCGGTGTCTTGCCTGAGTCTGATGTTCAGATTGTCCAGTTGTTAGCCTGAGTGGGTGGCCCCAGTCCCATGGTGCCTTGTGATTATCCATAGCTGTCAGTATTAGGAGGAGGGCGGAGTTGGGGGGGGCAGCTGGTCTTGACCGACTTCTCTGAGCTTCCTCAGGCTCTCCAAAGCGCTCTCTGAACTACCCCCCAGCACAGCTGTCCCCCAAAACTGTCTGCCTAATCACTGTGTGAGCCTAGGTTGGCAGAAGCCAGGCAGGCAGCTGGAAGCACTGGCTTTGCTGAGGCTTGCTGCTCCCCCTTAAGCGTACATATGAGTATACCATGCACGTTTGCGCGCGTGCACACACACACCTTTGATCGGGAGGCAGTTGGCTGTACTTGTGCTGAGTTCAGGCCTTCAGTAGAGGGTAAAATCTGTTGAGGAGGCACTTTTCAGCTCCCAGCCACCACACTCTGCACTTTTCTGTGCAATCGCAGGAAGTTGCTGTTTTGAGCTGTGAGGGGAGCTCCTACTAGGGCTGTCTCTCCCACCTCTGCTTGCGCTCCTGGTGTGGGTCTGGGACCAGCCTGTAAGAAAGGCTGATGCCCTTCAGACCTCCAGTTCTGGCTTCCCTCTTTCTCTTTGATCTGACAGGACTCTTGTCTTTGAAAATGCTCTTAATCTGGTCCTGGAGAGAAGGTCCTCTGCGTAATATTCGCATGTAGCCACACCTCCTGTGCAAGACCAGGAGTGGCAGGGCCTCTGCCTCCTAGCTCACACGCTGGTTCTCTTGAGAAGTGTAAGGCGCACCCCACCCCGTACCCCCAGCACATTGTTGCCCGAGGTGCTTACAGCCTCCTCTGAAAGAGACTGCAGCCACCTCACCTGCAGTCCCTTCCCACTTCCCTGCTTCCAACCTGGAAAGGGGAGGAGGTCGCTTTACCCGTGGGACCGATAGGTGCTGGACTAAGCGGGGATTCCCAGCCTGGGTGTACACAACTGTTCTTGGCAAGGCTTTAGAAAGCTGAGCAGAGAGTGAGAGCCAGAGGGGAGGCTGACTGTAGGAGGTAGCTGTTTTGCTTTTGTTCCCTGGCCCTGTGGTCACTGACCCTAGGCAGAGAGCCAGAGACTAGCCGGTGACCCAAAAGGGCTAACTCTTGCCTGCTTCCAGCCAGCAGTGCCCTCCCCTCTGCCCATTGTGGGGCCCTTGTGAAACGCACAGTGTCGGGTGGGGCAGGAGCACAGGATGCTGCAACCAAGCCACAGGATGGTTACTCCATCTGTAGAGGAGGTGGACAGGGAGGACTGGAGGGCCTGGGCTCAGCTCCTCCCAGCTGGACTGCCTGCTACCTGGAAGGTGAGAGGGTTCCCAGTCAGCAGTTAGAGCAAACCTGGTTGGTCCTCTGCCAAAAGGAGGCAGGAAGCAGCCTCCTAAGTCCTAGAGGGAGAAAGGACTTTCTTTTGTCCTCAGGGTCAGCTTAGGGAAGCATGTGTGGGAAGTAGGACCCTGGAGTACAGGTTCCCGGACTGACCCTTGCCTGCTCTTGGTCCCAGTAGTGGGTCTCCTGGGGGACTGTTGGCTGGCCTCAAGAACGGGAGAACCACTCAGGAAGAGAGGGAGGCGATGTGCTGAGTCAGCGTGAGTCGCCAGGAACAGCGCGCCCCGGGGCAGCACTGGGGTTATTTTTAAAGCTCAGCTTCCTTCTAGGCTTGCCCCTCCTGCAGCCCAGACCTTCTAATCTCGCTCTGCTCCTTTTGTCTTTTGCTTTCACACCGCGGGTTCTTCCCTGGGTAAGACCTCCTGATCTCCCCGCTGGCTCTCTAGGGAAGGGCCTTCAGAAGCAGCCCGGCTCAGGAAAAGCAAGGTGCCAGGGCTGTCCTCAGGTCAGGTGAGGGGCAAAGTTCTGTGGGCTGAGCACTGGACAACAAACTTCCTGTTGGGGTGTGAAAGGAGTCTACAGGGTCCTGACCACTGCTCCATGTCTTACAGAGTGCCTGCTCATTGTGCCCCCGGGTTATGACGACCCCCAATAAAGGAAACAAGGCCTTAAAGGTGAGTGGAGACGCTGGGTTTCGGGGGTGGCGGGGGGTAGCAAGCTTTCCTGCTCTGCTGTGACCCCGGGTGCTGTTCCGCTCCAGGTGAAGCGGGAGCCAGGAGAGAATGGCACCAGCCTGACCGACGAGGAGCTGGTGACCATGTCGGTGCGAGAGTTAAACCAGCACCTGCGAGGCCTATCCAAGGAAGAGATCATCCAGCTGAAGCAGCGCCGGCGCACACTCAAGAACCGCGGCTACGCGGCTAGCTGCCGAGTGAAGCGGGTGACGCAGAAGGAGGAGCTGGAGAAGCAGAAGGCGGAGCTGCAGCAGGAGGTGGAGAAGCTGGCCTCTGAAAACGCCAGCATGAAGCTGGAGCTTGACGCGCTGCGCTCCAAGTACGAGGCCCTGCAGAACTTTGCCAGGACCGTGGCCCGCAGCCCTGTGGCCCCAGCTCGGGGTCCGCTTGCTGCTGGCCTGGGGCCCTTGGTCCCTGGCAAGGTAGCTGCCACCAGCGTCATCACGATAGTAAAGTCCAAGACAGATGCGCGGTCATAGGGACACGTGCAGTTGCCAGGCAGGTCTTTAAGGGGCCACTAAGTGCGTGGCAAAATTGGCAGCCCTGTCCCTCTTCCTTTCCTTTTCCTGTCTCTTCTCTCCCTTCCCCTTTTTCTTCCCTGCAAAGCACAACCTGCACCCAGGGGCGTTGGGCTGAGCCCCCTTGATATCATCCTTGTCGTCACGCGTGTGTTTTGTACGTTGGGATTGGTCAGTTCAACAGTGATGTTGGGTTGCCCCTAACCCCTTTGTACCAAGGCCATGCAGGCTAGGAGTCCAGAGTGGGCACCGTGGGAATGGACAAGAGTACAAGTGGGCCGGTGTACTGGCTTAGGTCTGCCCTTCCTCTCTGGTGGCTGCAGGGGGACTTTAGAGCTCTCTCTTCAGATTCCAGTGGGCCTCTCAGCTTGATCCAGAAAGGGAGAGATGGCTCTGTCCTGAAAAGTGGTTATGTCTTGAAGGCCCTGGATGAGTAGGGCCACCAGCCCTGGCACTGGGGCAGGAACCATGGTGCTGGAGCCTGGCACAGTGCACTGGATAAGACCAAATCGCCGGTTATAAGTGTGGGTGGCCGGTGTGTCAGTGTGTCCTGCGGTGGGTCCGGTGTCGCTGTTTACATGACCTGTGTGTGGTTATATAGCCCTTTATTTAAAAGAGAAGTTCCTTTTACGAAGTTATTAAATTATATGTTTAAGAGCTAAAAAGAAAAAAAAAGAAGAGCTGCAGAGTATTTATAAAATTGTCTTAAAAACAAAAAAAAAAAGAAACATTTGACCGTATAAATGGAAAAGGGAAGAAAGTATAGTAGAAACTTTGCTAGTTAAAAAAAAAATCCCTTTCTTGTAAACTTGGGGACAGCTCTGTGGCTGTTGGAGTTTAGTTTTTATACACAGAGTTATGAGACATTACTTATAAAACTTAGTTTAAAAAAAGAAAAAAAAAATAAGCCAAGCTGCGAGCCGACCAGAGGCCGTCCTCTTTGATATCTCTTTTGCAATTGTACCGAAAGTGACTTACTCCTTTGCCCTTCCTGCTTCCGTCTTGCCGGTGCCGTGGTGTTGTCCGTGCCTGGTGAGGTTTTGTGCAGCCGTAGAGTGCTGGTGCTTCTGGTGACCTTTGACCTGTGGCTGTCCCTGTGTGTGGGTCTTTTTTTCGTGTGTGTGTGTGTGTGTTTGTTCGGGGTTTTTTTGTTTGTTCTTTTTTCTTTTTTTTTTTTTTGTCGTTGTGGTGGTGGTTTTGCGTGGTGGTTTTGCTTCTGCTGGCTTGCTGGACCTGGGTTGGGCTGGGGTCCCAGGCAGAGCTTACTCCACTGGAGTATGGGAGACTGCCTGCCGGCTCACATTCTGCACTTGTCCGTTCCCCTGCCACGGGGTCCCTCTGAGCCTTGGCTTCGCATGTGGGTCTAGGGCTTGGGTTGGCGGAGTGGCAGAGTCAGTGAAATTGGGAGTCGTGTTGGGCCCCCATGCTGCTTCCACATCCACCACCTCTGGTCCTGGATGGTGGCATTGCAGGGACCAAGGAGTCACTGTGGGTGCCCACGGGGCTGCGTCCTACCTGTCCCTGGCTGTCTTCCTCCTGGCCTCAGCTTTGTTCCTCTAGGCTTCAACTGGGGCCTTGGCTAGGCCACCCCAGAGGCCTACCTTGTGGGTTGGGAATCCTATCACCCACCTATCCCTAAAATCCCATTCTGTGGGGTGTTGTTTCCCGGGCAGATTGGTCAGGGGCCCCGCTTGGGGGCCACCTATTCTTCCCTGCCTCACTGTGAGAGCCTGGAGGCCTCCACCATTGCCAGACAAGGGCTTTGGCTTCAGAGCCGGGTCTGTCTCTTCCCCATTGTCTGCAGCTCTTGGCTCTGGGCCCTTCTTATGCCTCCCTTCAGGATCTGTGTCTTCCAGGGATCCGCTGTTCGGCTTGGAGGTGCTTCTCTGCAGGGTCCAAGCCTGCCTCCTTACCCCAGCTATCCAGGGGAGGCTGCCCACCTTCCAGGCTTGGCTCAGGAAGCTCCTCGTAGGCGGATGCCCACCTGGTCGCATGGCCCTTGTCCTCTTGCTGGCGTTACTGGTGTCTTCTCTGGGGGCCTGGATCCCTGACAAGCACAGAAGTGTGAGCTGGTGAAAGGAAACACAGGCCTGATAGGCCTTTACCTCGTGGGCAGCGGATTTTCACTCAGTTTAACCCAGCATGCAGTGCTCTGGGAGCAGGACCTCTGCCAGCCCTGGCGTTGTGGTGGGCTTCTTTGGCTCAAGGTGCTCGGACACTCCCGCTGACGCCGGGGTCAGATGTGAGTGGGAGTCCCTACTGTCAGTTATACGTCACCAGGTGACCTCACCCCTCCCTTGGGCTCTCTAACTGGTGCCCAGATGAGTTGCTGATCCTGACTGTGGCAGCAGAGCTGGGTGGATTATGCCCATGCCTAGCAGAGGAGAGGGGCGGGCTTTCCAAGTTCTCTGGTCCTGGCTGAGCGTGGCCGTGCATGTGGGGAGAGGAGGCTGAGGCCGTGCGTGTGTTGAACAGAAGCAGCAGATGGTAGCTTCTGCACTGGGTAGGGCCGTGCTCGTGACCTTCAGATCTGCAGCCTCTGCGCCCCAAGTCGGGAACATTCCCTGCTGAGCCCCTCTCTTCCCTTCTTGATTTCGTGACAGTAGATCTGTGTCCAGGCGTGACTCCTGGCTGTCTCTCTGATCATTGTTTATCCTGTTTTCCTACTGTGAGGGTGTTGTGTTTGACTTTCTGACACAGCTACGGAGAGCTTTGGCTGAGGCTCTCCCAGATTACTCTGCTAAGTAAACCGTTCTTGTGCGACTTCCCTCCTCCCTTGACTCTGCCTGACCTCCTTCCTTGGACATGGACACTCAGATTTCACAGGAAAACCCACATGGGGTGGATCATTTTCCTCTAGAGTATGGTCCCGGAGAGTCCTCCCCCTCCACTGTGTCTGGCTGCTAACCTGGGTGTTTGTACCGTTAGCGTAGGGCCTCCATGGCAACCCTGAGTTATTCTGGGTTCGCTGTCTTCACCAGGCGTTCCTGCAGGCTCTCCTCAGTCCACCATCTCGGTCTGTGTGTGCTCTGTGTGTGCTAGCAGCAGCCTTGGTGTTCGGTGCCAGGGTGTGCAGCTTTGATAAGCTACAACCCACTTGGAGATGGTGAGGCCACTTCCCTGCTACCTCCCTCTGTGGTGTGGCCACTTGGCCAAAGCTCCCATCCACAGCTGGGATGTCTGAGCCACAGCCTGCTGCACTGTTTCCGCTCTGGGATCTTCTGAGTTACTTTTTTAGGCTGTGGTTTGGTGAAAGGAACCAACACATTAACGATTTTTTTTCCCCCCAAAAGCCACTGAATAATTCCTCTTGGCATGTTTTCATGTCCCCATTGGCTGCCTGGTTTGGGAGCCCTTGTGGAGAAGAGGACAGAATCGGTACCACGCAGAGGTGTGGAACTGTGAGAGCGGCTCGTGGACTGCCTGTGTCCTGGGTGTGTGCTACACCTGCTGGGCCCGCTGCGCACGATTCTGTCCCTGGAGTGGCAGCATTAACAGCATGGGTGTCTCTGGAAGTTTGAAGTGGACTGTCCTAGGAAGTGTCCCTGACAGAATTCCCTGTTCTCTACGACCCCAGTTGGGTTTTCAGCCCCTCCAGCAACTCTATGCCCCCAGTCAGTCCTATCTTTCCTCCCATCCTCTCTGTCTGCTAGTCCTTGAAGCCTTTAACCAAATGGGAGTGGGTACAGAAAGTCTTCTCCTGGCAACTTAGGGCAACAGGACAAGGGCTATTGTGTGTCCAGCTCTGTTGGTCTCCTGGTGCTGAGAGATGTGTCCAAGCAGAGTTGATCAGCCCCTGCCTGCCCTGCAGGGCTGAAGCCAGGGGGAGGTTAGCAGAGAGTACCCTAAATGGGGTGGGAGTCCTAAGATCTAAGTGAGGGGGGTCTGGGGTGTGGCTGCAAGGTGAGACCCAGTCTCCTGCACCTGGGTAGGGTCATCAGGGATCTGGCTGCGAGGTGAGGCCTGGGTGTTCGCACCAGTGCAGGGCTATCAGCCGTCTGGCCTCAGCAGACTGCAGCCTTGGTGCCCACTCGTGCCCTGCGCAGTATTTATTGCTAAATTATTGTCCAGGAGGGGCGGCGCTGGGCCTGGCCCCCCGGGTATTTATTGCTGTACATAGTGTATGTTTGTGATATATAAGGTTTTCTTTATTTTGTATATGATCAATAAACGCCTTTTAAAGAGACCTGCTGGTGTTTCTTTGCAAAGAGAAGGGAGGGGGCAAAATTAGGGTGGGAAGGGCGAGTCGGAAGGGGCGTGGTGCACCGGGCGCGCGCATGCGTCTCTGCGGCTGCCGGGCGAGGCGGAAGCCGGAAGCGCAGTCCACGGAGCGATGGCAGCCGGTGGCGGTCTGAGCCGCTCGGAGCGCAAGGCAGCTGAGCGTGTCCGGAGGCTGCGGGAGGAGCAGCAGCGGGAGCGCCTCCGCCAGGTAGGCTACCGTCGCGTCCGCGGCCGGATCCGCGCGTGCAATCGCTCACCTCTCGCCCGTCCGCAGGTGTCACGCATCCTGAGGAAGGCGGCTGCAGAGCGCAGCGCGGAGGAGGGCCGGCTGCTGGCCGAGAGCGAGGATCTGGTGACCGAGCTGCAGGGTCGGAGCCGGCGGCGTGAGGGCCTCAAGCGGCGTCAGGAGGAGGCGAGTCCGCGGGCTGCAGGCTGCGGGAGGCGGGCTGCAGGTGGCGGGCGGCGGTCCGTATGACCAGCCCGGATCCCCGCAGGTTTGTGATGACCCAGAGGAGCTGCGGAGGAAGGTCCGGGAACTGGCCGGAGCTGTCCGGAATGCCAAACACTTGGTGGTCTACACAGGCGCCGGGATCAGCACGGTAGGCGCGGGCCTGCGGGCTGGGTCAGGTGTAGGGCGCCCCCTTCTGGGACACAAACTTGGACTGCGCAGTGCTGGAGTTGGGTAACTACCCAAGTTCAGAGACAGTCACCTCTGAAGCAGCTCCAAGGCGTCCTCTTTTCTCAGGGACCCAAAACAACTCTGGATTTAAGATTTAACTAAGGCAAGCTGAGCGTGGTGGCACACTCCTTTAATCCCTAGCACTCCGGAGGCAGGCGGATCTTTGTAAGGTCAAAGCCAACGTGGTCTACATAGGGAGTTCCAGGACAGCTAAGGCTATGCAGAGATTTTGTTTTAAAAATGGTAAATAATAATAATAATAATACCTTGTTTTAAAAATGGCATTGTTATTATTATTAATAATAATAGTAGTAATTTAACTAAGCGAAAGACTTTGAGGACACTTGACTTCTGACAGCCAGTTAAATAGGGCATAGTAGTCAACTGCCTGCTGGTGTCTTCTCCATTAAAGTGAAGGAGACAGACTATTGGCCCCCATGATGTGGACAGACTGGAGCCCTAGACTTTCTCCTGGTCTCCTACTCCTTAAGAAAGACAATAGAAAACCAGTGTTATATCCCAGACCTCTAACCTCGGGACTCAGGAGGTGGAGCCTGGGAGAAGAGGAAGAGCAAAACCAAAAGCTTGAGGCTAGCCTGGCTCACAGCTTGAAGCAAAACCCTGTCTCAAAACAAACAAACAAACAAAAAAGAAGAAGGAAAGATTCACAGTACAATGGGTACAGACGAGAAATGCCCTACTCTTGGCTCGGAACTGACATATTTATATGATCAAGGGTGAGTGTGGCCTGTCTGGCATAAGTAGGGTCAGCCAAGGTGATTTCTGTTCTCAAGCATCCCCGAGGAGGTCTGGAGAGAAACCTCCACCTCCGTGGAGCACTTGCCGTGTGAGCTCGAAGACCTGGGTTTGAAAAGGCTGAGCAGTGGCACCCTCCTCTAATCACAGCCCTGGAAGGACAACCCAAGAAGATTCCCGAAGCCTTCTGGCTAGCCAGCCCAGCCAAATCCATGAGCTCCGGGTTCAGTGAGAGACCTTGTCGTGGAGCGTGAAGGGTAGTGAGATGGCTCAGTGCTTGAGCTTGGCCCTCAGAACCCGTGTGGTAGAGGAGAGAACTGACCGCTACAGGCTGTCGTCTGACTTCCACTTATGTGTTGTGGCGCTAGCGTGCCCCCCTCAACAAATGGGTTCAGAACGAATAAGGTGGAGGTCGATTGAGAGTCACGTACACAGGCACACATACATGTGCATGTCTGCACATGTGTGCACAGATGTAAATACATATAGAAACATACGGTAAAGAAGGCCTTTGTTAGAAAATAACAGCCACAGTCATAAACAGACTAGCACAGTGTCAAACACTCGAACCTCAAGGCCGGGGAGCCCTTGGGCAGCCTTGCTGTTGGCATGGCACTAGCACTCTGCAGGGAATCGTGGCATTGGGGAGCAGACAGCAGTGGCCCGGTAGCAATGTAAGGAGCATTTGCTGCTCTTACTCGGACGTCTGGGACTCTCAGCCCTGCACTGATCCACCCAGTTACGACTTTATAGCAGTGATATCGATCATCGCCTCCTCCAACCTGGCCATAACTAAATACTGTGTGCAGCTTGAAAATGTTCTCGTCCTTCTTGTATTGGGATTTCTGGTCAGAGCATAGGCAGCAGTGAGGACACAGGGCTGCGCGAGCCAGGATCCAAAGACTCTTAGATCCTAAATGCTTTCTGTTTTTCATAGAAAATTAGCTGACATTTATCTCATCCAGGAGGTTTTGTCTATAAACTCGGAGTTAAAGCTACTCAGAACTCCAGGATATAAGTATTTGGACAGAGGTGTGCTTCCTCCCGGGGCTTACTCTTTGCTGAACATGACTTGAACACTAAGTCCTGTTCCTTTGGACACCCGTGAGCCCTTCAATGTTTGAGGTAGATGTGGACACTACCAGGAAGGACCCTGAGGTAGGGCAGGATTCTGAGGAGTCTGGAAGGGTGAACTGGCCAGACAGGTCAGCAGTGGATGGAGCGGATACTGGTCTGTTGACAAACCTGGAGTACAGCCTGCCCTACATGGGCGTTCTGTGGTGCCTGGGGTGACTCCCTCTCAGTAGACTTATCTTTTGGTCCAACTGTGCAGGCAGCTTCTATCCCAGACTATCGGGGCCCTAATGGAGTGTGGACACTGATTCAGAAAGGAAGGCGTGTAAGGTGAGCATCTTCCAGCTTTTTCGCCTGCCTAGAGAGCACTCGGACCTGCCTGATGCAGCTCTCACCTCTGTTCTCCTGTACCCCACAGTGCCACCGACCTGAGTGACGCGGAGCCCACTCTCACACACATGTGTATCACCCGTTTGCACGAGCAGAAGCTGGTAAGAGCCCGAGGGAAGCTGCTGTGTCACCTCCCAGTCGACCCCGTGAAAAACGGTCCCAAGCAGCTCAGGCTCCTGTTTGACCCCTGTCCCGAACTGTTAGTCCCCAGGTTCCCATTCAGTCTCGGTTGGGTTGGGGTGAGTGGCGCTTTAGACAACATCGTGGCTACCGGGGAGGTTTGTCAGAAACCTCCAGAGAGCTGCTGAGCAAGTAGAGGAAGGAATCTGCCTGGGCTCTTGGGGGACCTGAAAGAGAATGACCCGAGAGGGTATTGGTCCAATGCCCCAAGCTGCTCCCCAACTTGAAGGAGTAGTACAGACGCTTGCTCTCCTGGATGCTCCCAGTGTATCAGAGCTAGTCAGGGAGCATGTGGCTCCTTCCCTTGGCCAGACTGGGCTCAGGATAATCTCCCTGCTGCGGGGTGCCTCCTCCATCCCCTCCTGACTGGGCTCAGGATAATCTCCCTGCTGCGGGGTGCTTCCTCCATCCGCTCCTGACTGGACTCAGGATAATCTCCCTGCTGCGGGGTGCCTCCTCCATCCCCTCCTGACTACCTCCATGTTCTGCTTCCCAGGTGCAGCACGTGGTGTCTCAGAACTGTGATGGACTCCACCTGCGCAGCGGGCTGCCACGCACTGCCATCTCCGAGCTCCACGGGAATATGTATATTGAAGTGAGCAGTACCAGAGGGGCACAGGGCCTGGGTGACGGACAGATCTCACTTACCGTGCCCTCTCGTCCCCAGGTCTGCACCTCCTGCATCCCTAACAGGGAGTATGTACGAGTGTTCGATGTGACAGAGAGAACCGCCCTTCACCGACACCAGACTGGCCGGTCCTGCCATAAGTGTGGGACTCAGCTCCGGGACACCATTGTGCACTTTGGGGAGAGGGGGACATTGGGGCAGCCTCTGAACTGGGAGGCAGCGACCGAGGCTGCCAGCAAAGCAGACACGATCCTGTGTTTAGGGTCCAGCTTGAAGGTGCGTGCTGGCAGTACCGTGAACTCTTCGCAGGTTGAGCGTGTTCCGGGCCTGCCTGCCCAGCACTATTTAGCGAGCTTTAGGTTCGCCGTCTTAATCATCATCTCTTACTGCGTTACATCTGTCCATCCCGGCAGGTACTCAAGAAGTATCCCCGCCTCTGGTGCATGACAAAGCCTCCTAGCCGGCGGCCCAAACTCTACATTGTGAACTTGCAGGTAACATGGGTGCTTAGCGCGTCTTCATACCCGAGTCTTAGCTCAGAAGGGCCAGGGAGATGTGCCACATCAGTGTGTCCTGGGAGCCTTGTGCAGGGTGTGTTCCTGGAGAGGGCTGCAGCCTGCAGGGGAAGCAGAGGATGGGAGGTCACTCTTGTCTGCCTTTCTCGTCTTCAGTGGACCCCGAAGGACGACTGGGCTGCTTTGAAGCTTCATGGGAAATGCGATGAGGTCATGCAGCTCCTCATGGATGAACTGGGCCTGGAGATCCCTGTCTACGACCGGTGAGTGGGTGCAGCAGGGCCCCGTTCCTGCCCTTCCGTGTGACGGGCTGTGTCTGTCTTCTGTGAGCCTCCAGAGGGACTGGCGGAGGCGAGGCTCCACCACCTGTGCACACCCTTCCACCCTGACTGGTATGGCGCCTCGAATCTCTGTGAGGAGAGGGGGGCCTGCCATCGTGTAGATCCCTGCAGCCTGGGTGCACCTGTGCGGGTGAGCATGGCGCGACCCCGGTCAGACAGAATCTGTGTCCTTGGTTTTGGGATGTTTGGGGAAAGCGTAATCAAATTGCCTTGATGCAGAATATGTGCTATTTTAGACTTGGTGTGTATTGAGTGAAAAGTTTACACTTTCTTTCTCTGTGAATTTTCAGGGTCTTAGAGGGGAAATCAGTAACTTCTTTTAATCAAAGGGTTCAAGAAATTAAGGATCCCTTCACCTCTGGGCCTGGCAATTCTTGTATGTTATGTTTGTGGTGTGTTCTGTGACGTGGGCCTCTCCTGTGCTGTATTGTTTTTTGTTGTTATTGTTGGTTTGTTTTTTGGATTTTTTTTTAACATTAACTTAGCTCATTTTTTTTTTAATCAGTGCTTATCTGTATCTTATGTTTATAATATGTGGTTCTGCATCTCAGTCAGAAACATGATTTCTTCATGGTGTAGTCTGTAGGCCATGCCTCCTTGGTCAGCTGGCCTTCCCTCCCATCCCTGTCATACCATCTGGGAAGGGGAAAAGGGTCTGGTCCACCTGCCCCCATCCATACAAGTGAAAGGTGGGGCCCAGAGTTGCTAGCAACTTATCCTTGGTGATGGAGCCGCCCTGCAGCTAGCACTGCCCCTCCTGTGTGTGCCGAGCCCACTAGGAATGGATGAAACACTAAAGAGGCCAGCCAGGGCTGTTGCTGGCCTTGGAGTTGCCACCCAAGGAGATTATCCCTTGAAGCTCTTCTGTAGCGTGGTGACACCGAAGCTGCCACTAGCCAAAGCCCGCCCACCGTTGAGACAGTTGGCCTCAGACAGCTTTCCCGTGCCTGGGAGGGTTGTGACTGAGAGGGGCTCAGACCTGCCTGATGCCGCTTTTCCTCCTGTCAGGTGGCAAGACCCCATTTTCTCCTTGGCCACTCCCCTCCGTGCTGGCGAAGAAGGCAGCCACAGCCGGAAGTCGCTGAGCAGGAGCCGAGAAGACGCCCCACCTGGGGACCAGAGTGCCCCGCTTAGCTCAGCTCCCCCCATTCTAGGAGGCTGGTTTGGCAGGGGCTGTGCCAAGCGTGCGAAGAGGAAGAAAGCTGCATAGCCAGGTGTCGACAGAGAACCATGGGCACTTTGTAGACTGCGCGGACGCTTGTTCAGGGGCCTCTGTCACCGTGAAGGCTGCAGCGCCCCCACAGGATCCAGTGGGAAGAACTCTTGGGGGTGACAGTTCACGGTGATGTTTCTTTAGCCATTTGTCCTTGTGATTGCACCCACGGGGGCTTGACTTTCAAGGACACCTTCCTCCCTTCACCCGCTTCAAAGGTGGCAGCAAGGCCTTTCTTCGTTTTTCCGGCCTGGCCAGCAGAGGAGCCCCCCACTGCCTTACCTCACTCCAGGCTAGTCTCAGGGCCTCACTATTTCTACTACTTACGACTAAAGTGTGTTCACTTTATAGAAACCTTTTTCTGTGTTGGGTATGCGGCACAGGGGCGGGTCCAAGCCCCCAGTCTAAGCAAGTCTTAATAAACATCTCTCTACTGCCTTGGTGTCTCAGTGACTGCTTCATGCACCGCGGAGTATCTGAAAATACCTGAGGGCCAGCTACGCAGTGCTTATGAAAATCTCAGCCCCGGGGCTGGAGAGATGGCTCAGTGGTTAAGAGCATTGCCTGCTCTTCCAAAGGTCCTGAGTTCAATTCCCAGCAACCACATGGTGGCTCACAACCATCTGTAATGAGGTCTGGTACCCTCTTCTGGCCTGCAGACATACACAGACAGAATATTGTATACATAATAATAAATAAATACTAAAAAAAAAGAAAAGAAAATCTCAGCCCCGCTTGGGGGGAGGGGGGGGAAGCAGCGCCCACCTTTAATCCCAGCACTTGGGGAGGCAGAGGCAGGCGGATCTCTGTGAGTTAGAGGCGAGCCTGGTCTACAAGAGCTACTAACCCAGGACAGCCAGGGCTGTTACATGGAAAAACCTTGTATCAAAAAAAAAAAAAAAAGTAAATCCAGTCCCTAGGAATGCTCAAGGCGTGGGGGCGAACCTGCCGTACTAGCTTGCTCCCTTTTCCCTTTGGACGCAGGGCCGGAGGGATTTCTACAGGACACTCCGTGGGAGTTGACCCTGCTTGGACTAGGACCTCCGACGCACATCATTGGCCGCCAATGTTGGCCATTGGGGGCGGGGCCGGGACGGGGGCGGGGCCTGGAGTCGCGCTCGCAATTGGCCGCGGCAGGCGGGTGAGACCCGCGTGAGCGCGCGCAAGCGTTGGGGGCGGGGCCAGAGTCCTGCGAGTCGCGGGAGCGCCCCGGTCTTACGGGGGCCTGCGGTGCCATGATCCGGAACGGGCACGGGGAGGTCGGCGCTGCCGGGCGGAGGGTCCCGGCGGGCCAGCGCGCCGTGCGGGTGTGGTGCGACGGCTGGTGAGTGCGGCGGCGGCGAGGGGTGGGCGGCCGCCGCGGGGTCACGCACCGGCCGTTGGCGGATCCCGAGTCTTCCGAGGCCGCACGAGGCACTCCGGCCCCCGGCCACTCGGAAGTGTTGCGTGCGGGTGCACCGGGCAGCGCTCTCCCCGGAGACCGGAAATGCGGCCGTCCGACCGCGGTGGTTCTGACCCAGGTTCCCGGGGTTGGAAGGCCAAGGGCTCCCTGGCGAGTCAGCCCGTGACGCTGCTTCGCTCTAAGAAAGTCGTGGAACTGTCAACAAGCAGAAAAGATGTTGGCCTTTCTGTAACTGCCCCCAGCCCTTCGTCGTGCCTAACCCGGGTGAATGAGAAGGGATGCAGAATGGTCACTAGGGCTCTCCAGGGGATTCGGTCGGGGAGTAGACTGGACTTGGTACATTTCTCGTTTGTTTTGGTTTGGTGGTCCTGAAGATGCATCCATAGCCTGGTACAAGCTAGGCAAGTGAGCTACAACTTCTGCCCCTCCCGCTCTTCTGCACCCGAGTCACCAGCAGTGGCTTTGACTTCGTGTCAGTGGACTATGACCTTGGCTCAACCACAACACTGTGCCCTAATCCCAGACGCAGACTCTGGCCTCCAACCTTGCCCTACCTGTCTAGTGGGCACAAAGGCTGGCCCAGAGTTTACCGTGGTGCCTGAGCCTGCTAGGGTTGTCTGTTTTCCTGCCTCCATTCTGTGAACTGTAGCGGCTATCCTGGGCTGCTTGGGTCACCCGATGACACCCTGCTGGAGTTCTGGAGGAAGCTGAGCAGAGACTGTGACCCAGCACTGGCCCGTGGAGAAGAATACAGGTGGCCCCAGTGCACACTGGTACCCTCAGTGCCCAGCATGTTGCTGGGTTCCGGGTAGCTTTGACCTTGACAGTGTGGTCACACCCAGACCTAGATTTGAGGATAAAGATTCCAGAACCAGGTGACGGTTCTTAACTTCTTTCAGAGTTAAGCCAGGCCACGTGGATGAGGCTGGCCTGTCTGAGGGTAGAATGGAGTCTGTTCCTAACTCAGGACTGTTGTCTTGTTTCAAAGCTTGAGTGTGGCTTGTTGATCTGGGGCTGAGTCTTGCTTAGGGTGCAGAAAGTTCCACGTTTTAAGTCCTGGACAAGTTGTATTTTGTGAGCTGCGGGTGTCACTTACCGGCTCTCTGGATCTTACCAAGCCTCCTCCCTGAACTGACCTGGCACTGACTGAGACCGTTCCCTAAGTCCGGTATCTAGGGTGTGGACAACCGAGAACCGACTTTGGCTCTGTAAGCCCCAAATCCAGGGGTTTGGTTTAGTAGCCCTCCCAGGGGGCTTCCAAAGGAGCAAAGCTGCGGTCCTGCACAAGGCCCCCAGTGTCCAGCTGAGATCAGTATAAGGCCTGACCACCAACCCTGTCTGCCCTCACAGCTATGACATGGTGCATTATGGTCACTCGAATCAGCTGCGCCAGGCACGGGCCATGGGGGACTACCTCATCGTGGGTGTGCATACCGATGGTAAGGTGTGGGTTGCTGTGCCTGGAACCTACTCCAACCAACGGAGCTTGCGGGGGCGGGGGAACAAATCCTGCCTCCTTCCCCAGAGCACAGCAGTGGCTAAGAGTTTAGTAAGTAATGCAGCCTGGTCCCAGCTGTAGAGAGCTGTGGCTACACTGGACGGGGCATCTCCAGCTGTATTGTCCACCCTACCCTGATTCTCTGATTCCTGAGAACAGACTTGGTTAAAGGGTATCCTTACTAACCTGGGCACACAATCTGGCTACATGGGGTCCTGCCTTGTGGGCTAAGGCTGGGAGACTTACTTCCCGCTTCGCTTTGCGGTAGAGGCTCCTAAGGACTGGCCCCTGGAGACTGCCATCATTTGTCTTCTTTTGTCCTTTTTCTTTCTCTGTCCCTAGAGGAGATTGCCAAGCATAAGGGCCCCCCCGTGTTTACCCAGGAGGAGAGGTACAAGATGGTACAGGCCATCAAATGGGTGGATGAAGTGGTGCCCGCCGCTCCCTATGTCACCACCCTGGAGACACTGGACAAGTTCAACTGTGACTTCTGTGTTCATGGCAGTGAGTGGGCGGAGCCTGGAGATGGGGGCTGGGCTCAGTCAGATGATTGACAGCTGACAGGGTCTCAGGGGTAGAGGGCTCCTGGTCCCATGCAGACAGAAAGCTCTGGGCCCATTCCCCGAGAGCACTGGCACAAATGAAAGGGTCACTCTGGTCCCAAGGGTGCCCCGAGCTATGAGCCTGCATGCACATGATCCTAGTGACGGGGGGGGGGGGGGGGGGGGGGGGGGGGGGGGGGGGGGGGGGGGGCTGAAGCAAGGGTGTTAAACGCTCCAGGTCACCCGGGCGATGGTGTGTAAGCCATTGACCCCAGCACTCTGGAGGCGGAAGTAGGCGGACCTCTGAGTTGCCAGGTCTACACAGCACGTTCCAGGACAGCCAGGGCTGCACAGAGACCTTGTCTCAAGAAATAAAACAAAAGTTCCAGGTCAGCCTGGACGACACAGCAAGATCCTCTCTGTCAGAAACAACAGAATCCTTTTGTGTGTGCGTGTCACCCCTAGATGACATCACGTTGACGGTAGATGGCCGAGACACCTATGAGGAGGTGAAGCAGGCTGGGAGGTACAGGTAGGTCCAGTGGTGCTCAAGTGCATCCCTTCCTAGCTCTCACTGCTGCTCTGAGGCAGCTGGCAGGGCATTTGGGCCCACAGTCAGTACTGGATGCAAGAAGGAATTGCTTGTGGGTGACCTTTGTGTGGCCAGTCCTAGGGCAGCATTCTTTTTTAAAAAATATTTATTTATTATGTATACATTATTCTTTTTTTAATTATTTATTTATTTATTATGTATACAGAGCATTCCTTCCATGTATGCCTGCAGGCCAGAAGAGGGCACCAGACCCCATTACAGATGGTTGTGAGCCACCATGTGGTTGCTGGGAATTGAACTCAGGACCTTTGGAAGAGCAGACAATGCTCTTAACCTCAGAGCCATCTCTCCAGCCCCCCTAGGGCAGCATTCTTGATCAGCACTGTGGGTAGGGCATCCATGGACTCAGTAGTGTCACGGGTGCCCCTGGAGAACTGGCCTTTTATTTTAATTAACTATAATTTAAAGAGCCAGCTGTGGCCAGTGGTTCCTACAGAAGACAAAGCAGCCTGGAACAGAGCAGGGTATAGGGTCCTGGGTCTAAGAGAGGCCAGAGGGTACGATGTCAAAATGGGAACCAGAGCTGTGTGTCCCAAATGTGGCCTGCCTACTCCCGGGTGCTACATTGTACAGTTGAATGAACCCTCTGCTTCTGTCACTGATGCGAGCCCATTGCTCTGCCCCAGTCTGGTTTTCTGTTGTGGGGGGACTGGGTTAGGGTCATGTCCCTCAGGTGGCTTCCGCCTATAGCAGAGCCTCAGCAGTGTCTGGGATGAAAACCTCCACCTTACCTCTGCCCCAGAGAGTGCAAACGCACGCAGGGTGTGTCCACCACAGACCTCGTGGGCCGCATGCTGCTGGTGACCAAGGCCCACCACAGCAGTCAGGTGAGTCCGGAGGAATGGGGTCTGGGACAAACAGGGAGGGCGGGGCACCTCCTAGCCACCCTCGGGTCCAGCCTGTGCTCTCCCTGACCATCCCATCCTTGGGCTCTGGGGCTATGGAGGGCGAGGTCCCTTAGCCTCTTGCCCTTGTGTGCAGGAGATGTCCTCCGAGTACCGGGAATATGCTGACAGCTTTGGCAAGGTGAGTCCAGCCGGCTGCGAGGCTGCTCTGGAAATAGACAGCCACCACCAGCGCTCCCCAGCCTCCCACTGTAGGCTTCCCACGGGGAAAGGTTCACCCAGGGCTTCACTGTCTGCCCTCCTCCCTCTCCTTCCCAGTGCTGGCCAGGTACTGACCACCAGGCTTGGCCAGCTAGTGGATTCTGGGAGGGAGGACAGGCAAGAGGTGGCCAGTCCCAGCAGCCACTTCTTGGAGGAGGAGCAAGAACTGCCCACCTACAGGTGGCATCTAACCAAATGGCCTGGCCCTCTCTCCCTTTGTAGCCCCCTCACCCGACACCTGCCGGGGACACACTTTCCTCAGAAGTCTCCTCCCAGGTGACCAGATGGTGGCCTCAGGGTGCCGGGTCCCTCAGAGGGCTGTGACTGCTGGCCACTGGGCTCTGCGCCTGCTCCTGGTGGTGTGTTGCCAGGCAGAGCTGGTGTTGACTGCAGTATCTTCTGTGGCCACCGGGTGGAGCCACAGTCCTGCTAGCTACAGTGGTCCTGCTTGACCTTACCATGGTGTGTCCTTGCCCCTGCCCCAAGTGCCTGCCTGGACATAGCCCCCCGCTGTGCTGCTGGGTCATTCGCAGGCTGGGGTTGGGGGGAGTCCAGCCTCTTATGCTCTCTGCACATGCGCCCAACACCCACTCCTATGACAGGGGCACAGGAAGCCCTGGGCTCCGAAGAGTGGCCCTGAGGGTGGGGGTGCTGGGAGAGGGGCACACATAGAGGCCTCTGGCACTAACTAGTTCCTTCTCTTGGCTAATAGTGCCCTGGGGGGCAGAGTCCCTGGACAGGGGTGTCCCAGTTTCTGCAGACATCCCAGAAGATCATCCAGTTTGCTTCTGGGAAGGAGCCCCAGCCTGGAGAGACAGTCATCTACGTGGCCGGTGCCTTTGACCTGTTCCGTATCCTCTCAGGGCCTCTGTGCTCCACAGCCATACCACAGAGTGGAACCCAGAGACTCAAGGCCCCAGGGTTGAGCTGGGTTGTAGCGGGTACAGCCCTCACCAGGAAAATGGCAATTGAGGACAGGAGAGAGCCCTTCCTTGCTAACACCTTACTGCCGCCCCTCACCCCTTGGGTTGGGGATGGAACCCAGGGCTCTGTATCTGAGACACGTGACCACTGCTGAGCTACAGCCCCAGGTCTCGCTGTTTGGAGACAGAATTTTCCTGTGTGGTCCAGGCTGACCTAGAGCTTGCAATGCTCCTGCCTCCACCATGCAAGTGCTAGGTATGCAGGAAAACACCATGTACAGCTTGTTACCGCTTCTTAATCTGGATATAGACATCGGGCACGTGGACTTCCTGGAGGAGGTGCACAAGCTGGCCAAGAGGCCCTACATCATCGCCGGCCTGCACTTTGACCAGGTCTCTGCCTTTCTGCTTGTTCACTTCTCAGTACCCCATGAGCTGATGGGCCATGGGATCCCTCACAGGTCTTCGCTGGGGTCAGTGGTAGGCACAGGTGGCCTCTAAAGGAGTGAGGCTCCAGGTGTCTAGTCAAGGCAGGCATGGATCTCTTCTGGAGTCCAGGACAGCCCTGCCTAGGGTTCCCATGAGAGGGGTGCCTCTCCCAGCTTCTGCCCAGGAAGGCCAGCTGGGTGGGAGGGCACCATTCCTTAGCTGAGCAAACCTCCTGGCCCTAGGAAGTAAACCGATACAAGGGCAAGAACTACCCCATCATGAACCTGCATGAGCGGACTCTGAGCGTGCTGGCCTGCCGGGTGAGTGGGCTGGAAGCGATACTTCCCTGAGCCGTAGTAAGGCGGGTGGCGGGTGGCTGGGCCCCATTGGTGCAGTTTCTGTCCCCTACTGAGGAGTCTGAGGATTCCCTTTGCCCGCTGACCCTGCTATGTTGCCCTGTCCCAGCTGGCTCCCTGGGCCTTCTCTGCCACCCTGTAGCCCTGGCTTGCCACTGGCACTGCTATGTTGCCCTGTCCCAGCTGGCTCCCTGGGCCTTCTCTGCCACCCTGTAGCCCTGGCTTGCCAGACATGAGAACTGAGTGAGTTGATTTCCCGGCTGTGTCTCTGCAGTATGTTTCAGAAGTGGTCATTGGGGCACCGTACTCGGTCACAGCGGAGCTCCTGAGTCACTTCAAGGTGAGGCTTCTCTCTAGCTGACCTCCTGGGTCAGCCAGGGCCGCCAAGGCCAGCTTTCCTAGGTCTGGGCTAGCCCTGGGTGGTTGCCAGTGGTGGCAGAGCTTCTCTGAGGAGGCCTGACCCTTCCTTCCCCTTGTAGGTGGACCTAGTATGTCACGGGAAGACAGAAATTGTGCCGGACAGGGATGGCTCTGACCCCTACCAGGTGGGTTGCCCTGGTCTGAGTTGCCTCTGGGAAGTGGGAACAACCGTCCTTTCTGGTTTTGGTCTCTTGTGTGTAGAGGGGCACCTGGGGGTGTCTTTGTGGTCAGGAGGATTCTCACCACCCTCCTCTCTTTGCACTGAGGCCTCCAGGAGCCCAAGAGAAGAGGAATCTTCCGTCAGATCGACAGTGGCAGCGACCTCACCACAGACCTGATTGTGCAGAGGATCATCAAGAACAGGTGTGGCCCCTCCCTCTCCGGTGGGTTGGCCGTGGGTGGCTGGCATTGGAGGCCCTGTTGATGATGCCTGTCTGGCTGCAGGTTGGAGTACGAAGCACGGAATCAGAAGAAGGAAGCCAAGGAATTGGCCTTTCTGGAGGCCAGGAGGCAGCAGGAGGCACAGCCTGCAGGGGAGACTGACTGACTTCTGACCTGGAGGATGTCACTCATGCCCTTGCTCTGTGCCCATCTCTTCTCTCCCTACCCTGCTCTGCTTCTGTGTCCTGGTGGCAGCTCACATAATTCCAAAGGAAGCTGGCTTTGCTGGAGGGTGCTGTTCTACCGCCTGTGAGGCACCCACCGCCCACCTTGCCACAGGCTCAGTCCTTTGCACTGAGCTGCCCAGAGAGGGTGGCCAGCACAGTGAAGCAGCCCAGCGGACAGGAGACGGAGGAGTGTTGCTGTGTGACCTTAGCGTCCACAGTTCCGACTGCCACTGCCCCAGTCTTGGTTGGGGACGCCCCTCCTGCCTGACTGGAAGCTGCAATCTGCCAGCCCAGCTTTGATGAGAGGTACAGAGGGGGATGACTTTGGGGACCTCTTGTCCCGGGTCACCCTGCAAGTGGTCACCCTCTACTTTGGGGCACGTTCTAGCACCCCATTCCTGATTCCCAGAAGATGTACTTCCCTGACGGCTGGGCCAGCTTGACTGTTCTCTGCACAGACTCCGTGGTCCTCATTTTGTACCTCAGTGGCCTATGTAAATTTCTTTGGCTCCCTGAATAAAGCCTAGCGGGAGCGCCTGGTGGGCGCCCGGCCCCAGGAAGACGCAGGAAACCCGTCCACAGCAGAGATTCTTTTAGAGAAGGGAGCACGGGCCAGGCCAGGAAGCTGGGCAGCCTGTGTACCTGCCCTGGCTCTTCTGTAGACCCAGGATCTTGGCACACTACCAGGTCTGCTTGGAGCCCAGCAGTTGCTGAGGCTCCTACAGCTGCCTCTTGGTGGTTGACTTTAGGGGAGTGCTGAAGTCCTGGCTTCTCTCAAACAAGGATGCTGCTGGTACTCTTATCCCACGCCTGGTCTCTGCACCTACTGAAGCAGGTAGACCTGCCTTCTCTCTTCCCTTGGAAGCAGGAGAGCCTTTGTGAGCATATGAGACCTGGGGTCAAGATCTGGAGGAGGGGCATACCTACCTCCAGCCCGTACAGTGCTCAGAGGTACAGTGCTCAGCCCTGCCTGCTAGGAACGGGGGTGGTGCCCACGCTAGAACCCTAGGCTGTGGAATACTCTGCACAGTCTCAGGTCAAGGAAGCCACCGAGTGTGCTGGTCTCCAGAGGAACACTTCACTGGCAGGCATGCTCTGTGCCACCCATGGCCTCTGGGTGAGGCACCACGGAGAGGAAGACACCCTCAACAGCAGGCTCAGGGGCTCCCAGACCAGAGCTTGCTCAGCTACTGAGCTGGCACCTGGGAGTGTTTGCCTTGGGCGGGAGGGAAGGCCGGACTCAAGCCAGCTGCCCACTTGGCTTTGTGGCCAGCGCCCAGAATATGTGAGGGGAGGGCCAGGCTCTGGCCCTCAGGGCAGTGGGCGTTTGGGGGTGGGTCTAAGGGCTCCTGTGCAGTTAGAGCCTTACTCTAGATCAGTGCACCTCACTTCTGGTCCTGGTTTGTTGAACATACAGTAGCTAAGTACTTAGTGCTTCAAGGTCTTTGGGGAGGGACTTTAAAAGGTGGGAGCCAGACAAGGTTAGGGGTGGGGGCAGTAGGAATCCCAGAAGCAGCAGGATCGCCTAGGGTGAGGCAAGACACAAAGCAGGACTTCCGGAAAGAACCTAGGAACCTGGACTGCTAAGGGCAATTCTCTGACTTGAGGGGCAGCATGTTTCAGATGACCTACTAGGAACTCTCTATGCCCAGTGCCTACTACTTATGTAGGGGGGTCACCTGTGCAGACTGTGGGGTTGGGGAGCCTCTATACCTGTTCTTGCTCTGTGGAAGAGGGAAAGACCCAGCCTGGCCAGGGAAGGGGATGCTATAGGGAAGCCTAGCAGCGGCCCGAGGGCCTGCTTCGTGGTCACCCACTCCCAGGAGCACTAGTCACCTCCTCCAGCAACCCTCAGCAGACACGGTTTGCTTCTTTATTCAGTTAGCCATTTGCTGTGGGGCATGGTAGGAGTTAGGGGTCACGGGCGCCAACCCACATGACAGGGCCTGCGCTGCTTCAAGCAAGGCTGGACATGGGGGGTTCAGGGCTCAGGCTGTTGGCATTCAGCCTCCTGCAGCGATAAGAAGACGTCCGCTTTACACTGCAAAGTCCCTGGGCTGTTGAATTGCCGCCGGCAGCTCTGCAGGTTCGGGGTCACCTCTTTGACACACAGGGCCTGGGTGGGCGGTGGAGGCTGAGGTCCTGCTTGTGCCCCACCGGCTCCCGCCACCCGCCACCCCCTTGCACTCACAAGGCTCCTTAGGCTAGAGCGCATCTCCAAGCGTAGGGGTCCAATTCCGTCAGGGAGTGCTGGGGACTCGGAGCGTCGCGGGGACGGGAACCTGTGGAAGTTAGACAGCAGCCCCGCGGCGCGGCCCACCGAGTAGTGCTGGGGTCCCGCCGCAGGCTTGTACCAAGCAAGGTTTGGTGGCAGGAGCAGCAAGAGCAGTGTCAGGGCGGCGGCGGCCACCGACGTCCCACACTGGGCCATGGAGCTGTGCTGTGCGCAGGAGCAGGGAAAATGTGGCTGAAGTCTGAACCGGACTGGGCTTTATATCTGCAATGGGATGTAGGGCGGGGGAGGCGGGAACAGAGGCCGGGAGGAGGAGCAGGGAGGCGTGGCAGTGGAGCACGGGCTGTGCACAGAGGATCAGTGGGATCTCTTACACCTTGCTGGGCCTGAACACTCATGTCACTGATGACAGAGAGCCAGTCTCTCCTTGCTGAAGTTGAACTGCCCTCTGAGGCTTTCTGGCCAGAAGTATCCACGCCCCCAGGCGGGATGAGAGACTGTCTTAGGGTTACTATCGCTGTGAAGAAACATCACAACCAAAAAGCAACGTCAGGAGGAAAGGGTTTTTATGTGGTTAACATATTCCTTGCCACAGTCTACTGGAAAAGCGAAAGCAAGAACTCAGACGGGGAACCTGGAAGCCATGGGAGAGTGCTGCTTCCTGGCTTGCTTCCTGGTTTCCTCAGCCTGCTTTCTCATAGAACCCAGGACCACCTGCCCCGCAATGGACTAGACCCTCCCAGATCAGTAACTAATTAAGAAATTTCCACTGGGTGCAGCAGCACCTGTCTTTAACCCTAGCACGCGGGAGGCTGGGCAGGGGGGTCATTAAAACAAGCTCCAGGACAGCCAGGGCTGTTACACAGAAACCCTGTTTTGAAAAGAAAATCCCCAGGCTGGAGAGATGGCTTAGTGGCTTAAAGCACTGGCTGCTCTTCCAGAGGACGCAGGTTCAATTCCCAGCACCCACATGGCAGTTCACAACTGTAACTCCAGTTCCAGGGGATCACATGTCTTCTGGACTCTGCAGATACGGGGGGAATGCATGTGGTGCACAGACATGCTTGTAGGTAAAACAGTCACACACAAAAAATAGAAATTATATATAATAAAAAATGGCCTACAGTAGTGAGTTCTAATTGGTCTTAATAATAAAAACCTGGAGTCAGCTATTGGGGCGAAAGCTAAAAGATCAGAGAAGCAGCACAGCCAGCCACTAGTTCTTACCTCTCCCTCAGACCAGAGGGGTGATCGTATCACTACAAGTCCTTGGACTGCATCTGAGCTCCCGTCTCCTCCTGCCTTCTAGTCCTCTCTCTGCCCAGCCATAACACTTCCCATCTGCCTAGTGCTGGGATTAAAGATGTGAGATTCAACCTTGAACTCACAGAGATCCCTCTGCCTGTCTCCTGAGTGCTGGGATTAAAGATGTGAGGCGCCATCGCATGGCGCTCTCTCTCTCTCTCTCTCTCTCTCTCTCTCTCTCTCTCTCTCGTTTTTCAAGACAGAGTTTTTCCCAGCACTTGGGAGGCAGAGGCAGGCAGGTCTTTGTGAGTCTGAGGCCAGCCTGGTGTACAAGAGCTAGTTCAAGGACAGCCAGGGCTGTTACACAGAGAAACCCTGTCTCAAAAAACTTAAAAAAGAAGAAGAGGAGAAGAAGAAAAAGAAGGAGGAGGAGGCACGGAGAAAGGCTACCTAGGTCGATGGCATAAGCTTCCTACAGGACCTGCTGTTCCTGCCTGGGAAAGGGGTTCAGGGAGAGCACAAGCTGTCGTGATGGGATTGTATCAGGGCGTCCTGACCAGAACCAGGGACTCTATATGCAGGGAGGGTTATATGCCTGGGGTTAGTTAGGGTCTTCTGATCTCCAGAGAGATTGGGGATGTGAGATGAGTGGAGCTGGTCCTGAGATAACAGATCAGAAAGACCTAAATGCTAAGGAACCCAGAGTGAAGCCTTGTAGTCAGAGAGCCCTGAGGTGAGCCTGGGAAGACAAAGACCTCACGAATACTCCGTTGTACAGGAAGATGCTTCAGCAGGGTGACCTAGAATGGTGGGTTTCCCCACAGAACGTTCCTAGGAAATGCACGAAGGGCACCCAGGAGGGTGAGCAGACTGGGGATGGATGAACCAGACCTGTCAGCCCAAGGAGCTCCAAATCCACAGATCTCGACGCCCCTCTGCAGCTCTTGGGTTACACCCATCTCTGTTCGTGTCAGCTGATGCCAGTGCCAGGCTCAGCATGCGAGAGATAACCGAGCAGTATGGAGCTATAGTCTCTCAGAAGCACAGATGTTTCAAGTAGGAGGTACCTCAAGGGCACTGTAGACAGCAAGCCATCATTGCCAACACCCTTGTAGATGATCGAGATGGCGGGGAGTCCTGCCCCTGCTTGCTTGGCCTGCTCTCCAGGCTGTAGGGCACAGGTGGTATGCAAATGTGTTCACTGTCCATGATCACTGAGTCTCTGAGGACTGTTATGCCCAAATCCACAATCCCCACAAGCAGACAAGGAAACCAATAGTCCCGTATGTAAAAGTAAAGAGCCTTTATTTTAGTCAAGTTTTCAAACTCTGTCTCTCTGCATGTCCAACGTATTGGAATAACCGGAGAGCCCCAAGCTCAATTAGAATAGGGTTTTATAGTAGTAAAGGTGGGGGTGAGGGGTTTTTAAGACCCCTGATTGGCTGGCATTCGTTCTAGGGGTGTCCTGGTTGACTGTGGACTAGCAGGTGTTTCTATCTACAGTGCTTGGAATGCCAGGAATTTCCTTTGAATGGTCTGTTCTTGGGTAGGGGTCGGGTGATCCCAGCTTGTGGTTGGTTCCTCCTGCAGCCTGGCACCTTCTCAGGGTGAACACCTGAGACGCCAGCCTCCACTGAAATTCACCCATGGCCAGAGTCCCGGGTGATGGTGGTTGGAAGAAATAAAGAACTTCCTTTGGGTGACCTGCCCAGACTTAGCTCATCATGGCTGGCCCTCACAAGGACAAGGTGATGAACTGACTAGGACTCCCAGATACCACCCTAAATTAATTTCCACCCAGGAGCTTCCAGACACCATAGGGCTGGTCTACTGTCCCCTAAGAGGCTGAAAATCCCCAGCTGTAGGGAATAATGAAGTTTGCAAAGGGCTGTTCCTCCCGAGGGCACCAGAGGACCACATCCTCCTACCCTAGATCTGGTCTTCAGTCTGAGGAAGACACAGTAGTCTCCGAAGATCACCTGGGCATGACCAGTGCCTGCTAGGCCAGAACGGCCAGCTTTGCCCAGCTAAGGCTGGGGCTTCTTCCAGGTTAGGGCAGCAGATGGGCTATGTGCTCCTGCCAGTCCCCCAGCACAACACACCTTAAGGTCTCTGCCCAGCTTGGTCCTGCCTTAGTCTCTTTTACTTTTCCTGTTTCTGAGTTGTGACTCAGATTATCAAGAAGCCCTCGGCAGTTATTTCATCAAGATGTTTATTCATAGGGGTTTTCATAACAAAACACGCTGCAGCTGTATCAATGTCAAGAAAGCAGCAGCCGGAGGCCTCCAGCAAGGCTCGGGACTTTAATGAGTTTACTTATTGAATAAAAGTGTCAATGATGCGATGAAAAAACGAACAAACAAAAAGACCTCCTTGTTTCAGCCAAAAGGAAGGCATCCTTGTCCTCAGTGCAGAACCAGGGCCGGGGTGCCACTGTGAGGAGGGGAGGAAGGGACGGAGCCTGGCCCAGTGCTGGTAGAGGGAACACAGGCCTCACTCCTTGAACTTCCACTCTTGACGACACATGGGGCAGTGCTGTTGCACCTGCTGCGCGTTCAGCCACTTGAGGATGCAGTGCATGTGGAAGCAGTGCGAACACTGCCCCCACACCAGAGGGCAGTCGTCCCCAGGCACCTTACCTGTAAGGGGGCAGGAGGGAAGACGTTAGGACACAGGAGAGCACGTGAAGCCAAGCAGGCCCCTCCAGGGCATTGGAAATGGCTCCAGCCCACAGGCAGAGCCTCTCAGGGGAGACCACGCAGGAATGTGACCCAAACCGTCCCCAGATATGGCCCACGGCTTGAAAGACCTACAGTGACTCCCTCACACCCATCTGTGGAAAACTGACCTAGAATACCCAGAAGGTAACATTAAAATGGCCATGGTGCCAAGGAGTCACAACCTGAGTAGGGAACTCTGTCTTCATTAAAGGCACGCTGGAACTCAGGGAGGTTCTTTCCCTGGACCCCCGAGATCAACTGTACCACCCTGGTGTTCATGGGACAGCTGCTGAGGGGACTTGATATCAGCAGGTGCCATCCTCTCTCTCACCTGAACCTTCAGCTCTCCCACCTCTATCCAAAGCCAGGGGCACAGGCTGCAGATTCTCACTCTGCAAGCCTGGAAGTCTTCCTCCATGGAGAAAGCCCAATCAGAGCCAGACAATTAGTTTCATGATTAAAACTAATTAGGGCTATAGAGTTGGCTCAGCAGTTACGGCACTTGCTGATCTTGCCCAGGACCCAGGTCCAGTTTCCAGCTTCCACGTGGCAGCTCACAGCCACCTGTGGCTCCAGGTCCAGGGGAGCCAACGCCCTCTTCTGGTCTCCACAGACACTGCATGCATGTGGTAAACACAGAGGGACATAAAACACCCATACACATAAATGAAAACAGATTAATCTTTTTTTTTTCTTAAAGTAAAATTTAAAAACAGGGGCTGGAGAGATGGCACTGGCTGCTCTTGCAGAGGACCTGGGTCCAATTCCCAGCACCCACATGCACACAACTGTCTGTAACTCCAGCTCCAGAGGACCTGAGGACACCTTCACACAGACATACATACACCAATGTAAAAACAAAAGGGGAGACTGGGAACGCAGCTCAGCTGGTAGAACGGTTGCCTAGAATGCACAAAGCCCGCATTCTACCCCCAGGTTTGCACAACCAGACAATCCCAGCACCTGTGAGCTGGAAGCAGGAGGATGAAGAATTCAAGGCCATACTCAGCTACACAAGGATTTTGAAGCCAACCTAGGATACAAGAGACATGAGACCCCGTTCAAAAACAAGTATCCCTGGCTTCCTCAGACTAGAAACCCTACTGAAGAAGGCAGAGCACAGGGACACTATCAGCCTGGGTCAGTGCACCCAATCCATCCTGGGGAACCAGTCCATGTCTGTCACACCTGTGCTCAGCACGACTGAGCCTTTCTCTTTTCTTTCTTTCCTTTGTTTTGTTTTTCAAGACATGGTTTCCCTGTGTAGTCCTGGCTGTCCTAGAACTCATTCTGACCCAGAGTGCTGGGATTAAAGGCATGTGCACCACCCCGGCTCCTAACTTCAGCAGAGCTCTGCTTGAAATCACCCTTTTCTAATTAGACTCAGACCCTATTGGCTCACAAACAAGATCACGGAGCTGGTTCATCTGTGTGTGGGTGGTCATGTGGAGGAGGGTGCTGTCCCTCCAGGGCGAGCACTTGATGAGCGTGCTGGCACACTGACGGTGATTCATGCAAGGCCTGGTTAGTGCCTTGACGAAATTATTATTTTTTTAATTAAAACACTTCTTGACAAGACTTCTTTACCTTAAAGCCCCCTGGGACCTGAAACAGATTTATTACAGCCTTGGTAACTTAATTTTCACAGGAGTTTAATCTGTGAGAAAGCTGATGCTTATGGAATCTCTCCAGAAAACAGACTGGACCTGTCAAACACTCGGCACAGTGAAGTCAACTCCCTCCCATTTAAACAATCTGTGAGCCAGACTGAGTCTCCCACTCTGTGTAGCTAACGGCCCTGTTTTAAGAAAGCCTGGGTCTACTTCACATGGATGACTCTAAGTGCCTAGCCACCTAAGATGCTTTCTGGCCATCCCTTTGGTCAGACCCAGCTAGGGTCATCCAGGTTGTGCCCACGTGTGGGTCACTTATGCATAGGTAAGAACAGGTAATTCTGTGCCTGAAGGTGGCGCTGATAAGCAAGTTCCAGAGAGTTCACAAAGCTGTCTGATGTGACAGATGCACACGAGCACTTGTCCTCTGACTCCCACACTCTGTGTGGCTCTGTTAAATAAAGATTCCTGGGGGGCTGGAGAGACGGCTCAGAGGTTAAGAGCACTGGCTGCTCTTCCAGAGGACCTCAGTTCAACTCCCAGCACCCACATGGTGGCTCACAACCATCTGTAATGAGATCTGGTGCCCTCTTCTGGCCTGCAGGAATACATGCAGGCAGAACACTGTATACATGAAAGACAGACAAAAAGATTCCTTCATGCTTGGTAAGAAACACCAGCTTCAGGTAACGCGGGTCTATTTAATAACAATTGCCACTTGTAGCATAGAGAGCTGGGACAGAAGACCTGACAGCAGTCAGCAAAACAAAGGAAACATTTCTCATATCTACAGACTTTAGAGGGGAGAAGTTTCTGAGCTCAGCAGATTAGTGAAGGTCCTATGCCTGATCCCCACTATAGAAGCATCCTTAAGGGTGATTTTGTTGACGAGGTTGGGTTTTTGTTTCTTTGAGGCTGTATGTGTCTCACTATGTAGGCCTAGCAGGCACAGAACTCACTACACAGACCAGGAATGCCTGGAATCACAGATCTGTTCTGCCTCCTCGGTGCTGGGATCCAAGCCCCACGCCACCGTACCCAGTCTTCACGTGATTTCAAGACAAGACCAGTGGACGAGCCTGCGCCCTAGCTGCTCTAGAAGTCGAGGAAGGAGAACTCAAAGTTCAAGACAGAGTGCGTTCGAGCCAAGCCTAGGAATACAGCTCAGTGGGGGAGAGCCTGCAGAGCACATGAAAGGGCCTGTGTTCAATCCCCAGTCCCATTAAATAAGAAACTGATTGACTGATTAAAAGAGTATTCCTCCCCTTCACACTTTTGGAAGTTCCTTCTCATTTTTCCTTAGTGAATCTGCATTTGTAGCAGGCATGCCTATTATCCCAGCCCTCAGGAGCAAAGGCATCTGGATCTCTGTGAGTTTGAGTTCAGCCTGGTCTAGAGAGATAGTTCCAGGACAGCCTAGGCAACCTAACAAAACCCTGTCTCAAAATATGAAACAACAAAAATTTACATTTTTCTACTTAAAATAAAAATTAGAACTGTGTGCTTAGTTGCTAATCATAAATGCTATAGATAAAACTTAAACCAAAAAAACAATGACTTCCTAGGACACACACAGCTCGCCGGGCGGTGGTGGTGCATGGCTTTAATCCCAGCACTCAGGAGACAGAGGCAGGTGGATCTCTGTAAGTCTGAGGCCAGCCTGGTCTGCAGAGAGAGTTTCAGGACAGCCAGGGCTACACAGAGAAACCCTGTGGGAGGAGGGGAATGGGGGAACAACTCACAACTCTTGGCTGATAAGCCAGGCTGGGTGAGAATGGTGGGTCCCACCTATAATCCAGTACACAGGAGACAGACAGGCAGGCAGACCTCTCTGACCTTGAGACCAGAATGGACTACACAGTAAGTTTTAGGCTTGTCAGGGTTACAAATTGAGATCTAAATAAATAGACAGAAACTGCTTTCGCTCAACGCAATCAAACATTTCTACTTTATATAACATACTGGGGACACAGGAACAACACAAAACAGTAAGACCTTTTGCATTCAGCAAAACACATTAAGATCATAAAACTCAAATGACTTGGAAACAAAAAGGAAAATATGAAGACGCTGTTTAGATAAAAGAGCTGAAAAACCAAGAGTACTGAGATGTTGAGAATGGCTCAAACCCCAGGAATAAGACATGTGGGGACAGATTTAAGGCCAGCCTGGTCTATATAGACATCAACTCTTTCATAAACCAGGCTGGGTGAGCATAGTGGCACACACCTTTAATCCCAGCACTCAGGAGACAGAGGCAGGAGGATCTCTGTAAATTTGAGGCCAGCCTGGTCTACAGAGAGAGTTTCAGGACAGCCAAGGTTACACAGAGAAACCCTTCCTGGGGGGGGCGGGGACACGACAACTCACAACTTATTGAATACATCAAGACGATTAACTATTGGCTGATAAGCCAGGCTGGGAGAGCAGGGTAGGGGTGCCTTTAATCCAGTATTCAGGAGACAGAGACAGGAGGATCTCTGTAAATTCGAGGCCAGCCTGGTTTGCAGATCTAACGCTCTGATAACATCAAGATGATTATAAGGTTGCTAGAACAGCTTGTAAGACAAGGCTCAAGTGTGCTCATAGTTTAAGCATCTAACTTATAATTTACAATACTTTAGCACAAAAATCCAGCAAATGTGACAATATGGCAACCACTGTCTGAACTTCAATTTGCGGTAACAAGTTAGGGGCATTTTGAGAAAATTCAAACTGAAAATACAAGTTTGAGGAGTTAAGAGAATGTCAGATTACCACCATATAGACCAGGCAGGCTTCAAATTCAAGCTCATTTGCCTCAGTCACCCAAGTGCTGTTGTCACGGGTCTGTGGTCTGTGCCACCATGCCCTGACAAAAACAAGTGTTGGCTTTGTCTGTCTTTCTGTTTTTGCAGAGTCTCACTACGTAACCTCCAACTCAAAGATCCACTTGTTTTGCTCCCAAATTCTGATACCACAAGTGTTTGCCACCGTGCTAGATAGGCTCTTTATAGAAAAGTGGGCTTCAAGAAATATTTTCTGTCAGCTTTCCTTCAGTAGATGGAAACTAAACCTTACAGTTTTGTTTTTCTTAGTTTTTCAAGACAAGGTTTCTCTGTCCTGGAACCTGCACTGTAGACCAGGCCGAACTCAATCTCAGAGATCCTCCTGCCTCTGCCTCCCTAGCGCTGGGAAACCCAAGGTTTCTAAGGCTGGTGGAGCACAGAGGGACACTCACAGTCTGGACAGCAGCCATTAAACGCCATCCTGCAGATGCCGCAGTTCTCGTCATTGGCTACCCAGAGCCAAGTGGCCACACCATTCCAGCACTTAATCTTCACCTTCATGGCGGCCGAGCCTGTGACCTGTGGGCAGAGAATTCCGGGGCTAAAGTTAGTCTGTAGTGCTCCAGCACTTGAGCACTTGACCAGGGGAGCTGCGACAGGGGCTAGGCGCTTCAAGGGATCCGTGCTTCCGAGGGTGTTTGGCCATGTTTAATGATGTCTTTCGAGATCTGCATCCACGCAGTGGGGCGGGGTCACACACGCCTTTAATCCCCGACTCGAGCCTTTAATCCCAGCACCCGGATCCCAGCACTCGCTCGCAGGCAGAAGCAGACGGACCAGAGTTCGAGGTCAGCCCCTCCCCTCCCCAAAAAAGGAAAAAAGAAACAAAAACAAAACAAAATAATGCGTCCGTGGAAAACGTCCAGCTTTTCCTTAACAACCAGTGCTGTGCTTTTAAACCTGAGGAGGCACAGTCACTAACTTGCTAAAGAGAAACCACGCCCTCGAGCAGACGAACCCGAACTCCGACTCCGCACAGCAGGCCCGACAGCCGGGGTCCCGAAGAAGGCGCCCCGTCCGCAGACGGAGCGCGACGCCGAGGCCACCCCGCCTTTTCCGGCCTTCGGGGGCGGGGCCCCGAGTCCCCGCCCACTCCTCGCCCTCGCACCTTCGCCGCCTAATCACGAGGCGCCCCGCCCTTCCGTTGCCGCCGCGCGGGAAGGTATAAAAACGACCGTGCCGCGTCCGGCTCCTCAGAAGCGGCGCTCGCTGTCCCCGAGCGCAGTGCGCAGGCGTCCGTCGGCTCCGCGCGCGCCGAGACCAATCAGAGGCCGCCGCTGGGCCGCGACGCCGGAAGACCGGGGGCAGGCGCAGGAAGTGACGCTGCGGCGTGCTGACGCGCGGGCTCGATCTGAGGCCCGATTCCGCGCCCGCCATGGCCGACAAAATGGATATGTCTTTGGACGATATCATTAAGCTGAACCGGAGCCAGCGAGGCGGTCGCGGCGGAGGCCGGGGTCGCGGCAGGGCCGGCTCCCAGGGCGGCCGCGGCGGCGCGGTGCAGGCCGCCGCGCGGGTGAATCGAGGCGGCGGGCCTATGAGGAACCGGCCCGCCATCTCTCGCGGCGCCGCGGGCGGCGGCGGCAGGAACCGACCGGCACCCTACAGCAGAGTAAGTCCGGGGACGCGCGACGCCGAAGCGGGCGGCTGCCCGGCAGCACGGAGCCGGGCGTGCGCTCCGCTAGTCCCCGCGGGGACCGCGGCGGAGGGGTGGGCGGGGGCGAGGCCGCGCGGCGAGGCCCGGCCCCAGGCCGGGATCTTCCGGGACGCTTTGTCCGGTCGCGGTCCGGCCTCGTGGCGGCGGGCGTGGGGTGCTCTCTGGACTGCGGGCCGACGTGGGAGAGTGGCGGTGGAGTGTCGAGGGCGCCCGGGGCGAGGCTCACGAGTTTCTCTGTCCTCACGGTTTTGCCTGCAGCCGAAACAACTTCCCGACAAGTGGCAGCACGACCTCTTCGACAGCGGCTTCGGAGGTGGCGCCGGCGTGGAGACGGGCGGGAAGCTGCTGGTGTCAAACCTGGACTTCGGGGTGTCAGACGCGGATATCCAGGTAGGAGACCGGAGCCGGTCGCGATGCGCGTCCCGCACAGACGTGCGGTCCAGAACCCCCTCCCGGCTGGAGCCCGCCCACCCCGGGGCCAGCCACTGTCCCCAAGTGACTTGACCTTAGAGAAAGTAGCATTTCTATTAAGTCAGGCTGCGGGAAGGTAGCCTGGTGTGTCCCTGAAGGCGACCACTGTGAGCTCCTGCCTCTGCCAGGACTTCCAGTTTCTAACGGGCACGAGCTGCCCGGTTTGACCGGGGATGCGAGCTGATGGGAGACAGAGTCTCCCCCAGATGTCTGGCCTCACTGGGGTGCATGGTGTCAGTGCTGTGTGCGTTACAGCCTGAAGCCCTGTGTTTTAACCAGCGACCTTTCCTGGGTCTGGGCAGGGGCATGGTCCTCATACTTGCCGTTGCCCTCTTTTCTTGTCTTTTTTTTTTTTTTTTTTTGACTGGACCTCAGAGGCATCTCTAGAGTTTTTGGGAATTAGTTTTGGAGATGGCTAGGTCGGAGTGCTGGGCCTTTCTGGGTTTTTATTTCTCAGAGCCCAGCCCTTTGGCCTTGCCATGGGAAGTTAGCACAGCCAGTGAGCACTCACAGTGTCTCAACACTTTTTTTAAGGTGGTTTCTGGCATCCACTGGAAACCGCTTTTGGTGACCTCCACTCCCGCTGTGTGCCTGGGTTCCCTCTCCAACTCCCAGCCTGCCTGAGGTCAGGGCAGTTTCCATGGCGCGTTTGACTTCAGACTTTGCAGCAGGCTTGAGTAGGAGGAGAGGGAAAGGTGAGCCAGAATCTGCCTTTGGGGGAGGGGCTGGGGTCAGGGGGCCCTCGGAGCTATCTGCTCTGTGGGAACTGCCCTTGGTTTTGCTCTTGGCCTCTGCTGTTTGATGAAGCAGCCATTATTCGAGTTGTAATGCCCCTGCTGAGAGAGGTAGTTCTTAATCTTCTGCTCTGTGCCAGGGCTTTGTGCTGTCCTCACCGGCATCATGGTGCAGTCCCAAAGTGGGCAGGAACCCAGGTGCTCGTGATCTTCAGCGTCCCTTCCCTCACCTCTTGATGTTCACTGCCCTGCCCCTTCTCGGGTGGCTGTCAGGAAAGCTCCCTCAAAGCACGCGTGTTCGCAGCACCTAATGAGCCACTCGAAGAGCAGGGCTCACAACTTCACTGACCGCCGCCCTTTCCACTTCCCAGGAACTCTTTGCCGAATTTGGAACGTTGAAGAAAGCAGCCGTGCACTATGATCGCTCTGGACGAAGTTTAGGTACAGCAGACGTGCACTTTGAACGGAAGGCAGATGCCCTAAAGGCTATGAAACAATACAACGGTGTCCCTTTGGATGGTGAGTGTGGGGCTGGGCCCAGGATGCCTGCGGGGCTTATGGAGTTTGGGGCTGGCACCTCTCCCTGTAGGAATATGGGCTGCCCCTGTGGCTGAGGACACTTTGCATTTGCCCCTTTGTCTCTCTCTTCCATTCTGCCACTTCTCATGCTGCCCCACACATCTGGACCAACCTCTTGTGAACCCCCATCCAGCAAGCTACATCCCTCCCCTCCTTCAGCTCCTTCCGGAAGATTCACTTCTGTGAAGCCTTCTCAGAACCGCCATAGTACAACCTGAGTGCGGGGCTGTAGTCGTAAAGACAAAGGTACCTGTTCTTCTTCCATCAGGTCACCCACACCTGTCCACCTATGAGCACCCTGGACACTGACCAAGCAGCCCTCTTAGCTTGAACTGAGAAGGAGTGAGGAGGTGTTGGTGGGGTTATTTATCGCCACTTTATTTTCCCACCAGACTCTTAAGGCCATATACCTTGTTGGGGGCACTGGAGATACACAAAGGCCCTTTCCAGAGCTTGCATGGAGACCAGGGTGTGGTGCCCTCTGTATCAGCTTCAGAGCCTCTGGATGAGACTTGTTGTGTTCTTTTTACCATAGGCCGTCCTATGAACATCCAGCTCGTCACATCACAGATTGACACGCAGAGAAGACCAGCACAGAGGTAAGTGCTGGGCCCTCGGGGACGGAAAGGCTGTGGGTTTGTGATAACGCCATCCACAAAGCACAGATGGATTAAAGTTATGTTTTCTTTGTTAGCATAAACAGAGGTGGCATGACAAGAAGCCGTGGCTCTGGAAGTTTTGGTGGTGGTGGCACCCGGAGAGGAACCCGTGGAGGCAGCCGGGGAAGAGGTAGAGGTACCGGCAGGAACTCAAAGCAGCAGCTTTCTGCGGAGGAGCTGGACGCACAGCTGGATGCTTATAATGCCAGGGTAAGTCCTCGGGCTCAGAGAAGACTGGGTGGGGCTGAGTCACAGCCTGTGGTAATCTCGTGAAGCCAGAAGAAACAAGGGCTTCCTTAATGAACCTCTCTCTTTCAGATGGACACCAGTTAAACAGCCGAGCAAATCCACACAAGTAACAGAACCCAGAAGCTGCGTCCGAGATCCCCAGAGGGAGGGTTGGCGACTGGACTGTGCAGACAATGGTGGATTTGTTTTTGTTTCTTCTTTTTCTCCTGTTTTAAAATAGGATCTAAAAACTCATGTAAAGGCTTTTTTTCTTTCTTTTTTTTTTTTAAATTCTGAAACAGACCTGTTTTGTACCGAGTTATTTTTGGGATAAATTTTACTGGTTGCTGTTGTGGAGAAGGTGGCATTTTCACCTTTGCCATAATAAACTAGAATTGTGTGTAGAACTGGAGCTGTCTGGTCCATCCTGCTGTTAGAGTCTCTGTCACAGCTGGTGGCTGTGGCTAGTACCTGGTGTGAAATGGGAGTCCGTGGCCGAGGCCTTCTGTTTGCTTCCCTGATATTCTAATGCCTCACTCAGCTTGATCAGTGGGAAGACTGCAGAGCAGCAGTGGCCTTCTGCCCGGAGCTGCCTGTCCATTTGCCGGCACCGTGAGGTGATAAGGGGATATGGAGCAATCTGCTGTATGGTGTCTAGAGATGTGACCCATAAATTCTTGGGCTGCTCCTTTGCCTTATGGTGTGTCAGAGAAATCTGGATTTGGCTTTGAACCTCGTGTGTTTCTTGTTTTTCTGTCTTGTTATTTTGACAGGGAACAAAGACCCTTCTTTACTTGATAGCAGTCAGTCCTTGGAATCCGAGGATGCCCAGATCTCGTGTACAGTGGCGTTTGCTTAGAGTCTATGCACATATTCTGGAAGGCTTTTCGAGATAAGCTGTATTATTTAGGGAAGACAGACAAGGTTCAAATGCTTCATTTTGTCATTGGTTGGCTCTGGAGACACCTGTAAAATAATAACCAATGGGATTTGAGGCAGAAACCAATTTTTAAGAGGGTTGGGGTTAAAGATAAGAGTACCTTAGGCTGCGTGACCAGGTTGAAAAGCAGGACTTTGAGGAATAGAGCTGAGAAATGGGAGAACTCGAAACTGAAACTGTCCTTGTCTTACTGTTGGGGATAAATGGAAGACCAAGGGTGGGTGGACATCACAGGGTGACAAACCTCAGAGCTTTTTTTTTTTTTTTTTTTTTTTTTGCCAGGGTTTATCTGTGTAGCCTTGGCTGTCCTGAAACTCTTGCTCTGTAGACCAGGCTGGCCTCAACTCGCAGAGATCCTCTTGCCTCTCTGCCTCCCCAGTGCTGGGATTAAAGGCGTGCGTCACCACCGCCCAGCTAAAGCAATACTTTTTTTTTTTTTTTTTTGGTTTTTCGAGACAGGGTTTCTCTGTGGTTTTGGAGCCTGTCCTGGAACTAGCTCTTGTAGACCAGGCTGGTCTCGAACTCACAGAGATCCGCCTGCCTCTGCCTCCCGAGGGCTGGGATTAAAGGCGTGCGCCACCACCGCCCGGCTAAAGCAATACTTTTAAGGACTGCTGGAGCTGCTGCTTCAGTGAGTCATGTAGGATGGCGTACACATGACAGTGTATCTCGGTATTGTCCGGATGCATGTGCACACTTGTGTCAACAGAGGACAACCTTAGGTGTTCCCTGGGATTGCGAGTGCATGCCACCACACCTTGCTTTTTATGTGGTTTCTGAGGATTTCAGGATCTGAACTCGTCCCATGTTCCTCACTTTGCCATCTCTGCTTTCAACTTGAGGTAGCTAGAGATCGGTCTCAGGTGCCACGTCAAATAGATGTGTCTTCAGTTTGATCTTTGTGAGCAAAGGACTTGCAAACCACCTGGGCCAAGGTAGTCTTTCCTCTCGGCATCTAGTGTTCAGTCTTACATAACCTGCAGTATTAGATTCTGTGGTGCATGTATTCAGAAACCTCTAACCCTGGTTCATGGCTCAGTCTGTGTCTTGCAGCAGGACCTTCAGGTAAATGTTGTTTCTTCCCTTTAGCTAACTAATAGTTTAATAGACAAAAATGAGAAATTGGATACAGTGTAACAAAGACAGAAAAGCTGGAGTAAATAAAGGCTTGGAATTGGTTCTGTTACCTGTTCTGTGGTCACACTGCTTTCCAGGGACCTGGCCTATGCCTTGGACTCTTGAATATTCTGTAGGAATATCTCCTCCCTCCCCAGAATCAGTGTAGAGTCTTAAAATTATTCCTGTAATCCCAGCACTCAGGAGGGCAGAGGCAGACAGACCTCTAAGTTCAAAGCCAGCCTAGTCTACAGAGTGAGTTCTAGGACAGCCAGGGAAGAAACCCTGCTCTTGGAGTTGACAGTCCTCTTGCCACAGCCTGCCCAGTGCTGGGAATCCTGGCATGTATCACTCAATCAACTTTTGAGAAGCTGTAAACTCTTCCAAATAGTTATAACATCTTGGGTTTTGATTTCTTGAGCCCTGCCTCCCTGACTTACTGCTGTGTGGAGTCCAGGCTGGCTTTGGCCTCAGTGGCTGGCAGTTCTTTTTAGTAGTATTGAGTTGGATGGATGTCCAGTGGAATGAGAAGTTGGTTTTGTTGCTGAGCCCACTGGTGCACGCTTGCTGGGATTCCAGCTATGCAGGAGCCTGGTGTGGAAGGATCACTTGAACCCAAGACTTGAAAATGCGTCTGGGCAATATAGCAAGACCTTTTTTTAAATTCTGAGTGGATATGGCAAATGTCTGTATTGAAGTCGCACAGATCACAGTTCATCACACCTCATTTCTATCGTCTAACATCATTGCTATAGTTTAGATCTGGAGTGTCTGCCTAAGACTGGTATTTTGAAAGCTTGGCCCACGGTGCTATATTAAGAGTGGTAGAACTTTTACATTTATTTATTGGGTGTGTGCACATACATTTACAAAAATTCTATGGCATATGTGTGATCAGAAGTCTTCCATCCTGTGGATTTTAGCAATCCAACCTCAGGCTTGACGAGTGTCTGCCCATTGAGCCAGCTTCCTGAGCCCTCTCTGCCTCCTGTGACATTGGCTTCCATTGTAATGAACTGTGCTGTTCTTAGAGGAATGATTCTTTTTGTGAGATAGTAACCCATGTTATAATTTAGGCTGGTCTTGAACTTCACAAACAATCCCCCTGCCTCAGCCTTCTGACTGCTAGAGCTTTAGGCATGAGCTACCTTATGATGCTTGTCCTATAAAGTTGATAATCTCAGATATGTTTATCATAGTAATGAAAAATTTATATTAGAGCAGTTATGTCATTTTGTGTGTGGTTACATGCATGTGTTCATACACATATATGAACTTATGTTCGTGCATGCGGGAGCCACAGGGTGACATCGGGTGTCTCCCTCAATCATTCCATCTTTTTTATGCATGTGTTTGGGCCTCCCTGAGTTTATATGCACCATGTATGTACAGGAGCCCTTGGAGGCCCGAGGAGGATGTCGGGTTTCCTGGAATTGGAGTTAGGTGGTTTTGTGCAGCTATTTGAGTGCTGGTTACCAGGTCTAGCACTCAGGAGATGGTGCTCTATGATTTCGAGGCCAACCTTGTCTACATGGGGAGTTCCTCATCATTCAAGCTTCATAGAAAGATGCTGTCTACAAAAATAAAAGTGACCATGCCCATCTTTTTTTTTTTTTAATTTTATTGTTAAGGGCTGGAGAGATGGCTCAGTGGTTAAGAGCATTGCCTGCTCTTCCAAAGGTCCTGAGTTCAATTCCCAGCAACCACATGGTGGCTCACAACCATCTGTAATGAGGTCTGGTGCCCTCTTCTGGCCTGCAGACATACACACAGACAGAATATTGTATACATAATAAATAAATAAATATTTTTTAAAAAAGATTTTATTGTTAATTACATGGAGATGGTATATGCACATGCATGCAGGTGACTTGACTATGGAGGCCAGAAAAGGAACCCCTGGAACTGGAGTTGCAGGTGGTTGTGAGCTACCATGTGGGTGCTGGGAACTGAACCTGGATCAAGCGATGTTAACCACTGAGTCATTTTTATAGCCCTACCTTTTTTTATTTTGGTATAGAATCTCACTGTGTAGCCCTGGCTGCCTAGAACTCAGAGATTCTATCTCTGTCTCCTGGATGTTAGAATTAAAGGGTGCGTACCACCATGCCTGGCTTTTAATTTAAAATCACACTTCCGTGGAGGGGGACCACACATGTCCCCAAAGTATACGTGTGGACCCCAGAGAAAACTTGAAGCTGCTTCTCTCTCCACCATGTGGGTCCCAGGTTTGATGGCGAGTGCAGTTACCTACTGAGCATCTCGTATGCCTGTCTGCCACATGGGTGCTGGGATCCTTGACTCAGGTCCTTGTACTTGCATGGTAGGCACTGAGCTGTCTGAACCATCTCCCCACTCTATCTCGTGTATCCCAGGCTGACTTTGAACTCCCTGTATAGCGGAGTTTTGTATATGTAGTAAGTAATCCTGACTAAACTTGGGCCTCATGCATGCAAGGCAAGCATCTACTAAGGAGCTACATCCAGCCTAACTTACAGCCTTGGATCCTCCTGCTTCCACCTCTTGAATGAAGGCATACATTATATCCATAGTAATTTATCTAATACTGAGAATTAATCACCCCAGTTTCCTGTTTAAAATTTTAAAGCTGATTATTGTGTGTGGGTGAGTATATGATGTTGCATTCGGGTGTGGGCATGCACATGCTACTGTATGTGTGCGGAGTCACTTCTCGCCTACATGTGGGTCCCAGGAAACAACTCCGGTCACCAGGCTTGTGTGGCAGGTGCTCTGTGTAATTGTGAATATTCTAAAGTTACTGTGTAATTTGATATTCATGCTTACAGAAAAATAATAGTGCAAAGAGGTCTTGTGTAACTCAGACATTCTATTGTAGACTTTTGCCGTGTGCTTTTTCTTTCTATCTTTGTGTTTTCTAGACAGGGTCATTTTCTAGCCTGGATGAGTGGGTTAAATGAATCTTTTTGGAGATGGCGTCTTTACAGCCCAGACTATCAGTCCACCTGCATCAGCCTCTGTGCCACTATACCTGGGACTGCCTCTTCCTTTTTTCTCTCCCTTCTTGAAGCAAGGTCTTAGAAGCTATAGCTCAGGCCTTCCTGGACAGACTAAACTTGATGACGATCCTCCTCCATAGCCTGACATTATGAATATAAGCAATCTCACACAGCTTCACTGGATCATTTGTATCTAACTGGATTTTATTCAAATAGCTTTATCTCTGGTCTCTAGGTCTCTGACATGGCTGTCTGTGTCACTGTGCTCCAACGACACCTTTAGTAATTCCCTTCTTGACTTGTTAAAAGATGCTGCAGACCCACCTTCCATTTTCCCCGCCCAGACCTGGAGCCACCATTTCTCCAAGGAACCCTAACTCCTTTGCAACCAGAGTCTGAACACTGGGTCCTCCAGCCAGAGCTCGAAACCCTGGGTACTAACACACATATCACTACTGTGTTTATCTCTGTAGTGTCTAGTCATGTGTACTGTTGAATAACCATAAGTCGCCACTAGTGTTTCTGACTCCCAGCACCCCAGGACCTGTTCCTCTTACTTGTGATTTCTTAGCGTAACAGGGAGAAGTCTGTCTCAGATTCACTTTGTTCACTTACACGATTTGGTGCTTTAAGTGTGACCCCCAAATTCTCAGCACTGCTTGCCAGCCCCTCCCTGTGAGCAACATCTGCTAACCAGACTACAGTGTGTCCTGACGTTTTTGAGTTTCAGCTTTATTAGGATGTAGTAAACGTGCTGATTTCGAGAGTTGTCTGGGTATGGGTGTAGTGGCACACACTTGAATCCCATGACTCAGGAAACAGAGGCAGGAGGATCTCTGACCTTGAGGCCAGCTTGGTAAACATAGCAAGTACCAGAACTATATAGAGAGACCCTGTCTCAAGAAACAAAAGTTGTCAGGGAATAAAAAGATGGAGGTACATAGTCAGTTTGTAGAGCTAGCATGCTTGAAGTCCTGGCTTGATCTCCAGGACCACATAAACTACCAAGTGGTGTATTCCTGTAATTCCAGCACTAACAAGGTACAGGAAGGAAACTCAGAAGTTCAACGTCATCTTTGGCTACAGTGGGGAATTTAAGGTGAGCCTGATATCTCTGAAACCTGTATCAGTAGTCATTCAGGCTGGGTTTGGCATCAAAGGACTACAATCTCAGTCAGGACACTAAGGCAAGGTTTGTCTGGGCTATGTGGTGAGGCTCAAACACCATCCCCTGAAAGTCGAAACAGATGGTCTCTGCCTCTTTGTCCTTTTTACTAGTTAATTTATCACAGTAGCTGTATTGTTTCAGCTCCATCCTCATGTTTGCTATTTAACATTACAGCAGCAGAGCACACACAGCTAACTAAAGCAAGTGCACAGCTCTGAAGAATCCCGAGCAGTCCAGCCTGGGCCTTATAAAAGGCTTTCTGCAATTGCCCGTACCAGATACCACTCTATTCAATCAGAAATGGCAAACAAAACTGGTATAGTAGCCCAGGCCCTTAATCCCAGCACTCAGGGGGCCGAGGCAAACAGATCTCTGAGTTCAAGGCCAGCCAGGGCTATGTAGTAAAATCCTGCCTTCAGAAAAGAAAAGCAGACAAATCTACTTGTGTAGGTAGGTTGTCCCACAGGATAACCAGCTGTGCTTGGCCAGCCACGTGTTTGCTTTGCTTTGCACTCGACCTGAAATGGGCTACCCTGGAGTTCCCTTGCGAGAGCTGATCTGTGTCCACTTTGCAAGTGCCCAGTTCATGACATACTGGCAGGTTTTTGTTTAGTTTGTTTCTGTGCCAGCTTTCTCTAACAATGTTAGCTTTTCAGGAATTATGTAAAGTTATGTCACTTTTATAAATTTGTAATTTATATGATTTACCTTTACTGTTATTGACTCTCTGGTGCCAATTGGCCAGCCATTTGTTGGAAAACAGCAAATAATAAGTCATTAAAGATTTTTAAAAATTTCTTTTGTGTGTGTGTATGCGCCATGTGCATGCATGCAGAAGTCAGGGGAGAATGACAGGTGCCTGGCTGTATCACTCTGCCTTGCACCTTCAAGACAGGGTCTCTCACCCAACCCAGAGCTAGGCTGTCAGCCAGCAAACTCCAGTGATCCTCCTGTTCCATTCCACCCCACTCCTAAATCAATCCCCTTCCCCATGGTAAGCAATAAGGTAACATGTACATGTGTAGCCAAGCTTGTTTTTTTTTTCTATAAAAAAAAAAAGATTTGGGGGCCGGGTGGTGGTGGCACACGTTTTTAATCCCAGCACTTGGGAGGCAGAGGCAGGTGGATCTCTGTGAGTTCAAGGCCAGCCTGGTCTACCAGAGCTAGCTCCAGGACAGGCTCCAAAGCTACAGAGAAACCCTGTGTTAAAAAACAAAGAAATCTAAAAAAAAAATTCACTCCTTAAAACTTGGGAAGTGGACAACTAGGTAGCTTCAGGAAGCCCCCAATTCTAACCAGACTCATCAACACCCTTGTGTAATTAGTAAGGACTGCTTAGAGCAGTCAGCCAGCAAGACAGACTCTGCAAGAGGCAGATACAGAGGAGACAGTCTCCACCTTGTTGAGCTCATGCTGGGGTGGTGTGGACTTTCAGTGACTTTGAGTCATTTCTGGCCCTGTCACCCCCTTAACCTCCTGTAGGGTAACCCCAGTAAACTTCAATGTTCACCAAGTTGGACTTTGGGTATCCTTAATTTGGTATGTCACTGGTGTTTGGCTTGGTTATTTCATTCGTTCGTTGGTTGGTTTTTTTTTGAGACACATGGTTTTTCTGTGTAGCCCTGGCTGTCCTGGAATTCCCTCTGTAGACCAGGCTGGTCTCAAATCAGAGGTCTTCCTGCCTCTGCCTCCTGAGTCCTGGAATTAAAGGCATGTGCCACCACTGCCTGCCTGACTGTCACTGTTATTTTTTTATATCTGGTGTTAGTAGATGTGATATGAATAAAAATGGCCCACATAGGCTCATTTATTTTAATGCCTAGTCATCAGAGAATAGCTCTACTTGAGAAGAATTAGGAGTTATGTCCTTGCTGGAGGAAGTGTGTCGCTAGGGGTGGGCTTTGAGGTTTCAAAAGTTCAAGCCATGCCCAGTTTTGCTCTTTCTGCTGCCTGTAGATCCAGATACAGAACTCTCAACTACTCCAGCATCATGTCCATCTGTGTGCCACTATCCTCCCTGCCATGATGATAATGAACTAAACCTTTGTACTGTAAGACAGCCCCAATTAAATGCTTTCTTTGGTAAGAGTTGCCATGGTTTGTGTGAAGGAAAACTGGTTGAAATGTAACATGAAATTAAATAAATAATTTTAAAAAAAGTTGCAGTGTTTTAGTCTGTTTACGGCCATAGAACAATGGCTAAGAGTAGATGGAATGTCTTCTCAGGAACAGTGATACACAGTGGGGCAGAAGAGATCCCACAGCTGCAAAGGGATTGCTATTCAAGCACGAGGACCTGAGTTAAAGGCTCCAGGCTATAAGTGAAAAAACAAGCACAGGTGCAGTGGTATGTGTTTGGGTGGAAGCCTCACCCCAGCCCCTGACATCCAGCCCTGTAGAAGGAGCTGCGGGCCGCTTCCCGGCCGCCTGGCTAGCTTATGCCCCGAAATAATTACACGGAAACTGTATTCTTTTAAACACTGCTTGCCCATTAGCTCTAGCCTCTTACTGGCTAACTCTCACATCTTGATTAACCCATTTCTATTAATGAGTGTAGCACCACGAGGTGGTTGCTTACCAGGAAGGATCTTTTTTTTTTTTAAATATTTATTTATTTATTATGTATACAATATTCTGTCTGTGTGTATGCCTACAGGCCACAAGAGGGCACCAGACCCCATTACAGATGGTTGTGAGCCACCATGTGGTTGCTGGGAATTGAACTCAGGACCTTTGGAAGAGCAGGCAATGCTCTTAACCTCTGATCCATCTCTCCAGCCCCACCAGGAAGGATCTTAACCTGCGTCCACCTTGGAGAGGAGAGCTATAGCGTCTGCTTGACTCAGCTTTCTTCCAGCATTCTGTTCTGTCTACTCTGCCTATCTAAGTCCTGCCCTAACAGGCCAAGCAGTTTTCTTTATTAATTAACCAATGAAAGCAACAGATAGATAGAAGACCCACCTACATCAGAGCCCACTCTCCTGAGAGCTGCCTTGGTCCGGACTCCACCTCTGGGAAAGCCTGGGGGTCAGGACCACGCCCACAGGTTGTTTAGGCTGCCACCCAGAGAAGGAACACGTGGTCTGCCCTTCTCTCTCTTCCCCTTGCCATGCTTTTCTGGTGCCATCTGGTAGCACTACATTAAATATGGGCATCTTTTATTCGGTCTGATTTGGTCTGATTGGAATTATTTGCATCAGTGTAGAATCTCATCTAAGAAATATTCCTAACAGTATGCATTTGTAATTCTAACACTAGGAAGGCAAAGACAAGGAGATTTCTAGGGTTTACTGGCCAGACAGCTAGCCAAATGTTGAGTTCCAGGCCAAGTGAGAAAAATCTATCTCCAAAAAAAAAAAAAAGGAAAGAAAAAAGAAAAGCCAGACAGTGGTAGCGCACCCCTTTAATCCCAGTATTTGAGAGAAAGAGGCAGGCGGATCTCTGTGAGTTCGAGGCCAGCCTGGTCTACAGAACTAGTTCCAGGACAGGCTCCAAAGCAACATGGAGAAACCTTGTCTCTAAAAATAAAAAGTTAACTAATAAATTAAAAAAAAAAGAAAAAAACCTTGTCTCAAAAAAAAAAGGCAAAAAAGCAAAGCAAGATGAACAGCGTGAATAACATATAACATCAGACTAGGTTTGCAGTTTGCTGGTGCATGCCTTTAAACACTTGGGATGTAGAAACAGGTCAGCCTGATCTATATAGTATGTTCCAAGCCAGCCAGGGTTACTGAGTAAGCCGCTATCTAAGAAGCAACAAATTAGGCTGGGCTATGATGGCACACGCATTTAACATGCACTCGGGAGGCAGAGGCAGGCGGATCTCTGTGAGTTTGAGGCCAGCCTGGTCTATAAGAGCTAGTTCCAGGACAGGCTCCAAAGCTACAGAGAAACCCTGTCTCACAAACAAACAAACAAAGAAGCAGCAACAAATCCACAAAACTGAAAGTTGACCTCTGGCCTACAAATGAGCACACACACAAATACCCACTTACACACACTCTAAATAAATAAAAATGGGCGATTCTGGGAGATGACTTCATAAGAACCTTATCTGAATGAATCCCAGCACCCACATACAGAGCTGGGTATGAGCCTGGTGGGCTGACATGCCTCTTCAGAGGCATGAAGATCTCTGTGAGGCTGGCCTACATAGTGAGTTGCAGGCTAGTCAGGGCTCCACAGTGAGACCTTGTCTCAAAAAACAACAAACAAGCCAGTGAAAATCAAGAAAATACTGGGCATGGCTCTGGTGGCCAGTAACCTAGGATACTGGAGAGGAACAAACAGGCAGACCCTGAGAGCTGCCAGCCCGTCCAATATGGCAGCTTCCAGGTCAGTGAGACCCTGTCTCAAGCCAGTAAAGGAGATGGCAATAGAGAAATAGACCTGATGTCCTGTTCAGGGCTCTGCATGCACGCACACACACAGGTACATGCATGCACACACACACACACAAGCTTAAAAATGGGGTCGGGGGTGAAGCACAGGCTAGACAGCTTGCCGGAAGTGTGAAATCCTAGTGCCAAATAGAAAATAACAAAGAGAAAATGCTGAGCTGGGCAATGGTGGCGCACGCCTTTAATCCCAGCACTTGGGAGGCAGAGGCAGGTGAATCTCTGTAAGTTTGAGGCCAGCCTGGTTTACAGAGCAAGTTCTAGGACAGCCAGGGCTACACAGAGAAACCCTGTCACAAAAATAAGAAAAAAAGAAATGCTGGTGTTTGTACTTCTGTGTGTGTGTGGTTGGGGGGTGGAGGCTGTATGAGTTTTCCTTACACCACATCCATGCAGGTTCCCTGGGAGGGCAGAGTGTATAAGATCCTTTGCAACTGAATTCATGTGGCTGTAAGCTGGGAGCAACTGAGCCATATTTCCAGACCCTTGTTATTTTGTAAATGTATACGTGCATATGTACCTAAGTATATATACATCTTAGTTGGTTTTTTTTGTTGTTGTTGTTATTGTTGTTGTTTGGTTTTTCAAGACAGGGTTTCTCTGTGTTATAGCCCTGATTGTCCTGGAACTTGATTTGTAGACTACATAGATAAGCCCTGTCTCAAAACACCAAAAATAAATAAATAAATAATATGCTTATAATAAACCACCTGGGGTCAGACTCCAGAAGCCGAACCAGTATAGACTAAAGTTGGGCTGAACTGAGTTTCATTCTTACTTACCCAGATGGTTTTCCTGCCAGTAGTGACTCTTGCAGGGATCTCCACAGTTCTTGTAGACCAGGCTGGCCTCGAACTCACAGAGATCCGCCTGCCTCTGCCTCCCAGTGCTGGGATTAAAGGTGTGCGCCACCATTGTCCCCCTTAATCTATGTTCTTTTTTTTAATTGATATTTATTGAGTTCTACATTTTTCTCCGCTCCCTTCCCTGCCTCTCCCTTTCCCCCTTCAATCCTCCCCCAAGGTCCCCATGCTCCCAATTTACTCAGGAGATCTTGTCTTTTTCTACTTTCTACTTCCCATGTAGATTAGATCTATGTATGTCTCTCTTAATGTCCGCATTGTTATATAAGTTCTCTGTAATTGTGGTTTGTAGGCTGGATTTCTTTGCTTTATGTTTTTTTTAAAGATTTATTTATTTATTAAGCATAAAATGTATTGCTGGCAAGGAAGGCACCAGGTCTCATTGCAGATGGTTGTGAGCCACCATGTGGTTGCTGGGAATTAAACTCGGGACCTCTGGAAGAGCAGCCAGTGCTCTTACCCTCTGAGCCATCTCTCCAGCCCCTCTTTGCTTTATGTTTAAAAACCACCTATGAGTGAGTACAGGTGATAATTGTCTTTCTGTGTCTGGGTTACCTCACTCAAAATAACGTTTTCTAGTTCCATCCATTTTCCTGCAAAATTCAAGCTGTTATTTTTTTTCTGCTGTGTAGTACTCCATTGTGTAAATGTACCACATTTTCCTCCTCCATTCTTCGGTCGAGAGGCATTTAGGTTGTTTCCAGGTTCTGGCTATGACAAACAAAGCTGCTATGAACATAGTTGAGCACATGTCCTTGTGGCATGATTGAGCATCCTTTGGATATATACCCAAAAGTGGTATTACTGGGTCTTGAGGAAGGCTGTTTCCTAATTTTCTGAAAAATTGCCACACTGACATCCAAAGGGGTTGTACCATCTTGCACTCCCACCAGCAATGCAGAAGTGTTCCCTTTTCCCCACATCCTCTCCAGCATAAGTTGTCATCAGTGTTTTTGATCTTGGTCATTCTTACAGGTGTAAGAATCTCAGAGTTGTTTTGATTTGCATTTCTCTGATGACTAAGGATGTTGAACATTTCCTTAAGTGTCTTTCAGCCATTTTAGATTTCTCTGTTGAGAGTTCTCTGTTTAGGTCTGTACTCCATTTTTTTATTGGATTATGTGATCTTTTGCTGTCCAATTTCTTGAGTTCTTTGTATATTTTGGAGATCAGACTTCTGTCTGATGTGGAGTTAGTGAAGTTCTTTTCCCATTCTGTAGGCTGTCGTTTTGTCTTGTTGACTGTGTCCTTTGCTTTACAGAAGCTTTTCAGTTTCAGGAGGTCCCATTTATTAATAGTTTCTATCAGTGTCTGTGCTGCTGGGGTTATATTTAGGAAGTGGTTCCCTGTGCCAATGCATTCAAGTGTACTTCCCACTTTCTCTTCTATAAGGTTCAGTGTGCCTGGCTTTATGTTGAGGTCTTTGATCCATTTGGACTTGAGTTTTGTGCATGGTGATAGATATGGGTCTATTTTCATTCTTCTACATGTTGATATCCAGTTATGCCAGCACCACTTGTTAAATATGCTTTCTTTTTTCCATTTGATACATTTTGCTTCTTTATCAAAGATCAGGTATTCAAAGATGTGTGGATTAATATCCAGGTCTTCTTTTTTTTAAAAAAATATTTATTTATTTGTCATGTATACAATATTCTGCAAGCCAGAAGAGGGCACCAGACCTCATTACAGATGGTTGTGAGCCACCATGTGGTTGCCGGGAATTGAACTCAGGACTTTTGGAAGAGCAGGCAATGCTCTTAACCACTGAGCTATCTCTCCATCCCGATATCTGGGTCTTCTATTTGGTTCCATTGGTCCTCCTGTCTGTTCTTATGCCAATACCAGGCTGCTTTCTGTAATAGAGTTTGAAGTCAGGGATTGTGATGCCTCCAGAAGTTACTGCACAGGATTGTTTTGGCTATCCTGGGTTTTTTGCTTTTCCAAATGAAGTTAAGTACCGTTCTTTTGAGGTCTTTGAAGAATTTTGCTGGGATTTTGTTGGGGAAATCTATGTTCTTATACATGGCTCTGTCACCTTCACTTTGTCATGCCCATGCTGCTTGCTCTGTGTCACCTGGCATCTCTTCCTATCTTCTCCCTTCTTCTTCCTAGCATCCTCTGTGCCTTGAAATCCTGTCTAGCTATTGGCCATTCAGCTTTTTATTAAACTGATCACAGTGACATATCTTTACACAGTATAATCAAATATCTTGCAACAGACATGGGCTTTTGAAATCTTTTAGCATCCACAGTGACACGTCTCCTCCAATAATCCCAAACGTTCTTAAGATTTATTTATTGAGAAGCTGGGCAGTGGTGGTGTAGGCCTTTAATCTCAGCACTCGGGAGGCAGAGGCAGATGGATCTCTATGAGTTTGAGGCTAGCCAGGTCTACAAGGGCTAGCTCCAGGACAGGCTTCAAAGCTACACAGAAACCCTGTCTTGAAAAAACAAACAAACAAAAAGAGATTTATTTATTGGGGCTGGAGAGATGGCTCAGCGGTAATGAGGTCTTGCACCCTCTTCTGGCCTGCAGGCAGACATACAGGCAGAACACTGCATATGTAAAAATAAATCTTAAAAAAAAAATGATTTAGGCCGGGCGGTGGTGGCGCACGCCTTTAATCCTAGCACTCGGGAGGCAGAGGCAGGTGGATCTCTGTGAGTTCGAGGCCAGCCTGGTCTACAGAGCTAGTTCCAGGACAGGCTCCAAAGCCACAGAGAAACCCTGTTTCGAAAAAACCAAAAAAAAAAAAAATGATTTAGGAAGCTGGAGAGATGGCTCAGTGGTTAAGGGCACTCACTGCCTGCTCTTTCAGAGGACCTGGGTTCAATCCCCAGCAACCACATGGCAGCTCACAACTGCTTGTAATTCCTATTCCAGGGGATTTGACACCTTCATATCAATGCACATAAAATAAATAAATTTTAAAAAGCCACCCTTAAAAAAGTTATAATGTGTATGGGTGCTCTCTACTGCATGCATGCCTTTATGCCAGAAGAAGGCATCAGATCCCACCACAGATGGCACCCTGTGCTGTTCACCACTGAGCCATCTCTCCAGCCCAAGGCCACACCTTCTAATCCTTTCCCAAACAGTCCCACCGATTAGACCAAGCAGTTAAACACATGAACCTATGAAGGCCTTTCCCATTCAAACCACCACTGTGTAAGTGCCCCACGTGCAGGTTCCCTTGGAGGCCAGAAGAGGATGTTGAATCTTGCAGAACTAGAATTACAGACAGCTATGAGCTTCCCGATGCAGATTCAAGGGATCAACCAAATCCTCTGCTCTTGAGCAAGTGTTCTTAACCATTGCGTCCCCTCTCCAGCCCCTACAACTTTTATTTACTGTGTGTGCACGCATATGGAGGTCAGGGACACCTTCTCTCACCTTTGGTGAGGATTTGGTTCTCTCACCTTTACATGGCCAGGCTTGTGCGGCAAGTGGACCCGCATCCCTTGTTCCAGCCGGAGCCCAGCACTCTCGAGCCTCAGGCCAGAGCATCTTGAGTTTGAGGCTGGACTGGGATGCAGGGTGAAGCCCCTTAAAAGACAAAAACAAAAAACAGAAAAAAAACAACTGTAGTAAATTTAGTCTTTGTGACTAAATCCTGTGTATTTCTAAGGTTCTTCTCTCAAAACACATCTCTGAAAATGACATCACAGAGCCAAAGTACCAGTGTGGTTTACCTTAAGGTATTTCTCAGGGGGCAGGACAGGGTCCTGCCTGCTATTCCTTACACTGAGCTTTGTGCTCCTGGGTACTGAACGTGTGTCTCCTCCTTTCATGATTTTTCAGAAAAGATTAAAATAATATTACTCTCCTGGTGTGGGAAGTCCGTCTATATATGTGTTGCTTTTATTGGTTAATGAATAAAGAAGCTGCCTTGGCCTGTAATAGGGCAGAGTAGAGCTAGGCAGGGAAAACGAAATTGAATATTGGGAGAAAGAAGGCGGAGTTGGGAGACACCATGTAGCTCTGCCTGAGACAGATGTGGAACCTTGCCAGTAAGCCATAGCCACGTGATGACACACAGATTAATAGAAATGGGTTAACCAAAGATATAAGAGCTAGCTAGTAATATGCCTTAAGTGATTGGTCTAGCTGTGGCTTAAATAATATAATTTCTGAGTGCTTATTCTGGGTGGCTGGGACCGAACAAGTGGCCTCTAACAACACCCTTTTAGAACAATACAGAAAAATCTAAAGGGAGCACCATGCCTCATTCAAAAGTATCTGATCACACACAGTAGGAATGTGCTCACCACAGACTTCATTGTCCTGGCCATGGGGACTGTCCTAAAGAAAGTCCAGTCCTTTCAGAATGTCTCAAGAAGCCAACTATAGTTCGACTGTGCCCTCCCAAACTTTTTTGTTGTTGTTATTGTTGTTTGTTTTGTTTTTCGAGACAGGGTTTCTCTGTGGCTTTGGAGCCAGCTCTTGTAGACCAGGCTGGCCTCAAACTCACAGAGATCCGCCTGCCTCTGCCTCCCACGTGCTGGGATTAAAGGCGTGCGCCACTACCGCCCATGTTGGTACAGACTTTATAGGTGAAAATCCAGACTCTTAAGGTAATTGCATAGAAGGGAGGGCCGCTGGGAGGTGATCAGTTGCTTGTCTAAGAATATTAATCTACAAAATACCTTGATCCAGAGCGTCCAGCTTCCAAATGTATGCTAAATACATGTTTGTAGGCCATTAGGTCAACGATGGTTTGTTACAGCCACCAAATAGGACTAAAAAGGGAAATTCCCAGACCAATACAATAGGTTTTCTTGGTTTACTTTGGCTCTGTAATTCTGGGCTGGCAAGTGCTGTCCAAAAGAGCTACACCCCAAAGCCAACAGTTTTGGGGTTTCTTTTCGAAGATTTTTTTTTTGTTTGTTTGTTTTTTTTGTTTTTTTTTTTTTTTTGTTTTTCGAGACAGGGTTTCTCTGCGGCTTTGGAGCCTGTCCTGGAACTAGCTCTGTAGACCAGGCTGGTCTCGAACTCACAGAGATCCGCCTGCCTCTGCCTCCCGAGTGCTGGGATTAAAGGCGTGGGCCACCAATGCCCAGCCTTTTTGAAGATTTTTAAAATTACTTTTTTGTTTGTTTTCTGAGAGACAGGGTTTCTCTGTGTGACTTTGGAGCCTATCTTGGAACTTACTCTGTAGGCCAGGCTGGCCTTGGACTCCCAGAGATCCGCCTGCCTCTGCCTCATGAGTGTGGGGATTAAAGTCATAGATGACCACCACCCTCCATCAATATTTTTTAAGCACTTGAATCTTACAAATTGTGATATAAACTAAAAGAATTTACAATCAGGGAAAATGCTGACTGGGCTTTTAGATTTTTTGTTCTTTTTTTTTTTTTCAAATGTCAGTTACTGTAGCTAGACCCTATGAAAAAGCTTGGTGGCAGGAATAGGCTGGAGAGATGACAGCTTAGCATCTGAGAGCACTGGGTCCTCTTTCAGAGAGGTTCTGGTTCAATTCCCAGTACTCACATGGTCACTCACAGCTAGTCTAACTCCAACTGCAGAGCATCCAGCGCCCTCTTCCGACCTCTGCAGGTACTGCATACACGTGGTGTGCAGAGACATACAGGCAGGGAAACCTTTTACATACATGAAATAAATCTAAAAATAAAAAATTGGGCGGTGGTGGCACACGCCTTTAATCCCAGCACTCGGAGGCAGAGGCAGGCAGATCTCTGAGTTCGAGGCCAGCCTGGTCTACAGAGCGAGTTCCTGGACTGACTCCAAAGCTACAGAGAAACCCTGTCTAGAAAAACCAAAAAAGTAAAAAATAAAATAAGAAAGCCACTTTGGAAGATTTGCACTTGGAGTGCTTCAGACTAGGGCGTTGTGGGTGGGTCAGAGTTCAAACCTGGCCCATTCAGGTGCAGGACCACGAGGCTCCTGCAAAGCAAGCACGAGACACGCCTGGGCACACCTGTGCTGTGTGTGGAAGGCAAGCCAAATCTATCAGAGAATAAGAGCGGGAAAACCAGGTGGTGATGGAGTTTGGTTTTGAAATACTTTGCCATAGAACAGCTAGGATAGGGTATAGCAGATCCAGCTTCCTTGGAGACAAAAATACTTCATGAAATAATTAAGCTTAAAAGAAAAAATATTTAAAAAGAACAAAGAAATAATTAAGCTTGAAAGAACTTTTGGCTTGCTTCAAAGTTGCTGACGTGTGGCCAGAGGCAATAAATGCTTGAACTAACGAAGCCCATAATTGCTGAAGATAGATGATGGGGCCACCGCATTCCTAATGTCATCTTTGAAGCCTGATGCCTGCAGCCAGCAGCTGTTGCCCACATGCCTCAGGGCAGGTATGCCCGGCAGAGGACACCCGTGGTGGCTTTTGTTGGATCCCAGTGCGAGGCCACCCTTGGGGAAGCCACTATGGCGTGCTCGGCCGCAGTAGCAGGAACTGAACCTTCAGGGGGAACTGGAGCTGCAGCCACCAACGCACGACAGGAAGGCCCTCGGCTAGGTCGGGTCCTTCCTTCCTGCAGACTGCGGAGCGCACGCGCCCGGTCCCCGGAGCGAGGCGCCCTCCACGGTGCAGCCGGGGACAATGGGACAGGGCGCGGGCGCAGCTACGGCGGAGCCCTGGGGGCCAGGGTGGCCGCGCGCCGCCGCTCTGGAGGACACGGCCCTCGTCTCGCAGGCACAGGCACCGGACACTCGGTGCCAGGCGCGACGCGGCCGGCCCACGCGGGACGCGCCCACGAGGCCAGCCGCAAAATGGCGACCGCGCCGACCGGCGCCCCCTGCCGGCGCATGCGCAGAGCGGCCCCGCCCGCGAGAGCGGAAGTCTTGTGACCCCGGAAGTGACCGTCGGAGCGGCGGGCGGCGGACGACGTTCGTCACTTGGTGCGGGAGGGAGCGCGAGAGCGGCGGTCGAGCCTCCGGTGAGTGGGCGCCTTGCGCGGGCGCGGGGCGGCGCGGCGCGCGAGGGGAGCGGGGCGGCTTTGTGCGGCGCCCCCGGCGGTTGCGGCGCTCGCGAGCGGGCGGGGCGCGGTCACGACAGCGGGCGGGGCAGGCTCGGGGCGCCTCGGAGGTCCCGTCCGAAGGGTCGCGGCTGCCCAGGCCAGGGCGCCAGGCGCCCGTGGGACCCAATCCCCGGCCACGTGGGCGGGGTCCGGCGTGGAAGCCTCGCCCGGAGCTCCCGCCGCGCGGCCCCGCCCCGCCCGGATTGCGGGCCCTGCGGAAGTGCGGGCCGCGCCCTGGATGCTGTCGCCTGCGGCCACGCTTGGCCGCGTCGGGCGGGGTCGCCCGGAGCCTCACGGTGTCGGACCCCCCACTTTCTGTGTTTGTTTGGCGGACACCTCGCGGAGGGACGACGGCGTGGGGGCCTTGTGGCCGGGCTGTCCGCTCATCACTGCGCATCGCCTGCAGGGATCCGAGTGGGTTTCTGGGAGGAGACATTGGGGTAATCTGCGGAACTGAAAGACACCCGAGGCGCTTTCGTCCGGGATGGTTCTGCACCGCCACTGACGCTTTAGGGTCAGGGCCCAGAAACAGGTTCCTGAGATTTATTTACAAGCGGTGCACCAGCTCCCGAGTTGCATTCGCAGACCCTCACACTACCGTGCAATTTAGGATCTCCTTTGGGCTCTTAGGATTTAGAGCGGTCGCCACATAGTTGAGCTTAGGACGGCAATCCATTGGCAGGAACGCTCAGACGCTTGTCCTGCACGTGGTTTAGACACAGAGCATCCTCCTTTAGGAGAACTTACCTCCAGGACCCAGTAAGAGTGTCTTGGAATTAGAGCCTGGTCTGCTAGGGGCAGCAGGAGGCCCCAAGGGAGGTAGTGATCCATCCCATCCGCCAGTTCAGTTCGGTCTGGAGGCTACTCATTCTTTAAGGGGAGGAAAGGTGTTTTGCTTCTGTTGCTTTTTGTTGCTTCGTGATGTACTTAGGGTGTCGCCCTCTCAGATGAGCCTCTGAGTTAGTTGAGCAGTGGCAGCAGCCTCCTGTGTCCTCACGAAGTTCCCCACGCGTGATTACCTCCATCATTCCCTGCCGGTGTCATGGTCTCCCTAGGTTGGAAGGCCTCCAGGCGGCCATAGTCCCGCTCACTCCCTACCCACAGGTGTCCCAGGCTAGCGGTGAGCATGGCAGAACAGGAGCCCACTGCTGAGCAGCTTGCCCAGATAGCGGCCGAGAATGAGGAAGATGAGCACTCTGTCAACTACAAGCCCCCAGCCCAGAAGAGCATCCAGGAGATCCAGGAACTGGACAAGGATGATGAGAGCCTTCGGAAGTACAAGGAGGCCCTGCTGGGCCGAGTGGCTGTCTCTGCAGGTAGGTGGGTTGGAATAAGGATGTCACCTGACCCTGTCACCACCCCCTTTCCAGTTGGCCTCCTTCCTTTCAGAGAGTTGAAAAAAATCTAAGGAATGGGGCCCTGACTCTTGACTCTTACTCTCCAGACCCCAATGTCCCCAACGTCATTGTGACCCGCCTGACCTTGGTGTGCAGCTCTTCCCCGGGCCCTCTGGAACTGGACCTGACAGGTGAGTGGGTCCTGGAGTCCCTGGGTGGGGCAGCTGGCATCCAGTCACTGCCCCTAAAAATAATTTTCTGCACTGGTGCCCTCTGGTGGGACAGAGGAGAAGTGCAACTAGGTGCTCTCCAAGGCTCTGCTTTGTGTCAAGGAAGGGGCTGTGGGAAGTGAGTGTGGGGGCAGGGTGGGAAGCCTCCAAAGCCCTCGGCTGAACCTCCTCCCCAATACAGGTGATCTGGAGAGCTTCAAGAAACAGTCATTTGTGTTGAAGGAAGGTGTGGAGTACCGGATAAAAATCTCTTTCCGGGTAAGGGAAAGGCTTCGTGAGGCCCGGCATAGAGGGGCAGAGGAGCAGGACTGGGGAGCCAGCTGACCCTTGCTCTGTGTTCCCACAGGTGAACAGAGAGATCGTGTCAGGCATGAAGTACATCCAGCACACATACAGGAAAGGGGTCAAAAGTAAGTGGGTGCACTGTGGAGTGGGAGCCTGTGGGTTTGGGGAGAGGCTCACAGCACCGTGACCTTGTCCTTCCTGCTCCGCAGTTGACAAGACTGACTACATGGTTGGGAGCTACGGACCCCGGGCTGAGGAGTACGAGTTCCTCACACCCATGGAGGAGGCCCCCAAAGGCATGCTGGCGCGGGGCAGTTACAACATCAAGTCCCGCTTCACAGACGACGACAAGACTGACCACCTGTCCTGGGAGTGGAACCTCACCATCAAAAAGGAATGGAAGGACTGAGTTCCAGCTGGGAGGCGGGCAGGGCGAAGGACAGACAGAAGGACCGACATGCCCCACCCCAAACCCCTCCCCCCCCCCCAAACCAAAGTGCTGACAGGACCCTCCCTCACCATTCCTCCCTGGTCCTCTCAGACAGGCAGCTCTTCTGTCTGCCCCTCCTCCACCTCCTGCCTGCAGGCCCCTGTGGTCTCCAGTGTCACATTGCTGCTTCTGCCTGTGCGGTGGGGGAGGGGTTCCAGCCCAGGCCTCCAATCTGCTGTGTCCCTCCAGGTTCCCTCTGTCTTCCCTTCCTCAGGCCCTGGCTTCTAGAATGGAATGGAACACTGGGTTGCCCAGCCCACTTGTCTCTGCCCCATCTGAGCTAGGTTGCTCGGTGTGGGCAGGGTTGGGCTGTCTGTCCTTTAGCCCCACCACTCCCTGGCCAGGTCATCCATCACTGTCAGTCACTGTCTAACCATGATGCCTTAACATGTGGAACGTGTACTGGGGGCCGTCGCTAACTCTTAACTCCCCTGTCTGCATGAGCATGTGGTCTCCCCTGTCCTTGCCTTGTCTGCCATCCCCATCCTGGTGACCCACCCACGGAGGCCTGGGGTGCTGCTGTTGCTTCCTGCAGGCCTGGCCAGCTCTTCCCACTCCCCGTGGCCAGGGTTGGGGTGGCTCCAGTAGCTAGGGGAGGGTCAATTGCCAAAACTCAATGCCTCCAGCCCCATCTAGGAGGCAGGATAGGGTGCCTCATTCCTCTGCCTTCTCTGTCCTTAGAGGCAGCACTCGAAGCCCCTGTTCCAACAGAGAGCCCCTGAGGGACAAAGCCAGCCGAGCCTTACTTGTCTCACCTGGGCCCTAGGGCCTGAACCTCGTGCCTGGCCTGTCAGTATTTATTGCCTCCATCTGGGCCAGCTAGCCTGATGCCTCTGCCCTGGCTCTTGGTGCCACCATCCCTGGGCAGGCCCTCCCTGGACCCAGCCAGGACAAATGTGGGACCAAGTGCACACAGTTGGGAGCTGTCTCCTGTGCCTCCCCTCCCCCTCCCTGGTCCCCCGTGTGGAATCTGCCAGGCCTAGGCCTCGGCCTCAACAGGCAGAGGAGCCTGTCCCTGCTTCTCTTCTGACTGGGAAATAAACACCCCTGAAGGAGTCTGGGGTGGTGTGGTCTATGCTCCTTGTGGGGCTTGGAGGGAATGGCAAGGCTCCCATGGTGGGTGGAGTTCTCTGGCTAGGGGTGGCCTGCTGCTCACAGCCCTGTTGTGTCTTTGCTATTGGCTTCCTGTAGAGAAGTGAATATAAAAGAAACCCCGGAACCATGGTGACATGACTCATTAATCTAGACCCTCCTGGGAGTTGGCCCTGGGCACAGAGGGATCACTTGGGTCAGCACGCCCTAGCAGGAACTTGTCCTCAGGATGTAGTCTCGCTGGCCATGCCTGGATGTCTTCCTTTGGGTACTCTCACACAGATGTCAACAGAATAGGGGCTCCACTAGAAGATCTAGAACCTTAAGAGACTGATCCGGGTCCGCACAACTTGTGTGGCTGGAACAGGAAGTTGGTACCCCAGAAGCCTCGCTCCACATTCCAGTATGGTGCTCTCTAAAGCACCTACAAGGCTAGGGACAGGATCATTGCCCCGTGTGGAAGCGTGTAGAGGAACCCTGAGAAGCGGCTGGGCCTTAACCAGTGCAGCATTAGCTGCTGCATAGCCCTGCAATGACCACAGGGAGGCAGGATTACATTTCTGAGCACAATGAAAGACATAACCTCTGCCCTGCCCTTACAGGGATGTGTGCTCAGTGACCAGAAAACACCAAGCAGGAGTCACCAGAAACTTAATTTTGACCTGGTGCCAGTTTTGGGAGCCACCCTCTGGTTAAGTTGTTCAGTAAGTAAAGCGGTTGTACTATCCATGCAACTAGCAGTGGTCAGCTGCTTCCCTGGAGCCTCCCAGGCTGGCTTTTGGGGTCCACCACTGTTGGCCGGTGGAGTGAAACTGCTGGGCCAGTCAGGAGATGCCTTTTATAAGTCAGGGGCCATGTCAGTCATCCCGACCAGTCCATGGGAACCCACAGAATAGCAGAGCCACTAACCTGATATTAGCAGCCCCTCGTGGTAAGCAGCCAAATTGTTGACCCAAGCCTCTCCCAGAAATGTTCCTGGCACCAGCAGTCAGGCAGGCCTAAGCAGGGTGAGGCTCTTTCCTCAAGCCCTGCAGCTTGACAAAGCCAGGACCGGCCAGTCAACTCTTAAATCTTTAATCTGTCAGCAATTGTTTATTGAGGAGGGGCTTATGAAGTTCACATCGGATCAAGAAACTTAATCTTACAACTCCAGGTTCGTCCTAGCCTGGTAGGTGTGTGAACTCAGACCCTAAGTGCCAAGTGTGCAAGCACACTGCCAACAACTAGGACTTTGCCCTGGCTCCTCCCTGAGCAGGTTAACTTACGATGTCCTAATAAAGTGAATGACGTGTTCCTTAGGTCCCAAGTCTAACCAGATCTCACCCCAGGAGCCAGAGGCAGCCCCATCCACTTACCTCTATCCATGGCTCCAGGAATTCCAAGGTTTCTAGCTTCTCAGGCACCTCCAGATGGGCCTCCCTCCCCAAGAAAGGTCATGGTTGTAGGTAGTACCAGTCACTGAGCAGTCGGCTTCTATGGTGTATGTAAGTAATCAGCTATTTTGATTTACAAGAACCTTCTCCATGCCCAGCACCATCCTGTATCAAGGCTACTCTACCCATGGGCTATGTATACCATGTCCTGCTTCCCGCTTCCCACTGGGCTGTCACCAGCTCTCAGCTCACGCTCCAGTACAGATGTTGTGACCAGTGGCACCGACCTGCTGTTCACCCCACTGGACATCTGACAAGCCTGCAACCTGAAAAATAGCAGTAATACTCAAAACCGACCAATAACTCAACCTTTAGCTCTGAGTGAGACTCTTTCCTGAAGGATATCTTGATACAATTCCAAAAGTGGCCAGAGAAATGGGCTCCAGCCAGTGTGGGTCTTGCATGACCTGGACTCTAGGTCCAAACTACCTCTTCTGCAGTGGGAGCTGCTCTTAGAAGTTATCAGCTTGGCCCTCAAGGCTATAGCCCATAGATGTTCAGATGATCCAACCTGCATTCTTGGGTTGGAACATAATACCTCTATGTTATTTGGCTACTCAACAAACCCAGAGGGTCCAAGAATTTCAGGCCTCCCTCTGGCTTCTCAAGAACACACTGCTGTGCCTGTTTGGGTCTGTGTAGAAGACCAATGCAGAAAGTAGACATTCATCAGTCTTAGATACTGTGAGCACACGGGGAGAGGGGTGCTTCAGGGCTGGCCCCTCTTTCACAAAATGTCAGTAGCCCTACCTACCCTGTTATCCAGACAGGGCAGTTGCCTACACTGAGAGCCTTGTCCATCCTGTGCCTGCCCTAACAGCCCAGAGATAAACTGAGATCCGATCCTATCTACTTCAGCCTGTCTTGTATGCACCTGGAATGCTCCCGGGATGGTCCACTTCTTTTTTGTATTCTACTGTGTCCTGGAGGCAAGTTATCTTTAAACCATCATACTCAAAGCCCTACTCTGTTTACCTCCGTAGACAAAACACCCGACCCCTACTTGTCCTTCAGCTCCTGGTACTCACCAGGGGTAGCTGAATGTACCTGGAAGTCCAGTGATTTAGGAGGCAGAGGCACCTAAATTGCTAAAAGTTCAGGGCCACAGTTTCAAGACAATGAATGACTGATGAATGTCTACTTTCTGCATTGGTCTTCTACACAGACCCAAACAGGCACAACAGAGTGTTCTTGAGAAGCCAGAGGGAGGCCTGAAATTCTTGGACCCTCTGGGTTTGTTGAGTAGCCAAATAACATAGAGGTATTATGTCCCTATTGGGCTACAGAGAGAGAGACAGAGGAAAAAAGGGAGGGAGGGAGGAAGAAACTTAAAAATAAAACAGAATTTACCCATCTGCCTCTCCAATGCTGGGATTACAAGGGAACACTACCATACCAGCTGACTTTCTCTTCTCTATCTTGGCTCCAAATTACGGTTTGTAAAACAGGCCAAGGCAACCACAAAACTACTGGAGATGGCGCAGCAGACCTGAAACAATTTCTATCACACCCAAGAGCAGGAGTGTTAACAGGTACTCCAGTTAGACCGAGAAAGGGAGAAACACCTAGCCCAGCTGCTGCGGGACTGGGTACATCTGCTCATAAGCCCTCCTGGGCCTGTAGTCACCCTTTGGACACACGAAGGTTTCCCAGTGGGCACAAACAGTATCTGACTCTCACCCTCCCTACCCTGGATGTGGTTGGGGCACAAGGGGCTTGGTCTTCAAGAGAGAAAGAAACTCTAAGCAGAGTTCCATGTAGGAAAGGTAACACATTCCTTCATTTAGTGTCTCAAAAGAAACTATCAAAATACAGACGCGTACTTAGGTTTCAACGTTTCTGAGAGCAGTATATTATGAGTCAATGTGGAGAGACTTAACATGGGAGTGCTTCCTTGTCTAGTGACCCTTAGCTATCAGGACTGTTTCTGTAGTAGGAAGTGCAGAAAGGGGAGGCTGCCAGAAGGGAGCAAACAGAGCATGGGGATGGGAGTGTGCAAGTCGGGTGACAGGCATCGTGGATCACTAAGGAAGAGTGGGCTGGACATTGACAGCGATTGCTCACAGCTGTCACCAAGCACTCAGCTGGCTGGGGCAGCGCTTGAACTATCGCTTCAAGCTCGAGGCCATTGAGTTCCAAGCAAATCAGGTCTAGAGTGGCTCAAACCCAAAAGAAGACAGTGATGAATCTGGGATAAGACGAGGTAAAACTTGAGTCTCGTCTGTAACCCTAAAGGTTGGTTTACAGAAGTCAAAGTTTCCATTATTAACCCAACACACACAAATGCCACTTCAACATGTGGTCCATCTCAAGTCTGACGAGGAACTGCTTTCTCCACTTCCCAATCGGGCTTCCACGAAGTCTGGGCCGCCCGGGACGGTGGTGGCGCACGCCTTTGATCCCAGCACTCAGGAGACAGGGGGATCTCTGTGAGTTCGAGGGTAGCCTGGTCTACAGAGCGAGTTCCAGGTCAGCCAGGGCTACACAGAAAAACCCTGTCTCGAAAAAAAAAACAAAAACAAAATAAAGAGCCCGGCAACGTGCCCGTAGCCTGTGGGGACACCGAGATGGACCCACAACGCCCACGAGCGGACCCCGGAGCCTAGACGTGGGCAGGGGCTGCACGGGCCGCACGCGCACAGGAAGTTGCATCACCCGGCTTCCGGGCGGGGCCGCGGGGGCGGGGCCAGTACGGAAACGCGGTCCAGTCAGAATGCAACACGAGGGGCTTCGGAGGCGCAGGCGTAGCTCCGCCCAGGAGCTCGGGGCTCCGCCCCACTGCCACGTTCGACGGAGAAACGCGCAGGGTGCGCGCATCTCTCGGCCAATCAGGAGCCACAGGGCCGGGCCGTGGAAAGGCTGCGGCCGCCCCAGACGTCTGGAAGGCGTGGGAAAAAGTCGCCATTCAGAAGTCCAGAAAGAGAAAGTTCGCCTCTGCCAGCCAATCAGAGGCGGGGGAGCGCAGTGCGTGTGCGCGCCCGCGCGCGCACTCGGGCCAATCCCGGGCGAGAACGGGCAGGCCTCCGGGTCTCCTCGGACCGTGCGGCGGAGAGGGCGGGCCCCTCGGCGTCTCGGCCAATCAGACGGCGCGGCGGGGCGCAGGCGCGCGGCGGCCGACGCGCGCGGCGAGGGGGAGGTGTGGGCGCGTCCCCGGCCCAGGATTTATAAAGGCGAGGTCTGGACCTACGCGCGCTCTCGTCGCTTTGGCTGTCCCGGCGGCGCCAACCTAACCGCCCCGCCCGCTGCCGACGTCCGACATGCTGAGCCGTTCTCTGCTGTGCCTGGCCCTGGCCTGGGTGGCCAGGGTGGGCGCCGACGCCCCGGAGGAGGAGGACAACGTCCTGGTGCTGAAGAAGAGCAACTTCGCAGAGGCGCTGGCGGCGCACAACTACCTGCTGGTGGAGTTCTGTGAGTGAGCCGCGGGCCCGGGCGGGCAGGGCCCCTGGTCCACGGACCGCAGCTCAGGGCCGCGCTTGACGGCACCCGGTGCGGTGGTCCGTAGTTCCCGGCTTGTCCCGGGGAGCACAGGCTGGCGGGTCCCGGACTGGACCTCGCTGGGAGCACCTACTGTCAGCTTCTCTGCTTCCAAGTCTTCCAGAGAGCATCCTTCCCACCCAAAGTGGAAATCGTTGTGTTCAGGGCTCTTGGAAGGTGGCTGAGTGGCTTAGGATCAGGAAGATGTCTGTGCCCGACGTCTGCATGGCCCGATCCGTCTGTTAGCTGGGAAGAACAGGATGGGCTGTGTGAGCAGTAGCAATGCCGATTGAACAGGTCCAGCCCTGTTTACTATGCCCACCCTCCGTGTAGCTCGCCCTCGCCTCCTCACTGGGAAGTAGGCCAGGTCTTAAGCCTTACTTCTCTTTACAAGTGTGTGAACTCCAGCACAGCTGCCAGGTTGCTTTGACAGATTGTCACGTTCCCACACTAGAAAGAGCAGATTCTGATAGGCATCTGGGCTCGTTCTTGCTAGGGATAGTGCTGGGCCAGCAACCTTTTAACCTTCCCTGCATTCTTAATGGGAAATCCGAGGGATACATTGACCCTGATTGCTGGAGACAATGGGAAGTTACAAGTCAGGATTATTTTGCCATGTTGGTGGTCACAGGGCAAAGTAGGGGTTGGAGTTGTCACTCATGGCCTCTGTCCTGATATTGCCCAAGAGCACCAGCTATCAGCTTAGTCTCCTGTCTGCGTTAAGAGGGGTTATCTTGGTGTGCTGATAAGGTTTTTATGAAAGGGAGGTACAAAGTAGAAAGGGGAGCAATAGACCTGGGTCAAGGACTGCCTTCCAGTGTCCTGCTTTCCTTCTCAGATGCCCCATGGTGTGGCCACTGCAAAGCCCTGGCCCCTGAGTATGCCAAAGCTGCCGCGAAACTGAAGGCGGAAGGTTCTGAGATTCGACTAGCGAAGGTGGATGCCACGGAAGAGTCTGACCTGGCTCAGCAGTATGGCGTCCGTGGCTATCCTACAATCAAGTTCTTCAAGAATGGAGACACAGCCTCCCCTAAGGAATACACAGGTGTGACCCTAGCGCTGCCCTCCAATGATTGCGTAGGCTTGGGGAGCTAAGCCAGAAGTATGTCTTAGTGGTCGGGAACCTTCGCAGAGGCTTGGGGGAACCCTGACTGCGTAGGCTTGGGGAGCTAGCCAGAAGTGTGTCTTAGTGGCCGGGAACCTTCGCAGAGGCTTGGGGGGGACCCTGTTGGTAGCTGGGTTCCATATCAACTCTGGCATCTGAGGGCCATGGGAAGAAAGTTCCCTTTTTGGAGTACCTGACAGGAAGAGTGTCACATCTGTGATGACCTCAGAGTGGCATGTTGGCTGAGGCTTATCTTAGGATTGACCAATGAGGGGAGGGAGGCGAGTGCCTCTCTGAATGCACGGGGCTTTGGGCTATTGGTCCTCACAGAAAATAGTGCTTCCAGATAGTGTAGGCATGGCACTCCGGCTGCTTCGTAGACATCGCTCACAGTGTGTGCCAATACCTGGCCAAGCATTCGCTGCAGTTCCCTTTGGGACCCTTTCACAGACTCAACATCCGAGTCGTTGGTGACAGCCTACAAATCAAAGCTTCCAGTTGTCGCCCAGCCACTGCTAAAAAGCTATTTTCATAGCGGCTGGGCCTTCACGTAGGCAATTCATTAGTTACTGCCCGCGAAAGACAACTTGGGTCTCCAAAGCCAGTTTCCTGGAATAGCCACTCAAGCCACACGCTGGGCGGCGTGAAAGCAGCTTACCCTGTCCTGTAAAATCCTTTGAGCAACCTTGTACTGGTCAGTGTCAGCCACTCTGGTCACTTTCCTCGGCTGTCTGTGGTCTCTACTTGAGTTCACTATCGGGGTAGAAAGTTCGTGGTCCAGAACTTTGCTCATGCCTGTGGCCTGCGCCTGGGAGGCAGAGGCAGGACTGTCTCGCAAGTTTGAGGCCAGTCTAGTTTGGGTGCCAAGCCATCCAGATCTGCAGAGTAAGACCCCACCTGAAAAGTACGCAGCTCATTTGGGAGAGTTCTTGCATAGTGTGTATGAAGACCTGGATACAGTCCCCACCCCTGAATAAACTGGGCATGGCGACGTTTTATTGTATGTGCGTGCACAGGCTCCAGAAACACTATTTATTGTATCTTGTGCGTTCTGTGTCAGAAGAGGGTGTTGGATTCCTGGAACTGGAGTTGTGGGCCACCCATTGTGGGTACTGAAGAGCAGCAAATGTTCTTTTTTGTTTTGTTTTTTGAGACACGGTTTCTTGGTTTAGCACTGGCTGTCCTGGAACGCAGAGATCTGGGATCCCAAATGCTGGGTTTAAAGGCGTGAGCCACTACACCTGGCTTCAGCAAGTGTTCTTAACAATTGAGTCATCTCTCCAGCCCCCACATTCAAAAATTTTGTTTTTAGCCAGGTAGTAGTGGAACACCCAGAGTCATGGTAGATCCAATGTACAGACCGGTCTTAATTAGTCCAAGTGACCAGTCCAGGAGGAGAGCATCACCTGTCAGGCTCTACCTCAAGGAAGAAGCAGACCTTCTTTCTCCTCACCGTGTCAGTCAAGCACTCCATATCTTTCCAGTTCTTACCCATCTGAGAATTGGGTAGGGCCAGACAGGAACTCCTGGCCCACCCAAGTGTTGGGGTCAAGTTGAGCCTGTTTCAGGGGTGGCAGAGCTTGCACTAGGGTTGGCTAACCACATCCCCAGGGTGTAACCCGGTGTGGAGCGGAAACTGAACAAAGGAACTCTGGCACTTCAGGAAATTTGGAAAATGCAAGCAGACTGGGGAGAAGCAGCTGGTGGGCTAGCCCTGCTTTCCAGATGTGTGCACACCTTTCTTGACAGGCACCGCAGTAGCTTCTGGAATTCAGAGGCTGTAGCCAGTGTTCTGTAGGAGAGTGTCTTGCTCTAGGAATGGGCTGGCCTGTCTTGAGCCTACTGGGCACAGCTCAGAAGAGATGACCCGGTAGGGTGGGCGATACCCTGTCTCACAAGAACTTGCATTTGTTTGGGGCGCAGCTGGCAGGGAAGCTGACGACATTGTGAACTGGCTGAAGAAGCGAACAGGCCCTGCTGCCACAACCCTGTCTGACACTGCGGCTGCGGAGTCCTTGGTGGACTCCAGCGAGGTGGCCGTCATCGGTTTCTTCAAGGTAGAGCTTGCAGAGGGACCTTACAGAGGGAGGGTCCCAGCGCTCGGGCGGCACTCCGCTGCTGCTCCTCAGGAGCTCTGCTCAGGGTTGGGTGTGTGGTCACCTCTGCTTCGCTTCCTCTCTAGGACGTAGAGTCAGACTCTGCCAAGCAGTTCTTGCTGGCAGCCGAGGCTGTGGATGACATACCTTTCGGAATCACGTCCAACAGTGGTGTGTTCTCCAAGTACCAACTGGGCAAGGATGGAGTGGTCCTCTTTAAGAAGGTGAGTCACCTTGGGCAGCTGTGCCCGGGCAGTTCAGGTGTTGGTCTGCAGGGGGTGGTGTTGCCTGCTTATGTTGGGAAGGACCAAGCTGGCTGATGGGATGGATAGTGATCAAGGGTCTCTGCTGCTTCTTTTTGGAGTTAGACTGTGGCAGCCACTTCATACTGTGGCCTCTGGACCAGCTTCCTGTGACAGCCAACACACTAGGCCTCCTGAACAATATAAGGGGGTGATTATGGCAAGATCTGACCAAGGTGACTGTTGGAACCATTCACTCTCCCTCCCTCCCTCCCTCCCTCTCTTTTCCTGTCTTCCCTCTCTTTAAGATAGGGTCTTACCTGTAGCGCTGGCTGACCAGAAACTCGTATAGCCAGGGTGGTCTGTAATTCATGGCAACTTTCAAGTGCTGAGACTATAGATCTGGTCTGAGCCAGGTGCCTGACCTGGAAATCTTTTTTGTTTGTTTTTCGACACAAGAGTTTCTCTGTGTAATAACTCTGGCTGTTCTGGCACTCACATTGTAGACCAGGCTGGCCTCGAGCAGATCCGCCTCCTTTGTGCTGCCTCCCGAGTGCTGGGATTAAAGGCCCTGCACCGCCCAGCTTAAAGATCACTTTTAAAAACTTAAAATTTAGGGGCTGGAGAGATGGCTCAGTGGTTAAGAGCATTGCCTGCTCTTCCAAAGGTCCTGAGTTCAATTCCCGGCAGCCACATGGTGGCTCACAACCATCTGGAATGAGGTCTGGTGCCCTCTTCTGGCCTGCAGACATACACACAGACAGAATATTGTATACATAATAAATAAAAAAAACCTTAAAATTTATTTTTAATTTTATGTGCATTTGCCGGTATGTATGTCTGAGGGTGTTGGATCCATCCACTGGGACTGGAGCTTTAGACAAGTGTGAACTATGTGGGTGCTGGGAATTGAACTCAGGTCCTCTGGAAGAGCAGCCAGTGCTCTTAACCACTGAACCATCTCTCTAGCCCTAAATATCATTGTTAAGTTCCCAGTCTAGTGACATTAATTATATCCATGGTACCAAGGAACCTATTGTCGGGACTTTTTCCTCAGCCTAGACAAGAGCTCTGGAGCCTTAGCTATGGGTCTGGCTCCACCCCTGGCAGACCTCCCACTTGAACACCTTCAGATCCCAATCCTGTTGTCAGTTTTTCTGTAGACACCAAGTGTCGTTGCCATGTCTTCCTGTTACAGGGACGCAGCAGACTCTGAGCTTTGTCTTACCCGAGAGTCGGGGTGCTGTCTGGGCACCCATAATTATGTACACAATATTCTGTCTGTGTGTATGCCTGCAGGCCAGAAGAGGGCACCAGACCCCATTACAGATGGCTGTGAGCCACCATGTGGTTGCCGGGAATTGAACTCAGGACCTTTGGAAGAGCAGGCAGTGCTCTTAACCTCTGAGCCATCTCTTCAGCCCCTTAAAAAATTTTTTTGAAAAAAAAAAAAAGAATGATAGCCTGTTCAAGAAAGATGAGCATAGATGAGAGGGTCCTCTTGGTTTGGAACCATGTTGCTGTGTTTCCTGTCTCTGAAAGGGTTTCACCAGATTGCAGGTGAAGGCATTTGAAGGTAAAGAACAGATGAGAGCTGTCCTGAGGGCCGGACATTGAGACAGCCATGAACTCGCAGCCCTCAGCTTATCAAACGGTGCTTTTGTCAGCCTCTTCTCTAGCCCTTTGTGGAGACCGTCACCTGGCTGCTACCCTTGCCCACTAGAAGACTCGGGGAGAAGAGCTGCTCAATTCCTGGTTGTCTTGGTAGATTTGCCCAGGAGATTTTAATTAAGTGCCTGATTCGAGAAGTGAGAAAGTGCTGGGTGAAGTCTTGATAGAACAAAAGCTCTTTCAGATGTTTTAAAATTTCATCCAAAGCCCACCTGTAATGGCGCACGCCTTTAATCCCAGCACTCTGGAGGCAGAGGCAGGCGGATCTCTTGAGTTTGAGGCCAGCCTGGTCTACAGAATGAGTTTCATAGCAGCCAGGGCTGTTACACAGACTTTTTTTTTTTAAAGATTTATTTATTTATTATGTATGTAGTGCCTGCATGTATGTCTGCACACCAGAAGAGGGCACCAAATCTTATAGATGGTTGTGAGCCACCATGTGGTTGCTGGGAATTGAACTCAGGACCTCTGGAAGAACAGCCAGTGCTCTTAACCTCGGAGCCATCTCTCCCAGCCCTTGATTCCCCTACACACACACACACACACGCACGCACGCACACGCGCACGCAGGGTGTCCTGTATCCCGGACTTGTTTTGAACTGTGTAGTCGAGGCTGCCCTTGAGTTCCTGATCTCTGGCGTGTTCCAACACACTCAATGATTTGGTTTTGTTTTAGGTTTTTTTCGTTTGCTTGCTTGTTTTGAGTTAATAGACTTACTCTGTTGCCCAGGCTGGCTTCCTACTGTTCTACTGGATTTTCCTGTCTGCCCCAGGGAACTATCTGAGACAGACTAGTAGGGGCAGATAGTTTCCAGTGAGGCTAGGCCAACCAGCTACATCTGGATGAGGCCAGCTACTGCTTACTTTCTGTCTCGCTTTGAAGACTACGTACAGCCTAGACTGAAGAGAGCCCTGGGACCAGGGAAGGCTGCCAGAGCCACTGGTGTGGTATAGTGTCTGTCATGACCGGTGGGGCTGCTGTTTACAGCAGAGACAGCGCTGTAGTGGTATTGAAGGGAGCTGTTTTACCATAGTAGACTGAAGAAATTGTGTGACCTCACTGCCAAGAAGATAGCAGCCCAGCCCAGGTAGTCAGTTTTTCTTGCAACCTTCAGTGGGAGGAGGTGGAGTGAATGGTTCTGCTGCAGGAGGAGCCTTGTTGGTAATGGTGACTCCGCATCATACCTGGAGAGTCTGCTGGAGCCTTAGCCAGCTCAGTGTCCCCTCCTTTGCGGCTGGTGTGGGGACGACAGCATGGGCACCTGTACCATGTGGGCTCCGGTGGAGACTAAAGACTAGTACGCTCACCTAGTTTCCTCAGTCCGGCCTATAACCTGTGGGAAGAGCACTTCTGGGCTCCTTCCCCGGCCCCGACTATCTGCTCCTCCTTTATCTTCTTGGATTTTTAGGTTTTTCATTATGTGGGTATTTACATGCCAGCTGTACTGGTGTGTGCATACAAGTACAGAAGAGAGGGCTCTGGATCCCTTAGAACTGGAGTTACAGGCAGCTGTGAACCGAAGGATGTGGGTCCTGGAGTGTCGCAATGCTCCTGAAAGAGTAGTGTGTGCTCATAACCACTAAGCCGTCTCTCCAGCCCCCACCTCCTCTTGAAGTTACTTTGAGGACGTAGAGTAGAAGGTGGCCAGTAAGAAAAGATGGGTAGTCAGCCCACCACATCCTTGGATCCAACTGTCTTGGCTCAGAGTGTTGGGAATAAGCTGGACATGGTGGCACAGTCTGTAATCCCAGCACTCAGCATGCTGGGGCAGGAGGATCACAAGTTTGAGGTCAGCCTGGAGCACAGGATAAACCCTGTCTCAAGAAACAAACAAAAAAACAAATCCAAAAAAACTGGTAGGGTTTTTTTTTATTTTATTTATTTATTTTTTATTTATTAAAGATTTCTGCCTCTTCCCCTCCACCGCCTCCCATATCCCTCCCCCTCCCCACTGGTAGGGTTTTTGTTGTTGTTTATTTTTGTTATTTTTTTGAGACAGGGTTTCTCTGTGTAGCACTGGCTGTCCTGGAACTTACTCTGTAGACCAGGCTGGCCTCGAACTCACAGAGATCCGCCTGCCTCTGCTAACCTAGTGCTGGGATTAAAGGCCTATGCCACCACAACCATCTGTAGGACTTTAATCCCACCACTGGAGTTGAGACCAGCCTAGTCTTTGTAAGAGGTTCCAGGTCAGCCAAGGCTACAAATTATACAAAGAGTTATAACTGTATCTAACATGAATAGGCCTTTTTCCCCCCTTTGTCATTGCCTAAACAATACAGTGTAACAACAAACCATAGAGTATTTACATTGTTAAGAATTACATCATCAATCAGACAATGGTGGCACCAGCAGTTAATCCCAACACTTAGGAGGCAGAGGTAGGCGGATCTCTGATCTCTTGAGCTTGGGGCCACTCTGGTTTACACAAAGAAACCCTGCCTTTAAAAAAAAAAAAAAAGTGTCTTCTGCCAGGCTTTATTCCTAGTACTCCAGAGGCAGAGGCAGCTGGATCTCTGAGCTTGAGGCAGGCCTGGTGATCATAGTAAATTTAAATTCTAGAACAGCCAGGCTGTCCAAAACACTGTCTCAGACAAACCAAAAGTCATCTAGAGAGGATGTAGACAGATCACAGGTGCTGTGATCTTTTCCATAAGGGACTTAGCATGTGGATTTTGGATGGGAGGAGTTGGGGAACACCATGTGCCCACACAGATACTAAAGGGTGGGTGGGTGTGACTTATTCCCAGAACCTCACATCAGAAGTCTCAGAGCAGTGATGGACTCGTGGGATTTTCACTTGAAAAGTTTTTTTTTTTTTTTTTGAGACAGGGTTTCTCTGTGGCTTTGGAGCCTGTCCTGGAACTCGCTCTGTAGACCAGGCTGGTCTCGAACTCACAGAGATCCGCCTGCCTCTGCCTCCCGAGTGCTGGGATTAAAGGTGAAAAGTTTTAAGAAAGCGTTTTCTCCGCGGAACTTGTTTCTTGTCCACTCCGTATATGAAGCCGTGGCTTGGATGGTCTAAGCTGTCCCATCCCGAAGCTATGGAGGTGGTTCGCTGTCTCTGCTTTGTGACCTCAGAATGCCTTAATCTGGTGGTGCTGATGGTTAAGGATCCCAAGAGCTTGTATGTGTGGATTCTATTTGTCATTTGTATTATGTTAGAGCAAGGTGTCCCACACCTGTAGTCCAACACTGTGGAGGCTAAGGCATGAGAATTGGTGAGGGTGCTAGGCCAGCTGGTGCTATGTGAAGAGACTCTGTCTCCAAACAAGAGATAGGTAGACCTAAGGTGTTACTGGGAATGAAGGCGTGGAGTGGGTTTTTCTTTTTACAGTGGAGCTTGTGATGTGTGACTGTCTATCTACTGCAGAGGCTGGGCTGGGAAATCATCTGACTGAAGCTTTAGAGGACTGGGGCAGCACAGGGAGACACCTGTCTCACGTCAATCACAATAGGCTATCGATAAGTTCATTGTGTTATCAGGTATAGCATTCATGTGAAACTTTAATTTCCATGTCAGGTCAGGGCAGTTCAGAGACTAAGTGATGTTTGTGTTCACCAGCTCTTCCCATATCTGGTGTATATATCCTATATTGAGAGGTAGCTGAGTTCTTTCTGTTCCTTCAGTCTGTTCTGGACACATCCTCCAAGCCCCTTACCCTTTGCTGCAGACTAGGGACACCATGGAAGATGGGCACCAGTAAATGTGGCTGAGGTGGGAGGATCGGGAGCTTGGGCTGCAGAGCCTCTCGGGAGCAGTTGTGAGTCACTGTGGGCGCGGAATGGCTCAGCACACAGATGTTTCCTCCAAAGCCTGATGACCCAGGTCTGATCCCCCAGTACCTGCCTACATGGTGGACGGACAGACTGACACCGCCAGCTGCCCTCTGACTTTCAACCTGTGTGTATGCACCACTCCTCAGCTTACATTTATGTTTATCCACCACCATGTATGTGCCTGTTGCTTTGGAGGCCAGAAGAGAACAGTGATCCCTGGAATTGGAGTTAGAGTCAGTTGTGAGCTGCCATTGGCAATTCTAGGAACTCAGCTCGGCTCCTCTGGAACAACAGCCAGTGCTTTTATCCATGGAGTCATCTCTCCAGCCAGCATTTGTTTTTCTGCAAAGTAGCTTTATCTAGTAGATGTCCTAGAAGGTCTGGTTTCCTCTGTCACCAGTGTGGTCCCCACTCCCGCTCGTCCCTAGGAGGATCGTGTTTTGTGAGCCACTGTTTCTGAAACAGAAGTGGTTGTTTTCTCAGCTCTGTGTTCTGTGGAGATGCTGTCTCTGTAGTGATGCCAGCTGCCCTTGCCTGCAGAGGCGGCATTAACTCATGCCTGTGCCGTTCAGTCAAAGCAGCGGAAGGACCATGAGGTGTGAACATGACGGCCATTTGTGGGCTTGTCGCTGGTTCCGGTGGTGACTGTGTCCAGTTTAGGCCATCGGGTACAGTTATTGTCTGTCCTTTGAGGCTGGCTGACCACAGCAAAGCTCACAGCCCCTTTTCTGTCCGTAGTTTGATGAAGGCCGCAACAACTTTGAGGGTGAGATCACCAAGGAGAAGCTGCTAGACTTCATCAAGCACAATCAGCTGCCTTTGGTCATCGAGTTCACTGAACAGGTGAGGCCTCTCTAGAGGAACCCCTGGGAAAATGGTCTGAGAACAGCTCATGGCTCAAACCTAGTAATTGTTGCTTGTCCCACAGACAGCCCCAAAGATTTTTGGAGGTGAAATCAAGACCCACATTCTGCTGTTCCTGCCCAAGAGTGTGTCTGACTACGACGGCAAGCTGGGCAACTTCAAGAAGGCAGCTGAGGGCTTCAAGGGCAAGGTGAGCCACCTCAGGACGTGGGCTGCTTTTCCAGATGCTAAGAGGCCTGCCTAGTCTCCTGCAGTACTACCCATTTGCCCATTAGGGTCTGCACCATGGGGGTCCACTGGCCTAGCCCTGTTACCCTGGTGAGGCAGCCCCAGACTCACGGGGTACAAAGCCAGTTCCAGGGGTGTGAGCATGTGTCCAGGTTCCGTCTGAATATGCCTTTTCTCCCCCAAGATCCTGTTTATCTTCATCGACAGTGACCACACTGACAACCAGCGCATCCTTGAGTTCTTTGGCCTGAAGAAGGAGGAGTGTCCCGCTGTGCGGCTTATTACCCTGGAGGAAGAGATGACCAAGTACAAACCAGAGTCGGATGAGCTGACAGCTGAGAAGATCACAGAATTTTGCCACCGCTTCCTGGAGGGCAAGATCAAGGTGTGGAGTTGAGCCTGGGCTGTGGTGACACAGCTGACCTTGCAGGATAGCCTCTGCCCCTGGGATCTAGTGTCTTGTGCTTCCTGCAGTGCTGCCTTCAAAGTCTGAAGACATTAGCGTACATTCCTAGAGCCTGTGATGGTCATGTGCCCTAGGATAAATCCCTCCTCGTGTGCTAGCCTAGCCACGTGAGCTTCAAGCACCAGGACACATCTGTATTTCAGTTGATCTACCTGGAGACTCAGCCTTTTCTCACCACATTGCCGGCAGCATTGGCGCTGATGGTTTCTGGGGGACAGCTTGGGTCTCAGCTATCCAGGGTTGGGGACTGGGGCAGAGCTGTGCCTGACTGTACTCTCTCTCTCCCCTCTAGCCTCACCTGATGAGCCAGGAACTGCCTGAAGACTGGGACAAACAGCCAGTCAAAGTGCTTGTTGGGAAGAACTTTGAAGAAGTTGCTTTTGATGAGAAGAAGAATGTCTTTGTTGAATTCTGTAAGTGAGGGCTCTGGCGGGCTTACAGATTAGAGAACACACTGTGAACACTGGTGGGTGGCTCTGTCCACCATGGCCCTTCAGCACTGCTCTCTTTCAGATGCTCCTTGGTGTGGTCACTGCAAGCAGTTAGCCCCCATTTGGGATAAACTGGGAGAGACCTACAAGGACCATGAGAATATCGTCATTGCCAAGATGGACTCAACAGCCAATGAGGTGGAAGCCGTCAAAGTGCACAGCTTTCCCACCCTCAAGTTCTTCCCAGCCAGTGCAGACAGAACGGTACGCTTCCCACCAGGGCTCAGCTGGGCCCTTGGGCAGGCAGGTCCTCAGAAGCTCCTGCCGTTGTGCATGGAGGGGAAGCTGCTGTCTGGGGTGGGCCCAGTTCTACCCTCTTCTCATTTCCTACAGGTCATTGATTATAACGGTGAGCGGACACTAGACGGTTTCAAGAAATTCCTGGAGAGTGGTGGCCAGGACGGTGCAGGAGACGACGATGTGAGTGTGGTCAGCTCTGGGTCCTTGTGGGAGGTGCCAGCTCAGGCTTTGCCTTGGAGGCTTCGGTGGTCACGTGCCTGACACAGCTGTGTGTATCCTGGGTCCAGGGACTTAGACTTTGTCTTTGGTGTAAAGGAAATGCTCCATTTGCACCGCTTAGACGGCATTTAAAACGTAGAGGGGGTTGGTTTTGGTGTTGTTTCTCTGTGTTGCCCTGACTGCCCTGGAACTTGCTCTGTACACCAGGCTGGCCTTGAACTCACACAGAGATCTGCCTGTCTTTGCCTCCTCTGTGCTAGTATTAAAGGTGTGTACCACCACCACTTAGCCAAAGTAGAGATTTTAAAGGTACCTTTCAAAACGGTCCCACAGGGTTCTCAGTCCCACTTCCGTGGACTTGAACTGGCTAGGTTTGTGTTTGCTCTGTGGGTACTACACACTTGTTAGTTCCTGTGGGGATTCTCTGGCCCTAGGCTGGAGACTGGACGTGGGCTGGTTCATAGGAGCTCTATGCTTTCCAGATCGGTTTGTGGCCGGCAGCCTTGATGTTGCTAATTTGGGGGAAGCAGAGGGCAGGTCAGGATTCGGTAGGGTGGAACTTGAGGAGGCTGGTGCAGCAGGAAGCGGTGTACAAAGGAGCTGTAGAGTAGAAGACAACACAGAGCCTGGGGAAGTGGCCAGCAGGCAGTGCTTGGCCTTGTGCTGGAGCTGTTGTCCCGCAGGTCTGCGACTTTGCAGGTTCCTAGAGCCATGCCCAGTTGGAGGTTATGGCAGCTTAGCTGGGCTTCCTGGCTCTGGAAGCTGTGCTGTGTCTTGACTTATGCTGAAGCCTCGTGCATCACCATACTCAGCCCCTCGCCCAGAGCCACTACTGGAGACAGGGGGCCGTCCACTGCAGCGTTGGTGCTCTAACTGGGATTTCTTCCTCCATCCAGGACGTGGACCTAGAAGAGGCTTTGGAGCCCGACATGGAGGAGGACGACGATCAGAAAGCCGTGAAGGACGAGCTGTAGTGGAGGAGCAGACGGACGCCTGAGCCCAGACCTCGGGGGCCGTGCTCCCCTCAGCCCACATCTCCGGAGCCTGAGCCTCACCTAAGGAGGGAGTGCCATCAGAACCCAGGGAGTCTTTCTGAAGCCACACCCATCCAACACACGTGCACCTAAACCTGTCTCTTTTGCTTTTAAATTTTGAAAGGGATCTCTCTCCATGCCAGCCCATCTTAAAGAGCTGTCTTGGTGTGTTTTTGTTTCTTTGTTTGTTTTGATTTTTTTTTTTAAATTGTGATGTATTTTTTTTTTTTATGTGTGGATTTTTGTCCCAAGTGCTCACTAAAATATTTGGGGATCTCACACTGGTAATATCCTTCCTGTTAGAGAGGTTTATGCTGCCCCTTCAAGTGTCATCTTTCACCTGTTCCACTGTGGAAGGCCTCCCTGAGACTCCTGCCCTCTGTGGGAGCGATGGACCTGTGTGGACACAGTCACTCTCCGCCTACCTTGCACTAGTGTTGCCGTGGCAGCATGGCTTTTGTAGATTTCAGTTAACCATGGGACTTACGCATCCTGTCAGAGGGTGGGTCCCTCACGTGTGGAAGAGACGGTGTGGCTGGCTGCTGGGCCCATGCCAGGCCTGGACGGCTGTCACTCTTCAAGTCAGGACTACCAACCAGCCGGCTGTGGGCACATCACTCTAGCTGCTGGATTTGCTTCCAGCACGGCTGTGGCCTGTGGGAGGCAGAACTGGGACCCTTGATTCCCAGACTGGGAGTCAGCCAAGGACTCTGGGACTGAATCAAACGCCCATTCTTGAGGCATTTCTACCATAATATTGGAATTGAACACATTGGCTAAATAAAGTTGAAATTTTACTACCCATTGTCACCTCTGCTTTCTGTGTCCGAGCCAAGGGAACTGAGCTGAAATTCTCCCAGGAGGGATAGTGAGCTTGTTGGGGTCCCTTGGTCAAGAGGACACCACTACCCCCGCTGAAAGGCAGAAATGATGGATAACTGCTCACCACACAGGCTATTTGACTCGAGTGCTTCCCCGCTTTGTCTAAGATCAGTACAGTGGCCCCATCACAACCCTGGATGTAGGCATTATGGACAGGTGATGCTATTGATGGGTGCTGGGTCACTGTAGGACCTACTCCCTCAAGTAGGTTGTTTTGTTAAGGCCTCTGACCTCCAGTTCTGCTTCAGCCTTACCAGCGCTAGTACTCAAAGTGCATCAAAAACTGGAGAGAACTCAACAGTTAAGGAGCACTGCTGCTGCTGCAGAGAACCTGAAGGTGTTTCCCAGTTACCCATGTGATTGTGAGCGTGCATGCACACACACACACTACCATGTCCAGCAGAAATGTCTTGAGATAGGCTTGGAGGTAGGTAACTTTACTAGCTCTTTTACTTTTGAAACATTTGTACCTGCATGCACATAAGTCATACACAATAACCTCTCTGTGTGTAGCACTGGCAGTCTTGGAACTCACTTTGTAGACCAGGCTGGCCTCAGATTCACAGAGATCCCCCTGCTTCTGCCTCCCGAGTGCCAGGGAATGCTGGGATTAAAGGCGTGCGCCACCACAGCCCAGCCACAATAACTTTAAACTCGGATTGAAGCAGGTGTGCAGAGACTGGGCATGCAGCTCTCCAAGTAAAGAAAAGTCTGGTAATCTGGGTGGAAGTGGCACCTATCCTTGTGCTCGGAAGGCAGAGGCAGGCAGATCTCTTGAGTTTGAGGCCAGCCTGGTCTACAGAGTGAGTTGGCAGAAACGTCTACACAGAGAAATTCTGTCTCAAAAAAAAAAAAAAAAGCGGGGGCTGGAGAGATGGCTCAGTGGTTAAGAGCATTGCCTGCTTTTCCAAAGGTCCTGAGTTCAATTCCCAGCAACCACATGGTGGCTCACAACCATCTGTAATGAGGTCTGGTGCCCTCTTCTGGCCTGCAGACATACACACAGACAGAATATTGTATACATAATAAATAAATAAATACTTAAAAAAAAAGCAATTAAAGAGACATTTCTGGGACTGGATGCAGCTCAGTTGGTAGGGTTCTTGCCTATCATGCATCAGGCTTTAGGTTTGAGGTTTGATCCACAGCGTGTCCGCTGTCCTGGCTTGCAATGTGGGGGCAGTAAGACCAGAAGTTCAAGGTCATTCTCGTCTATATCCTGAAGTGTTGGGGACCCCTGACCTACATGAAAACCTATGTTTTACCAGGATGGTGGAGCATGTTTGTAATCTTAGTGCTTAGGAAGTGTAGGCAGGAAAAACAGGAATTCCAGGTCATCCTTGTCTATACAGATTTACAGATTATGATACTTGATGCCCTCTTCTGGCCTCTCAGGGTACCCTCCCCACATAAATTAAAATGTTTCAAAAGTAAAAGCAAGAGCTAGTAAAGTTACCTACCTCCAAGCCTATCTCAAGACATTTCTGCTGGACATGGTAGTGTGTGTGTGTGCATGCGCGCTCACAATCACATGGGTAACTGGGAAACACCTTCAGGTTCTCTGCAGCAGCAGCAGTGCTCCTAACTGTTGAGTTCTCTCCAGCTTTTGACGCACTTTGAGTACTAGCGCTGGTAAGGCTGAAGCAGGAGAACTGGGGGTCAGAGACCTTAACAAAACAACCTGGGGATGGTGGTGCACATGTTTAATCCCAGCACCTAGGCAAAGGCAGGTGGATCTGTGACTTCGAGGCCAGTGTGGCTTACATAGTGAGTTCTAGGCATTGTAAGACTCTGTCTCGAAAGAAGGGGTGGGGGAGGCAAGGCGTGGTGGTGCATACCTGGAATCCTAGCACTTGAGAAGAGAAAGTAAAAAGACCATCTTCAGCTACACAAGGAGTCCAGAGACAGCCTGAGCTACATGAGATTATAAAAAAAAAATAAGTTTGGGCTGGAGAGGTTAAGAGCACTGGCTGCTCTTCCAGAGGTCCTGAGTTCAATTCCCAGCAACCACATTGTGGCTCACAACCATCTGTACTGAGATCTGGTGCCCTCTTCTGGCCTGCAGACATACATGGAGGCAGAATGCTGTATACATAATAAATAAATAAATAAATCTTTTTAAAAAATAAGTTTAACTTGAAGACTTGGTTCAACAGTCTGGAGTTCAATGGTTAAGAGCCAGAAAAATAAAAATAAATACGCACACTTAGGGCTGGAGAGATGGTTTGGCAGTTAAGAGAGCTTCTGACATCTGCACACAGACATACATGCAGACAAAACACCAGTGAACACAAAATAAATTTAAACTGGGTGGTGGTGTCATACCCCTGTAATCCCTGCACTCAGAAGGCAGAGGCAGGTGGATCTCACATGCAATGGGGATCGTGATACTGCTGAGGTTGACTTTCCCAAACTTCCCTTCTGACATGGACACCTTTGGGAGCACCATGGTGCCCGAGAGTCTCAGGACTGGAGTAGAGGCACACAGGGCAAAGGGTCACAGGACTCAGGGTGGTCACAGGGGCCCTGAGGTAATGCTGCAAGCTGCCTGAGGTCAGACAGACAGACAGCCTCACCTGTATTTTTTTTTTTTTTTTTTTTTGGTTTTTCGAGACAGGGTTTCTCTGTGGTTTTTGGAGCCTGTACTGGAACTAGCTCTGTAGACTAGGCTGGTCTCGAACTCACAGAGATCCGCCTGCCTCTGCCTCTGCCTCCCGAGTGCTGGGATTAAAGGTGTGCGCCACCACCGCCCGGCACCTGTATTGTTACTACACATGCACAATGCTGTATACATAATAAATAAATAAATAAATACATCTTTAAAAAAAATAAGTTTAACTTGAAGACTTGATTCTGAAGATATCCAGACCAAGACATTGTCTCAGCACCAAGGCTAGATATCCCCCTGCTGATAGCCATTGTGCCAGACCCAACTCTTGGGGTGCACTGAAAGGCTTCCTATATGATTCTCTCCCAGGTCTAGGGGTGTGGGTCGTGGTCATTTCCTCCATGGCTGCCTTATCCCTCCATAAAAGCTCGTACAAACCCAGGGATGATCCTCGCTGGTTCGGCACACAAGCAGGGGAAGAGGACTCTGTCACCTCCTCAAGCTGGGCCAATTTCCCAGGTATCTGTATCTGTCACTCTATAGTCTTCATTCTGACTCAGCAGTTAGGGCAGTTGTCCGCTTACGCTGCCTTCACTGGCTCTTGGTGACTCATTATAGGGCTGGTTTCCAGCTGCTTCTGCTCCAGAAGTTTCAGCAGGGACCTTCTGGCACAACGGACCGTGGTCACCTTAGAGTGGGTACTGTCATTGTGGAGTTTGACAGGGGAAGGTATAAATTTTGTCCCCAGAATGTGAGTCAAGGCTGTCATTAAGGGAATCCATGGGAGGGGCTGGAGAGACGGGTCAGTGGTTAAGAGCACTGACTGCTCTTCCAGAGGACCCGGGTTCAATTCCCAGCACCCATATGGCAGCTCACACCTGTCTGGAACTCCGGTTCCAGGGTTTCTGACATCCTCACACAGACATGCATTCAGGCAAACATACCAATTAAAAAAAAAAAAAAGACACAGGACTTCCAGGGAAGAAGACCAGCAGGGCTGTGAGCAGACTGTTTCCAGTCCCAACTATAAAGGTACGCTGTACACCCCTCCCTCAGACAGCCAGCGCACCACTGTCCAGCTGTGCAGAGACTTGGTCTCTGGATAAGAAGGCTCAAATTGGGCAGCCAATGTCACGCGCTCCTGAGAGGAGTGTGACTCACAGATACCTTTCCCCTTTTTGCAGAGGCAGCTGATGGAGCATTCCTGAGCCAGACTGTGCAGGGCAGCTACAGGGTGGTGTCTAAAACCTCTGTGGCTGGGATTGGTGGATTAGTCAAACAACTGGAGGCTCTTAGGGGAAGTGATGAAGATTTAGCAGACTGGGATTTCCCAGTTCCCCCAGATACCCAGAAGCCAACAGCCTGGAATTTAACAACAACAACAACAACAACAACAAAACCAAAAGCACTTCCCTAAGGGGCTTCAGACTCTGAAGTTGAATTTTTGACTGACCAATTCCGCAGCCTATGCTGGATTACCTAGCACCTCACAGCCCCTGAGTACACGTCACTGCTGGTGACATTACCAGACTTTTTTTCTTTTTCTGGTTTGGTTCAGTTTAGACTCGTGCCACCCCTTCTGGCCTTGAACTCACTATGAGGCTCAGACTGGCTATGGACTCAAGGCAAACAATCTGCCTTAGCCCTCAGAGGTTGTGTTACTATGGCAAATTTGTGTTGAACTCTTCGTTGTTGCTGTTGTTGAGACAGTGTCTGGCTGTCTCGCTAGGTAACACTTTACCCCAGAACTATGTTCCCAGCTCTGGACTTTGATAAATTGGAATTGGGTATGGTAATACAAGCCTGAAATCCCAATGCTTAGGAGCTCAGGCAAGAGGAGTTTTTTTTGTTTTGTTTTTGTTTTGAGACGGTGTTTCTCTGTGTAGTTCTAACAGTCCTGGAACTTGCTCTGTAAACCAAGCTGGCCTTGAACTCTGCCTCTGGTGTGTTGGGACTACTAAAGGTGTGTGCCATCACTGCCCTGCTGGCAAGAAGATTGAAAGTTTGAGGGCTACAAAATGCTGGAGGGCTGGATGGTGGCTCACACCTTTAATCTCAACACAGGCAGAGTCAGGTGGATCTCTGCAAGTTTGGGGACAGCCTGGTCTACAAGAGCTAGTTCCAGGAGAGGCTCTAAAGCTACAAAGAGAAACCCTGTCTTGAAAAACCAAAAAGGAAAAAGAAAAAATGTTGGAGGGAAACCTTTGAATATTTTTTTTTTGAAGCTTGAACTTCCTCGTTCTGTTTCCCAAATGCAGGAAGGACAGAAATTGTCACCACTGCAGCTTTGTGTAAATGCTTTAGCCCATTCTCCAGAAAGTAGAAATTCTAAGACTACTAACCTTGTAAGTCCATACTGTCTGAGAGAATCAGGGACAGAGGCTGGTAATTCCAGGCTTTGTTCTAACATCAACCACAAGGGACTTGAACAGCCCACCGTGGCTCCTGTTGAAAGTTGAGGAATACCAGGCAAAGGCCTCAGCTCAGAACACACAATTCCCAGGAATACTGTCTGGAAGATTTGGGGGACTCCGACTCAAACAGAAATCCCAAACTCAAGAACCTCTGTGCTCCAAGTGGCCAAGGCTGCACATGCGAAGAGTGCCCGGACCTTGTCTCATTGGAGGTGTTCACTGACGGGTGGACGGGCGGGTCTGTGGGTCCTCCCTACTGCTCTGTGGGTGGCACCTTCACTCACACACTTTCTTACGATCCTCTGAGCTGGGAGCGCAGATGAAACTTTTCCACAACACACGAAGAGATAATCTTCACGTACAAGCGGTGGGGTGAGGTGGGGTGTCTATCACCCAGCTACAGAGAAAAATGTTTAATTTCCCTGCTTTAGGGAAGCAAGTTAGAAGACATGGGACCTGACTCTTCGTAAGAGGCCAGAACTGAGCCCTGGAGATGCAGAGCCACAGAACCATCCGTAACAGGTTCTCTCAGGACTGGGGTACACAGACTCAGGGAGTAGCCTCTAAGCACTGAGGGATGGTGGAAACACCCCTGCAGGCAGGGAGCTCTCATTCAGTGTGCCCTGGGCTTTACACCTAAAGGGTGTGTAACATGTTGGCTTAGTGCTGGCTGGAGAGGGGCCAGGTGATGTAAGGTCAGCTAACTACATTGCCTTCCCAGCTCCCCAGTCTGCCAAGGAGCTACCCAGTTTCGGGCCTCCCGTGACCACCTAGTAGGTTGGGTTTCCCTGCTTCATGCCCTAGCTCCCAGCACTTTTGAGGGTGAGTTTCTTAGAAATAGGGTCATTGTTAGTAAAAATGGATAGGGTGAGGTCACACTGGAGTAGGGTGTACCCTAAGTCTTTGTAAGAACGTCTATGGACGGCGTCTTTATAAGAAGAAATCCATGCCAGATATGATGGCACATGCCTATAATTCCAGCACTTTTTTTTTTGAGGAGGCTCAGAGAGGAGAATTACAAGTTCAAGGCTGGCCAACCTGGAAAACAACCACCTTTCCTAAAGGAAAAAAATTTTTAATGGGGTCGCTCAGTGTGGTGGTGCACATCTGTAATCCCGGCACTTGGGAACTGACGGCTGGGGTGCTCAGGAGTTTGCCTGAGTCCCAGTTCTAAAGGGAGTTCTCAGCCAGTGCCTCTGTCTGGAAAACAAACAAACAAGGTGGGGTTAGTTAGGACGTGGACACAGGAATAGAAAGAAGCCGTTAGAGATGAATGGGCAAATATTTTTAGAAGCCAAAGAACACCAAGGACTGGACTGACTTCTAGAGGCTGGGAAGCCTGTAGCAGAGGCTCCCTCAGAACCTCTGGAGTCCTCCCCGGTCTCAGGCTGCCGGGCTCAGGAACCATGAGAGCAAACGCTTGTTTTTCTGTTTTGTTTTTTTGGGAGGTTTATTTTTCGAGACAGGGTTTCTTTGCATCTTTGAAACCTGTCCTGTAGCTAGCTCTGTAAACCAAGCTGGCCTTGAACTCACAGAGATCCGCCTGCCTCTGCTTCCCCAGTGCTGTGATTAAAAGGGGTGCCCTACCACCGTCCGGTGAGAGCAAACCCTTCTTTGAGAGTTGAGACCCGGGTCTGTGTGACTTGGTCACAGCAACCCCAGCCAACCATTAGCTTTCAGGGAGCCAGGGGAAGCTGTAGAGTCAGATTTTCCACAGCTTCATAACCAAGTTTCAGGGCTCCTCTGGCCCAGTGTATTCCTGCATTCCATCTACCAGGTAGTCTCATGCTCCCAAGCCAAGCACCACCTGAGACCTTGTCTGAGGCTGTTGCAAAAGCAAGACAGAGTCTGCAGGAAACTAACGTGTGGGGTCCTTCCCTTTCCTCACCTGTAATGGGCACCACCTGATCTCTTAGGAATGGACTGGATGACACCTTCAACATAGTCTCTAGGAGACTGTCCAGACCCCAAAGCAGTGTGTGCGTGCATGTGTGTGTGTGTGTGTGTGTGCACGCACACATGTGCAAGGCGGGTGCTTGGGACTGGTAGTGTTGGCCTGCAGGACTGAGATCCTAGCCAAGGCAGCAGCAGTTCCTGTCAGTACGATACACCCTGAAGCGGTTCTCGGAATCTTCTCTAGAAGCTACAAGGGAAGGTTAAGAGCGACATGTTGGGAAATGAACAGCGCTGAGACCTCCTAAATGACAACGGATCAATGCTTTTCAGATGGCGATAGGGCTCAGCTTCCAGCAGGTAAACAGGTAAGCCATCCTCCAAGCTTGGCTCCTCCTGATGCCCTTGAGCCCACATCCACGGCTTTTCCCGTGGGCTCTCTCCTCGTCCTTCTCCTAGCCCTCTACAAGGCACCTTCTAGGTCCAGCTGCGGACAGGGTGTAGTAGCCAGGAAGGATCTGACCCCTTTGGCCGGACATAGCAACAGGTGTGCTGAAAGATGAGCCACTAAACATGATCCTGTGCTCCGGGAGGGGGGAGCAGCTCGGTTTCAGCCCCTCGCGCCTGTAAGCATGACTGAGCAGCTTTATATAGCCCCGCAAGCCCTATATAAGCTGGAATTGAGGTTCTGTCAAGCCAGAGAGCCTACACACCGATCTGGTCTGGCTGGCATACTTCCCATTCATACCTACTGAAGTAGGGGCCCCACAGAGATAGTCCACCCCAACCCCCGGGATGCCCAGCAGAACTGCCCGCTATGCTCGCTACAGCCCCAGACAGCGGCGGCGGCGGCTGTTGGCCGATCGCAGCGTGCGTTTCCCTAATGATGTTCTCTTCTTGGACCACATCCGTCAAGGCGACCTGGAGCAGGTGGGACGCTTTATCCGGGCTCGCAAAGTCTCCTTGGACACTATCCACCCCTCAGGTGAGTACGAGTGGCCGGACTGGTCTGTCTATAAAGAGGTAGGGGAAATTCTATGCAGAGGGTTACAGCTTTGACCCTGTCTTCCCACCATGCCCAGGCCTGGCCGCTCTGCATGAAGCTGTGCTCTCTGGAAACCTGGACTGTGTAAAGTTGCTGGTCAAATATGGTGCGGACATTCACCAGCGAGATGAGACTGGCTGGACACCTCTGCATATTGCTTGCAGCGATGGGTACCCTGACATAGCCAGGTGAGACTCTGGAATAGGGCACAGAGGCTCCATCCCACTCCCTCCAGGCTTCAATTGGTCTCCAGCATGTGAACCCCCAAAGATAGCTCTGACGGTGTAGGCAGCAACTCTGAGGGATTCTGGCAGTTTCTATCCGATTGCAACATTAGAGCAAACTGGAAAATCTGGCCATAGCTTCCAAGGGGTCAGGTTTCTCCCTCCTCTGCCTGGAAAAAACAAAAACAAACAGGTGACCCCCAAATTCTAGCCTTCTGTTCCTGGGAGGGCTGAGTAGGCTTTAACCAACAGCCCTTCACACCCCAGGTATCTCATCTCTTTGGGAGCAGACAGGGATGCAGCCAACGATGATGGCGATCTGCCCTCCGACCTTATTGACCCAGACTTCAAGGACTTGGTGGAACTCTTCAAAGGAACCAGTATGGACTGAGGGACTGAGCCAGCCCTGTCCTTGGGTTTGTGCCTCCCTGGAGGAGAGGCAAGCACCTTGCCCTAGGGGCCAAGGTGTGCGCACTGAGCCGCACTGAGCGTGCCAGGGAGGCAGCCAGGATGCTAGGACTTGTCGTGGGGGCACGACTTCCCCTGCCCCCAAACCCATTTTCTCTGGCCTGACTTTTTCTCCAGGCTTTACTTTTTTGTCTGTTTGTTTTTTCCTTTTTTATGATACTTTTTACTTTTTCAATAAACGTGATTTCCAAGCTGTGATGATGACTAATTAGCGCGGTCCAGTGCCAAACCATCGTCATGCACGCTGAGATGCGGCTTCGTGGCGGTGCAACGCCTCAGGGTAGAGCGGCTGGGACCCGGGCCGCCCCTGTCCCGGTCCAGCCGTCTCCTTTCTCAGACACGCGGGGAAAAACCTCCCCAACCCCGCGTTTCCGGGACGACCTCGTGCGCCTCCGACCTCGCCGTACCCCGTGCGCCGGCGATCACGTGGCCCGCGCCGTGCGCGCCTGCGCGGCTGCGTCACTTCCGGCCGGCCCACTGGCAGCGGCGGCGGCGGCGGCGGCGGCGGCGAGGAGGGCGAGGTGAGGAGGGCGCGGCGCGGGTGGCGCGGCGGGGCGGGGCGCTGCGGGCTCCGCGGGACCTTGACCGCTCCGCCCCGCCCCGCCCTGGTGTCGCTGGGTCGCCCTGCCGGCGCGGGGAGAGACGAGGCCGGTGTCGCCGCGGGGTGCGGACGTGGCAGCAGCTCGGAGGAGCCTCTCTTGCCGGGCCTCCCGCGGGGAGACGACGCCCGCAGTCCCGGGGCAGCCTCCCCGCGGGCTCTTCCCGCTTCTGGGCCGCGCAGGCCCGGCTCTCCAACCCGCGCCCGTGTCTTTGCTCGTTACCTGCCCTGCCCACATTGCTTTTGTGCAGATGCAGTGGCTCTGCGCAAGTTCAGTCCACAAGGTGGACGGGATGGATGGTGGCCGGAAGTCCCGTGCCCCTGTTGACAAAGCAGTCCTGGTTCTGGGGCGATCGACCCTCTGGATGGTACCTTTCAGACAGAGGACAAGCTCAAGCAAAGGTCTCCAGTGAGTTAGGATCAGCTGTGAACTTGTGGCTGGGGAGTGTCTAGGGCAGAAAGGGACGCACGCACACACCACACACACACACACACACACACACACACACACACACACACGACGGGGGCGGGGGGCAGCAGGAGCCAGGTCCTCCAAATGAGGGGCCTGGGAATACTGTGGTTTGCTAGTCCAGGGAAAGAAGAGGCTAACCTGACATTCTAGGTCATCATCCAGAAGCACATCTGTCACAGCACAGCGTCCCTTGCTCGTTTGGTTAGTCATTAAGTAAAGGCCTCATAATCTGTAAAGGACACAAGACATGGAAGAACGAACCAGAAAATTTGAAGCAGGGACTGATGGCACCTGTTTGTAAGCCCAGGACTTGGTGAGGTAGAGTCAGGAGGATCAGAAGTTTAAGACCAGCCGGGGCTATATGAGACCTTTTTCTAAAAGGAATGGGGAGTGGAAGGAAGAAAACAAAATTTGGATAGCAGAAATTCCAAAAGAACAATAATGGCCAGTCTTTGCACCGTTAGTTCTGGTGGGGGACTCCTGTTGTCGCTTTCTTGGGCAGCAAAGTATGTGCCACCTAGCGTCAGGTCCCTGGCATGTTGAATGCGTTTAGAAAAGTTGAAGTGGGTTTTGGATCCCCTGCAGCTTGTCCTGTCTCCCCATGTTGCCTTCTAGGAAGTCCCTGAAGGCCTTGGGTCTCTTCGAAGCTAATGGTTCTGCATAGAATAAACCCATTCAGTAAGAACTCCCTGTGGGATAGAGGACTATGAGCAGCCCCGCATGGTGTCACTGGGAAGCGGGCATTTCAGAGTGGAGAGGAACCTGTTGTAGCATGCAGACAGGAATTGAGGCAAGCTCAGGGAAAATCAGCATCCCGGCCAGCAGCTGCAGCCTTGAAGGCTTTGGGTTGGGTGGGGACTGGGAGAGCACCTGTGCTAGGTGACAGCTGCTTCATCCTCTGCAATAGGCTCTCCAGATGTCTTCTTCCTGGCTAGCTGTGATAGGAACACGGATAGTATATAAAGTTCCAAGCCCCAGGGACTGCCTTATAGTCCTCCCTTGGCAAGGGTCTGCTGTGGCGTGTCTGGTTCTCAGCCCCTGGACCTCCACCTTGTTTAAGTATGAGCTGCACCACATCTTCTGTCTCATACCCAGCGGTCTGTAGCATCCCTTTAGTTACTAGTTTCCACTGGGATGGGGCAGTATGGCTCTGTCGTGTCCATTACCCTGTTGGCTGAAGATCCAGGCTTCAGGTGGCTGTGCATTCGTTGGAGCAGGAGGACTTGGTAAACTGTCTGTGGTGACCACTTCACTTTCAGCGGGGAAGCCAAAGCCCTTGTCTGGAGGCCCCGGAGAGAAGATTAGGGAGTAGGACTTTTAAAAGGCAGCTGTGGAGAACCTGGAGGGAGAAAGAAAGACTTGGTCTGACCTTAGGTGGGACCGTGTTTATTCATGGAGAGCGCTTTGTACCTAGCAGTGCAGATGGCCAAAATGCCTGCAGAGGAAGATGGGATGTGGCCCCTTATAGAGGCAGGCGGTACTTCCATGGTCGCAAGGGAAGCTGGAAGCAAGTTTACACCTGACTGCTCTGGGGGCTGTGGTATAGTAGCTGGTGACACAGGAGATGCACACGGACCGAGAGCCGTACGACAGTGCACGGCCCAAGTGGACAGAGAGCCGCACGAGGGTGCACGGCCCAAGTGGACAGAGAGCCGCACAATGGAGCACAGCCCAAGTGGTTCCCCTGAGCAGGGCTGAGAAGTGTCAGGAAGCTGTGCTGCCACTTCAGTCTACAGTGGAGTCGGGAAGCTGGGGCAGCAGGGATGAGTGTGCAGGTCAGAGGAGGGCAGGGCCACAGGTAGGGATATGTCACTGAGGATCATCACGTCTGAGATACCATCATTGTTAGTTGTGTCTTATGAGTTTCCCCCCAAAACAAAACAAAACACACACACACACACACACACACAAAGCACCACCACCAACAACAAAAAACCCAAAAAGTGTGTCTACAAACACAGCAGAGCTTGGTGGTAGCACAGGCTCGTAGCCTAGCTACTCAGGATGCCGATGCAGGAGGATTGCAAGTCCATGGCCTGCTTAGTTAACAGTAAGTTCAAAGACAGCCTGGGCAAATTAGATCCTTCTCAGAAGTAAAGAAGGAAGAGTTTACACCTAAGGTATCACAGTTGCCTAGCATGCACGAGGCCCCAGAGTTATGGACTTTGATGTTCAGAATTATTGGACAACCACTTTGAAAGACACAGAGGAAAGAGGTTGTGGTTGCGCCAGACATAGTGGTAGTTTATGCCTGCAGTTCCAGCCCTGGGGGCTGAAGACAGGAGAACCAGGAGGCCATGGCTGGCCTTGACTACACGGTGATTTTGAGGCCAGCCTGGGCTTCCTGTCTTTAAACACAAACAGCAAAAGACCCAAAAAGTGCTGTGGATTTGATGGAATGAGGGATATGTGGCTGGGGCATCGAGACACTGGTAACAGAAGAAAAGCAGGGCCAGAAAGTACTGGGCGTGGAGCTCAGGGTGGCCTTGCCCAGCCTCTGCCCCCACTGCCATCCTAGTGGGAGCCCCAGGGTGTAGAGGCCTGGATACTACATGAATTCTTGTGCAGTAAGGTTCTTTCCCTGGCTGCTCACTCACAATGGATGCCCTTTCTTAGACCACCACCCCATTTATCTGGGCTGCTGGGCAGTGGCCTGTGATCTCAGAGACCCTGCAGTGTGCTCAAGTTTGTGGACATCCATGTGCTTCTGCAGACTCTGCCATTATTAGTCCATTGTCCCTGCTTTGGTGCTGGATCCCGACACATTCAGCCTTTTTAGAGACCCTGCTCGCTTGGTATCATGTTACTTCATTCCTCGCCAGGAAACATGCTCAGGTTTCTCTGCTTCACCAAACAGAGCCTGCTGCCAGCAGGGCTGGAGCACCCAGGCAGAGGGCATTGGAGGATGTGACCACCAGAGCCTAAGGCTGCATGGGTAGGAGAGGTAGCAGAGAGTAATGGCCTGGAGGCAGGCACTACCAAGCAGCAATGACAGAAAAAGGATACTTGGTCCCTGGAACTAAAGCCGGGGTTAGCCCCAAGCACTGCCCTGCTGTGTCCTGGCTGTAACTGGAGCTCCCCAGCTCGTCTCGCTGCCCCCATCACACCTCAGAGGGCTTTCCTTGTGCTTGATGTCTGGGCTGGCAGCTTTGGGAAAGACTAAGACAGTAGAGGCGGGGAGCCAGGTTCAGGGAGAGAACAGGTTCTAGAGCTCTTACAAGAGCTGACGTGATGCTGTCGAGGTGTCCACCCATCTGAAGAGTTAATGACGGCTCACTGACCATAGAAGAGCCTTTGAGAAAGCCTGGTGTGGCATGCTTGGGACTGTCTGGGTCTCCTTCCTCTTCAGCATTTGGGGTTGCCCCATCTGGACCAAGGCCAGGCTTAGAACTAACCTTGTATGACTAGTTTTCTCGTCTTGGACTGTGTGTCCTCAGCTGGTTAATTATGAGATTCTGACCCTAAACATAGATACCCCACTCATTCGGCAGCAAAAATCCTCTGGCCTATAAAGAGGTTGCACCCCAGGTTCCAGTCACTGGGTCAGACCAGGCCTGGCTGCTCCCTCCAGGGATGTCTTCCTCCTGGTCTGCTTTGTCTTTGTTCTCTAGTGTCCTGGGGTCACTGGTCAGATGTCCCTGAGCTAGGAAAGCTAATTTTCTCATGGTGCAGTTCCCACGGACAGCAGGGAAGCCGAGTCTCAGGCTTTGCAGAAGAATGCACTGAGTCCTAGTAGCCCTCCGGGGCAGATCTGGGGTCTGCAGACTGAAGACAGGAGTGGGTGCGAGATGGGGCTGAGCACATGGCCTCAGTGGCCTGTTGTGCCCTTTGTGTCCTGACTGACACTGACCCCATAGCTGTTCAGGATTGCTTGGATCCACTGACGACTCAAGTCTAAGGGTCCTGGTGGACTCAGGGCCGCAGAGGTGGTTCCTGTTTCTGCTGGAAGGGTGACATCTGCAGTGCTTTGGGTTTCTGTTCCACAGGCCGCAGGATTCAGCACCCAAGCACCAGGACCAGACACCCAGCGATGACCAGGTGGGTGTTAAGTTTATGTGTGTGTGGGGGTTTGGGACCCCACCTGTCCCACTATCGCTTCTCACACTGGAGCTTCCCCCAGCTCGCCTGTCTCCAGAGTCGTCTACAACGGCAAGAGGAACAGCAGTCCCCGCTCCCCCACCAACAGCAGCGAGATCTTCACGCCGGCACACGAGGAGAATGTGCGCTTCATTTATGAAGGTTGGTGCACCGGTGCCTGTGGTCTGCTTCTGCTGCCCGCTGTGGGTCTTCCCACACCAAGAAAAGGCGTGGGCGATGGGTGGAACCAGAAGAGATGGGATCTCTGAGTCGGTCCTCAGGCCTAGAAGCTTCCCTGGGAGAGTAACTAGCTGTGATCACAGTGTGCTGTGGTTGAAATTGGAGGTGGGACTGGGTGGGACCCTCTAAGGCACTTGTGTGTCCTTCTGTAGTGGAGGAGGCCATGGCACAGGAAGGACGGGCAGGAGAAGCCGATGCAGGGGCTCTGCAGGATGGGGAAACTGGTGGAGGCGGGATGGGTACCGCGGAAGGAGACAGCCGTCTGCTTGGCCCAGCGTCGGGCAGACCCTCTGCACCCGTGCTGTGGGCTGAGGGCTGCAGAGCCCTGATCACTGCCCAGCGTCGGGCAGACCCTCTGCACCCGTGTTGTGGGCTGAGGGCTGCAGGGCCCTGACCCACTGTCCTGTCGCAGCCTGGCAGGGTGTTGAACGAGACCTGCGCAGCCAGCTGTCTGGTGGAGAGCGGGGCCTAGTGGAGGAGTATGTGGAGAAGGTTCCTAACCCCAGCCTGAAGAGTGAGTGGGGGGACCTGGGGAGCCGCACTGCTGTCCTTCCCAAGGCTCCTCGGTTGGTGCCGTGGAGACCGGGTGGGGTTCTGTCCCGAGCACCAACCAGACTGTCTCCTGACAGCCTTCAAGCCCATTGACCTGAGTGACCTGAAGCGCAGGAACACGCAGGATGCCAAGAAGTCCTAGAGTGCCTGGCGCCAGTCCCCTGGCCTCCGGAAGATCAGGGTGCACTTGATGTTGGTTTCCTCTGCTCCTGGGAGGGGGGAGAGTGCTCTAGTGGGCTGTAGTCCCCAGGGCCAGCAGGATTGGTGACCAAGGCCCTTCCTTTCCTCTCCAGGGTCTCAAGTTGCCCCTGTCACTGGGGGAACAGGGGTCTGGCTATGTCAGCCCTTGTCCCTTTCCCCTGCCAGCTGCATCTTGGGTAGCACCTGGCCCTGCCTACCCAGCCCTCTCTGCTGTTACCTGCCATGCCTCGCGCCTCTCCTTCCTGGCCACCTGAGGTCAGAAAGGAAAAAAGGGACCTCTCTTCGGCTGTTGGGATCTCGAATGACCGGAAATCAGGACTGTGCAATCCCACCTGCATCCAGTGTGGCCCTTTCCGTGGAGCCTGGACGTTTGGGGAGCTCCCTCATCCCACTGTCCATCTTGCCCCTTTCTTGCCTCAGTTTCAGAGTGGAGTCAACTCTGAGCAGAGGACAGTGCTGGCTCCTGAAGGGGCCTCTGGCGACCAGACCTGGTCTCCTGGTACCTGTAGCCCTGTGGCCACAGCAGTGCCCGTGAGCAGGGGCACTGAGGCTGACCTTGAAGGAGTGGTGCTGCCAGGCCTGTCCTGGCTTTCTGGGGTGTACTGGGAGGATCACCAAGGCCCCCTTTTTTGTGCCCTCTTGAATCCAGGTGTCTGTGTTGGAGACAGAGACTGAGGGTCTGTGAATAAAGGCTGGTGGCACTGGACGTGGCTTCTTAACAGTCTGTCAGGCCCCGTGACCAAACCCCCCCCCCCCCCCCAGTCTGTTAAGTGTAAAACCAGCTCTTCGCTTCATCCAGGCTGCCCTCCTGTGGAGCCCTGAGTGTAGTTAGCATGCTTCGGCCACCTTGAGCTGCTGGCTTGGTCTATGGGCTGTGAGGAGCATGGGCTCCTCCGCTGTCCCGGGGCAGCTGCTGGGCCCAGGAGAGGCCTGACTGCATTTGACCTCCAGTCGTGGAACCAGTCCTGGAATGCTCCTGGTCCTGAGAAGATGCCAAAGCGAAATTTATTTCAGGACCATGCTTTCCCAGAAGAGTATTCCGGGGCTTGAGTGGCCCCCAGAGACATCTCCTGGGTGTGGGTTGGGCAAGACAAGTCTCCTCAGGGAGGTGCAGGCCATACAGGCCGGTGATAAATAGCTGTGGGAGGTGCCGAGCCACCCATGACTTGGCATTGTTAGTTCTCTGGGGCTCCGTGTCCTAGGCTGTGGGTCACCCAATCGGCCTCCCATTGTCAGGACTGGAAGGGATCAAGCAAAGCCCTAACCTGAGAATATCCTGCCTCCTAGTGGTGTTGATTCGAGTCCAGGTGCACTTCAGGGCTGCCCCGCTTTTTCTGCAGGGGTAGTGGGCCTGGACTCCAACTGGGCTGGTGCCACACACATGACCTTCAGTTGAGCTGTCATACCCCAGCCTCTTAGTGCTCAGTTCTCATGTGGTTTCCCGGGCTAAGTACCTGTCGCCACTGTCAGTCACCATGGGTTCTCTTGATGAGGTAATCCCAGTATAGAGAGCTCAGTACCAGACAGCTCTTGGACATACCTAAATGCCCCTGAAACGTATCAGAGCCTTATAACTGGGCTCCTAACAAGTGGATCAGTTCTGTATTGGCATGTGGGTTCTCCTGCCTTCTTCCCCAGTGACCCCAGCCCCCTAGGCCTGTGTGGTTTGCCTCTCTGTTCCCCAAGAATCCATGCCTTGTACTCAGTGCTAGCTGGAGTCCATTGTAAACCCTGGGAGGGCTTTCGAGGGACTTCCCAGTACGTGTGCCCACTGCACGGGGCCTCGCGTGCTGGAGGATCCCAGGTCAAAGCTGATGGGCCTCTCAGGTCAGATGGTGAGCAGGGTGGGGCACCTGCTTGGAGGACTCAGGAAGGTTTGCCATTGTTACGTGGCCCCCAAACCGCAGGGTCCCCACCTCCTACTGCCCATCCACCCTGGTACGGCCTTTGCCTCCGTCTGCCTGTGGAGAGAGGGGCCAAGGTCTGGGTATGGATGCCTGCAACGGGTCTCCCATCCACCCTGGTGTGGGCTTTGCATCCCTCTGCCTGCGGAGAGAGGGGTCAGGATCTGAGTACAGATGCCTGCAGCGGTCTCCCATCCACCCTGGTGCGGGCCCATCCTGAAGCTGCTCTGTCCCCACTGTACTTCAGTGATACTTGAAACCCTTAGCCATCCCGAGGGCTACCAGGCTTAGTAGTGGGTTGTAGAGTGATGAGTGTGCCCCTCCACCTGTGCTGTTTACAGATGACCACACGCACAGGTATGGAGTGAGTGAGAGGATGAGTGTGCCCCTCCACCTGTGCTGTTTACAGATGGCCACACGGCACAGGTGTAGAGTGAGTGAGAGGATGAGTGTGCCCCTCCACCTGTGCTGTTTACAGATGACCACACGCACAGGTGTAGAGTGAGTGAGAGGATGAGTGTGCCCCTCCACCTGTGCTGTTTACAGATGGCCACACGGCACAGGTGTAGAGTGAGTGAGAGGATGAGTGTGCCCCTCCACCTGTGCTGTTTACAGATGACCACACGCACAGGTGTAGAGTGAGTGAGAGGATGAGTGTGCCCCTCCACCTGTGCTGTTTACAGATGACCACATGGCACAGTTGGCTTTCAGCTAGTGGTGACAAAATTGCATAAAAAACTAACGTGGAGGTTTTTGCTTTTTAGAGATGGGCCTGAAACTCTCGCAGATACCCTCTGCCTCCCATGTTCTGGGAGTTAAAGGTGTGTGCCACCACAGCCCGCCATGCTTGAGTTTCCATTTATCGGTTGTCCACTTCCTGCTGCACCTCTAATATAAAGCTTGGGCCGTTCCTGTCCGATGTCTTTTCTATAGTTTTTTTTAAAATTGTGTTTATTATAAGATTAAAAAAAAAAAGCCGGGTGGTGGTGGCGCACACCTTTAATCCCAGCACTCGGGAGGCCAGCCTGGTCTACAGAGTGAGTTCCAGGACAGGCTCCAAAAACTACAGAGAAACCCTCTCTTGAAAAACAAAACACCCCCCCCCCTTTAGACATCTTTTTTTTTTTTTTTGACAGTAAAGTGAGAGGTACAAACTGTCTTTATTATGGGGATTTAGAGGAAATGGGGTTCAGAGGGAAACAGACTCACGGAATAACAGACCAGCTGCAACCCGCTGTCCTGCTGCTCTGCCCTGGGGAGAGGCGACCAGCCACAGAGCTCCCAAGAAGGCTTCTCTCAGCTTATCAGTCCACACATAGCATCTCAGACCACGCCCTGAGGGCCGGTCCCCAAAAGCTATCGGCTGAATGAATTCCCACAACAAAACGATCTCACTGTGTAGCTCTGGCTATTCTGGAATTCCTATGTCACCATGTAGACCATCTGGCCTCAGAGTCATGAAGATCCATCTATACTATAATGCAAGTTGTGTGGTGCGGTGTGTGTGTGAGTGTGTGTGTGAGTGAGTGTCCGTAGAGACCCAGGGTACACGATGGATCCCCTCGACTGGTAGCTATAGTCAATTGTGAGCTGCTTGGTATGAGTGCTGGAATCTGAATTCCAGTCCTCTGCAAGAACAGAAAGTGTTCTTCACCACAAAGCCATCTCTCCAACCCCCACAGTGGTTTTTCTTCTGTCTTATTCTTCTTGAGACAGGATCTCAAGGTGGCCTCACCATTGCTATGTAGCTGAGGTAACCTTGAATTTCCAATCCTTCTTCCATCCAGCTTTGTGAATGCAGGGGTTGTAGGCGTGTGTCCCTGCATCTAGTTTATGCCGAGGACAGTGCTAGGCAGGTACTCTCTACAACCGAGTCCCCGCCCCTGCCCTCCTAGATGGTTCTGTTTTCACTACAGTTTTGGCTACATCAAGATTGAATGGTTACATTCTGATGTTTCTGTTTGTATTCAAAAGCCAAAGACATGGTAAATTGTTTTTTTGTATTTTCACCCTTGGAATTGCTAATTGCCCTCTTTTGCTATCTGCCTCATTTTCTTTCTCTTTTTACCTTTTTTGTGTGTCCTTATGTGTATACATGTATGTGCATGTTCACGTATGTGCAAGCACATGTGTATGTGCAGGAGTGGAAGCTTGGGAAACGCCTAAGGCCGCCTGCCTCCTTTGAGACAGGTCTTTTATTGGCTGGAAGCACTTGTCAGTTAGGCTAGACTGGCTGGCTGGTTTCCCAGCACTGGGATTGCACTTACCCAGCATGCATTCTGCCTTACTTGTGGAATTAACCACAGATTCATACACCTATACCCTCTGCCCTTTAGGGCTTTGTTGTCTGTGTGTTTGAGACAGGGTCTTTCTACATAGCTCTGGCTGTCCTAGAACTCACCATGCAGACCAAGCTTGCCTCAAAATCATAGAGGTCCGCCTGCCTCTGCCCTCCTAAATGCTGGGATTTAAGGTGTGCGCTGTGGCCTACAGCCAGCACCTGTTGAAGGGAAGCCACTTGTTTGTTTCCTGGCTGCCCGGCAGCTCAGACACAAAATAATCACCCAGAAACTATATTATTTAAAACACTGCTTGTTCCATTAGCTCTAGCTTCTTTTTTTTTTTTTTTTTTTTTTTTCGAGACAGGGTTTCTCCGTAGCTTTTGGTTCCTGTCCTGGAACTAGCTCTTGTAGACCAGGCTGGCCTCGAACTCACAGAGATCCGCCTGCCTCTGCCTCCCGAGTGCTGGGATTAAAGGCGTGTGCCACCACTGCCCGGCTAGCTCTAGCTTCTTATTGGCTAACTCTTACATCTTAATTTAGCCTATTTCTAGTCATCTGTGTATGGCCACGTGGCTGTAGTTTACCGGGTAAAGTTCCCAGCGTCTGTCTCTGGTGGGGCTACATGGCTTTTCTCTGACTCCGCCCTTTTTTCTCTGAACTTTCCATGCCTAACAAAGTTCTACCCTATCAGGCCAAGGCGGTTTCTTTATTAAACAGTGGTATTCACAGCACACAGAGGGGAATCTCACATCACCTCCTTTTCTGTTTAAATGAAAAGGAGGTTTTAACTTTAACATAGTAAAATTACATATAACAAGACAGGTATCAAGCAAGAATTACAGCTATAATATTTATATATACTTTATATTTTATCATATGTAAGGAAAACTATAACTATTAATTCTTCAACTCCATCAAAGACTCCAGAAAGATATAATATTACCTAAGCAAACAGGAAGTGCATTGTGAGCAACTTCCAAAACTCTAGAATTGATTGAGCATCTCACTGTCGAACAGTCACCCAAAGTTTTTCTGTATCATTGGGACAACCATCTTCAGCCTACAGGCCCATAGTATCTGGAAGACTTTTCCATGAAGCGGAAAATTTCAAAGACAGTTCAGTCACTTTCTTCTGTGGGCCACAGAATGTCTTACAGACTTTGATGAAGCAGGAACCCCAAAGGATGGTCTCACCTTTAGGCAAGTTCAGCAGTCGTTTCTCTGTGGGTCCTGCATGTCCAGTTCATCAAGCAGTCCAGGCAAAAGCAGTTTCTTGCCCAAATGGCTAACCAACTCCATAAGGAGCTTCTTCAATGCCCATCTTCCTCTTGAAGTAATTGGTGCTGCCAGGAGAGGTGTGTCTCACTGTCATGAAAAGTCCTAAATTCTTAAAGCATTTTAAATGCCATATTCTGTAGTCTTTGAAAAGTTTGAAGAATGCCTATCCATCTGAAATACATTACTTTACATCTAGAAAATCTTAACTAACGACTACAAGCTTGACTATTATAGATGACTATCTATTAACCTATATTTCTTAATTATACATTAAATTTTTAAGATTTGTTTATTAATTATGTATATAGCATCTGCCTGCATGTATCCCTGCAGGTCAGAAGAGGGCACCAGATCTTATTACAGATGGTTGTGAGCCACCATGTGGTTGCTGGGATTTGAACTCAGGACCTCTGGAAGAAAAGTCAGTGCTCTTAACCTTTGAGCATTCTCTCAGCCCCATACATTAAATTTTTAAATGAGCTGCACAAACACAATACCTTAATCAAGAGCAGAAATATACAGGTACACAGTATAACAAAATTGACCTTAAATTTGTATCAGTAAACCAAGATCCAAGGCCGGGCGTGGTGGCGCACGCCTTTAATCCCAGCACTCGGGAGGCAGAGGCAGGCAGATCTCTGTGAGTTCAAGACCAGCCTGGTCTACAGAGCTAGTTCCAGGACAGGCTCCAAAGCCACAGAGAAACCCTGTCTCGAAAAACGCCCCCCCCAAAAAAAAACCAATAAAAACAAAAAACCAAGATCCATGCAATTCAAATCTCTATAGAATACACCCCTTTAAATGTAAGCAAACATTTATAAACAATATTTGGGGGCTGGAGAGATTGCTCAGTGATTAAAAGTGCTGCTTCTTCCAAAGGACCTGAGCTCAATTCCCAGCAACCACATGGTGACTCACAACCATCTGTAGTGAGATTTGGCACCCTCTCCTGACCAGCAGGCATACATGTAGACAGAACACTGTATACATAATAAATAAATGTTTAAAAATTTGGGGGAATATGGGCATAGTTCTCTTCAAACTACTTCCTGCTATTTGTTGGGCAAAGTATTTTTCTTTTGGGGGTGTTCATTGGCAATCTTTCAAGGGGTCTTGGTGAGTCAAACCACATTAGTCTGGAATTAATCCACAGGTTCTTATCCTCTGTGGAAACAAAAGAAGAAACTCTTTTCCAAAGCAATATTTCCTTAGACCCAAATTCTGAAGTCAAGATACCTTTATAATATACATGCTGGTTTAGCTTAGCAGCCCATACAATGAAATGTCTCTGTGTACTTAGCTCCTTCACAGTCAAAAAAATTCAGAGAAAGCACAATAATATACATAATCCAGACTCTCTGTGAATTTTCCATCTTTACGTGGTTTATTTTTCTTTATTCCTTTTAATCTATGACTGTACTCTGTCTCTTTAACGACTTTACCTTTTTTTAAAAAAAAAACTTTTGAGCCGGGCGGTGGTGGCGCACGCCTTTAATCCCAGCACTCGGGAGGCAGGGGCAGGTGGATCTCTGTGAGTTCGAGGCCAGCCTGGTCTACAAGAGCTAGTTCCAGGACAGAAACCAAAAGCTACGGAGAAACCCTGTCTCGAAAAATCAAAAAAAAAACAAAAAAACAAAAAAAAAAAACCTTTTGCTTCTTTTTATCACTATCTATACTCTTTTTCTCTCTCCTAAGCCTATGTACGTTTATCCAACACTGCGACCCATTTAGAGGTCTTTTCCATGCGAATTTGTCTTTATTGGATATTTATAATTATTTTTTTTCTATTTTTTAAAAAATATTTATTTATTTATTTATTATGTATACAATATTCTGTCTGTGTGTATGTCTGCAGGCCAGAAGGGGGCACCAGACCTCATTACAGATGGTTGTGAGCCACCATGTGGTTGCTGGAATTGAACTCGGGACCTTTGGAAGAGCAGGCAATGCTCTTAACCACTGAGCCATCTCTCCAGCCCCCAACCCCTCAGGTTTTATGTGGATTTTGTCCACCATGTTGGCGCACCGATTGTTGAGGGAGGCTGCTTGTTTGTTTCCCAGCTGCCCAGCAGCTCAGGCCCGAAATAATCACACAGAATTGTATTATTTTTTTTTCCTTTTTTTTAAAGATTTATTTATTTATTATGTATACAACATTCCTTCCATGTATGCTTGCATGCCAGAAGGGGGCACCAGGTCTCATTACAGATGGCTGTGAGCCACCATGTGGTTGCTGGGAATTGAACTCAGGACCTCTGAAAGAGCAGTCAGTGCTCTTAACCTCTGAGCCATCTCTCCAGCCCCCAGAATTATATTATATAAATCACTGCTTGGCCCACTAGCTCTAGTTTCTTATAGGCTAGCTCTTAAATCTTAATTTAACACATTTCTAGTAATCTGTGTATCACCACGTGGCTATGACTTACCGGGTAAAGTTCCCAGCCTCTGTCTCCAGAGGGGCTACATGGCTTCTCGCTGACTCCGCCCTTCTTTCTCCCAGCATTCAGCTTAGTCTTCCCCGCCTACCTAAGTTCTGCCCTATCAGTACCATTGGTACTCACAGCATACAGAGGGGATTCCACATCAAGCACCTTCAGGGTTTTGTTGTTGTTATTGTTGTTGTTGTTGTTGTTTGAAAGTCTCACATAGCCCAGGCTGGTCTTGAACTTGCTATGTAGCCCCAGGCATTGAATTCTTTATCATCCTGCCTTCTAACAACAGACACAGCTCCATTGCACACATTCCTCTGGAACATCGAGCATTTATATGCCAGCCTCAGGACTGTATTTCTTCCATGTTCACATAGCTGCATCCCTCTGAGGCACCTGGGCACACTCACACCCTCTGCTGGACAGCACCCAACATTCCTACGGGGGGCGGGGGAGACTGACATGCTGGACTGAGGGAGGGGAGAGAACCAAGGAGCAAGGATGGGGTCCCCAGAAGCAAAAGTGGTCCTGGGTTGAGCTGTCTGGCCATGGTTCACGCTCACTGGCTAGGTGAACCTGCCTGGCTCCCACCTCTTCCCCTGCCTGCACCAGCCTGCTCCAGTTCCCTCGGGGGCAGAGATGGGGACAGGGGTGAAGGAGGACAAGGACAGAGGGACTCAGGATGGGGAGGGCTGTCAGGAGGCCCTCAGCGACTGCATCCCCCAAGGCAGTCACCAACCCTGAGCTCAGCTGGCGTGAAGGAGAGTGTACACACTCATGTGCTGGTGTAGAGTGGCTTGGTGCCCACAGCAGGCACCCAGGCAGCTAGAACTCAGGATCTGGGCCCGAAGCCTGGAGATCCGGGATGAGATGCAATGTCAGAAACTCCTGGTCTCTAGCAGGTGCAGCATTCCTCGCTGGCTTCCAGCTCTGTCTCCCACCAGTTAGTCCTAGTAATTCAAACACCCACCTGGGCCAGAGGTGCACCAGTGCTCCCAAGTCAGCCTCCTTCCTTCCTGGCTGCTCCCAGGCCCCCTTCAGGCCCCAGTGCTTGGCCTGGCAGGTGAGTCATTCTATTTACCTTTCCTGAGAGGCCTCCTGCCCCTTCATTTGTTTCAATTAGCCTGGCTCTGACTGAGCAGCTACAGCCCACGTGGCCCGATGCCGGCTGTGTGCACCCCTCCCCCAGGGTCCTGCATTTTCTACCACCAGCAACTAGAGCAGAGGTACCTGGCTGGCTCCTTCCACACCCTGTCTTCATACTCTGCTAGGCATCAGAGCACAGACCCAAGGGACAGCCCTAGAGGTGAACCTCAGTCCTTCACGGGTCCCATTCTGCCCAACAGGGCTCTGGCTTGCTCGCATGGCTGAGTCAAGAGCCTTTATCACAAACACTTCCTCAAGGGACAACTTTAGACTCAGGGTGCTCCTGGAGGAAGCCCCACTGTGGTGACAACTGTTTCCTGGACTGCGTTAGCTTAGCCCTCTCCGCCTGGCCTGTTCCCATGCACAGAGGCTCCAGCCTCCCAGACTCCAGTACTGCCTGGGCTCTTCAAGCCCCGCTGTCCAGGATATGCACATCAGCTACTACTCGACCCTTTATTGAAGGACATACATTGGGCACACGGGACATGCCAGCACACGGGAACACCACAGTTCATAGTATAACTCCTCCATCAAATTCACCCCCACTCCATCAGTGTGGCCTGTGCCAGGGTCAGGACAGGTTGAGGGAGTGTGGACAGCACATGCTGCTGTCTGGCTGTGTTGTCTCTCCAGCCTTGGCCAGGCGTCTGGTTCTGAGTTGTCCTGTAAGGCCCTTACTGAATCCAGCCTGGCTGGGCTCCCGTGGGGCTTCAGGTGGGGCTGTCAGTCAGCCCTGAGAGACTGCTGGTGATGGAGGTCTCCACAGAGGGTTTAGTCCCGTTGCAGCTGCCTGCAGTCACGAGCTGAAGTTTCTCACCAGGTTCACCGTGACTAGACCCTGCTGGGGCCGTGTGGTTGCCACGGCAGCTAGCCATCTGTTCCTCCTTAAGGGCTTTGCCTTCTCGCCATCGCCTCCAACGCCGCAGTAGCTCTGCCTGCACCTAGGGGGACCATGGGTAGGACCACTCCGCCATCCCAACTCGCTAGGGTCCTGCCTGGGTCACTCTGAGGTGACCAGCCTCAGTCTAAGCAGACCTAAAACACGGCAGACTCCACAATGGGTACAGCAGGGCAGTTTGTCACCAGGGAAGGCGGGAATCACCTACACACTGAACTCCTTGAGGACCTGGAGGAACCTGACATACAACACATGCAACCATAACAATGGGGAGGAAGCTATGGTCATACTAGGGCATGGTTGGCCTCTCACCCGGCTCCAATCCTGGGGCCAGTCTCACCTACCTCCTTGTTGAGGAAACAGTAGAGGACAGCCACCAGCAGACCCTGGAAAAAGAGGGAGGTCAGGGGCAACACTCTGGGCCCGAGGTATGGGGGGTATGGCGGGGACTCACCTGGAAAGAACTGAAGAAGAGGTCGAAAAAGAGCTTGATGGAACGGAGGGCGCCCTGGGCGTGCTCGTCAGTCACAAAGGCAAAGACCACCTCATGGACCCCCAGCAGAGGGATGAGGGTCAGCGTGGACCTGGCTAGCCTGCAGGGGCAGAGCTTGAGCGTCCTCACCTGCCGGGGCTCCTGGGCTCTCCCCACAAAGGCACCAGTCCCCAACCCCAACCCTCTTTGGCCTGGGCCCTGGCTTTTGCCCATGCCCACCGGAATTTGTAGTCAGCATAGTGCATCTGCCGGTCACGCAGCTTGGCCACAAGAAGGTGAATGATGCGGACAAAGATGAAGAAATTGATCTGTGAGAGGGAGACCAAGGTTAGGGGCCGCCTGAGAACTTCCTGTGTCTGGCATGGTGCTCATGTGTCCCCCTCCAGGCGAGGTTGTTGCCAAGTGAGCCCTAGACACAGGGTTCCAGGGCTGGCAGGCATCCAGCCAAGGACAGGCAGCCTGACCCACAGCCCAGGCTATACAGCCTCTTGGATAAGTGCTGGGACTATCCTCCTCCTAGCCTGAGAAGGGAGAGTAACCCTTTTCCTGCTGAGCGCAACAAAGTAACTTGTTTCCTCACCAATATGGCCAGGAAGACAGGGAACCGCAAGATCCACCAGAAACCCATGTTGTCATTGCTGGTCCAGCACCTGCAAGGGCCAGTTGCTCACATCTTGGGGATACATGCAGCTCCCCAGCACCTACCCCTATCTGCTGGGATCTACTGAGTGCCCCAAGAAAGGAAAAGAGAGCGTCTTTAATGAACCCCAACTCCAGACCCTGGATTTACATTTCTTGCCAAAGTGTGACCCTCACCCGATCTCCCTACCCCCAGGGTCACTTTACAAAGCCCAGTGCCATCGGCCCAGCTGCCCCAGCCCATCCTCTGAACTCATACTCACTGGACATTCTCAAACAGACACTTGACCACCACCCAGGGGATGACAAACAGCAGGGGCGCCCCTGTGGGAACAGCAGCTGTGGTTCCAGGGCCCCGGTTAGCTTGCCTCCCCGTTCTCCCCACAAGCCTACTCACCCCAGCCAATGCCCAGGTAGAGGGAAAAGAAGCTCTTCTCTTGGAAGGTGGCAAGGCTCAGCAGGCTGTACAGGTACACACCCTCCACCAGCAGCCAGCAATAGTTGGCGATGATGCCGTACTGCGTGATCACCGTGGCCACTCGGCAGCCAGCCACCGCCTGAGCAAGGGGAGGCACGATTGTGGCCCACGCCACCCTGCCACCCCATACAGGCTGGCGAGCACTCAGAGATCTGGCTCACCCCATCGCTGAGCCAGATGCTCACGCTAAGGTCATCTCCAATCTTCTGGCTGTAGCGTGTCTTGAGCAGCCAGTCTACGACCAGCACAGAGCCGGCCTTGAGCACAAAGGATGCAAACAGGTTCCCGTGGATATAGTTCCGGGTGCAGTGCATCTTCCTGTACGACAGCAAGTCAGCACCACCCCTGTCCTGTCCCTCTGCCCCCCTTCACCACAGCGGGCGTGAGCTGAGCGATCAGCAATATACCTGAGGCCCAGCAGGATGACCAGGGCAAGGAGCAGGGCCCCCAGGGACAGACTGTAGCCCACAGTGTACATCACCTGGTAGCTGCTATACATCTTGGCCACTTCCTTCTGCAAACCAGAGGCTGAGCAGGGCCGGGCAGCAACTCATCCCCCCGCCGCCACCCCACCCCCCCGACTCCACTCAGCCCCACTGGGATACCACCCCAAACCCTCCAGAGCTGACCTGGACCTCGATCTCTTCGTCGTCCATCTGGCACTGGGAGGCATTGCGCCATGGCTGCCCCTGCGGCCCTCGCACCCACTGCCCGTCAGGCCCGCACCTCTTGAACACCAGGCGATGCTGCACTGGGATTGAGTGCAAGGCTCAGATCAGCCCACCCCCATGCTCCACCCCCTAGGCTTCCCAGGGCCTCCATAGTTACCTTTGTGGTACCAAGGTAGGTACCAGGGGCAGGAGATGTTAGCTGTGGTATTGGGTGGGGTGTCAGGCCAGCAGGAGTACTTGTCGAAGGTTCTATTACAAACCAGCTCTGTGAAGATGAAGGAGGGTGGAGGAGGGGCTCCCATCGGGACCAGAAGCCCCCCCCCCAGCCCCCCCCCCCTGAGAATCACCATCACTTCATTGAGCCTGCATCCCAAGAGGCTGCCTCCCTGACGTGAGACACAAGGCGCAGGCCCTGGCCAGTTATTTTGCCTCCTGAACTCCATATCCGCCTCCCCCTCCAGCCCACCAATGCTTGAGTTTGCCAAGGTCCCTTTCCTTCAAGATCTCCCATCTCAGCCAGGCGGTGGTGGTGCATGCCTTTAATCCCAGCACTTGGGAAGCAGAGGCAGGTGAATCCCTGTGAGCTTGAGGCCAGCCTGGTCTACAAGAGCTAGTTCCAGGACAGCTAGGACTGTTAATAGGAAACCCTGACTCGAAAAGCCATTAAAAAAAAAACAAAAAACCTCTCCCATCTCAAATGTGCCCCAAATTGTGGCTTTTTTCAAAACTAGTATTAATTTTTTTTCACATATTTATTTTATGTGTGTGCACACGTGTGCACATAAGCATATGGGGTCGTAGGACAGCTTGCATGATTCATTTCCCTGTTCTCACTGTGTGAGTCCCACATCTCACTGCCCCCCTCCTTGTGATACATTCCTTCCCAGATGTTGAGCTCCGGTTTGGTTGGCATTCTTTCCAGGCCCAGGCCGAGTCCCAGCTACAGCTCCTACATCCTCCTCCCTCTCTTCCGGGCACTGGTCATCCCCCTCAACTGGACAGTGGTATGGACCCAGTCTCTCTCGGCACCTACCCGTGACCCTATCCACTGTCTGCCCACTGTGAGCAGTGAAAGCAGAGGCATCTGATGGCTGAGGAGGGGGCGTCCTGCAGCAGGACAGCAGAACAAGCCAGCCACGAGCCAGTTCTGCAATTCTACTGTCTCCTGACCGTGAAGCCATGGGGAAGCTCTTGCCTCTGGAGGTCAGTCGCCTGGCCTGTATCTGGGGGCAGGTGGCTGGGCATAAAAAAGCCATTGAACACTCCCATAAGAAGGTCTCCTGCACTGCACAGAGGCAGGGAACAGGATCCAGGAGTCTGCAGGTGGGACTCACCCGTAGGTGGGGGCAGCAGGCTCAGGTTGTGGTGGCACTGATCACCATAAAGCTTCCACTTCTCGAACAAGAAGTCCATCACCTGAGCCGAGGGTGCTTTCGGCTGGGAGACCGGTGGGCCAGCAACCAGGGAGACAGACGGTACAGGGAGCCATCAGCACTTCTGTGCAGAGCAGGCAGCCCTCCGTGCGGGGTGTGGGGTGCACAGCGCTCACCAGAAATGACAGCAGCAGGAGCAGCAGGTGGGGACTGTGGAGCGGGGTGCAAGGCATGCCCTTGGGTAGCCACCCCCCACATCTGGCAGGGGTTGCACGTCTGGGTCCTTGGGGTGTGTACACCCCTCCTCAGGCTGCAGAGAACAAGAATAGAGAGTCTGGAGAAAGTCTATAGAGTATCGTGTCCCCTAAGACCAAGCCTCTGAGCCTAAGGCCTCCTGATAGCTGAGGCTTGTAGAGGGGACGTGTGAGTAGCTCCCAGTGTCAACTCAGAGACAAGTGACTATGGGCAGCTATTTTCCTGCTCCCTGGGGCTGACAGGAGTCAGCCTTCCTATCTTACCACCCAGATCTCTCAGACCGGCACCAACTACCTCCTCCCTCCATTCTGTTGCCCTGGCTGGGCCCAGACCTCCCCACCTTGCTTAACCCTTGGAAAGTTGACTGGTCAGCAATCTAACCCAAGATAAAGAGAGTGAGGGTAGCGTGCCCAGGCCCGTCAACACTTGGCCCTTGTGTCGGAACCATTCCTGGACCGCCAGGAGCCAGGCGTGTGTTAGGGCATGTGTTCATATGGTCTCCTCTACCGTATGTCCCCTTTCCCAGGACCAGTGTGTCCATCTAATGTTGTGGACCTTGTACGAGGCTCTCAGACTGGGCCTCTTGGTCACAAACTGGTGGCACATTCCTTTAAGAGCACTGCTACTGCCAGGGCCCAGATGGGGGACACCTCTGCCTGATGCTGCCTGTAGGTCCTGGGAACACCAGTGACAGGCCCTGAGCAGTAGCAACTACACACACATCAGTCCCACACTGCTTCAGAACCCTTCCTGGCTCCGATGCATTTTTGTGAAGGGAGAGAGAAGAGCTACTTAGGGCCTGTAAGAGGTCGTACTATGAACTTCCCAGGGCTGAGGCAGGCCTCTCTCCTGTAAACCCACAGACAGGATATATAACACAGAGCCAGGCATGGTGGCACAGACCTGGAGTCCTAGCATTTAGGAAGCAGAAGCAGGAGGATCACCCAAAGTTCAAGAGCAGCCTGGTCTATATAGTGAGTTCTTGGCCAGCTGGGACGATATAGCAAGATCTGCTCCCTCCCACAGAGGTGGGGAAGAGAGGGAGGATGAAGTAGAGAAGAGAAGAACATGGATATGGCTAAGGCAGAGGAGTTTGCAGGGATACCAGGTGCCAGAAAAGGGGACCCCTGGATTTTAGCCTGCTATAGTAAGCCCAGTTGAGCTCTAGAGGCAACAGCTTGATAGGGTTCCCTTCACTTCTGCCCTGCCCTCCTGTACTTCTCCTCCTCCTCTTCTCCTTCTCCTCCTCCTCCCCTCCTCCTCCTCCTCCTCCTCCTCCTCCTCCTCTTCTTCTTCTTCTTCTTGACAGGGTTTCTTTATGTAGCTTTGGTGCCTGTCCTGAAACTAGCTCTGATAGACCAGGCTGGCCTTGAACTCACAGAGTTCTGCCTGCCTCTGCCTCCTGAGTGCTGGGATTAAAGGTGTGTGCCGCCACCACCACCTGGCCACTCCTGTACTTCTGACCCCCTTTGGTCACACCTGGCTCATAGCTTACTGTGGGACTCCTGAGCCTCATTCTTGGTCAGTAGAGTCTAGCAGGAGGCAACATCAGGGAGTTTTAAGTCCCTGGTACCTGACCCTTAGAGTAAAATAAATACCCACAGAGTATAGGGTTCCTGCAGAGAACAAAACAGCAAACAGGCTGAAAAGGAGAAGTTTAGGTGTCCCTACCTTGCCGTCACCAAGTAGCCTTACTCTCCTGATTTGGATCAAATTGCCCCATCTGCTGCCCAGGTCACTAGTGGGCTCGGTATGGAGAAGTCAGAAACTGGGCCTTTACCTACTATGTCTGGTCCCCACCGTAGAGCTTCTGGGGTCCTCCAGTGGCTCTGAAAAAAAGGAAGGGTAGAAATGGGAAGGCTTCAGGGTTGAATAACAAGGAATGACCAGCATGAGTAGACAGATAGTGGGGATACAGGTAAGGGGCACGGGGAGAAAGAATACTGGTCCAAGTGGTCCAAGGCCCTGCAAGGGTGGACATCAGTCCAGGAGCAGCAAACCGTCCTTAGAGCCCAGGTCTCCCTCCATTGCCCTGTTGAAAGCATGAGCGTTCAACAGCTGGGTGGTCCCAGCAGCCTGCAGCCCCAGCACTCAGGAGGGAGAGGCAGACAGATCTCTGAGCTCAAGGCCAGCCTGCTCTACAGAGTGAGTTCCAGGACAGCCAGAGCTACATAACGAGATCCTGTCTTCTAAAATCCAGAAATAAGACTGAGAATACTTGAAGATTTCTTCCCTCACAGATCATGGAGGGTGAGCTAAAACAGGTTCAGGAACCATATATCGGGACTTCTGTGGGTGGTAGGGGAACAACAAGGGAGTTTCTAGGCAGTTCGCTGGACGGTGAGCTAGGGAACATCATGGGGTGGAGACAGATTTTCATTCCCACAAGGCTGAGACGCTGGGGTCTCTGCAGAGAGCATCCGGGCCTCATGATGAAGCCAGGGAAGGGGGCAAAGGTGAAGTTCAGGACCAACAGGGAATGCTTTTCCTGTCACTGAAGGGGAATGACCACTGGATGGCCCAGGGCTTTGTCATCTGTAGGACAGGACTGCTCAGCCTACCCTGTGCAGCCGGCCTCCTGTCCCCCGGTGGGGGGTAAATCCTGACACTCAAACAGAGTCCATCAGCGCTGATAAATATTCACACAATGAGAGCGCAGTCCTAGCCCCGGGGTGCCAGGTAGCCAGGTGTGGATGCAGCGCCTTTGCTCCTGTGGCCGGAGCTGCAGGTCTTTTTCCACCTTATTACCCTCCCTGGCAAGGAACAGATGGGGAGAAGGGACAATGGACCAGGGACCCTACTCTCCTCCCTTCTTGGACGAGGCAGCTGAAATCCCTCTCAGGTCTCAGACTTCATGAGGCCCAACTGTCGGGGAAATACAGAAGATGCAAGACCCAATTCCTAAGACGTCAGCCTGTCTTGTCTTTACTGCGTGCGCTTGCTTATGCACGCCAGCTACCGGGACTGGCACTGGCCCATGCCAGCACTGCTCCCAGCCGGTTCCAACAGGACAAAGGACGCCTGGGTATTTGCAGTGTGGCCAGCGAGCCACCGATTTTCCCTGCAGGTGGCTGAGGGTAAGACCGATGGCCCAGCGGCCAAGGGAGGTATCACTGGGGAGGCTCTTGGTTCCCTAGGAGCCAAAATCAAAGAGGTAGCAAAGTCTTTGAGAAATCCGTAAAGTTAACATATGGAAGAGGGTTTTGGTCAAAACAGAAAAACCAGCCCAGGTCATAGACCTAGGGCAGGGACAGGATCAGGGTCCACAGGCTGTTGACAAAACCTAATTCCTGAGTCCTTCCCCCGAAAGGGGGCGGGCAGGCCCTGAGATACCCGCCAGGGTGAGCTCTGACTCCCCCTCCCATGTCTCCAAGACAGAAGGACAGCAAAGTATTTCTGGTCGATCCTCGGAGGGTGCCAGAGCCAAGAAGTGAACTTCACGGGTCTGAAGTGGGAAGGTGGTCGCTGGGGAGGCAGGAGCAGAAAAAGGGGCGGTGGCCCGCGCTCGCAGGAGTCAAAGTGAACGATTGTGAGCCGCGGAAGAAAAACTCTCGAGGCAGGGTGCCTACGCATCGCACCTTATCCCAGCAAGACTGGGTCACTACTCGGGAGTCCTGGGCATCAGGGACACATAAGAGGGGAAAGCGGATCGAACGGAGGAAATGAGAGAGCCATTGGGGGAGGGGCGGGGGCCCAGAGTGCATTAGGCGCGCAGTGGGGCAGTAGGACCCACGCCGCACCCACCCTCTCGCTGCTCCCGGATTGCGCGCCCGGAGGACAGAAAGCAGAGGTTGAGACCTCCAACCTGACAGACAATTAGGGATCAGGTGACCTCCAGACAGTAGGACCTATCCCCGGGCTGGAAACTGAGGTGTTCGACGGGGGCGAGAACCGCGACACCTAAGACCCCAGGGACAGCTGGCCCCCCACATCCAGGCCCCGGGCCGGCTCCTCACCATCCTCCTCTGCGCGCCCTGGTCACGCACGTGATCCAGCGCCCCACAGACCGCCTGGGACCGTCCCCAAGGGGCCCGACCCTGGTGCTTACTGTGCTCTGTCGCTCGGGCTAGGGCTGTGCGTCTCGTGGTCCTCGAACTCGCTCAGGTCTGGGAGCTGGCAGCCACTCGTCTCCGCCGCACTGCGATCGGGGTCGGCGCCGGCTCCGCGCCGGCCGCTAGCAAACTTTCCGGCGGCGACGTTGGGCGGCGGCAGCGGCGAAGGGGGAGGGGATGGGGGCGGGGGCGGCCGGCAGGGGACTGGGAGAGCCGAGGGTCCGCGCCCTGCGCCTTAGCGCAGCGGACCTGTTGCGAGCCCTCAACCCTCCCGGTGTAACCTCGACGGCCTCTCCCGTGCGGCGCTCGCTCTGCGGATGTGCACCGAGCGCACCAGCTTCCCCTCCCCTCTGGCACACAGAGCCTTGCGCAGGTCCTGACCCGGACTCCGACCCCACGGGTCCCTTCCGAGGACCCTCGCTTGGTGTACCGCGACCCTGAAGATCCAATCTTGCACACCCTGGACTTCAGGACCCTCCGCGAGTGAATCCTGACCTGGCCAGTGCGGATCTGAGCTCGCTAAGGAGAGAAATAGGATGTGACTCAGCGCGCCCCTTTCTCTTGCAATATCTGCTGTCCTGGGGTCGCACCATTGCATTCAGGTTGCAGTCCAGATTTTCCGGAAGATTAAGTCCCTTACTTAAGAAGTCTCATCTGGCTCCTGAGTGAAACTCTTGCAGCTGTCACACGAGCGTCAATCACAGACGGGGGAGGGGGCGGGGCGGGGGGCGGTGCTGGAGGTAGGGAAGGTCAGGTATAAAGGGCTGCTTTGCAGGTTTTAGACAAGGGGATCCCCTAAGAGTGTCTCTTAATCCCGTGCCAGGTTACATCCCCCTGTGGCCCTCAGGGACTTGTCCTGTCCATCAAGCCCCCTCCAACACCGCTCTTTTGGCAATCCGTTGACCTGACCCGGACCTCAGTCCGCCCACCCTTCCCGTTGCTCCTTTACTGAGGAGTCAAATGTTCTGAGCCCCAGGTTCATCTTTCACCTCCTAATCTCAGCCCTGCAAATTCTCTCCCGCTCCGCTCCATTGCAAACCCCTGTGAGCCCTTGAACCACCTTTTTAGGGCCTCAGCTCACGTCTGCCGGGGCACTCCCCTCTTGCCCAGTGACCTTGGGGTCAGAAACTCCCAAGGGTGCTTTTGGGCTTCACTTCTCTGGCTTCTCCACATCCTGTAACACTGAGGGTCATGTTGCTTTCTAGAAAGTTCTCCGTGTGGCTGTGGCTTTCAGGCTTTCTCGGGCTTTCTTGGAGATGTCCCTCCTCACGATTTCCACGGTCCCCAGACCACTCATCCTTACTGCTGAGGGCCATGTCTCCTACCAATGCGCCGTTTCCTGCACCTCTTACCTGCAGATCACCTGGCCGTGAATCCAAGGCCCCTCCAGCAAGAGTTTATTTCCTCTGAAACACATTTGGTCTCCTCTCTGTCACCTACTGGCCCCCTTCCCAGACCTCCCCTCTGGTCCTTGAATAAACTCTTTATTCAGATAACTACCCTTTTCCAGGTCTCCATTTCTGTTTTAGGGGACAGTGAATCCTGCGCCCCAAGCTGTAGGTCCTCCACTGGTGAGCCAGTCTGCCCTCAAGTGCCTCTGAGGCAGTTCCTGCTTTGTACTCTGTCGGCACTGCAGGACGACCCCCATCTGGTCCCTACTCCTCCTCCTGTGCGGTAGGACTCAGGAAGAGCAAAGATCTGGGCTCCTTGTCTTCTGTACACCAATTTCAGAAATTCTGCATGGAGCCGCCCTCTCTGTTTCACTCCCGGCAATGACCAGAAGGCAAAGACCTGTTTGCTTCTGCCGTGCAGGGGCCGCTTGTGCAAGGCTGAGGAATATATGCAGCCCCTCCTTCAATACCTCTTCCACTTCCCTGGGGAGCAGACTGGAAGGCTGAGCACCGTGGCCAAGGGCTGCCCTTCTGTGAGCTGGGTAATGAGACTTAGGGTGAGAGGCACCGTGAACTCTGTGACAATGTGGCCTCAAACTGAGGGTGCCAGCTTGCTCCTCGGGGGTCAGGGACAGAGCAAGCAACGTGTCTCGGTTGCCTCTGTCTTGGTTTAGTGGTTCACTTCGGCTTCTTGTCCCTTGCGGAGGAATCTTCCCTGGCAGACATAGGACTTTCCTGGTGGGACCCTCGGAGGACCTTACCCTCCGGCCTTGCTTTCTTGAGGACAGAGTGTGGGGGGAACAGAAGGAAGGGACAGTTTTGAGAGTGTCTGAGAGGCAATACAGAGCTGACTGCAAAGGCTGCTTGGCCCCTGGTGGGCTCTATGTACCTCACTGAGTCTGCTTGGTCACATTTCGTCAGACTCCTGGACTGTTGGTGATCCCACAGGTGCTCAACCTTGTGAGATCCAGTTTAGGGGCTGGAGAAAGACTCAGTAAGAGTACATACAGTACATGAGGACCTATGTTTGGATCCCTGAACACGCATCTGTTGTGTGTACCTGGAGCCTTGGTGCTGGAGGTTATAGACAGGGGCTCACTGGGGCTTGCTGGGTGCCAAACCAGCCTAAAAACAGTGAGCTCAGGTCACAGAGAGACCCTGTCAACAGGGAGGAAGGCAGAGAGTGACAGAGGAAGACACCTCCAACTATTCCTTACTGGCACCGTTGTGTGTGCGTGTGTGCACACTTGTGTATGTGGGGTGTGTATGCGCGCACACATACTCATGCATACAATTATAATCTATTCTGTTTTGTTTTTGGTTTTTTGGAGGCAAGGTAGCCCTGTGTAGCCCTGACTGTCGTGGAACTCTCTGTAGACCAGGCTGGCCACAAACTCACTGAGATCTGCCTGCCTCTTCCTCACAAGTGCTGGGATTAAAAGTGTGCACCATGACGCCCGGTTTCAGCGATGAGCCTGAAGTCTGTGGGAGCACAGACTCCACAGCCTCTGCCTCCCCTACCCTGGTCTGCCCTTAGCTTGCTTCCTACTAGGTTGATGAAGCAGATTTCCCTGAGCTTCTGCCATGGGCTGTTGGTTCCCACAGGCCATGCTGTGCTGAGCTCAGTTCCAGACCCGAGTGTCTGCCCCATAACAAGAACCCTGAATAAAGTGCTTCTGCCTCTTGACCGTTCGGCTCCGAGTTCCTCATATCAAGAGATATAAACAGAGTGGAGATGAGAACGAAGGGGGCTGGGCCTTCCCATGTGTAGCCAGCGGCTGGGGGCCGGGGACCCGGATGGCGCCTGGTGTCCACGCCTTTGGGGGTTCTTAGTGAGAATGACCTCCCAGGAAATGCACTGTTTTGTGTTCCAAGACAGGCTGCACATTGCTCAGAAAACAAGCAGAGGCCATGCAGGGAAAGGGGCAGCAGCCAGTACTGCAGGACCCTGGGGCGGCAGAGTTGCAGCGTTGCCTTCCAGAGAGTTCTCTTCTCTCCCTTCACCTCTCCTTCAGGGTCCCAAATACCTCAAACCAGCCTTGGAGTGTCAATGTTGGCAAAAATGGCTTTGAACAAGTGAACGACTGGTCTTCCCACTAATACTTCCTGGTTACCGGGATTTCAGGCATTCACCACCATGCCTGGATTCCTTTCCCCTTTCTGTTTTCTGTTTGTCCTGCTGGGATGGAATCCAGGTCTTGGGGCATGCAGGTAGCTGCTGTCCAGGCCCCTTTACTGGGGTAGCACAGCCCGTAGTTCAGGCTGATCTCAGAAGTCATACATAGCTGAAGACTCCTCCTCCAGCCTCCCCTTGTAGCTAAGGGTAGCCCAGGACTATATAGCTCAGGCTGCCCTAAGTTAAGTCTTCCAAGTGTTGAAATTACAGATATAAATCACTATGACTTGCTACATTAGTATTTTGAGAAAAAAACATTTATTTTGTTCATTTTTGTGTATGCGTATGTATCTGTGTGTTTGTGTGTGTGCATTCTCTTCCAGGAGAGGCTGGAAGAAGGCACTGGATGGGAGATTGTGACCTAGGAAGCAAGGGTGTTGGGAAACAAAGTTTGGTCTTCTGAAAGAACAGGATGTGCTCCTAACTGCTGATTCATCTCAAAGAGCACTTGGGACCAAGTGTTCAAATGCCCAGGACTACGTGGAACATCCCAAACCACCGCATTACCTATTTTCTGTAGTCCCAACACTCGGGATGTGAGCCAGGACACGCTGGGCAAATGTGTGAGGTCCTGGCTACCACTGAGTCCTTTTTTAAATACCTTGTTTCTGGAAGCAAGTTTTATTAAGTTGTCCAGCCTGACACTGAACTCTTTCTATACGTCTTTAATTAATAAAAATTTTTGGGAGGACTTTTTTTTTTTCGTGACAGGGTTTCTCTGTGTAACAACTCTAGCTGTCCTGGAACTTACTCTTGTAGATCAGGCTGGCCTCTGCCTCCCGAGTGCCGGTATTAAAGGCATGTGCCACCACCGCCTGGCTATAAAGATGTTTTAAATTGCATTTTTTATTTGTTTGTGTGAGATGACTCATCAGGTAAAAACACCTGCTGTCAAATGAGGTCCTGAATTCCAACCTCAGGTCCCAGGGGACAGAAGGAAAGAAGTAACTCTTTCCGGGGTCCTCTGACCTGCATGGGAACACCTTGGCATGGGTATATCTACACACACACACAAACAAAGACACTAAAATAAGCTATCAGGTGGCAAGCTTTCTTTTTTTTTTTTTTTTTTTTTTGGTTTTTCGAGACAGGGTTTCTCTGTGGTTTTGGAGCCTGTCCTGGAACTAGCTCTTGTAGACCAGGCTGGCCTCGAACTCACAGAGATCCGCCTGCCTCTGCCTCCCGAGTGCTGGGATTAAAGGTGTGAGCCACCACCGCCCGGCTGTGGTGGCAAGCTTTCTTATAGATTTTGGGTATAAATCTTTCATTAGAAACCTGTTTTGGGGGGACTGGAGAGATGGCTAGGGGACTGGAGAGATGGCTCAGAGGTTAAGAGCACTGGCTGCTCTTCCAGAGGTCCTGAGTTCAATTCCCAGCAACCACATGGGGGCTCACAACCATCTGTACTGAGATCTGGCGCCCTCCTCTGGCCTGCAGGCATACATCGAGACAGAATGTTGTATACATAATAAATAAATAAATAAATCTTAAAAAAAAAAAAAAAGAACCAAAAGCTACGGAGAAACCCTGTCTCGAAAAAATCAAAAAAAAAAAAAAAGAAAGAAAGAAACCTGTTTTGGGCTGGAGAGATGGCTCAGAGGTTAAGAGCATTGCCTGCTCTTCCAAAGGTCCTGAGTTCAATTCCCAGCAACCACATGGTGGCTCACAACCATCTGTAATGAGGTCTGGTGCCCTCTTCTGGCCAGAAGGTATACACACAGACAGAATATTGTATACATAAGAAAGAAAGAAAAGAAAGAAAGAAAGAAAGAAAGGAAGAAAGAAAGAAACCTGTTTTTATAAGTATTCTCCGCCATTTTTGCGACATGGTTTTATGTAGCCGGGGCTGGACTACTATGTCCGGTATGGTGGTTTGACTGACATGTGTCCCATAGCCTTGGGTGCCACCTGAGAGGCGTAGGAGGTACGGCCTTGCTGGAGGAGATGCATCTGGTGGGGCCAAACTTTGAGAGGTTAAAGCCATTTCTAGTTTACCCTCTCTGCATCCTGCTTGTAGTTAGACGACCTGTGAGCTCTCAGAGGCTGCCTCTCTGTGGCCGTATGTCCTGGCATGATAGGCTCTTAGCCCTGTGGAGCCATAAGCCCAAATAAACCCTTCCATAAAACAGCCCCAGACCTCACCCCTAAAAAAGGAAAACAAAACAGCAGAACAGGTTATGATGTGTTTAAAAATGTATGCAGGCTTAAGAAAGAAAATAAAAGAAAATGGGTATAGCAAGTCATAGAAAAACTAGTTTAAAAATAATAAAATCTTTACAAAGAAAAGTAAGTAATATGAAAATAAGCTACATAAAGATGAAATATACACAGGGAATCTGGATCCTGAGTGGTATTGCACGAACTTTGAATTTTTTGATTGCTGATAAGCAAAACTGCTGAGAGGCATGGGATTGAAAGGAGGGGCTGCTGAAATAAACCAGCCTAGATATTTTAAGAATGTCTTACAGAGCCGGGCATTGATTACACACACCTTTAATCCCAGAAGCCAGAGGCAGGCGGATCTCTGTGAGTTCTAGGCCAGCTTGGTCTACAGAGTGAGTTCCAGGACAACCAGGTCTACATAAAGAAACCCTGTCTCGAAAACGCAAAAAGAGGAAAGACTGTCTTACAGGCCTAGAAACTGATAGTTAGCGGGGAAAAGGAACCTGTGCACGGGCGTCTGATGACTCAATCTCTCCCTCAGCCAATCAGGACTCTCCTTCCATCTCCCCTGTGGGTACTAGCAGCAGTCTAAGAGACTTCAGACAGCGTTGAGACAAGGTGTTCGTGGGTCGTCAGTTTAACAGAGAGGTGTAAGCCATGTGATGGGAGGAAGTGGAGGAGTAAACAGAGGGAATATTATTAAGTGATCTGTAAACCGAGAATAAGATTGGCCAATCTGTTCTAATATGATCATTGTCAAACTGAGAAGTGCTTTGTATTTCAATAGGTAAACTCATTCCAGCCTTCTTTGCTAGAAAAATGTATTTCAATGTCAGAAGAAGAACGCCTTAACTTTAAGAAGGAAGTCAAAAAAAGTATGGCTCTGGGGAAGAGGGTTTTGCTTTTGTTTCCACAGGAAATAAAAGGCTGTGGATTTATTCAAGATTGATAGAGATCAGGTTGGATCAGGGAAGACCCCTGAAAAACCCTGACTATGGATATAAAGAAACAACTCTAGAGAAACCGCAGAACAGGTGACTTATATTCTACCTGCTCAAACATTTTTAACAAATCTACTTTGGCTGGTTTATGTACAGCGTACAGTCCATACTTGTTTTATTGCAGATATGTGTGACACCCTTGAGAGTCTGCGTATTTCCAGAGCAAGGGGACCAGACACCAAGGAAAATGGGTGTGGCCCAGGTGACCCAGCCTCCAAATATGCAGTTTCTTCAGAGTTCTGCATCCAAAACAGTTTCAAGGCTACTGGTTGAGATGGTCCAGCCTCACAGAATACTTCAGCCAGACTTCAGATAAACAATACATTTTTCCATCACATCAAGACTAGACAACAGCTAACTCCCCCGGGACTTGAACCCAGGGTCTCTAAAGATGCCAATGCCCCCAGACAACAGGGAGCAGTCTAGAGAACATGACACCCACCACATTCCCAAGAGGTGGGGTGGATAGCTTTTGGTCTTTCAGTGGGTTATGGATGTTTGTCATCATTTAAGGAGGTTGGTTACAAATTGTTACTGGTTTCCCAGCAGTGGTGGCACACACCTTTAATCCCCACGCTCAGGAGGCAGAGGCAGGCAGAGGTCTGTGAGTTTGAGGCCAACCTGGTCTACCAAGTGAATTCCAGGACAGGCTCCAAAGCTACAGAGAAAGCCTATCTTGAAAAACAAAACAAACAACAACAACAAATTGTTACTGGTCATGGTCAGGGAGCAATTTAAGCAAAGAAGATTAGAATCAGGCAGGGATCTCTTTCTGAAAGAAAAAGGGGAGATGCAGTAGAGAAATGATGGGATAAAGGGTGGATGGTTGAGTCTACTTTTGAATAACCACTAGTCTCAAATATTTTACATTGCTATGAATTTTTGTGTATTGAAACACATTTAAGATTATTTTTATTATACAGTATATATGTTTCTACTCTTGTTTAAGGTATTGTACCTATGCAGCTCTTTTCAAATGCATCGTAAAGTTTTAGGGCTTGAAAGCTGTTTAGGATAATAAAGAAATACAGGTTAGCCGGGCGATGGTGGCGCACGCCTTTAATCCCAGCACTCGGGAGGCAGAGACAGGCGGATCTCTGTGAGTTCGAGACCAGCCTGGTCTACAGAGCTAGTTCCAGGACAGGCTCCAAAGCCACAGAGAAACCCTGTCTCGAAAAACCAAAAAAAAAAAAAAGAAATACAGGTTAATAGTCATCTATAACAATCAAACATATAGTCAGGTTAGGTATGTTTTCAAGGTCATACAGAGATATATTTTAAATATATATGTAGACTTTAGATAGACTTCAAAGTCTACATAATATAGCATTTAAAATGTTTTAATAGCATAAGGCTTTTCATGACAGCGAGACACGTCTGGTCCTGGCAGCATCAATTTACTTCAAAAAAGGATGATGAACATTGAAGAACCTCCATATGGAGTTTGCTTTCTTTGTGATAAATGCTAGTCACTTGGGCAAGAAACTGCCCTTGCCTCAACTGCTGGCAGTATGCTGTCCAAAATGAACAAACAGGACAAAAGAAAGTGACTGCAGAATTTGCCATGACCAGGTAGGACAGTCTTTCAAAATTCCTGCTTTACAAAAAGTCTGTCAGATAGTCTAGGCCTGTAGGAGGAAGCTGGATGCCCCAACATTACAGAGGAACCCTGGGGTGACTGTCCAGGCAGCCAGATGTCTCGGTTGTTTCATAGATTTGAAATAGCTTGTTCTGCACTTCCTGTTTACTCAGGTAATATTATAACCTTCTCAGGTCTCTGATGGGGTTGAAAACTAGGTAGCCATAGTAACAGTTTTCCTTAGCCATGACAGAAAGTAAATAAGATGAAAAACTTTGGACTCACCAAGACAGGATAGATGTAATACAGTACTTTTGCCAAATGCAAATGAACTGGACACTGCGAATGTAATTCTTACCTGATAATTGTCCTTATTGAATATAGTTTTACTGTATTAGAGCTAAAACATTTTCTATTTATTTAGACGAAAAAAGGGAAATGTAAAATTATCTTTTTGTACACTGTGAAGACGTGTCACTCAGATAGGTTTAATAAAAAACGGAGTGGTCAATAGCTAGGCAGGATTATCGGGGTAGAGAGACTCCTGGTAAGAAGGGTGGAGATGCCAGGAGACACAGCAAGGCAGGATTATCGGGGTAGAGAGACTCCTGGTAAGAAGGGTGGAGACGCCAGGAGACACAGCAAGGCAGGATAGGCCGTATGGAGATGAGGTAATAGAGCCATAAGTCAGAAAGGAGATGAATAGAGATGGATTAATTCAAGTTATAAGAGCTAGTTAGAAGCTGGGCGGTGGTGCTGCACGCCTTTAATCCCAGCACTCTGGAGGCAGAGGCAGGCGGATCTCTGTGAGTTTGAGGCCAGCCTGGCCTACAAGAGCTAGTACCAAAACAGGCTCCAAAAGCTACACAGAGAAACCCTGTCTCGAAAAACCAAACAAATAAAAATAAAAACAAATGGTCCAAACGACCCAGCTGTGGGCTCTGTGTGTGATATTTCATCCACTATGATAAGAATCTTTCCCTACGAGGGCTCAGGCACTGATCTAGGAGAGCAGTGTGTGTCATTAGGAGCATTTTACTGCTGTGTTCCTTTAGCAGAATAATAGTTTGTCCCCAGGCCCAGGACCCATGCAGTCTCGGGTTCTTGGCTATGTTAGCTGTGTTAGTTAGGTATGGGTTCCATCTCTGGAATGATCTCTGTGTTGTTCTTTTGTTTTTGAGACAAGATCTCATGACTGACTTCCAGCTCTCTGTGTAGCTGAGGATGTCCTTGAACTCTTGATCCTCTTGCCCTTACCTTCCAAATTCTGGGATTACAGAAGTGTGTCACCATACCTAGCCACAGTTTTATATGTGTGTTAGCATCTTCCCATGCAGCTCAGCTGTCCTCAATCTGCAACCCTTCTTAGTCTCCAGAGCGCTGGGATTTCAGGTGAGGGAAATTACATCCTACTTATTTAAAATCTGAGTCAGCTGGTCAGTTGGTACAACCATCCTTACACTAGGATTCAGTGGTGGGCTGGAGGGATGGCTCAGTGATCGAGAACAGTGGTTGGTCTTCCCAGTACCTACATAGCAGCTCACAACTCCAAGGGATCTGGCACCACAGACATACATGCAGGCAAAACACCATGAAAAAAAATTTACAAAAGCAAGATTTGGTGGAAAAGCTGGGGGTTTTTCCAGTGGTAGAATGCTTGCCTAGTATCTGTAAGGCCCTGAGTCAATCCTCAGCACTAAGGGAAAAAAATCCTCGGGAGACTCTATAGGTGGATTTGAGACTCATATCTTAGCAATACGGAACATCCCGTCCACAAACATAGAACACCTCTGCAACTGCCCATTTATTAGAATTTTCTTAATTTCCCTCAGTATTGTTTTGTAGTTGGCAGCATATGAATCATAATTTTTCGTTTTCTTCCTATTTCATCATTTTTTATCCTATTGCAAATGATTGTTTCCAGTCCCAGAGACTCATGAATGCTAGGCAAATGCTTTACCCCTGACAAGTATTCCCGTCTGCAAACCCAGACACCCTCTGGGCCTGTCAGGCCCCTTTAGCTATTTTATTGAGTCAGGTAACTAAATAGCGGATGAGACATTTGGAGTCATAGTTGCTCAATATTTACTGGCATTTTATTGGATTTTCCCACTTTGGCAGTCAGAGCACTGGGCAAAAATAGCATTGTTTCCTTACCATAGATGTTCATGGTGATATTTAAAATCTTTTATTTCCAGTTACTCACCACTAATCTATAGACTTGCAATACGTTTTTGGTGTCTGGGTTTGCTAAATCTCTTATCTAATATTTGTGGATTCCTCAGGTTTCTCTGTGAAGACAACTATCCACTGTGTGCAAAAAAATACATTTTCTTTCCTCGCAATCTGCAAGATTTTATTGACTTTTTGGTAACTCATTGTTGGAACTGTGACCTGAAGTACAATGTTCAGACGTGGCGAGAGCAGGATTCGCCGCTTTATTCTTCTCCACAGAGGAGAGGTGTCCAGTTTTCCCCATGAGGTAAGCTGAAGGTCAGAGTTCTCAGAGACACTTTCTGGGCTTTATTATTATTATCTTAATTTTTGATGCAAGGTCTCACTATGTAACTCTGGCAGTCCTGAAATTCACTATACAGACCAGGTTGGCCTTAAGGGCATATGCCACCACCACCACCTGGCTAATATTTATTAATAATATTATTATTAAATATTATTAATAATAAATGTTATTATTATTATGAATGTGTGGCACAATGCCATGGCATGCATGTGGCTCTCTCCTTCCCTCTTTAATGAGCTTTGACACGAGCCTCAGTCCCACTTGGCGGCAGGTGCTCTCATTCTCTGAGTCCTCTCTCCCACTTCTGAGAACATTTCCAGTCATTACTAGTTTTCTGAGGGTTTTTAATTTTAATTTTATTTTATTGATTTTTTTTTTTTAGGTTTTTTTGAGACACGGTTTCTCTGTGTAGCCCTGGCTGTCTTGGAACTAGCTCTGTAGACCAGGCTGGCCTTGAACTCTCAGAGATTCGCCTGCCTCTGCCTCCTGAGTGCTGGTACTAAAGGCACATGCCACCACCACCTGGCTGATTGATTGTTTTGAGACAGGGTTTCCCTGTGTGACAGCCTTGGCTATACTAGAGCTCACTCTGTAGACCAGGCTAGCCTTGAACTCTCAGAGATCCACCTGCCTCTGCCTCCTGAGTGCTGGTACTAAAGGCATATGCCACCACCACCTGGCTTATTGATTGTTTTGAGACAGGGTTTCCCTGTGTGACAGCCTTGGCTATCCTGGAGCTCACTCTGTAGACCAGGCTAGCCTTGAACTGAGAGAGCCAGCAGAACTGAACCTGGGTCTTCTACAAGAGCAATAAGGTTGTGTCAAAACTCATCTTTACGAACACACTGCAGGGAGGTGGGGGCCTGGGAGGAGTCTCGTCCCAAGCAGGTTGAATCTTAGCCTTTGACAAGTTCAGGGCCCTTCTCTGGTCAGCCTCTTTCAGGCCACAGCCAGCCCTGTTAGTCAGAGACAGATTTAGAAGCTCCTCAGGGAAAGTGTCTTCCCAGATGGCCCTTCAGCTGGGCAGAAACCCAGGCCCTGCTGGCCAACTGGCACCTAGATCTCAGCCGAAGAGGAGACCCAGGACTATGGATGCCTTCCAGGCCTGCCTGCTCTTCCTGTCACGGAAGGCGCGGAGCTCCCTGGCACCAGGCGCCTGCAGATTATTCTGGTATATCTGTGTGTGTATGCCTATGTCTGTATGTATTTGTGGTATTTGGGTGTAGGTGTGTGTTTGGGTGTGACTGTATGTCTTGGAGCTGCTGCATGATAGAGTGGAGTGGGGTGACCTGTGAGCCCCTTAACAGGAGGATCCGCTTTATCCAGAGGCCTGGGTGAGACAAGGGGGCTGAGTGCCGTTCAGGTAACCGGCCTGTGAAAGGCAGAAAAAGATGTTTAATCCATCATATACAGAAGCTGGACGGAGGCCTGGTACCTACCTCATCTTCAGTCCATGCCAGAACCCGGCCTAATGGGCTTGGAAACCCAGGAGAGAGAAACCAAGCCCTGTGATGGCTGGCTAGAATCTCCCCTCCCCCTACAGGCACCATCTGGGGTTCCTAGACTCTCCCACCTCCTGAGGTCTAACCAGCCTGAGAGGTTCCAGGGGACAGTCCAACAATCTCATCTTCGCTGGGACCAGACCTGAGTGACTGCATACTCCTAACTCTGGAAAGCAGGGCGGCGACAGGAGAGGCAAATGGGTACCAACAGAGACCCAAGAACTGACTCCTGCCTCAAAAACCAGGATGGGGGCTGGGTGGTGGTGGCACACGCCTTTAATCCCAGCACTTGGGAGGCAGAGGCAGGCAGATCTTTATAAGTTTGAGGCCAGCCTGTTCTACACAGTGAGTTCCAGAACAGGCTCCAAAAACTACAGCAAAACCCTGTCTGGGAAAAAAAAAGAAAGAAAAGAAAAGAAATGGATTAATTTAAGTTGTAAGAGATAGTTAATAATAAGCCTGAGCTCTTAGGTTGAGCATTGTAATTAATATAAGCTTCTGTGTGTTTATTTGGGACTAGGCAGTCGGGACCAAAGAAAAGCTCCACCTCTGTTTATGGTTGTTATGAGCTTCCCTGTGGGTGCTGGACATCCCTATGGAGCTCACTGGAAGAGTAGTGCTTTAAGAACAGAGCCATCACTGGGCCATGGTGGTGCACGCCTTTGATCTAGGCTGTCCTGGAGTTCAATCTGTAGACCAGACTGGCCTTGAACTCACAGAGATCTGCCTGCCTCTATCTCCAAGGTGCTGTGATTAAAGGTGTTTGCCACTACCCTGGCTAGTCTTTTTTTTTTAAGATATTTAAAATATAATATTTGTGTTAATTCTTTGAGAATTTCATATAATGTGTTTTGTTTGTATCAACCTCCCACTCCTTCTTCTATCTCCTCCCAGATCCACACCCCTGCCCATTGGCCGGCAGCTCTTTATTAATCCATGGGAAGGCGCCCGGCAAAGACACATCTTCACAGGTTACGAAAAGACTATTCCTTAACAGGTAAAGGTTAGCGACAGAGGCTGAGCCTGGAACCAAGCAACACAGCCTGGCCTGCAACATGCAGCTTCACCTGTGTCCTCCTCAGCCATTTCTGTCACTGGCCTTGACCCAGGAGGGACTTAAAGCCCCTGCAGCCACCAATCACTGGAGCACGTGTGAGCACAGGCCACGGGAACTGTGACAGTGGCCACGAGTCTCTAGCGACACAGCTCAAGCTGTCTGGAAGGAGAAATCGTTCACAGCGCTAGAGGCGATGAGGGGGCTTCAGGAAGGTTTGCTCAGGACCTGGCTCCCTCTCCTCTGGGTGTCACGTTGTCTGGCTCTGCTGGCTTCCACACCTCAGGAGGAAGAGCTCCCTCCCCCAAGTTGCCAAGATTAGACCAGCTGAGGCCACACGCTCTTCTGCTGGGAAATCCCAGGGACTGTCAGGCAGGAGGAAGGTGAAGTGGGTGATTCGAGGAAGCCCAGCTGTGGGGCCGCATGCGCAAACACAGCTGTCCAGGGTGTCCTGCCAGGGATGGGGGTGGATCCAGGGGACTCATCCCAGGAGGTTCTCTGCCACTTACTGGAGGAACTGTGGAGAAGAGCCCGGGCTGCCGGCAGCAGGAGGTGACTCAGTGAATACAGGGTCCTTCTGGGTGCTGTTCCCAGGACACCTTCACGCTGAGGAAGGAAAGGGGCTGCAGGAGCCCTCTGGAAACATGCAATAGGTCCGGGAGGGCACCTTGTTCATGCTTTAACAGGAGAGATTGGGCCCGTCATCCATCCAGCTAAGCCTGACTAGGGGTTTGAACTGATCCTTTGGGTGGAGGCTCATAAGCCTGTTTTGTTTTGTTTGTTTTGTTTTTCGAGACAGGGTTTCTCTGCAGCTTTGGAGCCTGCCCTGGAACTAGCTCTTCTAGACCAGGCTGGTCTCGAACTCACAGAGATCTGCCTGCCTCTGCCTCCCGAGTGCTGGGATTAAAGACTTGCACTACCACCCTGCTAAGCCTGTTTTTTAAGGAGGTACAAGATGCCCTAGGGCCAGCCCAGCACTCAGCCCAAGATGTCCCTCTGAGTGACCTAGAAGGACCCACCATCATGGCCGATCGGATGGAGGAAATCCCTCAGCTGAGCTTTTCTTTCTCAGGTGATACTAGTTTGTACCAAGTTTACAAAAACTAACCAGTACAATGGCCGTCTCGTCTGGCTTCTGCTTCCGTCTCCCACCAGCCCAGCGACACCCTCCTACTCACATCAGACCCAGGGTGCAGGTAACGCTGCTTCTGGTCACCTGAACCACAGCCTGAGTTCTAGACCTGAGTTCGGCCTGGCCCACCCTAGTCTGCTGATCCCCCTGCTGGATCTGTAGGCCTGGAACGGGTTTTTGTTTGTTTGTTTTTGCTTTTTGTTTTGTTTTGTTTTCCTTTGGAGACTGTTTTATTCTATAGCCCTGGCTGCTGGAACTTACTCTGACTACATCCCCAATTTCCCCCAGAGTTTTGTACTTTTGTATTTCCACCCTGTTGACGGACCCAAACCCAGAGACACCTGGCCGGTTCTCCAACTCCAGCGGGATCCTCTTCCACCTGTAACGGTCTGTGTTCTTCCGGCCCAGGCCCTGCTCTGAAGTCCAGTGCTGGGTTTGGTCTCCTGTTTCCAGTCTGGACCCTGGACTGCCACGTCCACTCCTGAGCCTTGCTAGCTAGCATGGCACCTCTGAGTCTTGGCCGCACCTCCATCGGCCTGAGCCACACCCTTTCTGGGTCTGCTTCTTCATCTCCCCTGCCTGGGCAGCCTGGTTCCATCCGCCGCCTACTGGCCAATCCACGCTGCGTGACTGCCACCCAGAGGCCACTCCGGGAATTACAGGATGTCCTTATACCTGTGTCTCAGCCCCAGGCCACGTGCCCCTTGATATTCGCTCTTTTTCAGAACGACCCCTATTGAATGAATTAGGACTAGAGATTGGCCCAGAGTCTCCCAGGGTGAACACTTGGTATTTGGAAGACGTTTTGAGCCATAGATCATTTGGTGATGGAGGAATGATCAATTGCCAGAAACAGGCTCCGGCAAAGACTCGATTTGTGGATAGATTTGCAGAGGTACTCTGGTCAGTCCTACTTTTCCAGACTTCGGATGTTGAAGGGTCTCGGCAGAAGAGAGGAATGGGGTGTGGCTACCAACACAGGAGCCAAAACAAAGAGAAGGAAGCCGGGAGGGGACCCCCAATCAGCTGCGGGGAATGTGAAAGAAATGTACTGTCTTCCTAGATCCAGAGTTGTCAATTACGGATTTATTAATTTAAGTAGTTCCATGCCTCCTTAAAACCAGGACCAAGCAGGACCCAAGATTGGGTACTGTCATCGATGCTTGTGAAAGGGGAAATGTAGGAGCCAGCCATGATAAGCTAAATATGAACAGATCACCAAAGGAATTCTTTACTTCCAACCATTATCACCTGCCAGAGTAGGACTCAGCCATCAATAAGTTTAATGGAGGCCTGCGTCTCAGTAGTTTAACCTGAAGCAATACCTAGTTGCAGAAAGGACCATAAACTGAGATTACCTAGCACCACCCAAGAACAGACCATCCAAAGGAAATGCCTAACGTTCCAACTGCTGTAGATAGGATCACCTGTCAGTGCACACTCACCAGGACACGCCTGAACAAATGTCAGCCAATCAGGGGTCCTGAACCTCAGAAACCCCTCACCCCCACCTTTACTACTATAAAACTCAACTCTAACTGAGCTCGGGGCTCTCCTTTTATTCCAATACATTGGACATGCGGAGAGACCCAGTTTGCAAACTTGCATAAAATAAAGGCTCATTGCTTTTACATACGGGACTCGGTGTCCTTGTCAGGTTTGGGGGACTTTGTGGATTTGGGCATAACAGGGAGCAGCTGAAACTTGACACCCCAAGAGGTCAGGAGAAGGCACTGGTGAAGGCATAGCCTCAGTTACAGGGAGACCCCAACATTTCTGAGATGCCAGTACCATAGGCGGCAATTAAGACGTCAGCCGCCATTGAGCTGGCCTGAGCCTGGGGAACAAACTCTGTGTGTGCTTTGGAAACCCTGTTCACCATAATATCAGCTGTGGGTAAGCTTGTGGGGAATTTTTTAATTTAGTGATGGATGTGGGAGGGCACAGCCCACTGTGGGGGGTGGGGGAGCCGCCCCTGAGTAACTGGGGTATGTAAGAGGCAGTCCCGCCTCCATGTTCCTCCCTTGAGTTTCTCCCCTGACTTTTCTCAGGGATGAAATGGGACCTGGGAGTTGTCAGCTGAAATTAGCTCTTTCCTCCCCAAGTTGCTTTTGCTCCTAGTGTCTAGGAAGGCAGTAGACACCTTAAGGAAGACAGGTGCTGAGTCACTGTGCTCACAGCGCCAGCTGTCACCAGGCTGAGACTAACCACGAACCGAACAGGGACCAGAGGGGCCGCCGCCAGATCTGCCTGATCTCTGAGTAGCCCCTGGTACACATGGCCTTAGGCCGTCATAGCCGAGGCTGGCTACCAATTCACAGCTGAGTATTAGATTCCTTTTTTTTTTTTGTTTTTTTTTTTTTTTTGTTTTTTGTTTTTCGAGACAGGGTTTCTCTGTGGTTTTGGAGCCTGTCCTGGAACTAGCTCTTGTAGACCAGGCTGGTCCCGAACTCACAGAGATCCGCCAGCCTCTGCCTCCCTAGTGCTGGGATTAAAGACGTGCCCCACCACCGCCCGGTTTGAGTATTAGATTCCTAATCCTCCAATTTAGGGATTACAGGCGAGCACCACACCTAGCTGTGGGCCACTGCAGGGGGAGGAAGGTGTCTCCTCTGCCCTAATCCTCTTGCTGAGATGTCCAGGAAGAGATTGTTTTCCTGTGCTTTGCTCCCTGGCTTCCCAACATGGGCAGAACTGAAATCACTACCACCTTCCTTGCTTTCCTTGTTCTTTTTCTACCAACAGAGCTTGGTGTTTCGCTTGACAAATCCTTGCCTGCAGCTAGGGTCTAAATGGAACAAATGAATGGCTGTGGGTTGTCCAGGTTTGACCTTTGACAGCAGCAAGTGAAGGGCAAAGGGCAGATTGAGCTGCTTCCCTTCACCTCTTGTCACCTGGGAGGGACAAAGCTGATAGGGGTGAAAAGGGAAAAGGACCAGAAGGGGGCGTGCGCGTCTGAATCGACAGCAGCTGGAAGGTCTGCGGAGGACAGCTGAGGACGGAACCAACTCGAGAGCGGGAGAAGTGCAGAGGAAACAGACCAAGATAGGACTAGTCAGGGAGCAAAGACCCTCAGTGAAGATCAAAGACCCCCAAAAAGGGCTTTCTGCCAGGAAGATTCTTCACCGGAGGCAGGAAACGTAACCCCAGACATCTAAGGACAAAGCAGAGACTGCCTGGCAGATCAAAAGGGAAACCTGGGGGCAATTGCTGCTCTTCCAGAAGACCTGGGTTCAGTTCCTGGCTCACACTGTTTGTAATTCCAATCCCAGAGGATTCAACCCCTTTTCTGGCCTACACAGGCACCAGGCATGCCATGATATACGGACAGACAGACATGCAGACAGACATGCAGGCAACAAGGAAAAAACAAGAGAGAAAAAAAAGAGAGAGAAGCTGGGCATAGTAGCACAAGCCTTTAATTCCAGTACTTGGGAGGCAGAGGCAGGGGGTTCGCTGTAAATTCAAGGTCAGTCTGGTCTCTGTGGTGAGTTCCTGGACAGCCAACCAAGACAGCTCCCTGTGGTGGCTATCCCTAAAGCACATGCTGACACAGAAGCCATGCTGGCATCCTGACCATGCTCTCTCCCCACCCTGCCCCCTACTCTAAGCTTCTTCAGGCCATGAACTTCTCTCTCCCCTTGCTTCTCATTCCTATATAACCCTGGTACTTGGGCTGGATGCTGTCTTGGTCCCCTCTCTCTTGGCCTCCTTTGCCCGAACCCTCTGACTTCTGTCTTGTGTCTACTACCTTCCCAGATGCCTCTAGCGGTATTCTAGCTCATATCTACAATAAAAACATTCTAACATCCAACCCTACCCTGGAGCGATCAAGGAGTTAAAAAAAAAAAGATAAACTCTTTTTACTTTGTTGTTAGACAGGTTCTCTTGGAAAACCTTGTCCTTGAAAAGAATTACAAACCCCGGGACTGAAAAGATCCTGGTTAAGCCAAAGCAACAGGTACGAAAGAATAGAATTCTTGAGCTTGTGCACAGTCTTCTCGCACTCCTCAAGGGAGGGGGACACTGGACCAGGGCTGGCCCAGTCAGGCTCCAGGGCCACAGGCTTCCAGGAGAAAACACCAAGCTTTTCCTAACACAACTTACCAAGAAAGAACAAGGCGATCCGGGCAGTGGTGGTACGTGGCTTTAATCCCAGCACTAGGGAGGCAAAGGCAGGCAGATCTTCCCAAGTTTGAGGCCAGCCTAATCTACAGAGCAAGTTCCAGGACAGCCACAGGGTCTCTACACAGAGAGACCCTAGGGGAAAAAAGCACCCGAGTCATTTCTGTAATGGGCTCTCATACCTTAGCACAACTGACTAACTCAGCCCATGAGAAGCACCACCTACAAAGCAAATCCTAATCCGTCAGAGTCACAGTTCTGGGAAAGTCTCTGAATGCACTAATCTTGCTTTTTGGCCTCTGTAGTTCTGTTTCTGGTTAACTGTTCTTGTGAACTGAAGTGTGTCGATTCAGTACATGGTTTTTGTACCTAAAAGCTCACCCTGAGAAAGGCTTGGGGCTACACTGGGAACCCGAACAAGAAGCTGTGTAGTTGCCTGCTGCCTGATAAAGACTAATATGGCTTAAACCCATGTCTGAAGAGTCTTCTTTGATGGATACCCCACAACAATTTCCAGGAGGTCATGCAGACCTCTTCCATCCTGCAAAACCTCAGAATCCAGACCAGGCTCCACCAGGAAAGCGTCAGCTGATGGCATGCCAGGGTCTATCTGCAAAGAACACAGACTGCTCTGACAGAGGACCTAAGTCTCAGCACCCACATCAGGCAGCTCACAACCTACGTATAACTTCAGCTCCAGGGGATCAGCTTCCCCAAGGGCACCTGAACTCATGTATATATATATATATATACACACACACACACACATACACACACACACACACACACACACATACACTAGTATAGCTTACAAATAAGATTTAAGATAATCATAAAACTAAAACCTGGACTGTGGAGATTGCTCAGCTGCTAAAATTCCTTCTCTGGGGGAGACATGAGCAATGTTCTTTCAACCACAAACCAGGGACAATTCTGTCAAAGTTCACTCTGAGGGACCAGTGAGTTTATTGGTCTTCCTTGTCAAGTTTATAGGCTAAGAGTCACTAATGGGAGTGTGGGCGCCCTCCCTCTCGACAGGCCATGCAGCAGGGGTGGGGTTCCCCATAGCTACAGATGAGCTCTCCCTCCTCTAGTCTCCCCTGGTCTATATATTTTGCAGGGAGGGAGGTCTCAGGTAATCAAGGTATCATGGTATACAACAGATGCCAGGGAGCTGGCTTCTGGGATGAGGGTCTCATGACCTCCCCACCCCCTGTGGGTGTAAATGTCAACAAGCCCAGTTGGGATCTTTTCACCCAGTGGAGACACAGCTGAATTCCCTAAGACAGTAGCTGTTTGGCTTGGAGGATCGTCGGTCACAACAGTTAACAGTACAGCTGCTCTTGCAGAGAACCCCAGTTCCATTATCAGGCAGCTCGCTCCGCAGGAACCCAATACTCCCCTTTTGCTTCTGCAGGAACTACATATATGTATGCGCGCACACACAAAGATACACATGTACACATAAATAAAAACAAGTAAATTTTTTGAGGCAGGGTCATACTGTGTAGCTCTGGCTGTCCTGGAACTCACTTTGTAGGCTGGCCTCAAACTCAAAGATCCACTTCCCTTTGTCCCCCAGCTCCTGGGATTAAAGGCACACACCATCAAGACTGGTTGAAAATAAATTTAAAAAAAAACACCTTTATTTTATATATTTGGGCGCTTTGCCTGCATGTTTGTCTATGTACCACATGCACATCTAGTACCCAAGGAAGCCAGCGCAGGTGTTGGGTCTCTTGAGTTCTAATTCCAAGTCATCATGAGCTGTTCTGTAGGTGCTGGGAACTGAACCCAAGTCTTCTGTAAAAGCAGCAAGTGCTCTTAACCATTGATCTCTCCAACCCCAACAAAACAAATCTTTAAAAAAGATATTAAAACGTTGTTGACAACACTGGTCAGTGTTGGAGCATGCCTGTAACCCCAGAACACGGAGGGCTGAGGCAGGAGGATCTGGAGTTCAAGGGTCCTGTGGGCTGCATGGAGATATTGGGGGTCTATTTATTTTTATGTGCATTGGTGTTTTGCCTGAATGTGTGTCTGTGTGAAGGTGTCAGATCCCCTGGAACTGGAGTTACAGACGCTTGTGATCAGCTATGTGGGTGCTGGGAATGAACCCAAGTCCTCTGGAAGAGCAGTCAGTGTTCTTAACCACTGAGCCATCTCTCCAGCCTTGTGTTGGCTAATTTTATGCCAACTTGACACAGGCTACAGTCATGAGAGGAGGGAACCCTGATTGAGAAAAATGCCTTCATAATATTGGGCTATAGGACATTTTCTTAGTGATTTATGTGGGAGGGAGGGCCCAGCCCACTGTGGGCAGGATCATCCTTGGGAAGATGGTCCTGGCTTCCAGAAAGCAGGTTGAGCAGGGAAGTGGTGGTGCAAGCCTTTAATCCCGGCACTCAGGAGGCAGAGACAGGCAGATCTCTGTGAGTTTGAGGCCAGCCTGGTCTACAAGAGCTAGTTCCAGGACAGGCTCCAAAGCTACAGAGAAACTGTGTTTCAAAAAATAAAAAAAAAAGAAAGAAAAGAAAAAAGAGAAGAAAGCAGGTTGAGCAAGTCATGGCCTCTACCACCCCTACATCTGCTCCTTCCTCCAAGTGCCTGCCCTGCTTGAGTTCCTGTCATGACTTGGGAAGTACAAGCCAAATTAAGCTTTTGGTCATGGTGTTTCATCACAACAATACAAATCCTAACTAAGACAGATACCTGTTTCAAAGAAAACAAAACCAAACTAGAAAAGTAACAGAACTGGGCTTGGCAGCCTGAAGCCTCAGAGCTTCGGAGGTTGAGACCAAAGACTTGATAGTTTTTTGAGGCCAGCCAGGGCTACAAACATAGCAAGCCCTGGTTTCAAAAACAAAAAAGAACACTAAAACAATAATAAAATCTTTATTGATAAACAATTCCAGGAAGGCTGGAGCGTCAGAAGCTGGGGATCCTGGTGGCCCTTCTCTTGCCCAGAATCAGCTGACAAGGGCTAATTTTTTTTGTTTGTTTGTTTGTTTTTTTTTTCGAGACAGGGTTTCTCTGTGGTTTTGGAGCCTGTCCTGGAACTAGCTCTTGTAGACCAGGCTGGTCTCGAACTCACAGAGATCCGCCTGCCTCTGCCTCCCGAGTGCTGGGATTAAAGGCGTGCGCCACCACCGCCCGGCCTAATTTTTGTTTTTTGAGACAGTGTTTCTCTGTGTAACAGTTCTGGCTGGACTAGAACTCTGCCTGGAAGTCAAGGGAAACATTTTTTTTTTTTTTAACTTTTAGAGAATCAGTTAAAGCTGGGCAGTGGTGGTGCACATTTTAAATCCCAGCACCAAGCAGCAGAGACAAACTCTGTGAGTTCGAGGCCAGCCTGGTCTACAGAGCGAGTTCCAGGACAGTCAGGGCTACACAGAGAAACCCTGTCTTGGAAAAAAAAAATAGATAAATAAATCTTAAAACAAAAGAGGGCTGGAGTACAGCCTAAGGGTAGGCTGGGTTTGCCACACACTGGGCTAGAGGTTCCACCCCCAGCATCAGGAGAGAGCAAGCAGGGACAGTGAGACACTGCCCCACAAGAAGCGGCAGACCCCAACAGCAAAACTGTTCATTTCAACTTCCTTAATTGTTTCCACTCCAACTCCAGACCAACCAAAAACAAGAGTGACCACTGGTAAGAAGGGGGCGGACTCCTGCCTCCCTCCCCAGTAGAATGCAATTTTTCTGTTTCTTCCTTTGAGTCTCGACAACTGCAAAGTGTGACCAGCTACTTGCTGTCTCAGGCCCCAGGGGAGCAGGAGAGCTTTTCACCTGCTTCCGTTAGTGCTGATTATACCTGACATCAGTGTGAACGTGTTGTTTGTCACGTGTGCTGGTCCGAGACCAGAAGGTACTGGGACCCCTGGAACCAGAGTCACCTGACGTTAGCCATCTCTCCAGCCCTGTATCTGACATCTTGCCTGTGGGTCTGCGAGCTGCTAAGTGTGTGCGGTGTAGGGTAAGCAGCCAGCTTCATCTCTGAACACGAGGGCAGTTTTCATGGCTCCATTTACTGAAGAGCCTTTTGCGTGTGTGAAGGTGCACTTGCCCACGTGTGCGTGTTTAGAAGTCAGAGGTCAGTGTTCAGAGTCTTCCTCTCTCCACCCTCTGGAGACAGCGTCTCTTTAGACCTACCTGGAGCTTGCCAATGCAATAGGATCAGCTTTTTGCACCCTGCCCTGCAGGGCCTATTGCCAGGCCTAACCCCACTAAACCAGACTGGGTACTTTCTTGCCTCCAGGGAGGCTTTGCTGAGCAAGGCTGATTGTGAGGAAGGGAGGTTAGGTGTGTATCGGCTTTCCCAGAGGCCTGGGTCCCACGGATATGACCTGTTCTGGGCCTCAAATCTAAAGAGCATGAACAGTCAGTGGTTTATGGTGTAGGTGAGTTCTTGCCTGGGGTCTGGAGAAACAGCCCTTCTGGAGAACCACAGGAGTGGGCTTCTACGCTAGAGTGTCCTGCTCATCTGTGACTCCCACCTCTCACTCGAAGGCAGGATGCCTAGCCTGCCCATGACAACATAATGGCTTTGTGACCAACAGGTGGGACCCTAGTTTTCTCCCCTGGCTTTAGGGTTGGACCTTATGGTATCACTTACAAGCTCATCCCACCCCACCCTGAGTCAGAACCTCAGCAGCCAGCACCTGGAGCCCTTGGTGCAGCAACTGCAGGCATGAGCCACCACCCTGCACAAACCTAATTCTGACACTAAACCTGTCCACAATTGTCATCTTCGTAATTGGGAGGCTGAGGCAGGAGGATAATTTGTTGGAGACCAGCTGGGCTGCAGCCCCTCCTGTTGGAGGCACCTAGGCAAGGCTGGGCATGCTGCTCAGTCAGTGTTTACTTAGTAGGTATAAAGCCCAGGGTCTGATCTCCAGCCGCTTGGAGACTGAAACCCTCACAAACGAGTTATCCGGTATCTGGAGTTCCAAGACTACTATGTATCATTATGTTTCCAGCTCATGTTACACTTTTCAGGGGTAACAAATTACAATTGTAGCTTTGGCAAATTTAGTGCTTTCAGGGGTGTCCACTTAAGTGTTTATACCTATGATACGGCAGTACCTGGGCTATGGCTGCACTGGATTTCTTCGAATGCAAGCACCTGCTTTACTGAGAGTGGCTTTGGGACATTCAGAACTGCAACCCTGGCACTCCTAGCTGGCATCTTGCTCCTGCTTATACACCTTGAATACTCCTGGCTCCAGTCTGTTTCCTCTCTGTGGACCCCAGGGCATCCCCAGTTCTCCTGGGCTTGCTGGCCAGTGACCAACAGCATGGGAACTGACTCCAGAGGTCCCTACTACTGTTGGTTAAGGCGACCCTTTCTCCCTTCCTACCGACCTCTAAACTTTCTTCCCATGGGCTCTCCCCCTGGTAGAAGGAGACCCTGATCTGGTAGATGCTTTGTGCTAAACAGCAAGAGAACTCAGAGAACAGCTGACACCCTGGAGTAGGCGAGGAGCGTGTAGGGAAGACACGAAGGTCTCCCAGGCCACTTGGTTTATTAGATCCCAAAGAGGGGTGTCCCTGGGCCCACTGCCACCTCCTGGGTGAGGACCCAATGCCCAAGGGACTGAGAGGGGGAAATGGGCAAAGAGCGAGCACAACCTCGTGATGAACCCAACCCCATCTGGGGAAACCAGGCTGAAGCCTGGGGGGTGGTGAGGGGTGACAAATCCTTGGAGGGAACATACGAGCCATCAGGGCTCCAGCTCAACCAGCACCCCTCCCCCCCCCAGGCATGGGCGGGCACAGCGAGGGGCACAGCCAGTTCCTGACGAGGGTAGTAGCTGCTGAGTGGCAGGGTTCAACAAAACTGACCATCAAAGCAGCCAAGGCTGCAGGCAGCAGGTGCCCATGGGAACCCCCGGCACCTTCTCTGGACTCTACTGTCATGGCATCTGTGGCGATTCTTGCTGCTGCTCCCTCTCCTGAAGAACCCTTCAAGAACACTACACAACTGTTTCTCTCATGACCAAAGTGTCTGCGTGCTAAGCTGCCACACCGCTTAGGTTCTGCTCGGTGTACAGAGGGCCAGCTGGGAGTGGGAAGCGGTCAGCTTCCTCCTGCTTGCCAGGCAGGGCAGGGCAGCAGAGCGGCCAGGGAGGCGGGAACAGCAATGCCAGCCTGAGCCAGACCTCTTCTCCTAAATGAATCATGGGGCAGATACAGGGCAAAAGCCCTGTATGGGGAGAGTCTGGGAGCAAGGAGGGCAGAGGTTCCACCCCAGTGGGCCTAAGGAAGGGACAAAGGCCACTGAATTAAACCCTGGCCTAGGCAGGGTCGGAGGCTAGCCAGCCCAAGGGTAGGAGGAACAGAAGCCTGCTGGGGATACAGCACGGGCCCAGGCCAGGAAGGGGCGTCCACTCCCCTCCCACTCTTCCAAGGTGCTCAGTACAGTGACTGAGCGTGGCCTAGATGTCTCTGGTGATGTCAGGTTGGCACCCTGATGCCAAAGTGCTTCCGGAGCTGCTCCAGGAACAGGAAGGTGAGCACGGTGTGAGGGATGAGGCGGATGCCGGCAGGAAAGAGGCCCTGGGTGAGGAAGACAGCGGTGGTAGCAACATCAGGTCCAGGGAGACCCGGCCCAGTTGCTCCCCCACGGCTCAGCCCCACTGCCCCAGCCCACCTTGAAAAAGGCTTGCGGTCCGAGCTTTGCGGTCTCCATGGCGCAGTGGAAGACACCCTACAGAGACAGTGAAGGTCACTCAAATGCACAGGTTAACTCTCCAGACAGGAGGAGGGCATGGTGGCTCTGAGGGCTCCCAGGAATGTGACAGGGGCCAAAATGAAAGCAGCTCAGGCTGTGACATCAATGGGACAGAAGAGTAAAAGTCACATAGGCCAAGCTGATGGGCTGCCGAAGACAGCCAGCCAGATGGCTCTGAAGGCGCTGGCCACACACAGGCCAGATTCTATCTACCGCGTGAAAAGCTTCCCTGTCAACTGGTGAAGAAATCTAAAGGAGACAGGAAGGGAAAGTACAGCCCCACCCTGAGGCAAGTGCTACCCAGAGTTGAGCATCTAGAAGGGAACAGGGGACAACAGCCTTGTCTCTGGGTCCCCATGAGGGCTGAAGCTGAGAGGGTCCTGGCTCCAGAGAATGGCGGTAGACGGCAGGAGCTCCGGCCAGCCCTGGAGCCTGCCGCCAGTCTTTACCTGATATTCGCCCTTAGAGTTCATCAAGCGTGTCTTTAGCACATCCAGGGGCTGGCACAGAAATGTGGCACACCCGCCCTGCAGGAGGGAACTTGTCACCAATGGGCCTTCAGGCACCCCCAAGCCCTCACCGCCCACAGGATACCTTTAAAAAAGCCCTTTGCCCCATCCCCGAGTGACCCAGTGCTGCCAAGACCTGAGTCCCCAGGAGAGGGGAACAGGAATTATCCCGCCCTGGGCTAACCTGTGAACTTGGTTCCCAAACACGGCCTCAGAGAGCCTGTACCAGGCTCGCTCCACCCACCCTCAGCCTCCTCCGACCACGCTGGGGCACTTACCGCAATGAAGCTGGAGACGAAGTGGGTGAAAATGTTGTCAGATAGGTACCCAGTGCTGAGGACCAGCTGCTTGGCCTGGTCATAGCAGGACAGCTACAGGGAGGAACAGGGACAGTTATAGCTAAAGACGAGCTCTCAGACCCAGGGAGAGTAGACAGGGTCCCCAGGGACTCCATCACCACACCTGGACACGTAGGTGAGGGTCAGATGCAGGCTGCCCACCCTTCCCCAGGATAGTGGGCATCTCCCCAAGGTCCCCAGTGCCCGCTGCTGTGTTCTATGATCCCTGACGACAGAGGTCAGAGATACGCAGGTGAGGGTCAGATGCAGGCTGCCCACCCCTCCCCAGGATAGCGGGCATCTCCCCCGTCCCCAGTGTCCGCTGCTGTGTTCTGTGATCCCTGACGACAGAGGTCAGAGATATTGTCCACAAGCCCCGTTCTGCACAGGAACCCACCTGGCCCACAGTGACGAGGGCCCCGCGGCTGGATGCCATGGTTGCTCCGGAGAAGAGCTTCCTCAGGCCTTCTGCAGGAGGAATCGAGGGGCGACATCAACCCCTATATGACACCTCATTCCCCACCCTGCCTGCCCCCCGCAGGCTGCTTTTCCACCCCAAGCCCACCAGCTCAGGCACAGTGAGTACACACGTAAACATGTATTCAAATCCATACACGTTTACAACAATGTAGACTTCCTCTCCTCTCACCTTCGCGGGCCACACGGTACAGACCATCTAGGGCATGAGAGTAGCTGCGGTGGCAAAGACAGGTCAGTGAGATTTACCACATGTTCTGCAGGGTTACACGCCAGAAAAGCCACTGTGGGCCACAGGACTCTGGCGTGGCGTCATACTCAATGGGGGTATTTCACAGGCCTGTAAGCCTCTCCCAGGGAAAGCTCAGGAAGTGACCCCCATGGGCTCAAGCTCGATCTGCCTGTGGGCAAAGCTTTCGTGGTCTGCTCTGCTGTTCCTCGGATGGAGGTTCCACTTCCCCACAGGATCCCAGGCTTGCTGTGGCTTCTAGCACAGATTATCACCCACCCTCTGGGCTGGAGAACCCAAGGGGGAACCGACAAGAAGCCAGAAACTAGCCAGGCCCAGCAGCTCATGCCTGTAATCCCAGCACTCAGTCTGTGCTACAGAACGAGACCCTATCCCAAAATGAAAATAAGAAACTGGATCAGCTTTGTGGAGGCCAAGCTAGGAGGAGCTAGGGGCTCAAGGAGAGCCTGAGCAAAAGTGGGGGAGGCGGGACGAGAAACAGCCTGGCTCCCCAAGGATGAAGGAAACTGAGATAATAATGACGAGAACGGACGGATACCCCAGGAAGGACAAAGGGCCGCCACAGAAGACCCCAACTCCAAAGCTTCCCGTTCCTGGGGCTGACCTGGGGTGGAAGAGGAGGGCCACTTCTACCCAGGCCTCCTGGCTGTAAGCCGTCCTCTAATGTGTCTTACTCCATGGGCTTTGAGGCTTGGGTGGCCCTGCACTTAGATATCTGATTTGGGCTATCCTCAGCTACAAAGAGGCCCAGCCCTAGACGACAGTCCTGGTGTCAGCAAATTCCAGAAGGCAGGTATGGGGACTGGCCCTCAGCCTAGTGAGAGTCACCAGCTCCCCTTTTCATAAAACCCACGTGCAGTACGGGAGTCCTGGTTAAGTCAGAGCAGAGCCACGCAGGGGTCCTCCCCTCCCCGACTGGGACAAAGCTCATTTCCCACTCACTTGCGCCGCTGGTTCAGGGGCAGCTTCATGTCGTTCTGCATCCTGAAACAACAGAAGGACAGGTGGGGACGGGTGAGCCCCTAGGCCCCAGGTCAGCTCACTGACCGGGGTCAACAGTGCAGGACTGCCTACCCGAGTTCTGGGTAGGATCACAGGACTCAGCTCCGCCACAAACCCAGGCTCAGGGACTGCATGGCGGACAAGGGAGCCCGTGACCCTGGGGGACGATAGGCACAAACCTGACGTTGACCAAATCTGCTGGGGTCCCCACGAAGCCTCCAGTTAAACCTGTGGTGACAGAAACACCAAGGCCACTATGTGATGGTTCCCGGTGTCCTGGGCCTCTGCCCGGCCCTTGCCCCGACTACCCAGTGCTCACCACTGATGCCGCCCAGCAGCACCTTGCTGTAGAAGGGGAGAGGCCCCTGGCTGTCCTTAGTCATGTAGTCCCGCATGGTCTCGTAGATGGCGAACCGAGTCAGGGAGTAGGTCATCTGGGGAGGGGGCCTGGCTCAGAGGACTGGGCACTCCCCCCAGCCTAGCCATCGTCCCATGGGCCCTGGACACCGAGTGACCGTTCTAAGGTCACTCAGCTTGCAAGCAGCCAAGCCAATTCACAAACCAGAGGTGCTGTCCCCAGCTGTCTTTAGCTTCAGCTTTCCCATCTGAAAGTGGAAGGCAGACCTCTGTCCCATACCCACCCTGTGTCTCTTCTGTAATAAACCTGAAGGGGAAGAGAAAGCAGCTGGAGCTCCCTAAGGCTCCTTCACAGGACTGAGCCCAGAAGTAGCACCTGAGAGGCTGGTGCCAAGGCCTAGGAAGCTGATGTCAACAAGAGAGAAAGAACGTTGTGGGTCATGAGCCCTGACAGCGAGTCAAGACCTGTGCACACACCTGCCTACACAGCGAGGCGCTCAGGCCGTTGTAGAGCGCCAGGATGCCGTCGGTTCGGATCACCTGCAGCGCCATTCCCGTCATGCGTAGCTTCACCTCCTGCTGCGTCTGTAGGTGCACCTGCAGACAGGCAAGGAGGGTACAGTCATGTTCCCACAGAGCGGAGCTCTGACCCGACCACAAGTTGGTAGAAACAAAGCTGTAATGAGACGGCTGCCTACGCCTCCAAAGGTAATTTCAAGGATTAGTCATTTCCAGGTCCACAAGCTGTGGTCTGGGCTGTCAGTACGCAGGCCTAGATGGGAGGAAACTTTCTGTTTGTTTCGGTTTTTTGAGACAGGGTTTCTCTGTAGCTTTGAAGCCTGTACTGGAACTAGCTCTTGTAGACCAGGCTGGCCTCGAACTCACAGAGATCCGCCTGCCTCTGCCTCCCGAGTGCTGGGATTAAAGGTGTGCACCACCACCGCCTGGCTGAGGAGAGAAAACTAAGACAGGGGCAATAGAGCAGTTCCAAAGGGTCTAAGGCTGGTCCCAGGCCTGCAATGGTTCCCTTTCATTGTGTAGGGACAATAGTTAACTGTTCTCAGGGCCTTGCCTCGCTCCCACCCCCTTACTGGTGGCCTACGTTCAGGCTCAGGAGACCCGGTCCTAAGCATTTGTGTGTCAGTTCCCAAAGAAGCCTGGTCACAGCCAAGTGCGGCTCAGGCATGGGCACACTCATGCAGGAAAACAGCTAAGATGGTGCGGACAGAGGGGGCTTGGTTCTCAGCAACAGGAGTGTCACCTTGCAGTATGTGGGTCAAGAGGGACAGAGGATTTAAGCCACCTATCCAGGGAGTGGTGGCTCTGAGGGCAATTGCCCCTGTGTATGAGGGGACCAAGTCAGGGCAAAGGGCACACACGAAGGAACTCCAAAACAAGTTTTAAAGTTGGCACGGTAACTCAGGCACTGACTAACTATTCAAGTGACTGAGGCAGGAGGATGCTGAGTTTGAGGACAGTCTCAAGTACAGTAAGATCCTGTCTTTGCACACAAGTTTTCCAATGGTCTCTGTGAGCAATCCTTGTTGGAACACCCTGACCACTGCCTCCTCTGTGGCTGGGCACCGCCTGTCTGCTGGCGCGGGTCCAACAAGGGTGTCCTGGCTTCCGTGGCAGCCTTTCTTGATCCTCCAGGCACCATTCTTCCCAGGGAACACCTGAGTGGGGGTGGGGCTGAGAAGCAGCGGAGCCGGTCAACACTCAAGAGGACAGGCCAGGAGTGGGGTGCTTGAGAGGCCTTCAGGGCCCAGGCCTACTGTAGCCACCGAGCCTGACCCCCATGGAGAGGGCTGCAGGTACAGACACAGCCAGGAAAGGAAAATATCCTCAAGAAGTCGCTCCCACAGTAATCAGTACTCTTGCTATTAAACCACCTGCAGTGGCAGTGCCCAGGGGCTGGACCTGTGTGCGCCACTCCCAGGACAAGTGAGGTTCCAATCCTCCCTTGTACCCAGTGGCCAGCATTCTTACTAATCAGAAAAGCTGAGGGTGATAATGAATGTTTGAAATCCCTGCACTTGGAAGGTAGAGGAAGGAGGAACGGAAATCCAGAGGCAGTTTTAGCTGTATAACAAGTTCAAGGCAAGCCTGGGCTACAAACAAGAAAGAAAGAAAAGAAAAGAAAAGAAAAGAAAGAAAGAAAGAAAGAAAGAAAGAAAAAAAGCGACAGCCTTTCTTAGGAAGCAGGGTCCCAGGCAGAGACAGAAACTAGCGGGGACCCTCAAGTGGTAGACAGAGACTAGATCATCAGCTCAAAGCTCAGAGGCCAGTCCAACGTGGGGCTTCAGGAAAACGGCAGTCAGAGCCCCCTGGGTAGAGGGGTCCAAATCTTTGTTCTCTGAACAAACAAACAGTCACGGAAAAAAATCCCCCGGGGCCTTCCTGGCCCTGGGGAACAGGAAGAGTGCTGTCTTAGTTTGCTCTATAAGCGTCTATTTTTAAACGGGGAAAAAAAAAGACAAAAATCCCACAAACCCACGTGTCTCCTTTGTTTTTTTTTTTGTTTTGTTTTGTTTTTTCCTTTTAGGGGCGTAAGGTTCGAGACAAGATCTCTCTGTGTAGCCCTGGCCCGTCCTGGAAGTCGCTCTGTAGACCAGGCTAGCCTGGAACTCTGCCTCTGCCTCCTTGTTTCTTGTGCTGAGCCCGGTGGATGCCGGGTCTCCTCGCTCACCTGGGGGCGTGCTGATCCTAGCGTAGCACCCGTTCAGGCGGAAGCAGATGACCGAGGTCACAGCACCACCACCGTCGCCCTCACTTTCGCCCCGCACCGTAGGGGGTGCTAAGCAGGCAGGGGAGCTCTGCTGCTGGGACCAGGCTGGTCTTTAAGTTCCAACACCTGTGTCCCCTGCATCTCTACCCTCAACTTTTTTACCAGAGTTGTCGAATGTTTGCCGCCGAGGAACGACTCGGAGCGCAGAGGCGGGACAGACAGCCATCTGTTAAAGATGGGGGAGAACCAGCTGGTAAGCTGAGGAGAGGGGATGTCCCCGTCGCCTGTCCCCCGAGAGACCCATCTGCAGAGGGTCCCCGAGGACTTTTCCACCGCTGCCTACTGGGAAACGAGCGTAGTGGCGCCCGCAGGCCCGAGCCCGACGGCGCAGAGCAGGGCTCAGGCCAGCGTGGCGGTAATTACCGGGTGCGGAGTCAAGCGACGGCCGCAGCAGGCGTCCTGTGGGCGCCAGGCCGGGGACGGTCCCCGGCGCCTTGGGCTCACGCGCAAGCTCGGCCTTGAGACTCAGGCTCACCTTGAGGAGGTCCAGCGGGTGCGTGCAGCAGGCGGCCCCGCAGGAGGCCAATCCCCCAAAGTACCAGCGAGATGCCCGTGCTTCGGCCATGGCCAGAGCAGCAGCGACCTGGCCTAACCCAGGTCAGCACCACAACTCCGGTTCCAGCCTCCTGACACCCGGTTCAAAGTGCCACCGAGCGCCCGCGCCTGGTGCAACCAATGCGCCCGCGCGGCCCCAGGGGCGGGGCCTGGCGGACTCCACCCACGGCAGGACTCGGGCCTTGGGAGGCTCCGCCCACCCTCTTAAAGGGGAGGCTGCAAGGGGCCGAGGTAGGGGGTCCGCCGCGGACGACCGTGAAACCCCTGGAGCTAGACCATAGCCACATCCATTCTCTAGATTATGGCTTGGGTCGCGGATCCGAAGGTCGTCTGCCATCCTCCACCCATCGGGAGGCTGGTTTCCTACCAGCCCCCCTAGCCTTAGTCTGAACTTGCACCCTGGCGCTGACTCGTGAGTTACCCAGGCAAAGGACACGTGCTGCAGCAATGGACCTCGGTCCCCCATCCCCCTGACCACAGAGTCCAGCCCCCGCCCAGATGTAGGGGGATGGAAACCTTCTTGGGGCCGGTTTGCAAATTAAATAGAAACCACGGACAAAAGACTCTCAGTGAAGGATAGCGGTGCTCCTCCCCCCATGCCACACACCCAGTGAGTCCCTGCCAAGAGCAACTCGGCTCAAGCCTTGCTGCGGACATAGCCCTAGGCGGCCGCCATGGAGAAGGTTCTGAGCTGTGAAGTCTTCATGGTTGGCTAATGGCTCAGGTTCCTAGGAGGCAGCTCCAATCTACCAGCCAGAAGTCCATCCCCACCTCCCAACAATTGGCAAAGAAATCCGTGTATGCTCCTAGCCCAAGGGTGTACCCGCTAGGCAAGGTGAATTCCAAGTCCCAAGGCTGCTTTAAGTCTGGCTATATGAGTTAACAAAGACTTCCCCTGCAGCTCTGACTTGGTCTCTATTTGATGCAGAGAAATACCTCGCAAACAGCTCCGGCCCTGCTGTATCCAGTCCTGCCACCCAGTGCCCAGCTTCACAGCAGGGAGGGAGGTGGAAGGGAGCAAATTGTGTCTTCCTGAAGCCCAGGCGGCCTCCCATGCTGAGATGCTCATTGTCAGGGCACCAAGATAACACGACAGGGGAGCTCCTGGCATCTCACTTGTTGTCCTGGCGTTCCTTCCCATGCCCAGGGCACACTACACTCGGGGATGAGATCTATAGCAAGGTGGATCCATTCTTCTCCTGCAGCTGGTAGGGGACCATGCGCACCTTGGGGATAGGCAGGTCCCCAGGTCAGCTCCATGGGTTGCTGAGAGACCAGAAGCAGCACCTGGTCTTGATACAGACCAGCCCTGCCCAGGAACCGAGGGTTGGGTAGGCTGGGCCTGACTGATCTTCCCAGAAACTTAAAACAGTGGAATGACCTTGTTCAAGGCTAACTCAGCACGGGAACAAAGCTATGCCCACAGCTGTCTAGTCTCACCTGGTTACCAGACTACAGATATGTATGCATCTACCCTTCTCTGAGAGCTGGAGCCCTGACAAGGGAAAGGAGGCCAGGAGCTAAGGACAGGTTCTTACTGGGCAGCTAAGACGGGCCTCAACACACATACATGCAGTGATCTAGGGCCCACAATGTAATCTGGATCAGGCAGAGAAAGGCTGGGGTGGCCAGACTTGGGGAGGGACCTCACCTGTCAAGTTAGGGCCCAACTTTTTTTTTGCAGTGCTTGCGAAAGGGCTCAGCTTTCACACTGTTGAGTGCTTTACCACAATCTACATCACCCGCACCCTCGGGTCTGCCTTCAGATTCCAGAATCACAGGAGCAGGGTCAGCAGTGGTCACTCTACCCCCTGACCAGAGACACTGGTCCCGGCTGAGGATACTCAGAGCCAAGGTGAACTTTCCAGGCCCCAGGACAGGCCCAACCTGGGGTTCTTGAGATCTGGCACTACTGCCCCAGGTGTTAGCAGTATCAGGCAGGTTATGCCTAGGTCACCTGGTAGCCACCTTTGTGGAGACAGCCCCAAAGTACTGCTGGGAAATCATTAACCTGGGCAGTGTGGCAATGCTGGTAGCCGAGGCCAGAAGTTCATTGGAAAATCAGTTCCTTGTTATGTGAAGTGGACCAGCCCACAGCTGGGTGGGGCTGCCGGGATTCCGTAGGCCTCACAGAGCAACACTGCTGAGCACTTCACCCTCTCCTGGTCTCTCTAAGAAACTGCAAACGTTCTTCCAACAGGAGGCCCAAGGCCAGGGTGCACCTTCTCAAACACCTCTGAGGATCTGGGCTCAGGTCTAAGACCAACTAAGGAAACGTCTGTTCCTCTCCCAGGCTCTGCTGAGGTCTAGGAACAAAAATTGCTACTACACATGGGGTGACCCACCTCAGGCTTAGTCAGGTCTTCCAAGTCTTGCAAATACAAGACCCTTCTGCCACCTTGCTCCAGTCTGGTGAGTCAGCCAGAACTTTTATCCCCCACGTACAACCCCCCTTGCCTTGGGCATTAGGGGTAACAGCGCAGCCTCCATCCACCCTGACTGGGGTGATGTTGGACCCGGACTGTCTTGGTAGGTTGGATCACTATTACACTTTGTTGCTTTTCAAACTGCAAGCATCTAAATGGAAATTTCACATCCAAATCTCAGATCACTCCCAACCCCAACTCGAGCTGCACACCAGCCCCTGCTAAGCCTGTGTGGACACAAATCTGCCAACCGTGGGGATCAGAGGATGGGTCCTTGCACAACAGAAGTGATGGATGGCTGTAGACCCTCAACATTGCCAACAGGGAGGAGAGGCAGGGGCAGACAACCTGAGGAAGGTCCGGGGAACACATGCCTCTAGATGACCCTTTGCGCCACCAACGGCGGGCACACACCACTCACCACACACACCCAGCCTCAACAGTGTATTTTCTCAGTAGCCACAGGGGCGTGTTCACTCTGTAAGTTCTCAAGGCAATCTGGAGAGCTCTGCACAGCTGTGGCGGCCCTCCCCATCACAGCAGGTCCGTCCTGTCTCTCTCCCAGATCTCGGTCTCCAGTGTCAGTAGCTGTTGCTCCCAACACCCCACCTGGGAGTGAAGCAGGGGTGAGCGGCCTTGCCCAGGTCCCAGGGACCCCAGTCCAAAAGTCCTCAGAACGGGGGTGTCACTCCAGAACTACAGTGCCACCCACGGCTTCCAAGGCTGCCTTGATCTTCTCAGCCTCGGCTTTGGCTACGTTTGCTTTGATTTCCTGGGGCAGGGACTCCACTAGCTTCTTGGCCTAAAAAGAGACAGCAGTAAGGAGCTTGTGGCACTTATAGTCATAACGAAGCTCATCCTAAAAGGGTCTAGAGCCCGAGAACTTTCACCCCCAGCATAGGCGAAGGCTCAGAATGGGGTCCCACCTGCACAAGGTTTATGCCCTGGACATAGTTCTTGATCTCCTTGATGAGTTTCACTTTGTCCACGGGCTTTGCTTCTGTCAGGCGGATGGTGAAGTGTGTCCGTTCTTTCTGTTTGGGGATGTCTTCTGCCTCAGCCACCTTAGGGAGTGGAAAGAGGTAGGGTGAGGAAGGATGAGGAAAGGCTGCCCACCAGGACCTGCAGCAAGATCAACAGATCCTGAGCTCTGCCCTCTACAAAGCTGTACCAGACCCCTTTCAATCAGCTCTGCTTCTACCTCCCACAGGGCAAGGCCCTGAAACAAGCTGCACACTCCTTTTATCTCCTGACATTTTACCCCAGCCCTCTCTAGAACTCAGAGGTCACCTGCCTCAGCCTCCTGAGTGCTGGGATTAAAGGTGTGTGCCACCACTGTCCGGTTTACTTTACCTCTCTTTAAACTGTAATTTGTGGGTTGAATAGATGGCTCAGTTGGTGAAGGGTTTGCCTTGCAACAGTAAAGACCTGAGCCCGACCCCTGGAGCTCCTGCATGGCAGCTTGTGCCTGTAACCCCAGCACTGCTAAGGTAAATAGGAGGGTGCTAATGGCCCACTGCTAGCCAGCCTAGCGTTGTCGTAGGATATATGAACAGTGTGTGAGGATGCACTGCTGTGATTGGAGCAATAAAAAGCTGATTGGCCAACAGCTAGGCAGGAGGTATAAGCGGGATTTCTGGGGACAGAAACAAAGAGGAGAAATAGAGGCACACAGGAAATGTGAAGAGGAAACAGTAAACGAAGGATGGAAGAGAGGTAACGCCATGCGACAAAATGCAGATTAATATAAATGGTTAATTTAGTTAAAAGAACTAGGCTGACAAGCCTAATCTAAGGCTGAACTTTCTCCGTGTCATTGTTTGGGAGCTGACTGGCAAAACAGAAAAAGTCTTGTTACTCCAGGCCAACTGAGACCATGTTTCAAAAATAAGGTGAGTGGCGCCTGAGGCTCCGATGGGAAAGCACGCAAGCACGCACAGGTGAGGCTCCCAAGGGAACACACGCAAGCATGCACAGGTAACAAGCAATTGTACTTATGAGGTAGGAAGAATAAACGCTTTGGAGATATAGAAAAATCAGGACTATCTCAGTCTTCAACCAACAAAACCTATGTGTCAATAATGACAGCTTTTTTCTTTTGTTTTTCTTTGTGTGTGTGTGTTTCAAGACAGGGTTTCTCTGTAGATTTGAAGCCTGTCCTGGAACTAGCTCTTGTAGACCAGGCTCTCCTTGAACTCACAGAGATTCGCCTGCCTGCCTCCCCAGTGCTGGGATTAAAGGTGTGCGACACCACCACCCGGCTAAATGACAACCATTTTAAACCCCACTCTTCCAAGCTAGCTCACAGTGGGACGGGAGAGCCCATGGTACTCCTGATCTGATGCACGGAGACCTCATGGCCCCAGCTCAGTCCTACCATCCAGGGCATGCCTGGGTGTCGGCTTCCTGATATAGGACCAAATGGCAATAGTACTCCAATCTAGACAATGAATCCAACCCTCGCTTCAGAAGTTCAGGGGTTAGGTATGTTGTTCTCTCAAATGAACATGAGTTTAGGTCCCAGCACCCATGTGACATAAGGCTGGTCACAGGGCCTTTAACTCCACCTTGAAGGGATCCAACATCCTCTTCTAGCTTCCTTAGGTGCCCACATAAATGTGGCACACGGACATACATACACACACACGAATAAAAATAAATCCTTATGACAAAACAAAACATTAGGCTTGAATCTAGTCCTGGGTGGCTTAGAATTCACAGACATGCACCTGCCTCTATCTCCAAGTGCTGGGATTAGGGGTGTAGGCTACCATGCCCGGACCCTACTCAGATTTTACAGACTGCTTGGAAACCCATCAGCTGGAGCTGTGAGGAACGTCTCACTTTCTCTTTGTCAGCTTGTGGAGGCCTTCCTTGAAATTCCAGCCGCTACCCAACTTCAGCGGCCTGCCTGTTGGTCTCCAAGCCAAAGTGCACCTCACACAGGAAGCAGGCACGCTAGGACCACATCCCTGCGCCTTGCCTACTTCCGTCAACAGCACTCACCGCACTGCTGTTTGACGAACTAGTCACAAGACCGTGTCTTTATGAGGTAAGGTCTACCCACCAGCCTAGCGCAGAGTGAAGGGGAAACTTGTGGACATGAGCTTTACTGTCAGGACCCAGCGTGGAGGAGAGAATTCCTGAAAGGTGTCCCCCTTTACCCCTCCCCACGAGCTGTAACGTGTACACCACCCACATACATACAGCCATAAATAAAACAAGACCTCGAGTGCCTCTGACAGAGTGGCGTTCCCAGAGGTGTTGCGGGGGAGCGCACAAGGGGGACACACTAATGACAGCTACAGACCCAAGCAGGGGCTAGAAAAACGTGCCACATGCTGAGGTCAGCAGTAACTAGGCACATGGAAATGGCTCCTTCTGTTGCCTAGGCTCACCTCAGGGGCTGCTGCTGCTGCGGCAGGGACGGCACCAGGCATCATGCCACCCATTGGCATGAGGCCAACATCCTGGATCTTCAACGTTTTCTGTGGGACACAAGAGAAGTTTCAGTGGCTGGTTGTTCTTCATAATGAAGGCACAAGACTGGCTGGCCCTGGCATCTAGAAAAAGCACACCTGACATTTGCCAAACTCCCAGGACACATCTAGAAGAGACACGGACCTCTGACCCTGGTTTGGCAAAATACCAAACTCCCAAAATACAAACAGAAGACAGGGACCTTAGTCCCGGTCTGTGGAGAGCTCTCCCAATACCTTCAGGAGCTCATTGAGGTCTGAGATCTCCAGGAGCGTGAGGCTGGCGATGTCTTGGACCAGTTGCTGGATCTTGGGAGGGTATTCCTTGGGAGCATTATCGAGAGGGGCACCCGCGAGGGCTTCACTCCTTCTGTGGCTGCTGCTCCTCAACTGCCGCGCTGCGCAGACGCTGGGGACCTGTTGCCTAGCCCCCCATGCAGACAGACATCAGACCCGCGAAAAGGGGAAACGCGGAGACCAGAGAGCGCAAAGGATACAGGTGCTCAGTCCTCCACCATTGGGGACAGAATTCACCAGCCGAGGCTAAAAGGGACCTTCCAAGCTTCCCAACGTTTCCCAAAGAGTCTCAGAACCCCACAAGATTATGCCGGCAATCCTGCCGGAAACTGCAAGCTTCTGCTTGAATGAAACACATCTGCCTAGTGGGTGCATTCTACTGCACCAAGCATTCCAAGGCTCCGGGCCCGAGCTACGCAGCCGTGCACGGCCGGGTCGCAGGGGCGGGAAGCTTGGGACGAAAGTTACCTGTGCCCAAGGTCGCCCAGGCCGAGCCGTCCTCTCCACGCCCCACCAGCAGGGCCGCGGAAGGTGGCCATGCGCCCGCCACCCGCGCCCTCCGGACCTGCTCCGGCCCGCCGCCCCGGCCACAGCGCTCCAGAGCCTCCCACTCTACCTGGCAAGGCGGAGTGCTGCTCCCCGCAGCCCAAGCCGCGACCCCCACACGCGGCCAGCCGCCCCTGGCAGCATAGCTCCACAGGCGGGAAGGTCACACGCGGATCTGTGCGGAAGCGGCGCTCTAGCCGGGAGCAGGCGAGCTGACCGGGCCGCTCTAGCCGCGAGGCCTCCAAGCATTAGAGCCGAAGCCCGCTGCTCTAGGCTGGGTCGGCGCCTGATATTACGCACTAAGCGACGCGACGCGACGCGCAGACGCAGTCTTGGCCCGGAAGTAGTGCTGGGCTAGCGGTGTCTGAAAGCCCTGTAGGGCAGCCCTTTGTGTTGCCAGCGGAATGCGCCAGCGACCCCTACCTAAGGAGACCGTCGCGTAGACCCTTGAATTCAGCTCAGACGTCCAAGAGATTAACGCTATAATCCAGGGATCTAGTGCCAAGCATAAACGAAGGGCCAATCCATTGTTCTAGAAACCTGTCACCCTTTCCCCAACGTGCAGAGTGCATGCTGTTCCCCCAGGTTTTTTTTTTTGTTTGTTTTTTTTTTGTTTTTTCGAGACAGGGTTTCTCTGTGGCTTTGGAGCCTGTCCTGGAACTAGCTCTGTAGACCAGGCTGGTCTCGAACTCACAGAGATCCGCCTGCCTCTGCCTCCCAAGTGCTGGGATTAAAGGCGTGCGCCACCACCGCCCGGCTGTTCCCCCAGGTTTGAATGCACACCCAAAGCAGACGTTTAGCTGGGAGGGAAAGCACGACATTTACGGCTTGGATATCCTCACCAAACACCAGGCTGAAATGTGTTTTCCAGGGTGAGATACTGAAAACTGAAAACGTAAGCAGTGGTTAGACTCCACTGAGGCTGTAAAAGCCCACCTTTGCGCCCTTTTTCAACTGCTGGGTGATACTCTGTGCCACGGGAGTCCATACAGAGTGCCCACCAGCAAGAAGACCTCCCAAGCTCCAGGACTGATGCAGATTATTGCAATGAAGAGTACCCTCACAGTGCCGCACCAGACACTCACGACAGCTTCTGAAATACACTTTATTAGCACTGTTCTGCACTGGAGATGACAACGGAGGAGTAGGGAAGCTAGACATGCCTGACGCCTCCACCGCACTGTGCTGGAGCCATGCCTGGACACCACAGTTCACATCAGACTCTGGGACAGCAGTCACCTGTGGCAGGCCCCACACAGCAGCATTCCCCAGAGGAGGTCCTACCTGCCCTGCAGAGTCCCAGCCCTGGGGAAGGCAGACTGCATCAGGATCAAAGCAGGGAGCCAGTGACAAGGAGCCAGACCACTGAGGACAGGGACGAGGGCCAAGGGGGAAGGCCCACCCCTTGCTCACAGGAGAAGGGACACTACAGGGCAGTCACGGGGAGGAAATGGCTAGTTAGACACATGGGTGGTTCCTGGTGAACCATAGTGTTACTCTGGGTGGTGAGTGCCTGACTCAAGGTCAGTCGAATGAGATGAGCTGGGCTTCACTGCCCGGGGCTGGCGGTCCCTGTGCAGGCGGTGGCTGGGCCACAGGGGGCTGCTGCTGGGGAGGGCCAGTGGCAGGTGGCATCTGGAGAGGAAGAGCAGACAAGTCCCATCACCCTTCTGTCCACACACAAGAGCTTCTGTTTAGAGCAAGCTTCATTGCACCACAGAGTAACCCACAATGCCAAGGCACTCAAGAGGCTGGTGTAAGTCTGTCTTTGCTATGCAAGCACATGCACATACATGTTTGCATTGACTTGCATGTCCTCATTTTGATGAATGAGAAAAGCCCCTGAGTATAAACCTAGTGCAAGGGTTCGAGGGTCAGGGAAGTGGCCTGAAGACGGCTCACCTGCTGGTACATGGGCTGTTGCCCTGCGATGTAGGCCTGCTGGGCTGGCAGAGATGCGTCCTGGCCTGGAAGGGTGGTCATAAGATTCTGTGGAGAGTAAGATTGAGCCCAACACTTAGTAGTCTGTGACCAGAAAGACACAGACCCTTCTGCTTGAAGAAAGAAAAATTGAGGGCCCAGTAGGGGAGGAGCTGTCCTCTGCTAACCCATCTTATGCCCAGAAGAAACTAGGCCTCTTTACCTGCATGTTGTACGGCTGGTAGCCCATGGACATTGGCTGGCTCCCCATGTAGCCTATGGTGCTGGTCTGTGGAGGCTGGGAGATGGCTGGGAGGCTCTGCGGGGCCTGAGAAGCCACAGTCTATGGAAGGAGGGGGGGGGGAGTGAGGGAACAGACAAGGGCTGGGAGCAGAGGAGAGGGGGCGACCTTGCCCACATACCTGGTAGCCTGGAGTTGGAGTGGGTTGGTAGGAGGAGTAGGCAGGGTTGGTGGTGGGCCCAGCCTGGGCCTGTGGGGCTGCCTGTGCCGCAGGAGCGCCTGCTGGGTACATGTAGGCGCTGACCATGCTGGGATCTGTAACAGGAAAGATGAGCTGCTTTAGGTCAGGAAGGACAGAGGGGGGAGACAATGCCCTTTCCTGGGGTTTTCCTTTTGTTGTGACTTTCAGAACCAAGTACATGCTTCACTTATAAAAGGCAGGTAAAGCCAACAAGGGGAAGTAGATCCTAAAAGAAAATGAAAGCAGAAAAAAAAAATGACCCTAATTACTTTTGTTTTTGTAGCGCTGAGGGCTGAAGGCAGGGGTTTGAACATGATAGGCAGGTACTCTACCTGAGCCACACCCCCTCCCTTCAAACTGCACTGAAACACGGGGCAGTCGCAGAGAAGGGAAGGGGCCAGGGAGAGCTGACATGAGGTTCCTGGCGCTCATAACTGGGAGTTTCACATTCCAGATGAGAGGAACAAAGACAAACACGCTAATATTCCAGGAAAGACTCCGTGGGACAGAAACGAACCAATACACAGGGGAAACGAAGGACACCCCAAGCTGTCAGGACGAGAAGAACTAGCGTGAACTAGTGTGCTCTGTGACTGAGAAACTGTCAACACATCCTAGGAACCCACGGCTTCACTGTTTGTGCGGAATACAGGTCTTAAACTAGAGTCTTCCTGACTCGACCTCTCGTGTTGTGTTGTAGCTGCACATACCATGCGCAGCCTGAGATACTGCTTCTAATGGCTGTCCCCACAAAGAGGAAGCAGGATCCCAGAGATCTGAAGAATGGACAAGCCAAGCAGAGTACCAAGCTACCCTGGTCAGAAAGTGACAGGCCAGTCAAGGTTACAGAAGTGGCTGGCAGACTCACACGGGTCCTACCAACGATAATATGTGTATTAAAGTCAAAAGAAATGGGGACAGAGAGATGGCTCAGCAGTTAAAAGAGCACACTCTTCCTCTGTTGGTTGGTTTTTCCACACAGCGTTTCTCTGTGTAGCCCTGGCTGGCCTGGGACTCAGATATGTGCCTCCTCTGCCTCCCAAGGGCTGGGATTAAAGGTGTGCACCACCGCTCACAGCACACTCCTCTTATAGAGGATTCAAGTTTAGATCTTAGCTCCCATGTCAGTTCTAAAGACTCCAGAGACCTCCTGTGACCCCTGAAGGTTCCTGCACTCACATGCACACACTCAGACAGAAACACAAACATATAATGAAAAACATGAAACCATGTCACACACTTTAATTCCAGCACACAGAAGGCAGAGGCAGGGGGACCTCTGACTCGAGGCCAGCCAGGCCTACATAGTGAAACCCTATCTCAGAAAATAAATAATGGGGCCGTGGTGGCGCATGCCTTTAATCCCACACTCGGGAAGCAGAGGCAGGAGGATCTCGTGAGTTCGAGGCCAGCCTGGTCTACAAAGTGAGTTCCAGGACAGCCAGGGCTACACAGAGAAAGTTCACACCTACATAAATGACAAGAGCAGAAAAGGGCAAGCACCTCCTTCCAGAGGAAGGATGAGGCTAAGAGAAAGGCACTACTTGGCAAACAGAAGTTCAAGAAAAACTTAGAAGATGCAGGAGTCTGAGTACCAGGGCCTTTCCAGTCTCAAGGTCTTTTCTAAAATGGTACGTGGCGATAATGGAAACAGATGCGATGACCGTGGAACCCGCCTCAGTCACACAGAAGTGACGAGATGCCTGCTGAGCCCACCCCAGTTAGCAGGGATGTAACTAAGCAATGCAGTGTACCCCACATGTCAAAGTTCCATCTGGTGCCTTTCTGACTAAAGGTGTAGTCCACGGCCCCAGCAAGTACTAACACCAGACAAACCAAATTGAAGGCAACTTGCCAACTACAGGACCGTGCTCAGAGGGGCTCAAGTCGGCACCATGTGGCACAAACAGAACGGGCAAAGTTTGGGAGAACAAGGTGCAGCAGCCTGACTGACAGCAACAAGGGGATTTTCTGTTAGCACAGACGTCTTCCCTGGGCAGTGTGTGATCCAATGTCTCCTGTCTGTGAGCACATCCTGACTTTAGGAAATGCACTGTGGGTGAAGAAGGAGCTTCACCTGCCCCTCACTCTAGAACAGATCAGGAAAGGAGTTGTGTGTGTATATGAACACGTGTTTCCATATAGACAGGAAAAAACAACTATAGAAAAATATTCACTTAGAGAATTTGGACAACGCTTTGTCATGACCTTCTGTAAGCTGGCAAGGTTACCTGCTGTGCTGCCAGGCATGCTGGGGTAGGGGCCAGTGGCTGGGGCTGGCTGGCTCATATACACACCATGCATTGGGGAGCCCTCTACTGAGCCTGCTGGGCTGAAGGTGCCAGGAAAGCTGGTTGGGCCTGAGGGCTGGTAGAGCACACCCCCAGCTGTGGGCATAGCCTGGAGCTAGAAACAAAGAAGAGCCAACAGTCAGAGGGGTTGTCCTTGGCCCAGGAGGGGCAAAGTGGGGTGGGCAGCACATGCCTGGGCATAAGGCAAGGGGAAGGCAGGCATCTGGGCGCGCATCTGGACAGTCTGCTTCTGTTGCTCCAGGCGCATCTGCCGCTCCTTCTCCTGCTCCTGTAGTCGCTGGATAGCCAACTGCCTCTGCACCTCCAGGTACTCCTGCAGCAACAGACAGGAGGCGGTCAGGCCAGCCTGGGCCTCCCCTACCCATATGCCAGGTCGGGTGCCACACCTGCTTCTTCTGCCTCATGATCTCCAGCTTCTGTGCCAGTTGGATCTGACGCTGGCGCTCGGCCTCCTCGGCTGCCCGGCGCAGTTTCTCCCGGTGTTCCTCACGCAGGGCACTCAGGGCTCCCCGAGCATCACGGATCTGTGCCAGCTTGTCCTGAAGCCCCTCGTAGTACACTGTGTGCAGAGAACAGGGCAGCTCAGCCCTCTCACAGCTTCAGGCCTAGCTGGTATGGGTTTCTGTTCTGCTTGGTCAGGGCTATAGATAGAAAGGAGCAGAGCAGGCCCCACCAATGGGACCACCTCCCAAGAGCTTCAGTGGAGCCCAGGGTTTCACAAGACCCCAGGAACAATTAACCACCGGATGGGGCTCACAAGCCTACTGCCTTGGGAGCTGAAGCAGCCCTTGCAGGGCACCTGGACACCTACACCTGCGCTCATCCAGCTGGTTGAGCAGCTCAAGCAGCTGCGGGTGCATGCTGTTGATGGACTGGAAGAGGGACAGCACGGCTGAGTCATTGGTGATGCTGCGGCCCCGCATGTGGTTGCTCTTCATACGGTTGACGAAAGTGGTGACGGCATTCTGTAGGGCCTTGAGGAACTGCTCGTGGCTCTCCTCTGACTCCCCGTTCTGGTACTGCTGGAGACGCAAAGTAGGGGGCTGAGCAACACCACATCAGGGGTGCACACCATGCCCGCTAAGCCTAGAAGTGTCCCTAAAAAGGTGTTAGGCTGGCAGACAGGCACGGCCCACTGTGTTTAGGGCCTGGCATGGACAAATGATCCAGTCCTTAACCTGCTTGACAAGTGAGCGTTGTCGGCGGCGGCATCCTGCTCTACGCACAAAGCAACAAAGACAACCTGAGGTTCCTGTCCACCAGGACACTGCTCACCAGCGCAGAGCTGGGGAGAAACCTCTGCCTGGGTATGGCTGGCACCAGCTCAGAAGTTGGGGGATAGGGAGGCCCTCCTCTGAGCTGCTCTGGAACACTAGGGACTGCAGGACAGCTGGAGCCTGAGACTCCTTGCTCTGACATAGCCCTCCAACCAGGACAGGAGGCAGAGCTTACCTCACTAAAGGGGCCACTGGAGGGAGCTATGGACTGAGAGTCTGTCTCTGGAAGAGGAGCCTGGAAGAAATCAGAGTTAAGTAAGGGCATCTTTGGCCAGCTTCATACCTGGCTCTAAGAACTGGCAGTCAAGAGTGCAGAGGAGCCTCTTACCTCCACCATGCTGTTGGGGGCTGTATGCCCCTCCCCAGGCTGGGCAGCTGGCTCCGTCAAGGGCACAGGGGCAGATGGTGTGGGGCTCTTCCGCGCCTCCTCCTGTTTCTTTTCCCAGTAGTTCCGGTTGAGGTACCGTGCAAGCTGCAAAGCAATAAGGAAAGGAGAGGGAGTTATGGCTGTGGTCGGGGAACAGGAGAGGGAGTTATGGCTGTGGTCGGGAACAGGAGAGGGAGTTATGGCTGTGGTCGGGAACAGGAGAGGGAGTTATGGCTGTGGTCGGGAACAGGACAGGGAGTTATGGCTGTGGTCGGGAACAGGAGAGGGAGTTATGGCTGTGGTCGGGAACAGGACAGGGCATCAAGGCTGTGGTCGCGAACAGGACAGGGCATCAAGGCTGTGGTCGCGAACAGGACAGGGCAGCTCCACACTGTGCCACTCACCTCAGGGTCGATGTCCTCAGCCAGAGGTGCTGATGAGTTCTGGGGAGACAAACAGAGTGTGAGGAGCAACAGGCTGAAGGGGTAATGTGATCCCCAAGCAGTCAATCCCACAGGGACCCAGATGGCACCAAAGGACGGCAGCTCTCAGGGCTGGCCAACGGTCTAACCCTGTCTGGCACCTGCCAGCCCTTTCCTTCTCAGGGCCTTTGGGCCTGGCATTCACTTTCCTTCTGGCAATACAGTGTTAAGATCTTGAGTCATGAAACTGTCACGTTTCGCATCAATCTTTAACTTTACTAAGGTACAGGGCAGCACCCAGGCCTTACTGACTTCCTAGGGCAGGTGCCGGCACTTTACACAGACAGTGAAGCCCTAGTGTGTGAGCCGTGCTCACAATCTGAGGAGGAGGAAGAGTGTCCTCAGCTAGCAGGTACCAGGGCTGTTTCCAGCTCTGGGCCCCATTCGTGGCTGGCTACAGTGAAGAGCTCCACAGAGCCTCCAGGAGAGTTCAGTTCTAGGACTGAGGGTGGGAGTGAGGTGGGTCTCCAGAGGTCAGATCTGTAATACTCCCTGGCAGGGGGCCTCTCTCGGTGTCCTCTGTACCCCTACAACAAAGCCCCAAACCAGCAGAACCCCCCTGGTGATCCCTGGAAAGTGAGAAACAACTCACCACAGGGGACGAATACAGGTTGCCGGCTGGGGGTGCAGATGAGGCCAGGGGTGTGGGCTCTGCCTTTGGGTGCCCTGTGTGTGTTGACTTCTGTCTCTGAGGCAGAATCAGGAAGGAGCAGACATCATTAAGGGAGCGGGAGCGTGTGGCTGTGGAAACTCAAGGTGACCTTCATAGCGCCCCATGGCTTACCATCCTCTCTTTCTCCTCAGCCTCAGACTGAGAGAGGGCCAGCGCCAGCTGCAGCTCCTCCTCTTCCTGCAAGGCTGTCTCATCCCGCTTTGGGGGCAGCTGAAGACAGACAGGGCGAAATGAGAAGGGCCCCGGAAAGAGTTGAGAAAGTGTTCTAGGGATGGGAGGGGCCTCACACCTGAGACTGCTGGGACAAAGGGCTGGTCAGGTACTCTGGGGGCAGCTCTGTGGTCGAGGCAGCCTTTCCTTCCGCTTTCCTGCAGCAAGACGAGACGCTGTAAGTGACCAGACACTGACACCAGCCTCCCAGGGACTCCTCACACCATCTCCAAAGACCGACAATGCAGGTCTGACAGGGACATGTGGCTCCATGCCCACATCCGAGGAATGGCAGAAGAGACCCTGGCCCCTCAGCCAGCTGCAGAGCATGAGTGGGTCACTTGGCCTAGGTCGGCCCTCTCCTGGCTGAGTTGAGCAAGGGGCTCTCTATAGCACCTAGACATTGCTGACTGCACCTGCCATGACCAGCAATGGGCCTTCCCTCAGAAGATGCCAGAAAGGGCATCAAGGTCCAGGCAAGCCAGGAATTTTCTGGAGTGTGATATAGAGCAGAGATTTCTCCACAAGTGTGGCTGAGGGGCACATATATATAGGATACTCAGGATTTCTAAAGGAGGAGGGAAGCCGAGCAGCTAGAAGATAGGACATGGTTAGGAATGGACCTCTGTGGAACAAGGGTTGGGTTTCACCGATGGAAAGAGTTGTGCAAAGCCGAGGCCCAGCCTCATGTGCGATCAAGGCACTTCCCATTTCAAGACAAAAGAGCTCCTTTCAGCAAGACCTGTGTCCTGTACAAGTGATGTGCCGCCACGTTCAGTGTGACTAACTGGACGCAAGAAGTCCACTGCACTAGGGGAGAGACGGCTCAGGGGTTACGGGCCTGTTCCCTCTTCCAGAGGATCAGGTTCCTGGCACCCATATGGGACAGCTCACAACTACCTGCCATTCAAACTGCAGAGGGATCGGATGAATCTGACCTACTTAGGCACCTTCACACACCTGTACCTTCTCTACACAGACACACACATATAATTAAAAATAAAGAAATTTATCTAAAAAAAAAAAAGAAGAAAGAAAAGGAAAGGATCCCGCTATAAACTGTGATTGGGAGCACATTCTCTTATCTGCTTCTATGATGTTGGCTCTGACTAGATGTGAAGCTTCTCAAAACTGTAGATCTCACTGGAAAGCAAATTCTATCAATTTAATGTCAGTGTATTCTGAAACAGAAAGGGGGAGGGGACAAAAAACCAGGGTGTCCTTGGGAGCAGCCTCCTCACCCAACTGGTCAAAGGTTATCAGTGACAGATGGGGGAGGGACACAGCCTCACGCCTGGGGCTCTCCAGCTAAGCACCAAGTAGTCTTAGATTCCAATGGAGGAACGGACCCTGGAGACGGGTGCATCACAACTAACAGCTAAAAACACCGTCCTGGTTAAGGAGACTGGCGAGGTACGATAATACAGAAAATATACTCCGAAACCCTGGCATATCCCAACAGGGACCTTCCTAGGGCAGTGGTCAAACTGGAATACCCAGAGGACAGGTGCTGGCAACACAACGTCCCATGTCCTGTGACAATACAGCACCGACTTCTTAGACCATCTGCCTTTTTGGAATGGACACTAGGCATGTTCAAGCATAGAAGACCATGAAGTTCACACAACTCACGTTAGGGCCATCAAAACCACTTAGTGGGAATGAAGTTCCTTTGAAAGCAAGCATGGCAGACCTAAGCTTGGCCCCCAGAGGAAGAGAATCGACTGCACAGTTTCCCTTGAGCTCCACAGGCACACACAGCACCAGCACTCATGCCCACCTATGTCTCCTTCCCAACCCCAACAGATTCTAAAAATGTAGAATAAAACAGAAACATCCGGGGACATGAGGATGAGGGGGAGGGGAACCATAACTGAGAAATCCAAGCGAGGGGCTTGCACGTGTTCCCCTGTGCACATGCATACGCGCATACACACGTCTCTATCACCTGCGCCCCTCTTCTGCAAGCGTTCTTTCCTTTGCTTTTGGTTCTTCTAAGACAGGGTCTCACGTAGACCTAGCTGGTCTGCAACCTGCTATGTGGATTAGGCCACTGTGGGGTCATGTTATTCTGTCCACCATCTGTCCCAGAATTTGGGGTGGTGGGGCTGCCTGAGAAGGCTACACGGGCTGGCCTTAATACTTGTGACGGCTTCAGGAGCCTGAGAGGCCCAGGAGTCTACACTCACTTGTTCAGCTGCTCGTAGCAGGGCTCACACACGCGCACCTCCTTCTCAATGCCGAACTTGGGGATGGTGGAGTACTTGGAAGAGCACTTGCCGCAGAAGATCTGCCCGCATGCCCGGCAGTGGTGCTGTGAGACAAAGCGGGACAGGTCCAGTGATGCTGGTTACGGTTACGCTGACTGCCTACCAGCCAGAACTCCCTTGTGTGAGTGGGAGCCAGGACAGGGACAAGTAGAGCAAAAAAGATGGGAGGCTTACAGGACACTCAATTTCAGCCACCATTTGAAGGAATTAAAAATAAACAACAGGCTAGGCGGTGGTAGCACACCCCTTTAGTCCCAGTACTTGGAAGGCAGAGACAGGCGGATCTCTGTGAGTTCGAGGCCAACCTGGTCTACAGATCTGAGTTCCAGGATAGCTAGAGCGCACAGAGAAACCCTGTCCCAAAAAAAAAAAAAAAAAAAAAAAAATCAAAACAAAACAAAAAACAAAAAAAAAGAAAGAAAGGATCTTTGCCCAACCCAGGAGAAACACTAAAATGGCCCTGACTCAGACCTCAGTCTAAGCTTGGGATGTTCAGATCCCCAAGGTGAAGCTGGACCCTGCCCACCAGGCAAACTTCAGATGAAGGTACTCATTCATCATCATGGATGCCAAACACCAAACTCCTGCCTCAAGCACCCCAGGTCTGAGCTGGATTTACTTCAAAACCGTCAGGCTGGAGCAGAAGAGATAGCATCACACAAAAGGAGCATGGCTTTTGTGAAGAGGCAGGGGCATGAACTGAACACTCAAGTCCCTGGGGATACTCACTTTGCGGGTCACCACCCCAAACTGTACTCTGCAGCGGTGGCATTCCTCGGCATCCACCCAGTCAGGGGCCTGGGGACAATAGTCACAATCACATAACATTCTCCGTCCCAAGTGCCCAGAGATGGCACAACTTACCCCACATCCCAGACAGGAAAGGCACCTAGAGAGGGTCCCAAATTAGTGATATGCAAACCAACCACATGACCCAGGATTAAGTTGCTTCAAAAAAAAAAAGGAACCTGCTCCTAACAGGCTTCCTGACACTTCCCAGGTTTGTGGATGTGGATTCTCTTGTTGTATATTTGAGATAGGGTCTCTCTATGTAGCCTTGGCTGTCCTGCAACTCACTGTGTAGACCAGGCTAGCTTTAAACTCAGAGATCTGCCTGCCTCAGCCTCTGAAGCTCTGAGATTACAGGTATGGGCCACTGCAGTTAGCCTAGCTTTAGGGTGTGTAAAGAAATTCAGTCTCTTGTTTTTCTTTCTTTCCTTCCTTTTTTTTTTTTTTGGTTTTTTGAGACAGGGTTTCTCTGTGGTTTTGGAGCCTGTCCTGGAACTAGCTCTTGTAGACCAGGCTGGTCTCGAACTCAGAGATCCGCCTGCCTCTGCCTCCCGAGTGCTGGGATTAAAGGCGTGCGCCACCACCGCCCGGCTCTTTCCTTCCTTTTTTTAAACAGTGCTGAGTGCTAAACCCTGAACCTCGGGTCATGACAGGTAAGGGCTTTACAACTAGCGAAATCCCCAAGGCTTGACATTTTCTTTCTTTTGAGTCAGGGTTTTGTTATATACTTAGCACAGGATGTCCTGGAGTTCACAGCAATCCTCCTCTGGAAAGCTGGGATTAAAGGCATGAGCCAAGCCGGGCGATGGTGGCGCACGCCTTTAATCCCAGCACTCAGGAGGCAGAGGCAGGCGGATCTCTGTGAGTTCGAGACCAGCCTGGTCTACAGAGCTAGTTCCAGGACAGGCTCCAAAGCCACAGAGAAACCCTGTCTCGAAAAACCAAAAAAAAAAAAAAAAAAAAAAAAAAAAGGCATGAGCCATCCTTACCAAACCCCGAACAAGAAAGAGCCCCAGGACCTCCCTCCTCTGTCCTCCCAAAAGCTCCTGAACTGATCAGCAGAGCTGAGCCAGGACTCACTCTTTCCGCGGCAAACATGGCGTCACTCTCCTTGAATTCCGGGAAGACGTGTCCTAGGAAGAAAAGGTTTTAGCTACCACTGGCTCCTTCTCGGGTCACCACTTCCTAACTCCTGACATCTGCCTCATCAGATAAAACTAACAGGATTAGGCCAGGCGATGGTGGCGCACGCCTTTAATCCCAGCACTCAGGAGGCAGAGGCAGGAGGATCTCTGTGAGTTCGAGACCAGCCTGGTCTACAGAGCGAGTTCCAGGACAGGCTCCAAAGCCACAGAGAAACCCTGTCTCAAAAAAAAACCTAACAGGATTAGGACAGAACACTAGAGTTCTCCAAGTCCCAAAGCCAAAGTATCACCAAATATCCTAATTCACTGCCCGCTCTCTGGAAACCCCACAGCTCTCTAGGGCTGCTACATCTCAAGGAATGCAGACAGGGGACTTGAGAAAAGACCTTCAGACATCATGCCCTGGCCAAAAACCTGAGAATCACTTCCTGCCACACACACAGCAATAGCACATTCTGGCCTTGCTCTCCTCTGGAATGAACCACCCTTCTGTCCCCTCCAGCAGGTACAGTGTACTCTGACCTCGGGGTCTGAACCAGAGTCCTCTGCAAAAAGTGCCAGGGCAGAGCTAGAAACGGGTCAGTGGTTTAGCACTGGCTGTTTCTTCCAAAGGACCCCAGTTTAATTCCCAACACACAAATCGTGGCTCACAACCATCTGTAAGCCTAGCCCCCAGGAGATCCCGCACCCTCTCCTGGCCTCCAGGGACATCAGGCAGCATGTGGTCCACACATACTGCAGGCAAAGCACCCATAAACATAAAAGCGAAACAAAATAAAAAAGGTGCCAAGGCCCTGCGGTTGCTCTTGGTGTTCAGAACGCCTAGAATCCATCAAATTCACTTGAGAGGTCTTCCTAGACTGCTCATTCGTGCTACCCCAGGAAGCACAATGTGTGTGCCTGTCCGCAGACTTTACTGTTTCCTGACTTAATATAGCCCGCTGCCTCCCTGTGGGTGGAAGTGTAGAAAGCAGGACCTTGTCAGAGCCTCACTGCCAGTCACTCAGGAAGACCAGTCTACCCCGAGCCCCTCATCACTCGGACAATTTCCCAGCCTGGAGCTGTGCAGTTCTAACTTACCTTCAACCTTCATGATCTGGTACGTGTCCTGGACCACCTTGTACTTGGGCTCATTCCGGAAGGCGTGTGCCCAGGCCTGGATCAGGTACAGGATCTTGTTCCGAACATTAACTTCCACCTGCCTCTGTAGAGCAAGAAGAAAGTGGGAAGGGCTGCGGGAGACTCGAGGTGTCTGAGGTCTCAGAGGGAAGAGGCAGCTTGCAAGACCAAGTGCCCTGAGTAGAGACAATTGGCACAAAGACCAGAGAGAGTCCCTGGGTGGCTACCAGGCACCCATCTAATCTCAGGAGCGACCCTCCTGAGAATCTACACTTGTGCAGGGTCAGGGTCACAATTCTTTTTTTTTTTTTTTAAGATTTATTTATTTATTATGTACAGTGTTCTGCCTGCATGTGTGCCTGGAGGTCAGAAGAGGACACCAAATCTCATTACAGATGGTTGTGAGCCACTGTGTGGTTGCCGGTAATTGAACTCAGGACCTCTAGAAGAGCAGCCAGTGCTCTTAACCTCTGAGCCACCTCTCCAGCCTGGAGTCACAATTCTTAATCCTGAGAGAAATCAGAGAATCCCCAGAAGCTACATTGCTTGACCTACAGCCATGACTCCTTCTCCATCTCTGCATGGCGCCTTGGCCAGAAACATAGTTCTCTGTCCGCATCATCACTAAAGTCTGGGGCTCCGACTGCCTCTTAGAGGCACCAGGCGGGACATGAAGCATTGCCTTAGGTCTTAGGACACAGACACCACAGAGTCAGATCTCCCTCCAGCCATTGTCTGAAAGAGGCAGGGATGTCCTCTCCAGATGTTTCTCCACAAGGCTCAGGCCCTGAGAACCACAGCACAGCCTCACGCTTGGCACCCTCTGAGGGAGGTCACAACACTTTCTGTTGATGACACAGATCAAGCAGCTTCAAGGAGACACAACAGCTCTTACACTGGGATCCGGGCTTCTCTCCAAGCAGACCAGCCTGGTGCAGAGCAGGGAGGTCACCTGACGCTTTGCCCTCCTCCAGCTATGCAACAAAAGTCTGATTTAGGCCCCAAGTTAGAAGGGTCAGCTAACAACTCAGTGCCCGAGACAGGTTCTCGGCAGCATGGGTTGAGGGTGAAGGTTCCCATGAGACCAAAGCCTGGAGCTGTCTCACATGAAACAGCGTCATTTGCCCAGCCCACCAACCCTGCTGCATCACCATCCACATGACAACGCCTCAGGTCCTCCTGGGGACAATCTCACAAGGCTCCAGTAAGCTCTCATCCACCCTCCGTGGAGCAGCTCCTGCTCTATCATTTTGCCCTCTTGGCGTGCCACAGACAGACCTAAACTCTAACTTCTGCACCTTCATGGCTCAGACTTCTCCCACTCTTGAATGTGCGACTCCAAACCTCTTCCCCAGCTCCTACGATACTCCATGACCACCTCTGCCCACAGCCCTGAGACCTCTTCCCCAGTTCCTACGATACTCCATGACCACCTCTGCCCACAGCCCTGAGACCTCTTCCCCAGCTCCTACGATACTCCATGACCACCTCTGCCCACAGCCCTGAGGACTCAGCCCCATGGGACCTCTACTCTTACCCTCACCTCCTCCTTCTGTAGGCGACACACACTTAGAAGAGCTGGCACTCTACCTGACTCTGTCTTCCCTCAAGACTCTAGGAAACCTACCTTCAGCAGCTCCTTTAGCTCTTCCATGGTCTGTTTGTTGGCCACTTCATCGTGGACTGTCTGGCCACAGTTCTTTACCACAGACTCCATCACCTGAAAACCACAAGGAAGATAAAGACCTAGCTTGCCGGGTGGTGGTGGCACACGTCTTTCATCCCAGCACTCGGGAAGCAGAAACAGGCTGATGTCTGTGAGTTCAAGATCAGCCTGGTCTACAGAGTGAGTTTCAGGACAGCCAAAACTGTTATACAGAGAAACCTTGTCTCAAAAAGCAAACAAACAAAAAAGGCCTAGCTGTGTCTAGGGCAGGGCCTTCTTCCTGCTGGAAGACAGGCCGCAACAGGCCTCTGAGTCCACTCAACCTGTTAGAAACCCCAAACAGCACTCAAAGACAGGCTGCAGGCCCTGACAATATCTTGTGGTCAAAGGTGACGGCCATCCCATCCTTCATGTGTGTATGTTCGGACTACAGATAGAGAAGCATTTTTGATACTTTCCCTATTCCCATAGGAGGGCTCCAACTGTACTCAGTGCCAGAGTGATCCACTAGTTGATCTGTGCCCAGCAAAGTGGGCATGGCTGCCGCACAGCAGGAGGAAGAGAATCTTTGAGTATGGGAACCAAAAGACACTGCAGCAGGGCTCTAGTTACCTCCAGAGCGTACAAAGCTACGTGTGGGTTCTTATCATTGACCTTCTTCTTGATGGAATTCACAGCATATTTTGCTCTGAAAGAAAAAAAAAATAAAAGCACTAAAGACACCAGTAAGAGGGATGGAGGGGAAATGTCTCCATAAGGTGAGGAGAGCAATCTGCCATCCTTGTTTTCTGAGACACGGTTTCATATAGCCCGGGCTGGCCTCCAGTCCAGTGTGTAACTAAAAAAGACCCTGTCTTCACCTCAAGTGCTGTGACTACAGGCAGTGCCATCATGTCTGGTTTATGCTGTGCTGGGGATGAACCCAAGATTTTACACACACTAGACAAATACTCTACCAACTAAACTCCACACCCAGACTTCCACACACCATCTTGGTCCTTCAGACCTCTAAATATCTCCAAACTGTACAGTTTTAATTGTCCCAACATAACAAAATACCCAGATGTAGATAAGGCAATTGTCTACATAAAGAACCCTTGGGGAGACAGACGGTGGTGCCGCATGTCTTTAATCCCAGTACTCAGGGGGCAGAGGCAGGAGGATCTCTGTGAGTTCGAGGCCAGCATGGTCTACAGATTGAGTTCTAGGACAGCTCCAAAGCTACGCAGAGAAACTCTGTCTCAAAAACAAAAACAAACATACAAAAAAGCTCCTGTGGGGGCTGGAGAGATGGCTCAGTGGTTAAGAGCATTGCCTGCTCTTCCAAAGGTCCTGAGTTCAATTCCCAGCAACCACATGGTGGCTCACAGCCATCTGTGATGGGGTCTGGTGCCCTCTTCTGACCTGCAGACATACACACGGACAGAATATTGTATACATAATAAATAATATTAAAAAAAAAAAGCTCCTGTGGTCAACTTAACCTTTGAAGTGGAGTGGGAACAAAAAGATGTCAGCATTGTATGTGACCTCCCCTCGCTTTATAGGACAGGCCCTGCTCACTTACTGTGTGTCCCCCTGACGGATCAGGTCGCAGATCTGCAGAATGGACTCCCAGTCCGTCTCCAATAGAAGCTGGCTGGTGGCTTTGTCTAAAGGAGAGAGATGTCACTCAGGGGACCCACTGTGCTGTTTCCTAGGTGGCTCCCAGGTTACCAATTTCCCCTTTTTAAACAGCTGAACCAAACAGACAATCCTCTTGAAGCACAGTGACAATCCTGGAAATGGCACACACAGACACACACACACACACCCCGTGCAAGACGCAAATAATGTGAAAATTACAGAGACTCATGGCTGTTGTGCTTGCTCCGATCAGCTGTCATTTCAAACTCTGAATCACTCGAGTTCCCACAGACCCTCAGGAGACAGGCACTGCCTCCATCCCTTTTCAAGGTAAAACAGAGGGACATGAATACCCTATATCACAGCTTGCTGGGCACTTCGAAACAGTACGTACAACAACAGGGTCACCTGGCTCTCAGAGCCCCATCACTGAGATGGTTTGTCCTTTATATTATTAGCTCTTAGCAGGGCAGGCGCTGGAGAGACCTCTGGATTCCCCAGCTAACACTCTTCACATCTTCATCCCCTCTCTTCTACAAGGATGAGCTATCCAAAGACACACCAACTTTGTCACCGATTCGGCAAATTACTGGATTGGTACCTGAAGTGCTGAACCTCCCCAGAGGGGAGAATAAGAAAAATGTTTCCACAATCCCCTTTGAAAACCTTAGTTCGGAAAGCAAACGAGCAGACTATGGAGGCACTCTGGCGCCTGTTCGGGGACACACTATATTTTTATTGCGGGAATGGGGCATGCAAGGCAAACCCATTTTCCCTCCTAAAATTTACACTTCCCAGGAGGTTCAAATAGGATCAACAAGCTCCTTCAACAGGGAGAGAAAATGTCTTCCAAAACCCAGGGACACTTTTAGAACACAAGGAATAAACAGGTCCTAGGAAGCAACCCCCAAGGGGCTCGCAAAGGTTTAAGGAGGGCAGTATCGGTTCCACAGCCTTCGACCAAGCATTAGGGTCAAACGACCCACATGAAGCTAGGACCTGAGTCATACACTTCATGACTCAGGACTTTGGCCCAATCGGTTCCGGCCCGTCGGACCGGAGGGGGCGAGGTCCTCGCGGACTCCCAAAGAGCATCCCTCACTGGACCCCCGGGCCGCGGTGCACAGCCCCGGAGGCCACACCCGAGGCCCGGGAATGTGTCGTGTTCCAGGGAGGCTGGAGGCCGAGCAGGGCGGCCGGCCCGCTCCCCTGAGACCTATAGAGGCAGCGTCTGGCGGGTGCGCGAGAGAGCTGACGGCGAGCTGGCTGGTGGACACGTTACCTAGGAGACGCTCGAAGGTGCCGCTGCCTCGCCCCATGGCGACCCCGCTCCGGACCGACGCCGCGGGCGCTCCCTCTTTCGGAGCTGACGCGCCCCCCAACTTCCGCTTCCGCCTTTCTGGGTCCGCGCGCGCAGGCGCACGTCGCCGCGCCGCGCCGAGACCGGCCCCCAAGCCGAGGCCTTGCGCATGCTCGCGGACTCTGAGCGGCCATTGGTCGGTGCGACTAACCAATGAACCGTTCGGGCGAGGGGTCTAGCCAATGAGAATTCGCCGGAGGCGGGCCTCCCGGCGTCGCAGCTCCGAGGGACCGGGGCCCGGAGGACCCGGGATGTGTCTCCTGCTAGGGGCTGCGGGGGTCGGGAAGACCCTGCTGGTGAAACGCCTGCAGAATATCCTTCCGCACCGTGTGGGTGGGCCGGGCCCCGGGCAGGGCTGGGGACGCACCGGGGTTCCTCGGGCCGGGAAACCCGTCCTCTGCCGCACTCAGGACCTTGACCGCCCGAACAGCTGAGCTCGGGAGATGGCAAGGGCGACTTGGGGGACCCTCCGCCGACGCGGCCCACAGTAGGTGTCCGCCTCTCTCGGGTCTGACTCACACGGGTTACCTTGGCGACTTGACGTGGCCTCCTCGGGCTTTTCCAGGTGGAACCCGCGGTGCCGGTGGTCAGTGGGTTGGGTACTGTGGGTACTGCCTTCCGGCACGGAACCGCTGAGCCTGCGGGGAACCCGAAGCCCGCCTTCGTGTGGGCACTTTTCTCTCCTCTCCCCAGGGACTTATTTCACTGTCACCCTCAGGGCCCAGCTCTGATGTTGACCATGGCCTGGAGTCCCCAGAGAGCTGCTTTTCTTGGTGGCGAGCTCTGCTTGAACAGTTGTCACTAACCATCGAGGTTTAGCCACCATCTATCTCCCCCGACACACACACATACACATCGCGGAGCTGCTACCCAGGAGTTCACAACGGCACAGCGCTTACATTGATCTCATGCGTCGTGTTTCCTTCCCACATACACAGGTTGGCACCAACCTCACTGACATCGTGGCCCACAGGAAAATCACCATTCGAGAGCTCGGGGGTTGCATGAGTCCCATCTGGTCCAGTTACTATGGAAACTGTCATTCGCTCCTGGTGAGTCAGTACTTCGAGCTTCTTTTGGGAGCAGTGTGTGGGTCACCCCGAGCCATCGAGTAGCGGATCCTGCTATGGGATAGGGTTTTGGTGATTGCTCTAAGGAATAGTATTTGGGTTGCGTTGCTTGCTCTTAGTCATTGGTCTGAGCTCCTCAACAGGGTTCAGCCTCCATGAGATCTAATCTATGCTTTGGTACCTGAGTATCCAACCTGTCTACATCCTCATGGTCGTTCCCATCCCCACAAGGAAGGAGTTCCAAATTCTGAGATGGAGAATTAATGGCCACAAGAGTAGATTTTATGCATTTAAAGACACCACGGACCCCCAAGTCATCCTCATACAACTTCCCTTTGCTGCCTGTTTCCAAAACCTTTGGCTTAAAAGCCACTCTGGGGCCACTTGCCTAGCTCACTCGAAGCCCTAGGTTTGACCTCAAGCATCATAGATGATCATTTTAGAAAAGTTGTGTGTGCTCTTCCTGAGTCATGTGTGTGGTGCCCAGGTGGAGAGTTGGCCAGGAAAACCTTAGCTTATGTTTCCTCTTCCTAGTTCGTGATGGATGCCTCTAACCCCACCCAACTCTCTGCATCCTGTGTGCAGCTCTTGGGTCTCCTTTCTGCAGAAGAACTTGCAAAAGCCTCGGTCCTGATACTCTTCAATAAAATGTATGTGTCTAGGGGATGATGATGATGTTCCAAGGGGTTACCTCCTCGAGTGCAGCCTAGAACATGGGATCCAGAGTGGGGAGGTGCAGCTGCAGGCGGGGCAAATTTGATGAAGTGCTTCTTTAACCACAGCGACCTTCCCTGTTACATGACCGTGGAGGAGATGAAGTCAATAATCAGGCTTCCAGACATCATTGCTTGTGCCAAGCAGAACATCGCCTCTGCAGAAATAAGTGCCAGGGACGGCACTGGCTTGGCAGCAGTACTGCTCTGGCTCCAGGAGCAGCACAGATGAGCAGCTGACGGCTGGACGGAGCATTCTGGCTGACCCGGTGCCTGGAGACAAAGACTGACGTGACTGCCTCTGAAGATGCGTTCTGGTGAAGCAGACGCGCCCAGTGTGTCCCTGAGTGACCGACAGGGATCTGTGCATTGATCTGTGTGAGCACGTGTACAGACACTGCTGTCATCTGGCCCCTGAAGATGCGTTCTCTGAAGCAGACCCACCCAGTGTGTCCCTGAGTGACCGACAGGGATCTGTGCATTGATCTGTGCAAGCACGTGTACAGACACTGCTGTCATCTGGAGTATGTCATCTCTGGAGAATGTCCCCAAGACTGGGAGAGGACAGAACTACAGGTGGTTGGATGTCTTCCTGCTATCCAGATGAAAGTGCTGCTGGGACTGCACCAGGAAACTCTGGACCTGTGCCTGAAGGCTTTGGACTCTACTGCCCCACTGAGCCCAGATTTTTTTTTATTTTATTTATTTATTAAAGATTTCTGTCTCTTTCCCGCCACCGCCTCCCATTTCCCTCCCCCTCCCCCAACCAAGTTCCCCTCCCTCGTCAGCCCAAAGAGCAATCAGGGTTCCCTGCCCTGTGGGAAGTCCAAGGACCACCCTCCTCCATCCAGGTCTAGTAAGGTGAGCATCCAAACTGCCTAGGCTCCCACAAAGCCAGTATGTGCAGTAGGATCAAAAACCCATTGCCATTGTTCTTGAGTTCTCAGTAGTCCTCATTGTCCGCTATGTTCAGCGAGTCCGGTTTTATCCCAGGCTTTTTCAAACCCAGGCCTGCTGGCCTTGGTGAGTTCCCGATAGAACATCCCCATTCTCTCAGTGTATGGGTGCACCCCTCGCGGTCCTGAGTTCCTTGCTCGTGCTCTCTCTTTCTGCTCCTGATTTGGACCTTGAGGTTTCTATGATTGTTTTTTTTTTTTTTTTTTTTTGCTAGTATAAGCTCTGCCCTTCTGAGTTTCTGATATCCTAACCATGTTCCCCAGAAAAAAACAATATAAAGTTAATGAGTATAAGAACTGTCTGAAGAGGGCTGGAGAGGTGGCTCAGCAGTTAAGAACAGTGGCTACTCTTCCAGAGGACCTGAGTTCAATTCCCAGCACCCACATGACAGCTCACACTGTACCTCCTGTCGAGGAATCTGACACTCTCACACAGACATACATGCAGGCAAAACACCATGAAAAAAAGTCTCAATGAGAAACAAAAACCAGGCAGGATGTGGTGGTACAGGGCCATGGCTTGAGCTACTCAAGAGACCAGAGTGCAAGGATCATTTTGAGCTCAGGGATTGAAGAATCCAGGCAACACTGGGGTCAGGAGAGCCTCTCTCAAAAAGATAGGGGTGAGGGACCAGGTGTGGTAGAGCATTTCTTGGGAGACAGAGGCAGGAGGACTTCTGAGTTCTGGGCTAGTCTGGTCTACACAAACACTGTCTAAAAAACAAAAAGATGAACCCAGCGGTGGTGGCACATGTCTTAAATCCCAACACTCAGGAGGCAGAGGCACTCTTGAGTTCAAGGCCAGCCTGGTCTACAGAGCAAGTTCCAGGACAGACAGGGCCACACAGAGAAACTGTATAAGGAAAACAACAGCAGCAACAACAAAAAGATGGGTGTTGTGTTACAAGCGGCAGGGCTGCGTCCCTGGCATGCGGCCGCCCGCATGGCTAGCTTTACCCGAAATAATTATACAGAAACTGTATTCTTTTAAACATTGCCTGACCCATTAGTTTCAGTTTCTTATTGGCTAGCTTTTACATATTGATCTAACCCATTTCTATTAATCTGTGTAGCCCACGAGCTGGCTTACCAGGAATGATCTTAACCTGCGTCTGTCTGGAGTGGGAGAATCATGGCGACTCCCTGACTCAGCTTCTTTCTCCCAGCATTCCGTTCTGTTTACTCCGCCTACCTAAGGGTTGGCCTATCAAATGGGTCTAGGCAGTTTCTTTATTAATAAGAAATCACTCCCACATCATTTCCCCTTTTTCTGTTTAAACAAAAAAGAAAGGCTTTAACTTTAACATAGTAAAATTACATATAGCAAAACAGTTATCAAGCAAGAATTACAGTTACAATATTTATATCTATTTTATCTTTTATCATAACTAAGGAAAACTATAACTATCTATTCATTCTTCAACTCCATCAAAGACTCCAGAAGGATATAATACTACCTAAGTAAACAAGAAATAAGAAAACTCTAGAAATGACAGAGACATCTTGCTGCCTGGACAGTCACCCAAAGTTCTTTTGTATGGTTGGGGCATCCATCTTCAGCCTTCAGACCCATAGTATCCAGCAGACATTTCCATGAAGCAGGAAATTTCAAAGACAGTTTAGTCACTATCTGCTGTGTCCTGCAGAATGTCTCGCAGACTCTTTCATGAGTCATGAACCCCAAAAGACCGTCTCACCTTTAGGCAAGTTCAGCAGTCCTCTCTCTGCGGGTTCTCTGTGTCCAGTTTATGTAACAGTCCAGGCAAGAGCAGTCTCTTGCCCAAATGGCCATCCAACTCCATAAGGATCCTCTTCGATGCCCATCCTCCTCTCGAAGTAGATTGGTGCCACCAGGAGCAGATATGTCTCATTGTCATGAAAAGTCCTAAGTTATTAAAACATTAAATGCCATATTCTGCAGTCTTTGAAAGATATGAAGAATGTCTGTCTAACTGAAATGTATCTCTATATATCTAGAAAATCCAATTAACATGACTACAAGCTTGACCATTATTGATGATTAACCATTAACCTACATTTTTTAATTATACATTACATTTTTAAATGAACTACACAATCACAATACCCCAATCAAGATCAGAAATACATATACATATAACAAAATTGACTGTAAAATCCACACCAATGCAAATTACTTATACCTATATCATTTCCCCCTTTAAATGTAAAAGAACATTTACAAACAATATTTTGGGAACATGGGCGCAGTTTTTTCTCTCCAAACTACTTTCTGCTGAATGGGGGCGCTGTTAATCAGATCGTTTAGGGTGTAACCTGTGTGTCAGGTTCATCTCAGTTGGCAGTTGAGTGAAGTAATTTTGTGAAGATGTTCACAGCAACTTTTCGGGAGGTCGTGGTCTATCATACCAAATTGGGATAGAAGAAATCCACAGGGTCTGGTCCTCTGTGAAAACAAAAGAAGACCCTTTCCAAAGTATCATATCCTTAGACCCAAATTTTGAAATCGTAATACCTTTATATCCATTATGGTTTAGCTTGGCAGCCCATGTAATGAAATGTCTGTCTGTACTTAGCTCCTTTACAGTCAAAAATTTTAAAGAAAACACAATGTACATAATCCAGACTCTCTGTGAATTTTCCATTTTTACGTGGCTTATTTTTTTTTATTTCTTTTAATCTTTTAACTATCTGTACTCTGTCTCTTTAAAGACTTTACCCTTTTTTTTAAGACATTTGCTTTATTTTCTATATTCTTATTCTTCTCTCTCTCAAGCCTATGTACATTCATCCAATGTTGTGATCCACTGAGGTCTGTTATGTCTGAATCTGTTTTATTGTGAATCTGTAATATTTTTACTATCCAGGAGCATTTTTTAAAATGTTAAGCACTTCTTAAAAACTTAAGTTGCACCATGTACAGGTAATACGGTACCACCTGTGTCCTGCCCAGTCTAAACCTTAACTGTGCTGTTATTATGGTAATTACGATAGTTCCTGCCAACCAGCACAGTTCAGCAAGGAGCAGCCACTCCTGCCTCAGATCCATTTGGTGCCCCTGAGCTGTGCACAGTTCCAGGCACACAGCAAGTCCTCATTGGAGCCGCACTCAGTAGTTTAATTTTGAGACTGAGCATGCAGCACAGAAACTCTTTTTATCCAAGTTACAACCAAATCTGACACGCAGAGCACTGCGCAGTCTGAAAACACGTCTCTTTTACCATGCTCTTCCGCCTGCCTAAGCCTGATTCTGCCATCTGCCCAGGTGCAGGCAGGGAGCGCTGAGAGCACTCTCCTTCCGATCCCAAGCGGGAACACAAACATCCAGTCCCATAAAATCCATTGAAATGCTTTAAAGCCAGAGTTTGCACTGGCGGCACAGTCCCAAGAAGCCGCACTTTAAAATGACGCAGCTTTTTTTTTTTCTGCTGCTGTTGCCGAATCAGGAAATCTCTCTACAGCACGCCACCAACAAACAGCAAAAATCTGTGTTAAAGTCTCTCTTCCTTATTTTTAAGCCTTCTCAGGTTTTTAAGTGGATTTAGTCCATCATGTCGGGCGCCACTCTGTTGTGTTACGAGCGGCAGGGCTGCGTCCCTGGCATGCGGCCGCCCGCATGGCTAGCTTTACCCGAAATAATTACACGGAAACTGTATTCTTTTAAACACTGCCTGACCCATTAGTTTTAGTTTCTTATTGGCTAGCTTTTACATATTGATCTAACCCATTTCTATTAATCTGTGTAGCCCAAGAGCTGGCTTACCAGGAATGATCTTAACCTGCGTCTGTCTGGAGTGGGAGAATCATGGCGACTCCCTGACTCAGCTTCTTTCTCCCAGCATTCCGTTCTGTTTACTCCGCCTACCTAAGGGTTGGCCTATCAAATGGGTCTAGGCAGTTTCTTTATTAATAAGAAATCACTCCCACATCAGATGGGGAGGTTTGACATCACCAGAGATAAGAGTGTTTCCATTGCTTCATTTGTTCTTTTAAATATATAGTTTGTTGGGGGCTAGAGAGATGGCTCAGAGGTTAAGAGCACTAGCTATTCTTCCAGAGGTTATGAGTTCAATTTCCAGCAACCACATGGTGGCTCACAGCCATATGGAATGCTGAATGTGATAAATCTTTTTTAAAAAAATAATACCTAAAAGCATGGATGAGGGCATCTTTAATAAAAGTTGAAAGTAAAACATAACCAAAGCAATATGGGTGTGGGCTCTCTCTCAAGACAAGGTTTTGAGAAATCTTGTGTAAAAGTCCAAACTGTCCTGGAACTCACTATGTAGACCAGCCTGGCCTCAAAAATCACAGAAATCTGCCTGCCTCTGCCTCCTGAATGCTGGGATTGAAGGCGCATGCCATCACCACCCAACTGGGTATGGGCTCTTTAAACAAGAGTTATCCAGAGTTCTTCGATACACTTCACAGTTGGCTACAGAACTAGCCAGTTGTGTGTTAACTGGGTGGTTACATGGCTTCTGAAAAGAACACAAAAACTTACAGTTCTAATAACAGTAGCCTTGGGCCCTGGCTCTAGTTCTGATGCTTAGTGGGAAACAAAATGGCCAAGGCATCCAACTTATTGGCCCCTGCTAATGTTGGGTGCATGTCTAAGCACTCATCCCCCAGTCACCGACATGCACGGACTTGGACTGTGACCAAGTGTGTCAGAGAACAAGGACCCAGACTTCAAAGAGAGTAAAACTTTAATGTCAGTAAACTTGACTCTGGAAAATGCAAACTTGGAAGAGTCAAGGCACTCCGTGTGGGCTCCTTCACCAGCTGTTCTGGATGATGCAGGCTGTCCCATATACGGTCATATATGTGTTGTTTTATTGGGTGATGAATAAAGCTGTTTCGGCCAATGGCTTAGCAGAGTAGCCAGACAGGAAATTCAGAGAGAGAGAGAGAGAGAAAGAGAGAGAGCAGAGTCAAGGAGATGCCATGTAGCTGCCAAAGGAGAAAGACAACTCCAGAACCTACCAGCTTTGTGGTAATACACAGATTAACAGAAATGGGTTAATTTGTGAGAACCAGCTAGAAATATGCATGAGCCATTGGCTAAACAGTGTTGTAATTATTTTTTTTTTTTTAATTTTATTTTTTATTTATTTATTTATTTATTACAGTGTTGTAATTAATATAGTTTCTGTGTGATTATTTGGGTCTGGGCAGCTGGGAAACGAACAAGCAGTCTCCTTTTACAACTATGAGAGATGCCCCTAGGTCTGCCAGAAGAAGCAAGGCCCAAGCATAGCTCTTTTGATGTCAACATGAGGGCGGTTTTTGTTTTTTGAAACATGGTCTCATGTAGTCATGACTGGCTTTGAACACCCAATTATTTTGCTTCTACGTCCTAGGTGCCAGGATTCTAGGGCAGGACCGCACTCCCAAGGTTTGGAAAGTTTCAAGGTTTCACTATTGTGAGCCAGCATCAGGTCCTCCCTCCTTTAATACTATGGGAGACACATTCAAACAGATTCCATCCCTGGTCCTCTCCGAAGGCCTGCCCCTATTTCCCAGAGGCCTGCTACGCAGGACATGGACCTTTTTCTACTCTCTCGGTATAACCACTCTGCCCTTCCTATCACTGAAGTCTGGTGTTTATACCTCAAGGCGTTCAGCCAGTACTGACACCCCATCTCTATCCAAACCAAACCTAGATGGGTACTCTGGCCTCTGTACACACCCCTGCAGGCAAACAAGGATTGATACACCTGCACTGGGTACATCTGTTCCCACTGTACTGTTACCCTGCCTTGCATGGCACTGAACCCATAGGAACCTCTTAAGACAGCAGGCTGACCTACAACAGCAGCTTCAGTAATCAGCTGCATTAAGGGATTGAGTCCTTTGTACAGTAGTCCTGACTTGTCTTCCTGAGACTTGCTTCAGAATGAAGCCAGGCTCAGGAAAACACTAGCCCCCTCCATCTGTGTCTCAGGCAAGTGCTGGGGGAACTTGCCCTTTATGAGGTGGGATTCACTGGTGGTCACTTTTAAAAGGATAACCTTCAGGGGACAGGGAAAGAAAAGCACCCCCACCCCCATACTGTTCAAGCCCCTATCCAGAGACAAGCATCTGCTGTCTTTCCCTCTGCCAGGTCTAGCAGCTAGCGGGCCAGTTTCCAGCGCATTGGTCCCCTGGGTCTCTGAGTCACAGACAAGTCTGCAGCTTCCTCTGAGAAGAGCAGCCAAGCGGGTGTGCAGATGTCACTTCCAGTCGCTGTAGCTTCTTCAGGGCTCTGTAAGCCTGCACAGCCCGTTCCCGCTCTTCCCCCAGAATCCGCTGGCGGGCCAGTGAGGTAGCTGGAGTCAGGGACCCACCACCAGTGCCCAAAAGCATCTTTAACATTAGAGACTTCTTGCCAGGCTGAGGAAAGAGAGAGAAGGTTTTAGCACACACTCACTAGGAAAGAAGGTGGCAAAGGGCTTTGATTGGTTCAGCAGCTCATAGTCCAGGACACATGCTCCCCAGCAGACACAGGAATGACCTAACCATCCCCACTCCCTGCAGCTCATAGTCCAGGACACTTGCTCCCCAGCAGACTCAGGAATGACCTAACCATCCCCACTCCCTGCATGCTTGGTCCCCACGTACCGCATCTCTGCCAATGCTCTGTCTAGGCTGGACCGTCAGCTCCGGGGGCTGTAGCACAACCTCTCCAAACTCCACAGTATCTGGAAAGTCAGTGAACAGAAGCTGCTGTTCAGAGCCAGTGGCATTTCTGACTCACTGCCTGTCCGCCCTTTCTTGAGGGCTTCAGGACTCACTCATCCTCAGGCCTACGAGTGGTGAGCCCCGAAGAGGCCAGAGGTACCAGCAAGGAGGTCTAGGGGAAAACAGGTAGCCCCGTGTGGACTACAGCTTCTGTCCCTGCTGTGGGAAGACCTACCTTTCAGCAGCTCCTGCTCCAGCCTGTCCACTGCTCTTTCCTCCCTTTTCTTCTGGGCTTTTTCAAGGCGCCGCTTCTGGAACCTGGGGGGAAAAGCACGTTTTTCAGACTCTTAAGTGCTGGTTCCATCTTAGGGGCAGCAGAGGTCAGCCTGACCTCAAGGGATGCAAGATATGGAAGTGGGAGGCAAACCCATGCTCTGCACCCAACAGGCTCCCCATGGGTCCCCAGTCAGTAGTTGTCAGCCCCAGGGAACAATGACAAAGTCTAGACGTTCTGAATTGCCCACACAGCCTGGGCCCATAAGGTATCTACTGGAACAATGCCCTCCCATACTGAATGTCAGTTATGAGATTGGATCCACAGGCCTTGCAAAGTACTGTATGTGTGACACACCACACCTCTTTGTGAGCATTTGCAGACCCCGATGGCTCTGGCTCGTCTGACTATAGTATTAGAAGGAAGTAGAAAGCAATCTTTTTACATCTTTGAAAGAACAGAAAGGACACATGTCTGCAGTACTAGTGAGGAGGAAAAGAAGACAATGTAGCCATTCTTGTTGGTCATCTTTTTGTTTGCAACATTGTCTGGCCCGAACTCACAACAGGCCCCCAACCTCAGCCTCCTGGATAGTGGAATTGTAGCCACAAACGACCATACAGGGTTGGAATGTTTCTTCAACTTCAGTGAAAGCCCAGACTGAGCCAGGCAGGTCTCTGTGAGCTTGAGCCTACCCTGGTCTACAGAATGAGTTTCAGGACAGCCAGGGCTACAGTGAAACCCTGTCTCAAGAAAACTAACAAGAAAAAAGAGCCGGGTGGTGGTGGTGTACGCCTTTAATCCCAGCACTCAGGAGACAGAGGCTATAGAACTAGTTCCAGGATAGGCTCCAAAGGTACAGAGAAACCCTGTTTCAAAAAAGAAAAAAGAAAGAAAGCAACCTCAGGCCGATTCTTTCTGAAAGTTGAGGTTAGTGCATCTAAATAAATAATTTTTTTTATTTATCCCAGTCAGGGATGAAGGTATAGAACTTGCACAAACAAGACAGACTAGAGAGAAACCCACTACAGGACAGGTGACAGGCCGATGCCAGCCTCCCAGGGGCCACTCCACAAGGGTGATTCCCTTGGGGATAATGTCTTAGCAGACACCAAGCTACAGGAGCTTTTCCTACAGCAGTGTGTGCAAGGCAGATAACTGTCCCTTCTTGTCACCAGGACCCACAGCCCTGGGCCTCCCGGCTCAACTCACGCTTTCTTCCGTTCAGACTTCTCCTTCTTGGGAGCTGCCTGCACCTCTGGCTGCCGAGGGGCCTGGTTCTTGCTAAGGAACAGCACATGCTGGGCCTCCTGTTCCATGCGTTGGACGTAGGCCACTTCAGACTCCCCCTTCCTCTGCTTGAACTTGGGGACAACGATGTCTGTCTCTTCTTCCCCCTTTGCTTCCTTTTCCAGTGTCTCCTTGAAAGCCGCCTGGGCTGAGGACAAAGGACACAGGACAGAGTGGTTGGTTGGTGACCGGCAAGCAGCCCGTGACCATTTCCCCTCCTACAGCCACAAGAAGCAAAGATCAGGCTTAAGGACGAGCACAGATCTACAACATTCAGTTCAGGGCAGCCCTACAGATGTGATCTCATGACCCACTGGCTCCAGCCAACACAAGTGAGCAAAGAAGCCGGAGTATCCAGCATGGTGGCACACACCTGTAATCCTAGCACTTGGGAGGCAGAGGCAGGCAGATCTCTGTGAGTTCGAGGCCAGCTTGGTCTACAGAGTGAGTTCCAGGACAGCCAGGGATACACTGAGAAACCTTGTCTCGAAAAACAAAAACAAAAATACGGCAGTGTGACTGGCGAGATAGCTCAACCAGTAGGAATATGTGCTCCTCAGGGTCGTGGTTTAGCTGCCCAGCAACCACACTGGGCAGCAAAGACCTGTAACTCCAGCTCCAGGGGAGCCAACACCCATGCACATTCCTGCTGACCAGTCACACTAGCACATACATAATTAATAATAAGATCTCAAAAGTCCAAGCGTGGTGAGTTACAAAAGAGCACTGCTGTAAAATCAGTACGACGCTGTCCTCCCCACCTCAAACTGTGTACTCCCGCCTCAAACACCTTGAAGGATTTGGGCAACTGGACAGATTCAGACAAGGCTACGCTGCCACCCAGCAAGGGCTGCTGCATACCCTCCTTCTTTCTCTTCTTGTTGCTGAGCTGCTTTTTCATCTCCTGTCGGCTCCTCATAATCTCTCGGAGTCGGAAAGGGATTTCTTGCTCATCTTGATTCTTGGGCTTGCAATTCACTTTCTTCTTTTCTTTGCTGGAAAGATAACCCGGGAGTGAGACCCTTCCCTAGGACAACATAAGCAGAAACAAAGTAAGGAAGAAGTGGTGCCGGATCCATGAACATACAGACGGTCCTCTCCTCACCCTTGACCCAAGCTGCCTTGAACTGGATTTTTCTCCGCATGCTAAGGCAAAAGTCCGTGGCCTCGTACCGGGAACGTGCCTCACGACAAACTTGAGGCACTCACCTCCGTTCATTCAACACATGGCTGAGCATGGGCCCGGGCTGAGTTAGGTAGAGAAGCTCCCAACTGGGTCCTCTCCCAGGGATGGCACCCACCTGCGCTGTCCTGGCCGTGAGGCCAAGCGCTGCTGTCCCTTCGCCTGCTGCTGCCGCCGTCGCGCGTGCGGCTGTCCCGAGCCTCCAGGACCCACCGCACGGGCGCCTCTTGCACGCCCGGGCCCTGCCATTACTACTCCTGGAGCTCCCTGCACGAAGCCATTTCCGCCCTCTTGCGAGACCCCGCCCCGTGAGCATCACTTCCGCTTCCCGTGCTCCTGCCCAAGCCATTGGCCTCGGAGTCTGCACCGGCTATGGGAATACTGCTGCGGAGCCTGTCCGAAGGAGGCCGGGTGGGAGCTGCGCTCTGCTACCGGGCCAGTTCTCGCGGGCCGAGTGGGCCGCACTGCCCCCGCTGGGTTGCGGGAGGCCAGCCAGCCCTTGGAAGATTCACGGTCAGCGCGCTCCCTGAGAGCTTTCTTCAGGTTTGGGCCCCAGACCAAATACCAGTTAGTGACCGGGGTCACGGGTGAACACCAGAGGCGTTAGAGGCAGAGATTGGGGTGACCCGATGTCCTCTGAGCTTCACTTGTGATGTCGGAAGACCGACAGGACTGAGGACCACGCGGATAGTCCGCGTGGTCAGCGGAGGAGTGTTTAGTGGCTGGAGAGGGTCAGCCAGTTCTGTGCAATCGTTTGGAACTCAGACCCAGTTCCTGGCACTGAACCAGGCCCTTAACACGTTTCTTCTCATACCAACCAATGTGTCCGTTTCACAGATAGGGAAACAGTGTACGGAGTGAAATATAATAATTTGTCTATTGTCCTGCAGGAAGTGAGGAGGCCGAGAAGGGTGAACATTCCCCAGTGCCTTACCAGCTTCCTGGAGAGTCATACTGCTTATCCCGTGTTCGCAGGGCTCACAACAGTTCTCGAGCTGGGGCAGCTGCCAGAGTCTTCCCCGAGGAAGACACAGTGTTCTTCACAGACACCATGCTCCAGTGCGAGCCACTGATAGCCACAGAGAGTTGGGGATGGACCACAGGGAAGAAGGTGCGGAGGATGACGGGGAGCCAAAGACCTCCCAGCCCCGGGAGAAGCCCCCAGACCCTCTGTCACTTGAGCCTCCCACAAACTGCTGCATGAGCGGCTGTCCTAACTGTGTGTGGGTAGACTATGCAGAAGCCCTGCTCAGACACTACCAAGATGGGGGGGAACAGGCCCTGGCCGTTCTAGAGGAACACGTGAAGGATGAGAACCTCAAGGCCTTCCTCAGGATGGAGATCCGGCTCCGGCTCCGCACCCAGAGTGGAGACTGAGCCAGTGTACGTAGGACTCTGGGCCGTGGAGGGATGCCACCCTTTAGAAGCACAGGACCACTTTTATTCTTGAGCCTGGAAGACGCGACAAGTCTGCCAGGAATAGGAAGTAATGTGTAAGAACTTCACCTCTGAATAAATTCTCTGCGCCAACCAAACTGTGTGGTCCCTCTGCCTGCGTTGTCAAAGGAAGCATACCCAAGGCTGGTTGTGTGTTCCGGTGAGCAGCCACAGGTTTCCTCACCAGTGAAGATGAACTAAAGCCCTCAGTCAATGAACATCCTACAACAGGATCTCCTCAGGCCCCTGCTGACTGTCAGCTCTGGTTTCCAACTGTGCAGTAAAGGAGAACCATCATGTGGGAGGGGCCTAGCTGCTCCCTGTCTCCTGCTGGGTCCTGATGGGAGGGGATTTCTTTCTACCGTGTAGTAGCCTAGGGTCATCCCTTAAGAGTTCTGAATCCTGCTAGACGCAGCTGGGGTATCAAGCTCCAGAACCAACTGCATGGCACTAGCAAGGGCTGAACTTAAATGTGTTTGTGCCCACCTACTTTATTAAATGGGAAAGAGTTTATAAAAGGATTATAGAGTGACTTCTGTTGGGTTTGAGCTGATAAATAGGACTTTTTCCGTGTTTGGTGTTTTACACAGACCTGTGACAAAATTAAGACCAGAAAGTCGGGGCACTTGGCTAGTGGGGGACAGAACACGGTTCAGGCTGGCATCTTGGACAGATGACTCATGCTATCCAAAGAACATAGCTAGTGGGGGCTGGGCCCAATAAATGTGATAATGGTGACCACACCTATGAGGCCCCAGACTTTTGTATAGCTGTTTCCTGTAAAGCATCTCCTCCTTAAAAGAGGTTCTAAAGATAGTTGGTTTCTCTGTATAGCCTTGGCTGCCCTGGAACTTCTCTATCTTTTTTTTTTTTTTTTTGGTTTTTCAAGACAGGGTTTCTCTGTGGCTTTGGAGCCTGTCCTGGAACTAGCTCTGTAGACCAGGCTGGTCTCGAACTCACAGAGATCCACCTGCCTCTGCCTCTCGAGTTAGGATTAAAGGAGTCACCATACCTATTGTAAGTAGACATCTGTTCACATCTCCAGGAAATGTTAACACCAGTGGTCAGCATCTCCAGCATTTGACAATTGTGGCTAAGGCCAGTAAGGCTGTGCAGTATAAGATGCCCTTGAAGAAAACTCATTGGCCAGCCCTTCGCAGTGGGCCCAGGTCTGCTTCTGGGTAGTGACACTCAAGTTCTCAGACTCTGCCATGCTGGCCTGTATCTTACCGTGCCACCATTATACTTACCACCATGCATCTGTGAAATGCCCCACAGTGGCCCAGACACCAGTAGTATAATGTGCCTCCTCCTCCCAGCACTTCCGTGCGGAAGACAAAGGTTAACAGAATCATGCGGAGCTGCCTGTGTTGGCACATGCTTGTAATTCCAGTACTTGAAGGGCATCATCTTTAGCTCCATGACAGTTTGAGGCTAGCATGGAACTACATAAGACCATGTCTTTAAAAAGAAAAACAAGCCGGGCGGTGGTGGCGCACGCCTTTAATCCCAGCACTCGGGAGGCAGAGGCAGGTGGATCTCTGTGAGTTCGAGGCCAGCCTGGTCTACAAGAGCTAGTTCCAGGACAGGCTTCAAGGCCACAGAGAAACCCTGTCTCAAAATAACCAAAAAAAAAAAAAAAAAAAAAAAGAAAAAAGAAAAGAAAACCAATTCTATCCAAAGTTAGAGGAAACAGGCACAGGAAATGGAATACACAAGAGTTGCAGATGCAAAGACCTTGGGGTTGGAATGCAAGAGGCAGGACTGAAAGGCAAGGGGGGGAAAGGGGCTGTCACATAAAGCACCAAAGTCCACGGTTTCCTCGGTGGATGGGAGAGAAAGGGAATGGGTAAACCCAAGCAAGAACTGTCTGAAAAATGGCCCTGTTGTTTCTGGAGGTATCATCCCACGACTGGTGAAGATAAAACTTCCCTTCTTGACCATCTGCTGAAAGGGAATGTCCTTCCTTCAGGCCCTTGACTGCTCCTGAATTTCTTCTGCCCACCCCAGCATCCCAGCCAGTGGTGACTCCCTTAAGGCCCAGCAATCTCATTAGTGTGGCATCCCAGCAGAGTCATAATCCACTCACCAGGAGAAGAATAAATCCCTAGGCCACTGCTCTGCTGACCCAGCTCCAGCCGACTGGCACCTGTGGCTCGCTGAGACCTGTCCAGTGCTTGGTGAGTCGCGACCCATCCCGTTGCCTTTTCTGACAGCCAGGTCTCTGCTCATTCAGAGTTGGGGTTGGGGAAAAACAATAGTTTTTTACCACCTCTGCCAAGCTTTGGGTCTTTAAGAGTTCATCCCTTTTCCCTGTCCTGTGGAGAGGACATCCTGCCAATCACCTCTTCTGCTTCTCCACAATGTCAAATGGTAGTGCCTGTTACCAAGGCCAGCCACCTGACCAAACAGCTAAGTGGTACCGGCTTCAGGTCAGTCCGCAGTTAGGCATCTCAGGCATGGTTTCCATAGAGACTGCGCTGATTATTGGAGCTCTGTCGGGGGTTTATGGCCTTTGACTAGAGAAGTGTTTTACTACTGGGAAGTAAGGATGGGTGCCTCAGAAGCGAGCATCCTGGTTTCCTAAGCTCTTGAGTCCTGGTTCGCAGGCTGGTGCTGGCTTCAGGAACAGAGGCTGAATTTAAGAAGAGCAAGGGAAGCCGCTGAGATTGAAGTGAGCATCGCCTACTCTGCTAATCGGTTTCAGCCTTGATGATTCTGCAGACCACTGGCAGTAACTTAAGGCTGTTCCAGTACTATACCACATAGGACTTAGGGCAGGAAAGGGGACCCTAAGATGCAGTTGGTCTCTTGGACAGCTAAGGGTCGGAGCAACGCCTCCTGTCTGGGTCACCTGTTTTCAGCTGCAGGTGAGGTTTATTTAGGCAGCTTTCTAGAACTCTGGGAGATTAGGAGTCTCCTTCAGGTGCTAATAGGATTACAGAAGCTGTGCTGTCCTTGGCTAAGGTCGCTGGGGCTTGGAGCTCTTAGGGAGAGGAGGGGCCATCCTATGTAGTGTCTTCTAGGTTGCAGCCTGATACAGGGCTGCAGAGGCCAGCTCAGTCTCTCCAGAGCCCTGATACATCGTCTGACTGAGAACAATCTCAAGTTAACGAGCCAGGGAGAAGCCTAAGGGAAGAATCCTAGTGTAACTGCTCTCCCTGAGACCTGCTTCTGGCTTGGCCCTCCGAAATGGAGCCATGAAAGTTAGGAGTACCCAGTTCAGCTGCTTCTGGTTCAAGGACAGGCCCCTTCCTTAGGGCATCGCTGTGTTCCATTTTGTGGAGCGTTATTTATCAGCATCAAGTCTAACCCCCAGGGACAGATAATAAACCAAAACCAACAAGTACATAAATACGAACAAACATACTTTAAAAACATGCGTGTAAATTAACTAGTTTAGCCCTAGATTGTGGTATGAAGAAATAAATTAGGACCTGGAAATACAGAATGCCATGACGTAGAGTCAGAAGAGGCCCCTAGAGTCAGAGAAGGGGCCAATGAAAGCAACCTGGGGCTGATCATCTGGAAGGGAAGGGAAGAGGCTGTGGGGCTCATGTACAGGATCAGGAAGGGGTGTTCTTTGTTTACCCTCCTAGGTGTCCTCAGAAGGCTTTCCACAGAGTGACAGGCTTGAGATCAGATTCCAGTGGATGAGAGGGAGGGAGGGAGGGAGGGAGCAGGCACCAGTGTGGGGGCCAACATCAAGGTGTTCAAGGGGAGGTAATAAAAAGCCCTGGTTTAGGACATGGGGGGGTCAAAAGGGTGTGTTTGTTAGTTAGGAGTATGGGATGGGCACAAGGTAGTTCATGAGTTGTGTGTGGCTGTTAGCAGTGGGAGGTGCCTCATGGTATCAGAAGGAGAATGCTGGAAAGCCCTGGTGGAGCCAGAAGGTGATTCTCTGGAGGGGAGGCAATGTCTCAGGGTGGCTCGTGGGTGTCAGGCCCTCTGTTCTTAAGGTTGGAAAGGAGGAGTAAGGGCTAATAGGGATCCATCTGTCTGGTCTTCCCCAGCCTGCATGAGGAACACAGACCAGCCTGACAGAGCCCAGAAGCTAAGGGTCACTGCAGTGTCTCTGCCAGCCTCACCATGAACCTGGAGCCACCCAAGGCCGAAATTCGGTCAGCCACACGGGTTATAGGAGGACCAGTTACACCCAGGAAAGGACCACCTAAGTTTAAACAACGGCAAACCAGGCAGTTCAAGAGCAAGCCCCCCAAGAAAGGCGTCCAAGGGTAAGCAGAACGACAGAGGAGAACCTCTCATAGAAGGAACACTGTTCCTAGACTGCATGGGAGGACAAGGCAGGGGCTGGTGTGGAGCTCGGGCCATGGTACTTTGTGGTACATCTTCATCCCGATGACCAGGGCCTCGGGAGTTTTGGGGGAACCAAGGGCCTGTCATTTACTCCAGGTGCTGCAGCCAGGCAGGTCTGGAAAGCAGGCTGCCCAAATCTCCTCAGGGATGTGTGTGCACCCCACCACATTCCCCTGTGCACACACAGACACCTGCGTGTGAACACCTACAAGCATGGCTTTAGCCAATTTTCTGTTGCTCTATGCTTTACGTAGAGATTTGTGTGCCCTTGGGTTTGGAGACAGAAAGCTCCAGGAAGGGTGGTCTCAACGTTTGGCCTCTGGTAAAGACCTGACAGTTATACCACAACCTGGAGGATGGTATCGCAGAGAGGAACGAGTCTCTTCGTTCTGGCCACCTCCTCTGTAGAGTCATAACCTTGTCCTGTGAGGATGGCATCTATCCATAGTAACGATTCCCCACGTGAGGTTCAGAGACCCACACTTCTCAGTACTGCTGCACCCTGGAGACCAGTGTCCAGCATGTGTGCCTTTCTTATTCATTCATTTATTTATTTATTGGTTTTTTTCGAGGCAGGGTTTCTCTGTAGCTTTGAAGCTGTCCTGGAACTAGCTCTTGTAGACCAGGCTGGCCTTGAACTCACAGAGATCCGCCTGCCTCTGCCTCCCAAGTGCTCGGATTAAAGGCGTGCGCCACCACCACCCGGCTCACTTGTGCCTTTCAGGGACAAGTCACAGCTGACACACTGAGACACACACAGCACCCTCTAGCACACTCCTGCAGAGGCCTACAGACCATACTCAGGCAACATTGCATGGGTTCCTGCCCATGTGTACCTGGGCTCACTCTTCCCTTCCCGGTCCTCGGCCTGTGAATCTCTGGGAAGCACACTTGCCCCACGATGGTGAAAGGGAGCCCCCAGTCCCTACCCAGTAGCAGATGTTGGGGAGACTTCTGGCACCCAGGGGTGGCTCCATCTAGATCTGGAGATATCATCCTTGACCACTCTGTCTTCGCAGGTTTGGGGATGACATCCCTGGAATGGAAGGCTTGGGTACAGGTATGACAACCCAGGATTGTTGCAACTGGACAGTCCTCCTAAGTCCCCTATATCCCTCAGACATACTCCCACAGGCCCTAGGTTCCCCTCTATTGCTTAGCCTGCCTCCCATCCTGTCCATATTTCTCTCCCAACATCAAGTTTTAGATCCCCCTGAGAGGGGTTGTTCCCATGAGGCAGGTTCACCAGACACAGAAGGAACTTTTGCTGGTCCTTCCAACTTCAGCAAAGGGTCCCTTGAGCTCTCTATCAGGACCTCACTACTGGAGCCAGGACCCAGAAGACAGAGTTGGTGCTTCCTGCCTAGGAGGATTTGCAGCCAGAGCTTGGCCTCTCGTCCTAAGCAGACGTGTCTTTTACTTGGGGAGTAGAAAGCAAGGCGACAGGGAATGGGGTGGTCCTGGGGCCATGGAGTCCCCGTTAATGACACCTTTCCTGCAGACATCACTGTCATCTGCCCATGGGAGGCCTTCAACCACCTGGAGCTGCATGAACTGGCCCAGTACGGCATCATTTAGTCAATCCCAGCTGTGAGAGTCCTGTGAAGGAGGCCTGATGAAGACCCACGCTGCCCCACCACTTCTATAAACCCTACCCAGGACCCCTGCCCAAGCCTGAATCCCAGCCTGAGTCCCTAGCCAGGTTGCTCCCGGCCTCCAGGGGGGCAACTTCATGCCCTGATACTAGCTACCAAGAGCCTACAGCCTCCCACAGGACACTCTGGTGACCTGAATTCATGTGTTAGAAGGAAGGGAGGGAGGGGGACCCAGCACCACCTCCTGTTCTTATGTCTAGAGTACAGGGATGAGCTCCCCAGAAGTGTTTCCCTACACTGCCTCCTGTGGACAGGAGTTCCTCTGCCCCGCAACCCTTCCAGATGGACGTCTGGAGGTGGGACACTGTCCTGGGGTCTCTGGTGAGAGAGGCTGAGGCTGCACTCTTTATATCAGCCTTCCCAACACACTCTGTCCTAGTCCCTGTTTCTAAATAAAATTAGCATCTTCTTGCTTACCCGAGGTGCACTGATGGAGTATGGTCCCTACAGCAGGGTTGCTTTAACTGCACCATGGAGGAGGGTTCAGAGCGTGTGAAAGTGGGAGAGACTGGCAAGAAAGAGAAACAGAAAACTCCCACTAACCAATACTCCTCAGAGGCTTGGCCTAGAGGTGCTGGGTATATGAGCCGGGCCCTGCCCCTCACTCCTGGTGGCCGTAGTCAGTGAAGCAGACTCCCCAAGAAGATAGGAAAGGACAAAAACTAGAACCCTAAACACAGACACCCAATGAGCAGCCCCACGGCCCAGCAGTCCATCCTAAGACCAAGCTGAGACCCACCGCACACCCCAGTAACCTGAGGATTCCACATGTAGAGGTAAGGCATATAGGCACACACCTGGGCAAACACCCCCAAACACGCACAATATTTAGAGTAAATGTATGATTACTCCTTTCAATGTTCAGAAAATGGCTTGCAGAAGGGCTCTATGTGGCAGGCATTGTGGTGCACACTTGGAATCCCCAGTGTGAGCAGAAGGCAGAAGGGTAAAGGTCATCCTCAGCTACGTAAGGAGTTCAAGGCCAGCCTGCAATACATGAAAAAGAAATAGAATAGGCAAGAAAAAGACTCCACTTTTGAAACAGCCACAGACTGACCGTGCTGATTCTACAGGTGAAATCAGAGGGGGGCCGCCCTCCGCCTGCATCCGCCCTAGCTGGGAAATGAGGAATTGTCTCCATCTTGACTCAAAGAAGTCCCAGTCATTGTGAGACCTGTAGTTTACTATGCAAATATGAATGCACACAGCAATACACAAGTCTTCCTCCTCCAAAACAGCTTTCTACAGAGCGAGGCCTGGGCTGCATCCTTCAGCTCACCAAAGGCCAGAAAGTAGGAGTAGACCCGAGAGAAGCCATTTCTGCAGAAATGGGGACCTAGAGCCAGTCAGGATGAGTCAGATCAGGGCAGGGGGCTGAGGTTCGAAGCAGGGGCCCTCAGCCCTTGATCTTCCTGCCAGCCTAGTGGGAAGCAGGTGTGCTCAGGAACAGACTATGGTAGCCTTTGGGCTTAGATGGGTCCTGAGAACTCAGGAGTGAAATCGTGAGATTGGGGCAGGACAGAGTCAGTCTAGGTGGGCCTTGGGGGACTGACAGATGTAGCAAAGAGGCAATGGGCCAGGAGCGGAGCCCAGGGGTCTGTTCCAAGTGAGTTTCCTTGGAAGATGAGGAGAGGCTTGGAACTTGGCCTGTATCAGGGTCTTCTCAGCTCACAGAGGTTGGGGTTCTGTGTCCTCTGCTGTCTTTGGTACAGCTAGGGCCCTTAGCAGGCAGGTGGCCAACAGGAGTTCAACCCCTTGGATGGCAACCACAGTGATGACACAGCCGCCTATGGTCTGCATGTTCCCTCGCAGCCACTGCTGCAGCACAGGCCAGCAGCCCTGCAGGTGCACCACTTGTCCTGCCGCATTCTGGTCCAGGTGCAAAACCCCAAAGCCGCACTGAGTGTTCACCAAAGCTCCCCCTTCCTGGGGGTTGATGCAGCAGGAGGCAGGAAGGCTGCAGGCTTGTACCCCGGGAGAGCTGCAGTTAAAGTACCTGCAGGGCACAAGGTTAGTCCTGGAGAGGAGGCCTTCAAACTTCTCTCTCTCTCTCTCTCTCTCTCTCTCTCCTCTCTCTCTCTCAGAGGCCTGCCTTCAAACTTTCAATCTCTCTCTCTCACACACACAGTTGCATACATATGAAGTGCATATGTGTGTATACACATGCAAGCACACATAGAAACCCTCAGTTTCTTGTACAGTGCTTACACCCTCTTGTGGACAGGGATGGGGGTCGGTGGGGTGTTGTGCCTATCTTGGCAGGCAAGGAAATGTTTAGTGAGGTAGTTGAAGGAAAGGTGGTGAGAAGACCTGGCTTGCAGACTTTCTCTCCGACACTGCCTGTGAGTTTATTTGAGCAGGCAGTGTCAGAGAGAAAGTCGACTGACTTCCCAGAGAAACTTCTAGATTGGGTTGCAATTAGAAGAGGGGTCAGAGGTCGGCAGCAAAAGGCTCAGAGCTATGAGGAGCCCCTGGTGGCTAACGAGCCTTGGCTGGGCTGCAGCTTTCCATGGGTCTAGACCTCACACACGGGGCTCTGACAACCACCCACAGAGTGTGCTTACTCTCTATGACCAGGTTTTCCAAGGAGCCCTGGGGGGACTTTGCGGAATTTTGGTAAGCACCACATATTGAAACTATGTTTTTAGAGCCTCTTCTGTCTCCATCCATTAATATTAATTGGCCTCAGAGGCTCCAGGGAGGGAACCTAATGTTTGTTTTGCGTGTCATAGGGAGGACAGGCACGGTTCAGGGTATCTGTGCAGTGGAGGATGTAGGCAAAACAGGGACCCTCAAACAAGAACATAAAATATCGTGTCATGCCTAAATTGGAAGTTTAATCATACTCTCAGGAACACATGCATACAGACCTGTGGAGTCACCGACTGATAGCCTGAGCTAAGCTAAAGTATTTTTCTTCACACTGAGATATCCTGAGATTAAAAAAAAAAAGTACTTTTCTGGTGTCTTCTGCCTTGGCCTCTTCATTGGAACCCCGCAATGGAGGGGACATCATGGGGAAGCTGAGTCTGGGCTCTAGAGTTGGCCAGAAGTTGGGCTCATTCAGGTTCAAGGCCCATGGCCTAAGCAAAGGGTAAGTGCACACGTTTGCATGTATGTTTGCACGTATGTGATGTATGTGTGTGCTCCAGTATGGGGCTTCATTTTGTGTTTACATAAAAGGAGGTGATTGTGAAAGTGAATTTGCACGCACACAAGGAAATTTGTGTACAGGCACGTGGAAGTAGGAGTGCAAGGCATGTACGTGGTTGTGTGTGTACGCCAGAACACGCACACAAGAACACACACGTCTATGCATCCGTGCTCAAGCAGGTGAGTGAGTCATCCAGACCACCCTTCTCTTGCCCGTGAGGGGTACGAGGGACACTCACAGGTTCTGTTGCCAGTCCTGGTAGGAAACCACCCCACAGCACTGCAGCCCCAGCTGGACTTGGTCGAGGAGGAAGCACAGGTCTGGGTCATCGCGGTAGTGGATGATGGCCAAATGCAGGGCGTTCTTCAGGCCCTCCTGCAGTGGGCCCCAGAGGGCCACCACCAGCGTCCCTGCCAGAGCCTCCAGCACCAGGCAGCTGAGGACAGCTCCACAGTAGAAGCGCAGTAGGCAGCTGTTCTCACAGAGGGCACCCAGACATCCAGACAGGCTCACCACACTGACCACCAGGCCTCCTAGCACTAGCACCAGCATGGGGTCCGCCGGCAGGGCTCCACCCCAGCTGTTCTCTGGAGACCTTTTGACAGCCAGCCCCCAGAGCCCCGCTGCCAGGGCCACCAGGGCCAGCAGGGAGAAGAAGAAGTTAGAGAGGAAAGTCAGATACTTGACACAGTTACTTCCTATGGAGAGTGGGCGGGAGGAGGCCTGGCCTTCCTTCCAGGCCTGGTGCTTTGCCCCGGGACAGCATCTGCAGCCCCAGGCCCCTACCTGATCCTTCCAGAGTTCTGGGCCTAGGATGTTTGAAGTAGGTGGACTGTTCCTGGTGGGCGACCGCTCTTGGCCAGCCGTACCCTGCAGAAGGAGGGAAAACTTAGAGGATGCATTGGTCCTCGGCCACTCAGTCTGTGACTTCCAGCAAGGGGTGAGGCCTCGTTAGAGGGGAGCTAAGAGGATGGGGTGGGCTTGGAAGAAGCTTGTGGAAGGAAGCAAAGAGTTGAAGAATTGGATAGCTAGGGGCCTGGGAACCTGTGACCTCATCCTGCTTAGGCAGAAAGCAAAAGGGCAGTGAGGGGTCCTGGCTCACTGCCTGTCCGGGTGGCAGTGCCCTGGAAGGTCCATGGTAAAAACTGGGTAGGACAGCATTTAAAAGGCCAGAGAGACGGCTCAGAGGTTGAGAGTACCGACTGCTATTCCAGAGGTCATGAGTTCAATTCCTAGCAACCACATGGTGGCTCACAACCATCTGTAATGAGATCTGGTGCCCTCTTTCTGCTGTGCACACGTTAGCAGAACATTGTACGCATAATAAATAAATAAATATTTTTAAAAAATGTTCCCGTGCTAGGTGGTGGCAGTACACGCCTTTAATCCCAGCACTCGGGAGGCAGAGGCAGGTGGATCTCTGTGAGTTTGAGACCAGCCTGGTCTACAAGAGCTAGTTCCAGGACAGGAACCAAAGCTACAGAGAAACCCTGTCTCAAAAAAAAAAAAAAAGTACCCTCTTCCTTTCTTCCACACCCTCTGTGGTCTTGCTGAGGTGTGGTATTCCTGGGTCAGGATTTCACTCCTCCCACAGGGCAGAATAGTGGCAGGTGAGTCCACTTCCCCCGCATCTAGAATGGTCTCTCTGTTTGACGCAGTCTGCAGTGCCCCAGCGGCAACTTTGTGTAGTCCCAGGAGGGACTTTCCCACCCTGGCCGGAAGTGCAGGCTGCCTGGGACAGAGAAGCTGATCCTTGGAGCACCCTTGGTTCTCTGCGTCACTTCGCACCCGCCACCTGCACCGAGGCCTTTGGACACTTTGGTGTGGAGGATACAGGGAGGGACTGAGTCCTGCTTGCCTGGCTTCCTGGGCAGGGAGAGGGGCAACCAAAAAACTGGGGCAGCAATCTAGAGAAGGCAAGAAAACAGGCCCTCTGTTCAGCCCAGCTGAACAGTAGATAGAGAGAGGCCCTTTACAGGGAGGTGGGGGAAAACCCACTCATGACCGGATTTTTCTTTCTTTTTATTTTGCGGGTGGGGTTTGAGACAGGCTTTCTTTGTGTATCCTTGGCTGTCCTGGAACTCACTCTGTAGACCAGAATGGCCTTGAACTCACAGAGCTCCGCCCCGCCTCTGCCTCTCAAGTGCTGGGTTTAAAGGTGTGCACCACTGCCCAGCCACCACCTGGTTTGACTTGGATGAGACTCCAACCAGGTGTCTAGGCAAGGGTCCCACCAGGAAGAAGCTGTTCCTTCAGTCCCTCCACCCGTGCGAGTCCAGCTGCATGGATGGCTCTTTAACCCCACATCTGGAGTGGAATATGCGAAGGTTATTAGTCAGACGGAGTCTGTCAGAGCAAAAGGACAGCGTGAAGACTGTCTGAGGCCGTCGAGTCTCCATTCAACTTCAAAGGACATTTGAGGACATCAGTTTTTCCCTGCTCCTGAGCCCATCGTTAGAGTTTCTTTCTTCTTTCTTTTCTTTTTTTGGTTTCTCGAGACAGAGTTTCTCTGCGTAGCTTTGGAGCCTGTCCTGGAACTTGCTCTGTAGACCAGGCTGGCCTTGAACTCACAGAGATGCACCTGCCTCTGCCTCCCGAGTGCTGGGATTAAAGGCATGTGCCACCACTGCCCGGCCAGAGTTTCTTTCAGACCTACAGGAGACCCTGTGAGCTAGCACCTGAGTTTAGCCGTCGGCAAGGGGAGACATCTGATAGTGAAGCCCCACCCCAACCTGAGAGAATCACCCACTGTCATCACTTAATGACAAATCCTAGCACACAACCAGACTGGGAGTGGGGCCAGGAGTCGGGTAGTCCATAACCTGGCCGGGGGCCTCCTGGGGGACCTTAGGGCCAAGAAACATCTCCAACCTGAACTAGGCCATTAGAGCTGGCTCACCTGAGACAGCAAGGGGCTGCTCTCTCCCTCTTCCATCCTCCACGTGAACTGAGAAAGCCACGAAGACAGGTGGCCCGGGGCCTCTCTGGACGGGTTGTAGTCCCGGTGTAACGGTATCCTTGACTGTTCTGTAAACTGTCCACCTTGGAGCTGGAGAGCTGCAGACTCCGCCCACCCAGCCATCACAGTGAGATCATGTGAGGAGTCACATTTTAGGGCTTAAGGCAGGGCCTCTGCTTCTGTAGAGCAGTTGGTTTTTCTTCTTAGACCCTAACTCTTGGCCTTGGCTCTAGGATGCACAACCGTGACTTTGATAAGGTGGCTCTGGTGCTGGCCTCGTGGCCGTCACTGGTGAGTCCCATCTGTCCTCAGCCTGGTTGGCTCACAGGCTGCTCTATCAGCGCCCTCAAGGGAGCAGATCTCTGCCAATCGGCTCACAGTGCAGTCTGCCAGGAACCCACTGGACAACGCAAATGCCAGTTTATTCCCCTAGTTTATCCAGTGCAGAAACAAACCAGCATTCACGTTAGAGATGGCCCCCTCTGAGCTTCTCAAAAGCAGGGTTTTGTTATGGTCACCATGCAGTCCCTGTGTAAGGACTTGAGATACGCAGCAGGTTATGGAGCTAGAAAGCATGTTCAATGGCTGTCAACACTGGACCCTATCAGACACCATCTGTACGGCCCTGTGTCCCTCCACAGGTCTTCCTGCTTCTGATTGGGATCCGGATGAAATGTGGGTGTGTCTGTTAGTGTCGCTGCAGGCCCACAGGACTTTCGTAGATACTATCCACATGTTTAGGGCAAGAGAAAGATCCTGCTGGACCTGCCACAAGCCCTGTCCTGTTTCCACTCCAGACCCCCTGGGGTTCAGCTTTGGATGGACATTCCAGGCCCAGCCTCTACTTTTAGCTTTATATTCCATTGTTCTGGCTTATGATTTTATAATCCAGACCAATTTGCTGGCTTCCAGTGGTCAGCAAGCACCTGTGTGTCCTGGCCTTTGCCACCCCCGACTGCACCATCCCCGTTGCCTGGAGCCCCCAATGTCTTCCATCATCAACAACCCTTCTTTTTCTTTTCTTCTTCTTCCCAGCTCATGCTGAGGATGGAATCCAGGACCTCACAGAGCTCTATCCTTACCCGTCTCTGGCAGTTCAGACTGCCTTTTCCTTCCAGGCTCCTGCCACGGCTCAGGGCACAGCCGCCTGCCACTGTATAAATCCACTCAAACAAAATGTTCTCTGTTGGGCTAGGTTTGTAGCTCAGTGGGGGAGCATTAGCCTACTACTCTTGCATGAAGCTCTGGATCCTGATTCTGTTCCCCACATTGAAGAAAAAGGAGGAAGAGGAAGAAGGGGAAGAATACCAGAGACAGAGTTCTGACACGTGCCACAACGTGAGTGACCTTGAAAACATGCAAAGCAATATCAGCCAGATATAGAAGTCACATTTTTTTTGTTGTTGTTTTTCAAGAAAGGGTTTCTCTGTGTAGCCCTGACTGTCCTGGAACTTGCTCTGTAGACCAGGCTGGCCTTGAACTCACAGATCCCTCTGCCTCTGCCTCCTGAGTTCTGGGATTAAAGGGGTGCTCCACCCTTTAAACGTCATGCCTTATTCAATTTTTCCTGCGTGTGACCTTCAGGCAGGGCATTTAGTATACACCTGAGGCACCCCTATATGGACAAGGACATGAAGCAGGGTGGAGGCTGCACCAAGTTCCTGATGGACTTGGCAGCCAATGAAAAAGCAGCTCAGGCATTGTTGTTTAAGGGTTTTGAAGATCTTCTCAATGAGGACTATGCCCACCAAAGAGGAAGTTAAGAAGGAACTCACAGCAAGAACCTAGAGGAAGGAATGGAGACAAAGGCTACAGAGAAATACTGTTCACTGGCCTATTTTCTGGCCCAATCTCAGACGGCTTTGTTAAAGAGCCTGGGCCTACCTGGCCTTGAACTCAGAGCACCACCCTTCTCTGCTTCCAAAGGACTGGGGTTATAAGTGAGTGCCATCATGCCCAGGCCCATCTTAAAAAATAAATTGTGTGCATGTGTGCATATTGCTATAATGTGTGTGTGAAGTTCAGAGGACAACTTCCAAGAATTTGTTTTTCTTTCTACTTTGTGAGTTCAAGGGATTAAACTCAAGTTCTCAGGCTTGGCCTAGTTGGGGTAGGTGTGGCTTTGTTGTGGTAGTTGTGGCCTTGGGGTGGGTGTGGCCTTGTTGGAGTAGGTGTGGCCTTTGCTGGGGTAGGTGTGGCCTTGTTGGGGTGGGTGTGGCCTTGTTGGAGTAAGTGTGGCCTTGGAGGAAGAGTGTCACAGGTGGGGGTGCTTTGAGATCTCAGATGCTCAAACTAGGCAGGCTAGTGACTCACAATATCTTCCTTTGAATCTGTACACAGACCTCCCAGCCACCTCTCCAGCACCATGCATGCCTGTATGCCACCATGCTTCCCACCATGCTGACCATGGACTCTCTGAACTGCAAGCCAGACCCAATTAAATGCTTTCCTTTATAAGCTTTGCCATGGTCATGGTGTCTCTTCACAGCAATAGAAACCTTTTGTATCGGTCCTTTCTTTGGTTGTGTGTTCATCATTAACAGTCACCTGATATTCCATATCCACAATTGATCTGCCTATGGGGTAGCTGCACCAAGCAAGCCTATGTCCTTTTCCCCATGCTCCCAGGGTAAGAGCCACGCCAAGCCACGCCAAACACGAAGTTAGCATGCAGTGAAATTTGTTGATGGAATGAATACTCCAAAATTTAAATGACAGATGTTAAAGAACAGGTGTTGCCAGCACTAACATTGGCAATGATGACGGATTCAATGAATTTAACAGGAGGGGAACCAGGTATGGTGGCGCACACCTATAATCTCAGAATTTAGGAAGCAGGGGTAGGAAGATTTCAAACTTGAAACCAGCTTGGGCTACGTGAGACCGTGAGTAGCAATGGACTTTGGATGTGGACTCCTTGGTAGAGCGCTTTCCTACCGCGTGTGAAACTCCTGGTTGTATCCCAGTATCTATAAATCTGGGTGTGGTGGCACACTCGGTAATTCCAGCTCTAGGAGGTGTGTGGAGGGGGAAATGGGAGAATAAAAAGCTCAAGGTCAGGGCTGGAGAGGTGGCTTGACAATTGAGAACTTTTGGAGCTGTTCCAGAGAACCTGGGTTTGTCTCCCAGCACCCACATGGTGCGTCTCAACCATCTGAAACTCCAGTTCCAAGGGTTCCACTCCCTCTTCTGTCTTTCTCTGGCCCCAGGTACGAACATGGTTAACATACATATATGCAGGCAAAGCACTCATACACATAAGACACATAGTCTTAAAAACTAAAAAAAAAAGTTTAATCAGAAGGATTGGCACACGCCTTTAATTCCAGCACCTGGGAGGCAGAGGCAGGTAGATCTTTGTGAGTTGAAGCCAGCCTGGTCTACAAAGAGGTATCTGGGCTGTTACACAGAGAAACCCAAAACAAAAAATACCCAAAACAAAACAAACAAACAAACAAACATAAAACCCCAAAAAACAAATAAAACATTCTAAAATATAAAAAGAGGTTACATGAACATGCATTCAGAAACTGATCCATTAATTTGAAATCAATGGCGGGAGTGCACGCTTTTAGATCCCAGTACAGAGACCGAGGCACGTCACTGTGAGCGCCAAGCCAGCGTGGTTTGCAAAGTGAGTTCCGGTTGCTGCAGTGAGACTCTGTTTAAAAACAAAACAAATCAAAAACTAAGCCGGGCTTGGCGGTGCACGCCTTTAATTCCAGCACTAGGCAGGCAAGGCCGCCAGGGCTACACAGAGAAACCCTTTCTCAAAAAAACCAAAACAGTCAAACAAACAAAACCACAAAAGTCAAAACCAAAAACAAACAAGAAAACAGGTGGCTTTTAGCCTCTTAAAAAGATTTCCATAATGTCTTCTTCAAACCATATGCATGAGGTTACAAAAGAAGAAGCTCAGCTCATTGCTGGAAAATTGTGAAGACGGCACAGAACTCCCTCAACGGCTATTTTTCAAGGCGCTCTCTTCTTGGGGCTTTTCTGCATTGTTCTGCAAAGTTCAGGAACAAGTAAGTCTCTCTTTTACAGGATTCTTCCGAACCCTGAGTCTGCAGATGAGTCTAGAAGGCCCGGCCCAGAGGAGCCTGGGATGGGCGGGGCCGAGCGCGGCTCCACGTGCGCATGCGCGCGGCCGTTGACTAGGCCGGAACCTTGTTTCGCCTCCGTGTTCGCCCGGCGGAGTGCGTTGAGCGAAGCACAGTACGTCGGCGGCTGGCGGAGCCGGGAGGTGAAGCTGGAGCGGCGGTGGCGGCGGCGGCGGGAGGCCGGGACTGGGGCTGAGGCCGAGGCGGGGACTGCGAGGCTTTTGGGGAGGCAGGCGGCGGCAACCCGGGGCCCGAATCCGGAGACAGGAGCGGCCGCCATGGCCGAGAGCATCGTGAGTGCGGCGGCCGGGAGGGAGCGGGGCTCCGGGATGAGGCAGCAGATTTGCCGGCCTCCTGGGCGGGCCCGCGCGGGACGGAGCTCGGCGCCAGCGGCTTCTCCTTACTAGCCCTGGGTTTGTGGCGGTTCCTGCTGTAGCTGAGCCCGGAGAGGTTGGCGTCTAGGAGACCGAGCGGTCCGAGCGGAGCGGCCTCCCTTCTTTCTGTTGCCGCAGGTTGCTCGGACAGACCCCAACCTCCTCCCAGGCCCAGAAGCCGGTTGCGTCTTTTCCTCCTGTCCTTAGGGCTTTCTCCTCCCCCATCCCAGCACTGCCTCGTCATGATTTCACTCCGGAAGAGTAGTCGGGAGAAGGGCATCAGTAGGGAACCCCTTCCTCACAAAAGAAGTGTCCAAGGGGGCAGACAGCAACCTGGCGGGGCTGGCTTCTCTTTGGCAGAGACAACTTGACTACCTGTTTAAAAGGTTGTAATAAAGAAGGCTGATTTCACTTTAGCCTGACTGTAGGGATTGTGACCCCCTCCATGAAGTGTGTCAGGAAAACAGGAGAAAAACCAGCGGATAGCCGTTAGTTAACTTTTGGGAATGGTGTGAGAAACAGGCCGATCTGACGGAAGAGTTGTGGTCAGCGTTGAGGGTTATTTGGAATTTCTGGGCGAACAGAACCGTGTTGGGTGCTTTAGGCCTGGGACAGCTCAGCGGTGCTTCCCTGTATTCCAAATAACATCACTTTTTTCTGGATCCCATGGGTTTCCAGGAGAGGCCAGTTCTTGAGGCGTTTGTTTTATTTTTGAGACAGTTTTACTACTTTATCCCACACCATCCCTGACCTTGGCATCTTCCTGCTCAGCTTCCTCTACTACGGGGATTGCAGATAAGGGCTATCATTTCTGGTAGGTTTGGAGTTCAGGCTTTTCTTTGAGGGTGTCTTCTCTTTCTCCACTGCTCCATGGTAGGGCGTCTTCTGTTCTCTCCGTCCCATTCTGGAGATGTGCAGAGAAACCTCAGAAAGGCTGACTCCGTTTAAAAGCTAAAATTTGCTATCCTAGGTGACTCGCCTAGAGATAGGTGAGGTTATTAGCAGTTAGAACTGCTTCTTCAATTTTCCATGCACTGTGATGATCTTTACTGAGGTAAACCAGTTTGTTCAGGTATTCCAGATGCTCTCATGGGCACCATGGGTCTTAAGTTGACTTTCTCAGTTGTGAGTTTTTTTCTTTTTCTTTTTTTTTTGTTTTTCTTTCTTTTTTTTTTTTTTGTTTTTCGAGACAGGGTTTCTCTGTAGCTTTGGTGCCTGTCCTGGAACTAGCTCTTGTAGACCAGGCTGGCCTCGAACTCACAGAGATCCGCCTGCCTCTGCCTCCTGAGTGCTGGGATTAAAGGCGTGCGCCACCACCGCCAGGCCTCAGTTGTGAGGAGTTAATAAACAATTCTAAAGTTGATTTCAGAAGTTGTCCTTCTAAGATTTATGTGTTTATGTGTATGGGTGTTTTGCCTGCATGCCTTTGTACTATTTGAATGCCTGGTTCCCAAAGAGGCCAGAATAAGGCATTGGATCCCCCAGGAACTGGAGTTATAGGTGGTTGTGAGACAGCTTATAGGTGGTAGGAATTGAACCCAGGTCCTCTGGGAGATCAGCCAGTGCTCTTCACTGCTGAGCCATCTGTGAACCCCATTTTGAAAAATTATATGTGTGTGTGTGCCCATGTGCATATTACTGTAGGTGTTGGTAGAAGCCAAAGCTGAAGTTACAGGCAGTTTACAGTGCAGTGTGCATGCTGGGAACTGAACGAGGATTCTCTGCAAGAGCGTTCAGTGCTCTTACTTGCTGAGCCATCTCTCTAGCCTTGCTTGTTTTTAATTCAAAGGGAGATCTTTAAAGAATTGCTGTGGAGCAATGCTTCTGAGAGATTTTCTGTTTTATTTTTTTATTTTTTCTTGCTTTGTGACCTCATTTTGGCTACGTCCAGGCTGTCTTCCGGCTCCGGTGCACAAACCTTCCTTAGCTTCCCAGATAATTGGAGCTGCTGGTACTTGTTCCTCACACCTGCCTCACTCAGATCCCGTGTTCTCCATGTGTCCCCATCTGTCCGATCCATGTATTCTCCTCTGTAGCCTGTGTCAGAGGTTAATCCAGAACATTTTCAGTACAAGCCTGTCTCTTGTTAAACCCAGACTCCCATGCCATGTTGTTAATCAGGTAAAGTGACTTGCACTGTAGAATTTTTCTTAGGCAAGGTAGGTGTTGTGGCATCGGCCTGTAATTCCAGACTTTGGAAGTGAGGCATGGAGGATAGAGGGTTTGAAGTCAGTTTGGTCTACATGGTGTGTGCAACCAAATCAGAATCAACCAAACAAAAGGATTCTTTCTTGCGATTTCTTTCTCACAGTACCTGGGTGACAGGCTCCCATCCTGAGTGACTGGATGAGGGAGCATTTGTAGAGCCTTCTGCTAAGAAGCAGAGGGCTTCACTTTTCGACATGCCTCAGTGTTAAAGACAGATTGAAGAATCAAATATGTTGAAATAGTTTCCTTACACTTATAAAGGTGTTTTTCCTAGGTAGCAAATCCTAAGAGGAGAGTGCTGAAAATCAGAACTCACTTATGTTTGAGCTCAATACAGATGACTGAGCAGGGTGAGGAAACGAGACAGATGTGGCTAAGAAGCAGACATGTGCACAGTTTTGTGCCCTTTGACGATTGGCACATTCACAGCGATTACCCAGACCAGAATCTAAATGTTGAGCATGCAGGAGAACAAGTGAAAGCCACTAAACATTGAGAGACATGATTGTGCTACATTAGAAAATCCACGTTAATTTTAATTGGTTTGATGGAAGTAGACAGAGTTCAGTTGCCTGTGAGCCACCGTGAGTCCTCAGTGTGTCAGGAGAAAGTTTTAGCAATGCCTTGTCACAGTTTTTATCTGCAAAGCGTTTTCTATGTCGTGCACCATTGCTTACTGCTGGAGCAGGAAGTGCGCAGAGACCACTTCTGAGGTCTTCCTTCTCAGCCCTCGGGGACTGGACAGCAGCTGCCTGCCTGGTTTATAGGGCGTGCCAGTTCATGCCAGCATAATGAATGACATCTTCTCGGAAAGCTTGGATCAGTGTGGAAATCAAGACTTTATAAACTGGCCCGTGTGTAGGAGTCTTGTAGGCCAGCCAGCGTGTTTAGCTTTGCCTTGCCGTGGACATACATTTTGTTAAAACCCTGCCTAGAAACCAGACTATTATAGAGTTTACCATGGTACTAAGGGCCTTCATTTTATTTTTTAATTAATTTATCGTTTATGTGTTTATACGTGTGGGTGTGCGCGCACGCACGCATGCGTGAATTTATGTGCCCACAAGCACGCGGGATCCTGTGGAGCAGAAGTGAGCATTTTATCCCCTGGACCTGGAGCTACAGACAATTGAGAGCCGCCATGTAGGTGCTGGGAATTGAACCCGATCTTCTGTTAGAGCAGCTATAGCTCTTAAGGGCTGATCCATCTCTTCAGCCCTTCTGTTTTTTAAAAATGGTTTCATGTGATGCCCTCTTCTGACCTTGAAGGGCAGTACATGCGTGTGGTGTACAGACTTACGTTTGGGCAGGTAAAACACTTACACATGTAAAATAAAATTAAAAAAAAGAATCTGTCTTGCGATGGTGTCATGTAGCCCAGGCTGGCCTTTTCTGTTGCTCTTGCCTCTACCTCTGGAGTGCTTGGAATTACAGCTATTCCCAGCATGTTTAGCTTTGACACTGTATGTGTGCTCTACACGGAACTATAAGGTGTGTGAGTCAGAGTGTACTCTAGCCGGTTTCTCATGTGTTGATGTACCCCGCCTCTCTTGTTTCCCCTTCAATCAAAATGGAGTTGGGGATTGAGACGGGGAAGCATTGAGACTAGGGAGGTGGTTTAGTGGGTGAAGGGCTTGCTGTGCGGGCCTGAGGGCCTGAGTTCGGGACTCAGCGGTGCACATCTAATTTAGCACTGCAGAAAGGGGAGATGGCTGGGGCCCAGCTGCTCGCTGGCCAGCCAGTGTAGCTGAAATGTTCAGTGAGCTCTGCCCCCAAAAGCTAGTGGAGACCGGTAGAGGAAGACACCCTCTGTGGCTTCTTGGTACCGTGTGTGAATATGCCGTACCTGTGTGTACACAGCAAAGGAAGGTGGGGAAAAGTGACTTTTACCTTTAGTTTCAATAACTTCAAGTATGAGTCTTAGGTGCCTCGCTGGCACACTGACCTTCTTCCTTCACTTACAACAGATAATCCGCGTCCAGTCCCCGGATGGAGTGAAGCGCATCACAGCCACAAAGAGAGAAACAGCGGCAACGTTTTTGAAGAAGGTACCTGTGACATCTTTCAGGGCTTGTTTCCCCCAGTGTTCCTGTCCGTGCCTTTTCTCATCTCCTTTTTCACTGCTGCCACCAGGTTGTCACTCGTGTGGCTTTCTCTGTGTGGGTGAACTGGATACCTGCTGGGTCATTTGGTGGTGGGGGTGGGGGCAAAGGTGGGGAGGGAGAGAGGGAGATGGGGCAGGCAGAGACAGAAAGACCTAAGCCTCACTCTGTAGACTGGCCTTGGACTTGAAGCCATTCTCCTGCCTCAGCTTCTTGAGTGCTGCTGGGAGTACAAATATGAGTCACCGTGCTATACTCTGTCCGAATCATATGTCTGTCACGGTTGCTATCTACCAGACCGTGGGGAGATGGCAAAGGACTTCGCAAGAGTAATTTTTGAGAATGAAAATTCAGAACTGAGCGTGGTGCTCACACCTGTGGTTTGTTCTCAGGAGGCTGAAATGAGAGGTTTAGGGCCTGCATAGGCCTTGTAGTGAACTGCAGATCAGCCGGAGCCATGGAATGAGACACTCCTCACACACCGAGCAAGGAACATGTCTCATACAAACAGAATTTGGAGAAAACTTCAGTTTGCTAAAGGGACATTATTAAAAAGAAATGTTTAGAATGATTCCATTCTATTTACTTATTTTTGTTTTGTTTTGAGACAGTGTTTCTCTATATAGTCCTGGCTGTTTTGGAACTCTATGTAGACCAGGCTGTCCTCAGACTCATAGAGATTTGTCTGCCTCTGCCTCCTGAGTGCTGGGATTTGAAGGCGTGTGACACCACACTAAGCTCCTTCTTTTTATTTTTTTGAGATTGTGCTAACTGGCCCAGAACATGCCGTGTAGATCTGGCTGGCCTTGTCATGCTGGCTTTGATTTCAGAAAGGTCTGTCTGCCTCAGCCTCCTGATTATTTATTTTATGAGTGTGAGTATTTTGCCTGTGTGTATGCCTGTACCACATACATGCATAGTTCATGGTAGCCAGAAAAGGTGTTGGATTCTCCTGGAACAGGAGTTACAGGTGGTTGTGAGGCACCATGTTGATGCTGGTAACTGATTCTGGGTCCTTTGCAACAGCATACATACAGTACAGTGCTATTAACAGCTGACCCATCTCTCCAGCCCTGCCCCCCACCCATCTTTTTTTTTTTTTTAAGTTTTTAATGTGTATGGGTGTTTGTCCTGCATGTGTTGCCAGGTTTGTAGACATTTGCCTGCACGCCTGTTTAGCAGACATAACTGGGCTGTTCTGGCAATTTTGTCATTTTTATGTTCACAGATCTGTCAGTAGGATATGTGTACCATATACAATATTAGGTGGCTGTGAAGGCCAGAAGAGGGGGCTCAGATCCAGTTGGAATTGAGTTAAAGATGGTTGTGAATTGCAATTGCCACATGGGTGATTGGAATTGAACCTGGGTCCTTCAGAAGAGCAGCCAGTGCTCTTAACCACTGAACCATTTCTTCAGGATACTCCTTCCCTCTCCAGTTCTCTTTTAGAGAATTAAAGCCACATATTTTTGAATGTGTGTATAGGGAGCGATGGAGAGAGCTTGGGTCAGACTTCAGGTGTATGGGAAGTCTTAAGCAAAGCAGGGACAGTAGCTTTTGTTTTACACTTTGTACCAAAGGCCAGCAAATTGTGGCCCCCCTCTTTTTTTATCATTGTTAATATGATATATAAATAAGTGGAAGTAATATAATTATCAATTTTATTTGCTATTAGCATTTTTTAAAAATTTTATTTTGTTTGCATTGGTGTTTTGTCTGCATGCATGTGTGAGGGTGTGAGATCTTGGAGTCACAGACAGTTGTGAGCTGCCATGTGGATGCTGGGAATTGAACCTGGGTCCTCTGGAAGAGCAGTCAGTACTCTTAACCACTGAGCTATCTCTCCAGACCCGCTATTAGCAACATTTTATAACCAAACACAGTGTCATTCTTTTTTTTTTTTTTGATTTTTCGAGACAGAGTTTCTCTGTAGCTTTTTGGTTCCTGTCCTGGAACTAGCTCTTGTAAACCAGGCTGGCCTCGAATGCACAGAGATCCCCCTGCCTCTGCCTTCCGAGTGCTGGGATTAAAGGCGTGCGCCTCCACCGCCCAGCTCACAGTGTCATTCTTTTTTTTTTTTTTTTTTTTTTTTTTGGTTTTTTCGAGACAGGGTTTCTCTGTGGTTTTGGAGCCTGTCCTGGAACTAGCTCTTGTAGACCAGGCTGGTCTCGAACTCACAGAGATCCGCCTGCCTCTGCCTCCCGAGTGCTGGGATTAAAGGCGTGCGCCACCACCGCCCGGCCACAGTGTCATTCTTGAAGTATTTTCTTTTCTCTTTAATATTTATTTATTTATTATGTATGCAATATTCTGTCTGTGTGTATGCTTGCAGGCATGCACACAGACAGAATATTGTATACATAATAAATAAATATTTTAAAAAAAGTTATTTGGAAATTACTTTCTGTTCACAGGGTCTAACTCTGCTGAGTCAGCTTCTCTGCAGGTCTTGTTCCAAAGGGTCCTCTTCTGCCACTGTTCAGAGGACACTGACTCCCAGTCCCCTGGCTGCTCATTGCATTTTGACTAGCAGAGCTCAGCGACCAACTTTTCCGTTCTTTGGTCATTCATTAATTGGTGTGTTTGGTGGGGTAGAAAGTTAGGCTGTTGGTAGTGACAAGTTCACGCAGTCTAGGCAGGTAGTCAGTTTGGATACAGACAGGCTGTAAGGCCATCTTGTTTACAAGATATGTCTGTGTTCAAGGTGGCATTATATGACCATTTTTAACATGTTTTTTTATGTTTTTTTGACATGTTTTAATATAATTAAATTTATTTTTGGCTTTTCGAAACAGGGTTTCTCTGTGTAACTACCCTAGCTGTCCTGGAACTTGCCCTGTAGACCAGGTTGGTCTCGAACTCATAGAGATCTGCCCGCCTCTGCCTCCCAAGAGGGACTGAAGGTGTGCGCCACCACTGCCTGGCTTAGCTTCAGCTCTTACATTATTTATACAAGGCCTGTGTTTCCCGTGGACCTCTTACCTAAGTTGGCCCTGGTATGAGAAGTACAGGTTTTCTTAGAGTGAAGCGACAAGAGACCTGTCTGATGAGCTCGTTCTGACTTTACCAAGTGTCCCCTGTGGTCCTGGCGGCCTGTGGCGGGTCCGTGGGGATGCTTCACTCCATTTCTTTGTTTGGGGCTTGTAGGTTGCAAAGGAGTTTGGATTCCAAAACAACGGCTTCTCGGTTTACATCAATAGGAACAAGACTGGAGAGATCACAGCGTCGTCCAGCAAATCCCTTCATCTGCTAAAAATCAAGTAAGCATCCTGCAGTGGGAGGAACTAGATCAAGGCCCCAGCTGAGGCTGTCTGGATTTCCTCTTCACCTCTGGGCACTGCTCTAATTATGGCCTGTGAGTTACCACTGTGTTGCTTGGCCAGTGTGCAACAGTCGTACTAGACCAGCAGTTACTGTTGGCGGGTTTGACCCTGGGATTCTGGAATGGTGTTAGGACAAGGTTATCTGAAGTAGGGTCAACGACTTGTCCGGGGTAGATGACATAGAGCCCAGCTGTTTGGGAAGAGATCACGCCACGTCAGCCCCGCTTACTGAGAAGACAGGCAAGATAGGGTGGCCCGTTTCTACTTAAGTTGTCAGTGAGGCTTTGGGAAAGGCCTCCTACTCATCTCGTGTTTATGGTCCTGTCTGACCTGAGTGCGCAGTGTGCAGAGGCGCAGATGTTTGGCTTTGATCTACAGCATGCTCCGCCTCTTCTAAACTGTGCGCCTGCGTTAGTGAGCATGTCCTGGAACTAGCTCTTGTAGACCAGGCTGGTCTTGAACTCATGGAGGTCGGTCCGTCCGTCCGTCTGTCTGTCTGTCTCTCTCTCTCCCGAGTGCTGGGATTAAAGGTGTGTGTCACTACCGCTTGGTGCTTGGTGAGATAAACTTTTAAAAATTTGAAATATTTAAAAAGTATGTGAAAGTAAAGGACAGCCAGAGCGGCATAGTGTGACCTGGTCTCAGACTTTAAAACTATACAGTGTGACCTGGTCTCGGACTTTAAAACTATACAGTGTGACCTGGTCTCGGACTTTAAAACTATACAGTGTGACCTGGTCTTGGACTTTAAAAGGGCCTGAGGAGATGGTCAGAAGTTAAGGGCACCGACTGCTCTTCCAAAGGACCTGGGTTCGATTCCCAGCAACCACATGGTGGCTCACACCCTCACACAGACTTACATATAGGCAAAATTCCAATGCATATAAAAGTAAAATAAATAAGTTATTTTAAAAAAAAAACTTAAGGAAAGAGAATATGGCTTGAGTCTCTCACACAGTCTAGGAGGCTGAGGAGAGTTGAGCTGGAAGCTGTCCCTCCCTCCTACCCCGTGGAATACTTTCACAACTGCTCTCTGGGTTCCTTGCCCTGAAACCTGATTGGGTAACACACGGTCTCTGGGTGTTGCCCTTGCCTAGGAGTACAGCGTGTCTGTTTTCCCCTTTCATACTGTCTTGTTCTGAGCTGGAGTCCCTATTTCAGACTCTAGACACATACCCTCGTACCACTCTTGCTTCCAATACCTGTTTTCTCAACACCGCTGTCACCTTGCCGGAAGTGCTGTCAGAAACACCAGGCAAGTGCTGTCCCTCCGAGCTGTGCCCCTAGGTCTTCGCTCCCCATTTTTTTTTTTCCCAAGACAGGGTTTCTCTGTGGTTTTGGAGCCTGTCCTGGAACTAGCTCTTGTAGACCAGGCTGGTCTCGAACTCACAGAGATCTGCCTGCCTCTGCCTCCCAAGTGCTGGGATTAAAGGTGTGCGCCACCACCGCCCGGCTCGCTCCCCATTTTCTTAAAAAAAAAAAAATATTTATTTATTATTCTGTCTGTGTGTATGCCTGAAGACCAGAAAAGGGCAGCAGACCTCATTACAGATGGTTGTGAGCCACCATGTGGTTGCTGGGAATTGAACTCAGGACCTTTGGAAGAGCAGACAATGCTCTTAACCGCTGAACTATCTCTCCAGCCCCTCCACTCCCCATTTTATTTTTTTTTTTTTTAAAATATTTATTTATTTATTATGTATACAATATTCTTTCTACATGTATGCCTGCAGGCCAGAGGAGGGCACCAGACCTCATTACAGATGGTTGTGAGCCACCATGTGGTTGCCGGGAATTGAACTCAGGACCTTTGGAAGAGCAGGCAATGCTCTTAACCGCTGAGCCATCTCTCCAGCCCCCCATCCACTCCCCATTTTAAAACTTTATTTTGGGACAGTCTTTCTGTGTTGCCCAGGCTCGTTCTGGACTTTACCTTGTCTCTCAGTCTCCTGAGTAGCTGATTATAGACAGGTCTAGCGGAAACATTGTTTGATTCCCTATCACACTGCACTTCAGGGTTCCACGCTGCTCCTAGCTCTTTCTTGGAAGGTCTCTGTTGAATTCTCTGAAGTCTGTGTTCGTGTCTTGTAATTCCAACATTTGAGTCCTAGACCTTCCTTTCTCCCTCATTCTCCCTCTCCCTCCCTCTCTCTCAGCACTTGTTTCTGTCTACTCTTGTTTGAGGGAATTTAGTTCCCTTGAATTTTGGTTTTTTATTGGGGAGGTGTGAGGAAGCATAGCCTCTAACAGGTTCTCTTTGTTCCAAGTTGATTTTAGTGGCATTTGCTGTGTGAACACAAGGGGGTGCTGTGGAGCTGAGACCTTGTGTCTTTCTGGTTTTGGTCTCCAGGCCCCACTCCTTTTGCAGGCCTCTGCTTGAGCCCTGGAGGGGACTTCCCTGCTGTGCATCTGGTGGAAGGAAGCGGACTAGCAACTAGACTAGCGTTCTTCTTGGTTTCCATTTGAGCTCCAGGATTCTTTTCGTTTTTCAGACTTCCCTTAGTCATCTGGGGGTTTTTGTTTTGGATTTGTAATCCAGGCTGGCCTTGTTCTTGAGGTGCAACTAAAATGACCTTGTGATCGTAATGCTCTTGCGCTCCCCTTTCCAGTGCTGGGGTCACAGGTGTGCACTGGCAAGCCTGGCTGATCATTTGGTTTTATGTGGGAGTTTCAGGCTAACAGTCTTACGGGGCAGGGAGCTCAGGGCTTCCTCTCCTGTTGCCCAGTGAACACCGCAGTCTTGATCAAGTTCTTGATCCTGGCCTTGGCCAAGGGACGGTGGCTGTGTCCTCTTCTGTTTTTACTGACTTGACTTTTGGAACCCTGGGTACTTTGTACCTTAGAGCTCAGCAGTGTTTTTACAGTGTATTTGTTAAAATTGATCCAGGGTCTGAGCCAAGTAGTTTATAGCTAGAGGGTGTTTAGGAATATCTAATTCACTGCTAGAAGCAGAACTTCTGGTTACAGTTTGGCAGTTTTATTGCCTATGAATTATGGAGGAATAAGAAGGTGAGAGTAGCTCTTGAGGTCTGCAGCTGTGCTGCTAGGGCCACGAGTCCTGCAGTGTTTGCATTTGCAGACTCTGCTCTTCTTTTGCTTTGCTGGTCAGCACTGGGCCAGCCAGCTGTTCTTCCAGCTTTTTTCTTGTGCATTCTGTTGATGGCAGCTGAAAGTTTGCCACATGTTCTGTCATCTTGTCTTCAAAGGCCGGAGCCGATTTAGTGCCACAAGTAGTGTCGAGTTAGAGCCCAGCAAGGAGACTTGTGGGAATCTGCCCTACAGAGTAAGTGTTGGCATCTGTTGGTGGTATGTTCTTCACAGTGACAGAAACCTGCAGGGGTGCCCTTTAGCATACTGAGCACCTCCCTGGGGAGTGGTGAGCCAGGCTGGTAGCACACATCTGTAGTTTTAGCACTCAGTAGTAGAGGCAGGAGGATTCTGAGTTTGAGGCCATCCTGGGCTACATAGTGAGATGTGTTTTTTCTTTATTTTAGTTAGGATTTCTATTGCTGTGATAAAACATCACAACCAGAGCAGTGGCGGGGAGGGGATTGATTATTTGGCTTACATATCCTGGGTCACAGTCCACTGAGGGGCGGGCAAGGCAGGAATGGAAGCAGAAACTATGAAGAAATTACTCATTCCTTTAAAAAAAAATTACTATGCATACAGTGTTCTGTCTGCATGAATGCCAAAAGAGGGCACCAGACCTCATTACAGATGGTTGTGAGCCACCGTGTGATTTCTGGGAATTGAACTCAGGACCCCTGGAGGAGCAGTCAGTGCTCTTAACCTCTGAGCACTGTTCTTAATGACCTGACCTGCGCAGCCTACTTTTTTAAGCACCCCAGGACTACCTGGCTAGGGGTGGCACTACCAATGATGGGCCGGACCCTTCCACATGCATTGCTAATTAAGAAAATGTCCTATAGGCTTGCCTATAGACCAGGCCTTTTTTTGCTGTTGTTGTTTTGGTTTTTGCTTTTTAGAAAAGGGTTTCTTTATGTAGCCCTGTCTGCCCTGAAACTCACTCTGTAGACCAGGCTGGGCTGGAACTCAGATCTGTTGGCCTCTGCTTCCCAAGTGTTAAGATTAAAGGCATGAGGGGGCTGGAGAGATGGCTCAGAGGTTAAGAGCATTGCCTGCTCTTCCAAAGGTCCTGAGTTCAATTCCCGGCAACCATATGGTGGCTCACAACCATCTGTAAAGAGGTCTGGTGCCCTCTTCTGGCCTGCAGACATGCACACAGACAGAATATTGTATACAAAATAAATAAATAAATATTTAAAAAAAAAAAAAGATTAAAGGCATGAGGCTCTACTGCCTGGCCCTAGAGGCCAGTTTCATGGAGGCGTTTTCTCAATTGTGTCCCTAGTTCTCTAGTTTGTGTCTAACTGATCTAAAAAAGATAAATACGAAATAAAAAAACAAAACCACCAAAACCACCAACCAGGACATTCAGGATTATGCCTGTGGAGTTGACTGTGGCAGATGTTTGAGGCTGTAGATGAGAAGAGCAAGATGTGAAATAACTTCTCAGTCAGTTGTTGTGACGGCTTCATCCGTGTCCGGGTGCTTGTGAATCAGTGATGGCTTCATCCGTGTCCGGGTGCTTATATGTGAGCTACATAGATGGATGGAGAGCTGAATACAGGGCTTAGGAGTGGCAGAGAAGAAGCCGTACCTAGAAGGAACAGAAGGGCTGCCATCAGGGCCCAGGTGAGCACAAGCTGTGTTACATGTACAGTCATACACTAGATATGTCTCACAGCCTTCAAAATAAATTGGTAAGAGCAGTTAAATTTCAGAGAATCTGCACTGATGTGTATAATGCCAAGAAACAAATGATTCTGTTCTCTTAAAATCAGGAGCTTCCCTATGTAGGGCTTTAGGCTGTAGAATTTGTCTTTGGAAGCTATCAGATTCATGTATCCACACCAAACTGTGTGGTTTGGTTTTGGAGGAAAGAATGGCATTTGATGTTTGTCCTTTGAACAGGCATGGCGATTTGTTGTTCCTGTTTCCCTCGAGCCTTGCTGGACCTTCGACTGAAATGGAGACATCGACCTCAGTAGGGTTAAAGGCCTTTGGTGCTCCTAATGTGGTTGAAGATGAGATCGATCAATATCTCAGCAAACAGGACGGGAAGATTTATAGAAGCCGGGACCCACAGCTGTAAGTGCTCCGTAGGGCTCCTGCCTGTGGAGGGCGCCTAATGGATCATTAGAGGAAATATTTCAGAGCTTTTGTAATCTTAGCCCTTGGGGGCAGGCTAGCTCACGAGACCCAGTCATAACAAGTTCCATGTTAGTAAGTATCTGGTAAGGTGAAAGATCTGAGTTTGGCCATCTATTTTCACATTATTTTACTGCGTGTTACCTTGGCAACTTTAAAACAGATTCCACACAAAGTGATTAGTAGGAGTATAAGCCTGGGGGAAGTGGCGCACACCTTAGCCAGCATTTAGTCAGAGGCAGGCAGATCTCTGAGTCTGAGGCCAGCTTCGTTTTTAGAGTGAGTTCCAGGACAGCCAGGGAGGTTACACAGAGAAATCTGTCCCCCCCAAAAAAAACAAAACAAAAAGACAAACAAAAACTATTAGGAGTATGTGAGCACTAAGAATGAAAGGTGTCCAGGGACAGCTGGGTCTGTTGGGCCTTTAGATACATGGCCCCTCCCACACAGAGGTAGCAGAAGGGATGGATGGTTCAGTAAGGGCTAAGGCTCTGACTTCTCAGGAGCAGGAGCATGGCCATCAGTAGGACGGCCTGGGCACTAGGTGCCAGTGTGTGCCCTCCAGTTATGTGGAATGTAGTGCGTTGTACATTCCTTCATTTTAGACTTTTCCGTAATTCTTTTTACAAAAACCAGTTAGGGACTGGAGAGCTGGCTTAGCAGTTTGATTCTCAGCGTCTACCTGGCAGCTTACAGCTGTCTGGGCTCTGAGCACCGGGCATACTGCACATGCACACAGGAAAACAGGGACACCAGCCGGAAACATGAGGATTGGCTCCCAGCAATGTGAATGTACGGGAGTGGAGCTGTGGGTCTCTGCAGTGGGTGCCACTCTGTAAATGTGGTCAGGGACTGACACTGGAACCCTGGAAATCCAAGTGCTACTTCAGCAACTTGTGTGTAAGGTGGACTAGGCACAGATGCTGCCTTTCCTTTGTGTTTCTCCCCAGGAACTCACCATGGTCTGGGCTTTCATGTCTCCAATAGCTATTTTTAGAACACCTGCTCCCATGTGTTAATTTTGCTCTTCAGAAATGAGCTGGCCTAGCCGGGCAGTGGTGGCACACGCCTTTAATCCCAGCACTCAGGAGGCAGAGGCAGGTGGATCTCTGTGAGTTCGAGGCCAGCCTGGTCTACAAGAGCTAGTTCTGGGACAGGCACCAAAGCTACAGAGAAACCCTGTCTCGAAAAACCAAAAAAAGAAAAAGAAATGAACCGGCCTCTTACTATGGAGGAGCACAGTGTCCACCTCTTTTCTTACTATAGAGAAGTCCAGAGTCCACCTCTTCTCTTAATATAGAGGAAACACAGTGTCCACCTCTTTTCTTACTATAAAGAAGCACAGAGTCCACCTCTTCTCTTTTCCCTTTCTTTTTTTCCCCCATGATGGGTTTCTTTGTGAACCCTGGCTGTCTTAGAACTTGCTGTGTAGACCAGGCTGGCCTCGAGCTCCCAGGATCTGCTTGCCTGAGTGTTGGGATTAAAGTTGTGCCACATCACGCCAGGGTTAGGCAAGACACTCACCACTCCATTAAGCCTCTCTTGGTTGTGCCACCAATGCCTAGCTAGTCTAGCTCTTTGTTCCTTAGGACTACAGTTTGACGTTCCTCTCCATCCCACTGCTGCCCTCATAACTGAGCATCTCGCTTCCCAGGGGCCTGGGATGTCCCGCACCCAGATCCTTGGCGTCCTTGTGTTTCCTGGGTGTGCATGATGTGCACATTTCAGACCTAGGGCTGCTTGTGCAGCACTATCAGGGCTTCTACCCTTTTCATTCAGTATTGGCTTTTTTTGTGGGTTCGGGGGTGCAGGATTTTTTTGTGTATCCCTGGCTGTCCTGTAACTCACTCTGTAGATCAGGCTGGCCTCGAATTTAGAGATCCACCTACCCCTACTTCTCAAGTGCTGGGATTAAAGGTATGCACCACTACTGCCCAGCTTTTCCTTAACATTTTTATTTAATGTGACTTAAGACATTTTATTTTCCATGTTGGAGATGGAGCATCACCTTGTGTGTTTGGGGAGCACTCTATTTTTAGTTAGTGTCATGTTAAGCAGCAGTGGTTATGGTCAGGTTTTTCACTTTCCTTTTCCTTCATTTCCCCTCCCCTTTCCATTTCTTCTCCTCCCCACACCATTCTTCCTTTCTTCTCTACCCCTTTCCCATCCTCTTTTGAGACAGGTCCTCTCTGTGTAGCCCTGTCAGCCAGACTGGCCTTGAACTTGCTTTGAGTCTTCTTTTTTTTTTAAAAAATATTTATTTATTTATTATGTATACAATATTCTGTCTGCTTGTATGCCTGCAGGTCAGAAGAGGGCACCAGACCTCATTACAGATGGTTGTGAGCCACCATGTGGTTACTGGGAATTGAAATCAGGACCTTTGGAAGAACAGGCAGTGCTCTTAACTGCTGAGCCATTTCTCCAGCCCCGCTTTGAGTCTTCTTGATGCCTCCTGTAGTTTTCTTCTGATACATATCAGAATAAATAATAGATAATGCAATGGAAACATCTGTATTTGTAGGGAAGCACTTACCAAAGTGTGATATACGTTTTAAATATCAAAAATATTGGGAAGTTGGGCTGGAGAGATGGCTCAGAGGTTAAGAGCATTGCCTGTTCTTCCAAAGGTCCTGAGTTCAATTCCCAGCAACCACATGGTGGCTCACAACCATCTGTAATGAGGTCTGGTGCCCTCTTCTGGCCTGCAGCCATACACACAGACAGAATATTGTATACATAATAAATAAATAAATATTTAAAAAAAAAATATTGGGAAGTAGCAACAGAAAATAACCTTTGTGTCCCTGTGCCTTTTTTTACCCTGTGCACGCTCCAGATGTCGCCATGGCCCCTTGGGGAAGTGTGTGCATTGTGTCCCACTGGAGGTAAGTCTGTACAGGGAGCTTTTGGCTGGGCAGTGTGGTTGGCTGCTGAAAGAGCTGGCTCAGCACTTTCTAGTCCCTAAACTTGGGTGTTGTGGCTCTTAAAAGAATTTTTCTATTTATCGTCTTTAGGCCTTGTATTCCCAGCAGTACAGTGGCACAGAGAATCTGAGACTTATTTATGGGAGTGACCTTCTAGGGGATTGAGTGGCCGAGGCGTTGTGTGCTGATGAAGAGCGTGTGCGGTTGTCCTAGACGATTATTCTCTGACACATGGCTGGGCTCTCGCTTCCTGCTTGTCATGGCTCTGATTGACTGTGTCTGAGTCCTATGTCTCCTGTTGATTTATTTGTCTGTTTCTGTGTGTGTGTGTGTGTGTGTGTGTGTGTGTGTGAGAGAGAGAGAGAGAGAGAGAGAGAGAAAGAGAGAGAGAGGATTGACTCAGTGCTATGCTACTAAGTTGTATCCTCAGGCCTTTTGTGACTTACAAAATTTTCTTAGAGCTGTAGTTTTTAATAGGAGTGCATTTTATTTTGAAAATGTAACTCATGCAGAGAAAAGCTTGATTGTGACCGTGAACCAGTGAATACCTAGCTTTGCCTCCCTCTCTGTCTGATCCCCTGCACAGTAAGATTGAAGTCTCATGTACCCTGGCAGACCCATGACCACTCATTTCCTGTATATTGTTGATAGCCATTTGATGAGGACTATCTGAACCACTTGGAGCCTCCTGTGAAGCACATGTCCTTCCATGCCTACATCCGGAAGCTGACTGGAGGGGCTGACAAGTAAGTACTCTATCCTGGCCCTAGCATCCAGACTCTGATGCATGTCTGATGGTTCTGTGTAGTCTCTGGGCGTGGGGATGCAGAAGAGAAGGAGGGCAGTGCACAGAGCAGTTGTCTTGAATATTGTCTGTCCATAGTGCGCAGGAAAGGAGACAGACTCACAGCTGATGGTAGGTGTGGAGTTACCTGGTGAACCTCCGTGTCTCACCACCTCTGCGCCACCCCGTGAGGATCTCAGTTCACCAACCTTAGCCCTGCTTGCTCTTTCCCCAGGGCTCTCCTGTTAGTCAAGTTCACTTTTACAGCTGGGATGGGGCTGAAGCCACAACTTCAGGGTTGCATTCTGGTACCACAGGGCTCCAGTTAGCATACTTGGTCCGGTGGGTGGTGTAAGCAGCCTCCTCTTTGCCCAAATTCTGGTGGCCAGGAAGGTGAACTAAGACTGGTGTTTGTTTGATTTTCTGTAGGCTTTGCTATGAGTCTTAAACTTGAGATCCTCTTGCCTCGGCATCCTGAGTGCTGGGATTGCAGATGTATACTGTCTCTCCAGGCTGCATTTGTTTTCTTTTTAACCTGTGTGGAATGTTTGTCTGTGTAGCTCCTTTTGTGTGCACCTGACCAGAGAGTAACAGACCTGCTGGTAGCTTTGTATTTCCTGTCACTGATAAGAAGAGATGGCACTGGGTCCAAGTCAAGGTGCTGACATCCAAAATTACTTTTTAATTTTATTTATTTTGGTTTTTTTTGAGCTAGAGTTTCTCTGTAGCCCTGGCTGTCTTAGAACTTAACTCTGTAGACCAGGATGTCTCCAAACTCAGAAATCCTCCTGCCTCTTGAGTGCTGGGATGACTGTTTAAAATGTTAGACTGGGAATGGAGAGATGGCTCAGCAGTTAGAGCACTGGCTGCTCTTCCAGGGGACCTGGGTTCAATTTCCACCTCCCACAGGGCAGCTCACAGCTCTCTGTAACTCTAGTTCCAGGGGACCCAACACCAGTGGACGTAAAATAAAAATAAATAAATTAAAAAACAAAGCAAAAAACCTTCAAAAAATAAAAAAGGTTAGACTAGGAGCAAATCATCACCAAAGATGCATGCTTGACTGTCAGTGTGGAGTTGTGGGTTCTCTGGTTTTTGCACACTTGACTGTCAGGGGAGCTGTGGGTTCTCTGGTCTTTGAAGCAGTCTGGGTCAAGGAAGGACTCGTGTGGGGACACGGCTGCTTTGTACAGCTTAGGAGCAGAGGTTTTACCTTTTGTGCTCAGATGCTGGTTCATCCTGGGCTTGTGAGAAAGCATTTAGTACCAGGCGAGGTAACCACGTCCCCCCTCCCCCCCCTTCTTTCTTTTGATTTTTCGAGACAGGGTTTCTTTGTAGCTTTGGAGCCTGTCCTGGAACTAGCTCTTGTAGACCAGGCTGATCTTGAACTCACAGAGATCCTCCTGCCTCTGCCTCCTGAGTGCTGGGATTAAAGCTGTGCACCACCACTGCCTGGGTGCAATTTTTATTTATGAAACAGATGTCACATTTTACAATTTAAATATGTATAATTTTTTTGGGTCCGTTATGTCTTAATAAAGCTGGGGGAGAAAATGGAGATTGGTGAGATATGACAAGGTAAAGGAACTTCCTGCCAAGCCTGGCCTAGGTTCTAAATTCCATCCCTGACCAGGCCCCACATGGTGGAAGGAGAGAACTAACAGTTGCAAGTGACCTGACCTCCACATGAATGCACACACACACTAAATATATATAATGTAATAAACAACTTGTATAAAGCAACAAAGTGAAATTAATGGAGCATTCTGTGATTGAGAAAACCAACATCACTTAGCAGAAATCCCCTAGGTCCGTGGTAGGTAGGTCCACTATTTCCTCACTGATGAGCTGCAGAAGGTAGATGACAGGGATTCAGCAGTATTCTCACTGTCTGGTGGTGGAAGCGTCTCACAGAACCTTCTAGTCTCTGCCTTGGAACCCACTGTTGTCATGTGTAACTCGGTCTCTTGTCTTCTCCCTCAGGGGGAAGTTTGTTGCCCTGGAGAACATCAGCTGCAAGATTAAGTCAGGTTGTGAGGGACACCTCCCATGGCCCAATGGTATCTGCACCAAATGCCAGCCTAGTGCCATCACGCTGAACAGACAGGTGAGGCTGCCCGTAGTGTTGGTGACAAGTGGACACTTCCTTTGTGTGTTCCGTCCCTCCGTCCATTTATATTTTTAATTATATGTTTTTTTGTTCTGTTGTGGTTTTTTTTTTTTGCTTGTTTGTTTTTGAGACAGGGTTTCTCTGCGTAGCAGTGGCTGTCCTGGAACTCAGAGATCTACCTGCCTCTTCCTCCCAAGTGCTGGGATTAAAGGTGTGTGCTACCACACCTGGCATTAGTTGCATGTGCTTTGTGTGTCTGTGTAAGGTGTGTGCCGGTACCTGAATGGGGTGGAAGAGGATATTAGATCCCCTGGAATTAAAGTTACAGGGAGTCTTAAGCCTCCTGACGTGGTTGCTAGGAACTGAACTTGGATCCCCTGGGCAGCAAGTGCTTTTAACCGCTGAGTCATCTCTCTAGCTCCTCTGGTGTTTTTAGATCTGCCTTTCTGTGGCAGCCATAAATGAAAGATAAGTTTCTAGTGCTTGCAGGTGTGGGGTTTAGAGTTTTGATTCCATTTGGTTAGCTTGTGCAGAGAAGGGATTTTTCTTTAAAAGGCATTTAAAAATATTTATTATTTTTATTTTATATATATTTGCCTGCATGTATGTACGTATTGTGTGTGCATGCGGCCAGAAGAGGAACTGGATTTATGGGTAGTTACAAGTAACTGAGCACTGTGAAGAGAACTCTGGTCCTCTGATGGAGAAGCTGGTGCTCTGAAGCACTGAGCCATCTCTTCAGGCCCTTCCTCATTTTAAATTTATTTTAGTTATTTTGTTGTTTATTTTGGGACGTGGGATTTTTCTTGGAGATTTTCAGACGCTCAGCGGTTGTGACTTTGCCTTTAAAAACGTGTTACATGGGAGGTGGCAGTACAGCTTCAGAGATCTGCTCAGGCTGTTGGTTGATAAAATCCTCCTTCCCCTGTTCCCCTGATCTCTAAAGAACAAAGCAGTTTGCCTACCTGCCCTCCCTTCCCTTCTTTCTTTTCCCTTCCCTTCACTTTCCTTCTCTTCTCTTCCCTTCTCTCTCTCTCTCTCTCTCTCTCTCCTCCCTCCCTCTTTCCTCCCTCCCTCTCTCCTCCCTCCCTCTTTCCCTTCCTTCCCATGTTTTAGAAGCAGTCTCCAACTGTTTCCTTTAGTCCACATTGGCCTCAGACTCACTGTGTCTAGTCAGAGTAGGCTCTTAGATTTGGGATTTGTCTGTTGTTTGCAGGGTCTTAAACCCCAGTGCACATGCTAGGCAAGTCAATGATCTACCCCGACCACATCCTTGAGCTACATTTCAAGCCTGTTTACCTTGTTGAAAGAACTAAATAAAGCTGGGTCAAAGCTGAAATGAAAACAAACGTGTCTTGGGCTATGGCTTAGAGATTTAGAACACTTACTGCTCTTGCAGAAGTCCCAGGATTGTTCCTAGCACACACATGATATCTCACATCTGTAACTACAGTCCCAGACCTACAAGGACACCATGCATGCGGGTGGCACATAGACATGCATATAAGCAAAACACCCAAATACATAAAAAACAAAACAATCTTTTTATTTATTTGTTTATTATGAATGCAATATTCTGTCTGCGTGTATGCCTGAAGGCCAGAAGAGGGCACCAGACCTCAGTACAGATGGTTGTGAGCCATCATGTGGTTGCTGGGAATTGAACTCAGGACCTTTGGAAGAGCAGGCAGTGCTCTTAACCTCTGAGCCATCTCTCCAGTCCACAAAACTAAATCTTAAAAAAAAAAAAAACAGCGGGGCGATGGTGGCGCACGCCTTTAATCCCAGCACTCGGGAGGCAGAGGCAGATGGATCTCTGTGAGTTCGAGACCAGCCTGGTCTACAGAGCTAGTTCCAGGACTGGCTCCAAAGCCACAGAGAAACCCTGTCTCGAAAAACTAAAAAAAAAAAAAAACAAACAAACAAACAATAAATAAACAAACAAACAAACAAAAACTAACATTTTCACTAGTTTTTTTTTTTTTCTTGAAAAAAATCATATTGTTTCTGGTAGAATGTTTCACTTAAGCCCGCGTTTGTTAATTCTGCAGAAATACAGACATGTGGACAACATCATGTTTGAGAACCACACTGTGGCTGACCGCTTCCTTGACTTCTGGAGAAAGACAGGCAATCAGCATTTCGGGTATTTATATGGACGGTACACAGAGCACAAGGACATTCCCCTTGGCATCAGGGCTGAAGTGGCTGCGATTTATGAGCCGCCTCAGGTACATGGGTGCAGGACCGGCGGTGCGTGACGGGGCGGGTTGTTTCCGAGGTGCTGAAGTGCCTTCCAGATCCTCTTCCTTGTTTTTGCTATCTCTTGCTGTACACTCTGGGGCATGCACACATTATACATACATGCACATGAAATTATTGAAGAATAAGATCACAGCCGGGCGGTGGTGGCGCACGCCTTTAATCCCAGCACTCGGGAGGCAGAGGCAGGCGGATCTTTGTGAGTTCGAGACCAGCCTGGTCTACAAGAGCTAGTTCCAGGACAGGCACCAAAACCACAGAGAAACCCTGTCTCGAAAAACTTAAAAAAAAAAAAGAATAAGATCACAGCCTTGCTAGGTGGTGACACACACTTTTAATCCCAGCATTCGGGAGGCAGAGTACAGAGCGAGTCCAAGGACAGACTCCAAAGCTACAGAGAAACTCTGTCTTGAAAAACAAAAACAAATGAAACAAACAAAAAGACCACAGCCTTATTTCACATAGCTCGTTAGGTAGACTTGCCTCGCAGTCCCAAGTCCCAGGTCCGTCCCACACTTTATAATCTGTGTTTGGTGGCACATGCCTGTAACCCCGACATTAGAGATGAAGGCAGGAGGATCAGAACTGTAAGCTCATCCTAAGCTGCACAGCAAGTCAAAATCACAGAGATCTGCCTGCCTCTCCCTCCTGAGTTCTGGGGCTAAGGGTGTGTGCCACCACCACCTGGCTGCCCCTTTGCCTTCTAGGTCCCTGTAACATAGCCATAAGGTTCTGGTTTAGAGTGATACTCCTGCCCTGGGCTTGGTAAGCTCTGTTCCTTTCAGGAAATGACATCTGTTACCGCTTAAAAATTCTCTTCCTCTAATTCTTGTTTTTGTTTCCAAACAGCGCTTCTATGTGTAGCTCTGGCTGTCTTGGAATTTACTCTGTAGACCAGGATGGCCTGGAACTCAAATTCTTCTTGCCTCTGCCTCCTGAGTGCTGAGATTAAAGGTGTGGGCCACCAGCACCTGATTTCCTCTAAGTTTCTTAGGTTTATTTTGTGTATACACAGTGGAGGTCAGAAGACAACTTTGGGATTTAGTTTTCTCTCCCCACCAGGCCATCAGACTTGGCAGCTCTCGGCTTGTTGAGCCATCCGTCTAGGTGACACATGCTCCAGCCACGGCCAGAGCCCATCAGATGCTCCAGCTGAGTAGCTGGGTATCCCAATTTGGGGTGTACGTTTATTTTCTTGGTTCTGTAGCCAAGACACTGAGTCAGAGGGACAGTGCACCGAAGCGGTTCTGGGATGTCTGCCACCTTGCTGTGGCAGTCTGCCTTCCAGCCAGGCTGTGTAGAACAGAATTACCTGTCCACGGGAGTTCTGAAAGCAGCTCCATTCCCCAAGTGAAGGTTTCCTGTAGGCACATAGCAGACCAGCCTTCCTTAGGGCCCATCTATGTTTGTAGCTGCAGATCTTCAGCAGGGGGAGCTGGTGGGTGGAGGTGGAAGTTGTAGAGGCACCGCCCATCCATTCTGTCTTCTGTTTTCTAACTATGCTGCCTCATAGATTGGTACACAGAACAGCCTGGAGCTTCTAGAAGATCCGAAAGCTGAGGTGGTTGATGAGATTGCTGCCAAACTTGGCCTGAGGAAGGTATGAGGCCTCTGCCAGCCAGGCGACCTTGGGGAAACCTGGGCTCCATGCTGGGGGGAATCCACAGGTGGAATGGCTTAGTCTGGTGTGGGACCAAACCGCTAGCTGACAACGTAGGCTAAACCCTTTGAACCCTCGTTTGTGTTCATTAGTGCAAATTGCTTTGATGGTTCTGGCGTAGAGTGAGGTGAGCATTCTCTGGCACACAAAGGTGAGCTTTATGGCGCGTGTGTGTGAGTCCTGACTCCCCTCTCCCCAGCTCTGCTGGCTGAGGGCCTGCTGCCTAGAGCAAGACTCTTAACTATGAGCCCACATAAAAGGTAGTCACCGTACCCGAGGACAGTTACCACATTGTACACTGTAGGTGTACTCACTGCTCATGTGGCTTGCTTCACTTTCTGTCCTAGGTTCCTGGTACCCTTCCTGCATCAGCGTTGATCTCCTGTGTCTAATGTAGGTCCCCAAACCCGAAGTTTTCATGGGTCCTGCGTCAGTTGGTAGATAGGAGGAAAGAGTCCTTCCAGTCCATGCCTTGATGAGGGTCTAGGGATAAGGTTATGCTTTTTGTTTTTAAGACACATTCTTGTTTTGTAGCTTGCACTGATCTCAAACTTAAATCCTCCCCCCTGCCTCAGACTCCCACTGTGAAGATTATAGATGTATGCTACCATCCCTGGCTTGTTAGTATTTACAGACTCACCCTGTGGAAGTCCAGTTCAGTATTAGTAGTCGTGCAAGTGTTGCCCTTTACTTGGACAGGGAGGAATGAGCTATGTGTATTGGTTCGTCTTACCTCTCTGAGAGGGCAGGAAACCTAGGCACGTGACTGAGGGAGTCACACCAGAGTTTTCCCTCCTGAGTCAGCACCTCATTGTCAGGTCGTGGTGTGGTGCAAATTCTGGAGAGAAACTGGGCCACACTTGTGTTTCATAACAACATAATAAAAAGTCTGAAGCTACTTAAGTTACTATCAAAATCCAAGTCCCTCGGCTCGCTCTTGCCTTAGCCTGTTTTGGACTGTGCTCATTAAATGGACCTCAGGACTTGCTTTCTCTGGCACCATCCTTTTTGGTTTGTGCTCATCTGAGCACTGTTAAAACAGCAGTGATCCATAGGGTACCAGTCTGCTGGAGAGGGTGGTGGCCATCTGTCGGTTTTCCCAAGGATGCAGGTGGATGCTTTGCTTGTCCTCTGGCTCCAGTCTGACAGGCTCTCAGCTCTCAGTGCCTTCTGACTCTGGAGGCCAAGGGCGGCCTAGGTGATAGAGCATGCAGACAGTGTTTCAGTGGGGCATTGAGGCTGCATAGTACCTGGGTTCTAGGATTGGCCCCAGTGATGCAGCTTTAGGCCTTGTGCCCTCAGCCCTCTCTCTGTTGTGGTATTCCTTTCATCCTAGGTGACTCTCTCCACAGAGTCTGTTTCTTCCTCGTTCAGGACCTACCCCAGGACACCTTGCTGCTTGCTTCTTGTCTGTCTTCCTTTTCGGAGCTTAAACTCCTTCTTGGTGCATCCTGTTGGTCTCAGTCTCAGTCACAAGATGTTCTGACTTCTAACAAAGTGTGGGCTTGAGTGGTCCTGAGCAGAGCCTGTTTGCAATGGATGAATGTTTGCCATGGCAGCACCAGAGGAAGGTGAGAGGAAGGTGCCAGTTTCTCCCTGGCAGCAGAGTCAAGGAACTGTGCTCTCAGCTTTACCTGGCTCAGGAGCCAGAAGGGTTGTCTGAAGGGCACTGCTTTTATGCTCCCTGGACAGAAGCCGTCTGTTGTATGGAGATACTCAAAAGATGCTTTCCTTTTCCATTAAGGTTGGATGGATATTCACGGACCTTGTCTCAGAAGATACCCGAAAGGGTACAGTCCGATACAGTCGGAATAAGGTGAGATGGAGACAGGAATGTTGCTTGGCCCAAGACCTCATTAAGGTAGAGCTGACTTGGATCTTTCCGTCTCTGCACAGCTTGCCAGTAACTTTGAAGACACTCTTCCTAGTTGAGGCTCAGCCTGTTGATTCTGCTCCACAGAGCAGATCCCACTCACCTGCCCTTGCAGCTTTGTGGGAGTGGGTTACCCCAGGCTTTTTAATATGAGTCCCCAATGGCTGGGAATCACAGCTGTTTGTCTCAGTGTTTTGCCTCAGGTATTTTTGAGATGCTGTAGCTTAGCTCTTTATTTTTTTTAAGACAACGATCTCAGTATGTAGCATTGGCTAGCCTGCAACTCACTGTATAGACTAAGCTGGCCTCAAACTCAAGAGGTTCACGACCTCCCTTTGCTTCCCAAGTGCTGGCATTAGAAGCGCTCTTATTTTTTTTATTTAATTTTAACGTGATTGATTTATTGTGCCTGTGTGCACACATGTGTCATGAAGTCAGGGGACAGCTTGTAGTTGTTTCTCTCCTTTCACCGTGGGGGCCTTGGGATCGAACTCAGGTCAGTCAGTCGTGTTAGCAAGCATCTTTACCTGCTTTTATCTTGCTGGCCCAGCTCTCAGTATTTTCTGCAGAAGAAATGGAAGCTTGTTTTGACACATGCTGTGAATTTGATATGCCGCCTCTCTTGGCTTAGGACACCTATTTCCTGAGTTCAGAAGAATGCATCACTGCAGGAGACTTTCAAAACAAGCACCCCAACATTTGCCGGCTCTCTCCTGATGGGCATTTTGGATCCAAGTTTGTTACTGCAGTGGCCACAGGTATAAATGGGACAGAGTAATGCCATAGGTACTACTGCCCACTAATGTTTGTTCTTCTTTGCAGCAGCTTTTCATCATTAACTTGGTTATAATCAGCTTCTTAGTGAACCTTTGGGAGCATAGATTCCTCCTTTTGTTTTACAATAAAAATTCTGAGTTAGCGTCATCCATGAGACGGGGGCCAAGTCAGAACTTCTCCACGGCTATCTTCAGGTCTAATGTTCTCATCACAAGTCTAGGGTAACTCTTGCTTTTGGATGTGTGCCCCTTTTCAGCAGCTAGAAGTGACTGTGCCAGAGGAGACTTCTGCTGTCCTGACTCACTGCACTTGATATTGTGAATGGGGCTGCCATTATAACAATTTCCACAAGTGTTAAATAATACATGTCTTACACATTATAACTATATAATAGGTTGTAATCTATACAAACATGTACCAGACCTTTGATTATATCCCTACAGAAAAGTCAGGCATAGGGCCATAGAATTGAAAGGTTTAGGGATTTGGAAATTGAGAACCAAACTGTAAGCATGTGATCCACTTAGCTAGATTTTAAAGTAAGCACGGATTCTGACTGTGAAGGTCTCATTTCCCTGAGGAACCAGCAGTCCTCTTGTCTAGGTGACCTACTTTCTGGTTCTTACAGTGTCCTTCCCAGTTCACACAGCCTGCATTCAGGGGCCTCGTTCAGACTGCTGTTTCTTAGAATGCCCCTACCAGTTCACACTGCCTGAGCACAGGGACCTAGATCAGGTCTCTGCTGCCTTTAGATTACTGGTTGAAGAGACTGTCACCTTGCCAGGATTTTTAAGCTTTACTAAATGCTAGCAAGCTTGTCTTTCCTATGGCCTGTGTAGATTTTTTGTTTTTGAGTGAACTCCTGAGTGAGATACGGTGGCGGCTTTGCTGTTATGTCGATACAGAGGCATGTTAATTACCGCACATATGGGCTGGTGACATAGTTTTCTAAATTGTTGCTATAGTTGAGTGCTGAAGGGAGTGAGTGGAGGTGTTGGCTAGGATTAAGAACACCAGAAAGTCCTTTCTTGTGGGTTGGTAAGGCAGAGGGCGCTAACAAGAATGGCAGGTGTGAGGGTGCTGTATGGTCTGGATACACACAAGGCTGAGCAAGAGATCCGCCGTAGCTCCATCCTGATCGCCAGGGGGATGGATGGCCTCCTGAGATGCTTCATGCTTTATCTTGCTCAAGCTGAGCCGTGTGCCCCTCAGTAGGTATTGCAGTTGTGTGCGTATGTTTTCTTAGTGGTTTGTAAAGCAACATAGGGGTTGCCTACATGAACGTGTAGGGGCGGAGACATGGGTTAGTCCTTACTGTTTGTGAAACCTCTGTATCTGGTAGGATGCCTAGCAATTTCAACATCCCACAGAAGCGAGCAGTGCCCTGCATTGAGACAGCCAGAAACACCTTCAGAGAATCCATCCAGCACTGCCACTATCACTGAGAATGGCTGTTCTGGGCGCCTGTGGGCGTCCATAGTAATTCATCTTCTTAAATTACTGTCTCTATGGGGAATTGGTCCCATGGGCCAAAGGAACTGGCACATTTTTAGATTGTTAAGTAGCTTACATCTTGGAGACTGGTTACTTTCAGTTACTGAGTCACATTACTTGTTGAGAGTTTGGGAATCAGATCATCTATGACCTTCTCTTAAGGGACCTGGAGCTGTGCAGTGATGATGTAATGACTGGCCTTATCTGTAGAAGGTCTGTGCTCAGCCTGCTTTTCTGATGTCATCCTCCAGATGGGGCATTGACTGAAGAAGAGCTGCGCAGGGCTGCAGACCTTGTCCAGGGCCTGAGCCATCACGGCTTCTTAACTCAAAGGGAAGTGTACTCTTTCCCCGTGTTAGGGTCTTTGGCCAACAACAAGTAGGGACCCTGGAGAGGTACTGAGAAATACCTGCTGCAGTCCCATCTCCTTGTCGGAGAGGATGCTGGGAGCTACATCCTGGGAGTTGGTTGTCAAGGACCGGCCTCAACAAAAACACTTATTACTAGGGTAGGGGCATGGGAATTTTAGAAATATAGCAAATATGAAGATGCCTAAAAATAGTAAGACAGAAAACATAGTATTGGGAGGGCATTCCAGTGACTGAAATCATGAAATTCGCCCACATTTATTTTTCCACAGCTTTTATACCCAACATAAAGGGTGTGGGGGGGAGTAACAAAAGACTTTATTAACATGATACAAAGGATAGCTCACACAGTCAATCACATTATCACTCTGAGACATGTAGTCATAACATTCTGTAGTCTAGGTAGCAGAGATGCTCCAGATCATGTATCCTGAAGACCGCCCCTCCCCAGGTGAAAAGAAGGAGCAGAAGTATGTTTGCATATCCTGACCACCTGTCCGGATGGCATGGACCTATCTTAATGTTATAAGAACCAAGCAATCACAACCTGAGTTGGGACGGGCAACTATGCCTGTCAGTCTCCAAATTCTCTGACCCTCAGACAAGGTGGAAATGGGCCTGCATTTCTCGGCCTCCACAGTTAGTGCCTCTTGTACTGGGCTGGTCTTCTGCAAGCTGAGCTCAGGTACCTTCTGGGTACCAAGGCATAGCCCCTTGCCTTTGCCCATGGGTTTTCCTGACTCCCTGTGATTTTTGCACAGCTTTTCTGGCTTGTCTGTGTATAGTGGTTTTGCTCAAGTGAATGCCACATTCCATGTGAGGTTTTCATCGTTGGCTGTCGTGTGTGTTTCTTCTCCACTTGAGAAAGGAGTGTGTGTGTAGTTCAGGTTACCAATATCACTCCCCCACCCCTCCCCCTCTTTTCTGATGCTAGAGATTGAACTCAGGGCCTCATACTTGCTGGATCTACTGAGCTATATATATCCTGAGCTCTCTTTGGAGGGTAGGGTGGGGAGGGGAGGATCTCATGTGGTCCAGGCTAGCCTTAAACTAGCTGGAATTAGAAACACGCATCGCCACGCCTGGTTTCTGATGCTTATTTTATACATACTACTTTCCATTCTCTTCACACAAGACTTTTCTTTCCCTCATGACCTGTCACATTTGAATGACTGATCTGAAAACCAGCCCCAATTTGCAGTACCAGAGCAAGTAGTTGGACCTATATGACTTCTCTTGCGTTCCCCCATCCCCGGTTCTCTGCATTCGAAGCCTTTTGTCTGCCATGAGACATGCTACACAGCTGGGCCTGGCCGTGCTGATGACGTGGAATGGGCTCGTTAGGGCCGCAGAGCAAGTGCCAGGCTCCGATCAGCACTTTGAGCTGCAGTTGGCCTTCTGCATGTAATGATGGATCGCTCAGCTCAGGGGCTGCCTTGCCTTCGGTTCCACTCTTTTCGATTGTTTCTCAGGTGCAGTACAGATGCATCTGAAACCCAGAGGGTCTGACTCTCGTCTCTGATTTGTAACTGTTTTCAAGCTGAACCAGAGGTAGAGTTTTAACATCTCCATCGCTCAGAAAGAACAATGGACACTGGAGTTATCTGGTGTGTAGCCCTGATTCGTGGAGGACACCTACCCAGGCTACGCTTGTTCTGCCCTCACCCTCCTAATGTCAGGCTCTCTCTGAAATAGCCATTTATACCCTCTTTGTCCTTAATATTTTCATAAAACCATATTCACATTTTTTTTTATAAATTACAATGTAACAGATACATAAATTTGTTAATTTGTATTTATTTTCTGTGTGTACCTTTTGTGTTTGTGGACAGACGTGTCATAGCTTGTGTGCTGTGGAATGCATGCCGAGGCGGGAGACCCCTTGCAGGAGCCATTTCTTCTGTATTGTGTGGGTTTAAAGATCAAATTCGAGCAGACGATAGGCACCCTTACTCGCTGTCTCTCCAGCGCCCCCAGTGTTAAGTCTTTGTGGCTGGTGCTCGGGAAGAGGGATGTATACAGAGCAGTATTTGTGTCATGAGTGAGCGGGACTGTAGAAACTGGGGTGCCCATCATTATCCCATATCATAGTGGGAGATCCTGGGCACTGACTTGTAAGACCATGTAGAGTTCTGTAATCTGATTGCTGCATATATGATCTGTGTGCTAGGATCAGTTTTCTCTTTTTATTATTTAGAGAGAATGTAGGGGTGGGGTTGGAGTACCTATGCATATAGGAGTGGAAGTCCCTTCTCTTTTCCTCGGTGGGTTGTAGGTCTCAAAAACTCAGGCCAGTCTTCAGGCTTCTGTGGCTGAGGTGTTTTTGTTTGTTTGTTTTGTTGTCTTGGAGTCTAAGCTGACCTTAAACTTGCTGTGTAGCAGAGGATGACCCTGAATTTCTGATCCTCCTGCCTCTACCTCCCCAGGGCTAGGATTCACCACTATGCCTGGTTTATCCCAGAGATTGAACATAGGGCTTCCTGTATGTAAGACAAGAACTGTGCAACCCAGCCCCATACAGTTTCTGTTTTGTTACCTCCACACCTGTACTTCCAGCCTCCTTGCCTCCAAATCTCACTCCGGCGCTAAGGCTGGTGCGATGCGGGACAGTGTCTGTCTTTATACTCTGATGTTCCAAACTGAAAGTCTGTGTGCTGTACGGGCAGGAAACGCCCCACAGCTCTGGACTCTGAAAACAGGCTGTGGAGGAGTGAGCCTCGTGCCCCAGACATCCTTCAGACCTCCCAGCAGAGTCTTGACTGATTGCTTCCTACCAGCTGGAGGATAGGTGTCATGAAATGCTACTGATTACCCTTGGTAGATTCTCTTAGAAGGTTTTTCTCTTACAGGTGGTCCGGACAACCAGGTTCACTTTGAAGGGTACCAGGTATCCAATCAGTGCATGGCACTGGTCCGAGATGAGTGTCTTCTACCTTGTAAGGATGCCCCTGAGCTCGGCTATGCCAAGGAGTCCAGCAGTGAGCAGTATGTTCCTGATGTGTTTTATAAGGTAAAAAATACGTGAGAACAAAAAATATTGAATATCTATAGGTTAATGTGAATCTGTCTTGGACTCTTGTGATCTTGTTATACTTAGGAGTGACACCTGTGTCAGCGTTGTGTCTGGAGCCTGGCTCATGGGTCAAAGCTTCTGTCATATTCTGGAGCTTATTGTTGCTTACGCAGATTTTGGTGGCATTGCATGGCATAGTCAGAAAAGGAATCATATGTGTTTGGTTTGGTCATGTTACACCAAATCTTACTGTTGCAGCCCACTTCTGCTTTGTAAAGATGAGAGGCATTTGACCATTGTTGGAATTCTGGCTGCTACAGCTACTCAGTCTTGTGTTGTAGAGTTTCCAAGTGGAAGGACAAATGACAGTAGGAAGGAAACACCAAGTCCGAAGCTAACAAACGTCCAGCAGACACTGACTAAGGCGCCCTCTTAATGCAGGCAGCTGGAGGTCCAACCAAAGTCCTTTATCTGTGCAGAGTCGTATCTTCCTTGAGTGAGGTGTCCAAGTACCCACAGCAGTAACAGACACCAGCTGGGGAAGTCGATGAACTTGAGTCTTCCCTTCCCACTGCAGGCACCCTGGTACCGTGGGGTGGACATCAGGAAGCTCAGGAAGTGGCTGACTTCTCACCCTTAAGGGTTTTTACTCTTGGGCTGTTTGTTGTTTTCTTCTCCCTGTCACAGAGTTGGGGGGAGCACCAAACACACCCTCAGACAAGAAAGCCTTAAAAAATACTTTGAGACAACATGCTCGGATCTGAAGTGGGATGAGGGCAACCTCACTCACAAAACCAGCTTTGCAGTGAGCTCAACTTTCCCAGCGTAGTGCACCTCATGGCTGACAAGACAAGGTTGTTTCTGTTGTCCTTGTCTGGAGTAGCTTGGTTGACTTTCTCTTTTACTCGTGGTTCCTGTGGTTCCTATGTCCAGTCATAATGTTGCTGTGCTCTCTGGGACAACTCTCAACCTTTCCTGCTCACAGGGATGGCTTCTCACTGTCACAGCCCCTGCCTTGTTTGTTTGTTTTAGATCTCTGTATTTTATTTTGTTTGCGGGGGGAGCAGAGTCTTACGGTATAACTTGTCAGTATGTAGACCTGACAGGCCTCAAACCTATGTAGATGTGGTTACCTCTCCTGAGGGTTGGAGTCACGAGGTGTACACCACCACACCTAGCAGTATTTATATTTCTTAAGTATGGATATTGTCTGCAAGTATGACGGTACTGCATGCATGCCTGCTACCCATAGAGGCCATCAGAGGCTGTTGTGTTCCCTGGAACACTCGAGTCACAGATGGTCGTTAGCGCTGTGTGGGTGCTGCAGACTGAACCTGGCCTTCAGGCCAATCAGCCAGTGTGCATAACGGCTCACACCAGCTTTTTTTTTTTTTTTTTCCGATTTAGTTAGCTGGGCAGTGGTGGCTCACATCTTTAATCCCAGTACTCGGGGGGACAGAGGCAGGTGAATTTTAGGACAGCCAAAGCCACACAAAGAAACCCTGTCTCAAAACAAACAAAGGGTAAAATTTTATCGACAGTGTTGCTATGGCACGGGCAGCTCTTTGGGTGTCTTGTGTAGACTGTCCACTGAGGTTTACTTTCTCCGTTCTTGTTTGGTTTTGTGTGGTGGCTGATGTTTCCCAAACAATGTCAAATGACTGTGTCCACCCCTGTCTGCCTGCTTTCTTTTTTTCTTTTGTTGAGGGAAGGGGTGGGAACAGGGTCTCACTATGTCGCTGGCCCCTAATTTATAGTCCTGCTGTGTGCGCCTTCTGTGTACAGGCTTTATGAGCATGAGACAACAGACCCAGCTTTTGTCTTGCTTTTGGTTTTGTTTTGTTTGATACAGGGTCTTTCTATGGAGACCTGGCCGTCCTGGAAGTCACTATGTAGACCAGGCTGGCCTCAACTCACAATAGATCTATCTGCCTGCCTCTGCCTTCCAGAGTCAAAGGTGTGCACCACCATGCCCGCGTTTGCCTTGATTTTCATCTTACAGGTCGGGCTTTCAGATTTCATCCTTAGCTATGAGTCTGGTAAAGGTGTTGGGTTTTTATTTTTAAAGTAAAACCGGATAGGAAACCTTTCTTTGTTTTTCTCTCTTTCACCAGATCCCTTTGTTTGTCTGGTCTGTGTCAGTGAAAGCATGCAGGAGTGCAGTGCACGTGTGTAGCTCCTCGGGATTGAGACACCATTCGTCATGTGTTTACTTAAAAGCAGGAAAGAGCCAAGACACGTAAAGCGGGCAGAGGAGGCGTATTGTCTGTGTAGACAGAAAGTTATCCCCCAAGGATCCCAGCACTGAAGGGTGCAAGGTCTGCCTGCACTGCACACGAGGACCACTGGCAAATGCCTGAGCATAGTTACTGTGGGCCCTTGGTTTCTGCAGAAAAACGGGAAGAAGACGTGTAGTGATAACTTTTTAAAAAGATTTATTTTAATTTTTTTGTGTGTGTTTGCCTGCATGTATGAATGTGTACTTCATTTGTATAGTGCCCATGGGTCTACATTGCATCCCATATAGCAAGTTAGAGGCAGTTTTGAACACCATGTGGGCGCTGGAAGCTGAACTGAGTCCTCTGCAAGAACAGCAAGGGCTGTCAGCTACCGAGCTGTCTCTCTAACCCAGTGACAACTTTTGCTTTTAGATTCTTTTTTTTTTTTTTCAAGACAGGGTTTCTCCGTAGCTTTTGGTTCCTGTCCTGGAACTAGCTCTTGTAGACCAGGCTGGTCTCGAACTCACAGAGATCCACCTGTCTCTGCCTCCCGAGTGCTGGGATGAAAGTCGTGCGCCACCACCGCCCGGCTAGATTCTTTTTAATTTAAAGAAAGAAAAGAATTGTCGTTAGAATAAACGAGCACCTCTATTAACTGGTGAGGAAATCCGAATATCAGTTCAGATTTTGCAACTGTTACATGGACTTCTTCAAGTTGCTTGTCTGGGGATACCTGGGCACCCTAGCGCTGTGAGACTTTTGTGATAGAGAACCATGACTTTGAACTGGTGGAGGATGCATGATTAATAAAAACCAAAGACAGAATTGGGGTTCAACCTGAAGGTCAGAAAAGCAAAGCAGTCAGCCACTGGCTCTTCCCTCTTCCTCAGTCTGAAATGTCAAACCTGCCTCCATGGATCTCAGAATGAGGCTGACTGAGAGCTGTCTGCTCCCGTTTTATGATGCTCTCTAGGGCTGGGATCAGAGGTGTGTCATCCCTGCCTGGTCTGTGAGGCTGGCCAGCGGGGCTGCGATAACTAGAGTACAGAGGAGTGGCACACGGGTGGGGCTGTGATAGACAGCGGTGTCTGGGGAGGACTCTTCCAGCCCCGCAGTAGCCTGATTCTCACCTGGAGCACAATGAGCAGAGACAGAGAGGGCTACACGCAGTGAGTGGTATGGCCACTGAGAGGCTGACTAGAGCTGGGTGCTGGTTGCTCACACCTTTAATCCCAGCACTTGGGAGGGAGAGGCAGGCAGATCTCTGAGTTCGAGGCCAGCCTGGTGTGCAGAGCGAGTTCCAGGATAGGCTCCATAGCTACTGGGAAACCCTGTCTCGGGGGCGGGGGCAGCAAAAAGAAGAAGGTTGGCTGGGGGATTCAGTGCCTGGTGTGTAGAAAGATCCCACACTGGGAGTGGGCCAAGGAGCAATCTGAATCTGTCAGGGCCTTGTGGTTTAGATTTCCTGGGTCTCAGTACACAGTGAGAGGAGAGACAGAGTAGGAAGTCCTGAGACTTTCAGACCAGGCGTCAAGGGCACTGTGTCGTCCTGGTGGGACCACTGCCGTGGATATTGCTTAAGAGAATGAAGGTTTAAAACCAGGCATTAGAGTCACGGTGTTGTTGTTCAGTGGCCTAGACAGCATGGTAGGAAAGAATGTTGAAAACTGGGCCTCTGTTCAAGGACATAAAAGGGGAGAGAGGGAAAGGGAGACAGAAGTCAAGCCTAGGGAGAGCTGAGGTGTCTGGGAAGCTTGAGGGAGGTCTGCGCTGTGTTTAGTGCCAGTAGACTGAGGAGCAGATTGCTCTCAGGAGCCTGCGGTTGGCTGGAGCTCTGCTTCAGGGGCAGAGCAGAGGTGACCACATGAAAAGTGGGAGTTTTGTCTGAGTCCGGCTGAAACTGGTCGTGGAGGGGTGGAGTCCTGGGTGGTGGGTGGGCAGCAAAGCAATCAGCACTGAGTGGAGAGCAGAGCAGAGTAAGGGGTGAGGCTGGCCACAGAGAGGGGAGCGTCAGGCCTGGAGATGGTGGAGATGCGTGCACCTCTAATCTGCACAGCTGCACAGGGTGTATGAAGGTGAGAGAGGAGCAGGCACAGGATGGGGCATTTTCATTAATACTACACATCTGCTTACACAAACCAGGAATTACAGACTTAGAGGAAATCCGCACACAGCTCCCATCACAGGCTCCTTAGTCGCCCTGGCCCCATCCCTCACACCCACAGCCATGACTGCAGTGGATTGACATCCGGGAGGCTGCCTTCTTCTCCACCTCGACACTGTTTGCTGAGCACCTTCATCAGTAGGTCATACCTGGCAGAGTTGGGTGCTGTTCCTGCCCATGGTGGGGCAGGCAGACAGGCACCCCAGAGTTAAGACGCCAAGCAGGTCCACCTCTCCAGGATGACTCTTGCATCTGGAGGGTCATCTTGTCATTGTGGTGGATGGTGGACTTGGCAGGCCACAGAAAGTGGTATGGAAGGTGGGTTTTAGGCCATTCCTATTAGATGTCATTTAGAAGAGGCTTTGGCAGTCAAGTATCAGATTCCAGGGACCTTAATGAGAAGAGGCAGCTGAGCAGAGGGGTGGGACCAGGCCTGTGCCTGGGCACACGCTGCACTGGATAGGGCTAGCCAGTGGGGTTGAGGAAGAGGTCTCCGTTCCGTCCACTGTGGAGTTGTGGGCTCGGTAGATGCTGCAGGTTTAGAGGCATTGCGGAGACAGTGAAGAGCGGGAACAAGCCAGCTTCTCCGTGAGCAGGGGTTTGCTGGAACAGTGTGCTAGGTCTGTTTATGAGGACGGTGAGACCAGGCACCAACATTTGCATTTTTGAAAATAGGATATTTCTTTGTATCCTGATCAGCCTCCTGAATTACAGGTGTGTTCTCCCATGCCCAGCTGACGTTGATGTCTGGAGCTGCACTGGGCTGGCATGGTATCCCCAGGCAGTTCAGTGAGGTTGGAAAACTCAGGCAAGAGATAGGGGCTGATAATGGGAAGCTTGGGTTTGTCTGCACAGAAGGTGCAGATTGCAGTTCCAGAAGAGTGCAAGAAGCTGAGATTGCAGAGGAGCCAGAGGGGAGCGGTGGGCACCCTAGGACGCTGCCCCGTGCAAGCAGCCGTGAAAGGGGCAAAGGTCCTCTCCTCAGAGGAATGATGTGGGACTGTGCTGACAGTGGCTTGGGCGAGGACTAGGCCGACATCATCCCTTCCAGTGGGTAGGAAAGAGGACCTCTAACGTCCATGAGCTCCGTTCCGAGGTCGGATGTGGAAGTTGTTATGGCACCCCCAGGAGCAGTGCTCATAGAGATCCGCCTGCCTCTACCCCCACTGTCCCTTGTGAGACCCTGTCTTTAAAAAAAAAAAAAGTTAATCTCTGTCGTCATCTGTTAGAAATAAAATTGTTTGTTGTAGTGTTTGGTTTTAAAGCACATCTCACTATGTAGCCCAGGTTAGCTGGCCCTGAGCTCTGGGTCCTCTTGCCTTCCCAGGTGCTGGGGGATTTCATGCTTGCTACCTTGTTCCCCACTCCAGATTCTAGGAGGACACACACAAATCAGGTCTGAAGTGACCTGAACATCGAGTGCCTGCATTGCATACCTACCAGGGCAGCCGCGAGCCTGCGCTCTAGGTATAGACGAGCCTGCTCTTTAGTTAATGCCTCTGGCTCTGCCACCTGCTATTGACACCATTGTTCCTCACGCACTGGGAACGAGGACAGTGCCTGTGACGTGTGCAGTTGGAGTCAGCCAGACCAGGCCATGCAGGATCCACCTTGGCAAGTACTGAGAAGTACCAGCTGTTGCCTCTGGTGCCATCCTGCAGATGTTCTTTGGATGGGTCTTCCGTGTCCCATAAGTTCTTGTGCTCTGAGTGCTGCTCAGATGAGTGCTACTGGTGATGGCCAGCATGGTTAGTGGAGCAGCACCTTCTCTAAAGCAGCAACACCAACTAGTCTGCGAGCCCCTCACCAAGCCACAAAGCCTGGCTGACTGGGGACGACAAAGACGTCAGTATCTGTGTTTCTCTTTCATGTCAAGACCATGGTGCCAGTGCTTCCAGACGTGGCCTGCAGTAGGCAGTGAGGCGCTGGGGACCGGGACTGCTCACTCTTCCTTGTCTTGCTCCAACTGCAGAGAAAACTGCTGACCCTGGCAGCTGTCACACTTAGAATAAGATATCTTCCTTCTAGTGTATTCTGTCTGACGTTTGCTAAAGCCCTTGAAAGTAAATGCCTTTAAGATGGTGTGTAGGGCTAGGGATTGGCTGTGGGGCAATGGGGCTGCAACACCTTTTTTTCCATAGTGAGCAGGAAAGGTACAATTGGGTAGTTAATCTGGACAAGAATAGCACAACACAAAGAAAGGGTGGGGGCCTTTAACCAGAGAACTCCCTGGAGAGGAAGATTAAAGTGAACAGGTGCTGGGAAGTGTTTCTGCATATTAGAGCTTAATTAGATTTGAAGATGAATTCCAGATGGGCTCATTATGTGTGAGTTGTTGCAGGTTGTTTCTTGTAGGGGCAAGCGTGTATTTTTGGAAATGGTGATTTAGTTTGATTGGGTTTGATTCCTGCCCTGTCTCCATCAAGAAACTGTCTCTGCAGAGGCCTACGATCCCTCAGTAGGCCAGCCACATCTGTGGAACTACTGCCGTAACATGGAGGCCATCCTGACCCTGTGGTCACATGTGTGGGGAAGGACAGGACAAGTAACCCTACCCCTGGTCAGTGGGGCATAGTAGGTAACACAGGAGGCAGATGAAGTCTTTGTTGGAGCCTCTGTAGGTGACAGACAAGAAACAGAACTGGTGTGGGGCCAGCGATGTCCTAGTAGGGTGGTGAGTTTGACTTAGCTTGAACAGTTTGCAGTGATTGAGAAGACAGCCTGGCTCTCTATCTGCCTCCCTGGCAGGTGTGGCGTGCTGGGAGTGGCCCCATGGCACACCTTGGGAACACATGGTTGGCAAACAGTCTGGGTCTGAGGGCTTCAATAAACAAACTCTTGTGTAAGGACTTAGAATTAGAAATTATGGACACATAATTTATATACATGAATGACTCAATGTTAGGTGGTGATTTAGATAGAAACTGACTCCTCCTGTAGGATTTTTAGTAAACAGCATCAGTCCTTAGGAATTTATTTCTAGAGCTCTGTTTGAACTCAGCATGTTTGACATAAATCAGATCTAATTGTCATTTTATGATTAATGAACATATGTTGACCGTTTTTCCCCATAATTAAACTTTATGTTCTGTGCATCTGACAAAGCAAAACAGGTTTAGACCTTGACATACTGGTGGTGATTTTGTATGTATGTTTGTGTGTGTGTACATGTGTGTGTATATACACCTTTTTGTACATGTCTTTAGTTTGTGTATGCGCTGATTTTTTTTTTATAAAGTCTGGTTTTCAGAAGTGTAATTTTTTTATATTTAATTTAATTCATTTATTTATAGTTTTTCAAGACGGGGTTTCTGTGTAGATCTGGTTTGTAGACCAGGCTGGCCTCAAATTCATGCAGATCTGCCTGCGTCTGCCTCCCAGACGCTGGGATTAAAGGTGTGTGCTACCGTGCCTGACTAAATCATAATTTCCTAAAAGAGCCGGGCATAGAGTTACACACCTATAATACCAGCCCTGGCAAAACAGAGGCAGGATTGCCACAAGTTCAATGCCAACCTGGTCCACATAGTAAATTCCATTCAAGTCAGTCTGAGATACTGTTATAAAAATAATGATAAAATAATATAATAATAATTAAAAAATGTGGTGTGAAAAAGAATAATGTCACTGTTGACCTGGTGTTGACCTTTGATTGTTTCAGGACATAGACAAGTTTGGCAATGAGATCACCCAGCTGGCCCGTCCCCTGCCTGTGGAGTATCTGATCATAGATGTGAGTACTCATCTGTGCTCACGCTCACACTCTGGTTCCCTAGCCCCTGAAGGCCAGGACTCCTGGGTGGTGCCCTGGAGGAAGATTTGAACCAGCATGCTGTCCCAAGGATTGTTTTTGATTATCAGTCCCCATGTTTCCAGAAACTGCATAGTTTAAACAACTTCAGGATTGACTTTCTTCCTGTTGAAGTGCAAACCAAGGACACCTGCCTCCAGCTCCCCCGTGACCTCTGGAGGGCAGTGACTCATGGGGCTGAGTCCCAAGGGGATCTGAAGAGTTCTGTATATCTAGGCTGGTAACTGCCAGCTGCCCAGGAGGTTAACAGAGGTTGCCCTGCCTAACACAGAGTAGTGCTCCTGGGCCCACTCCATCTTGAGTGTCCTGGGGACACATGTATAACTTAGTGTCTGTGAGCAGTGGGGCCAGTGTTGTCTCTGGGCAAACCTAGGAGGTAGGAGGAGCTGGCTGTGTTGCTGCTGCTTCTGAGTCTCTGTTCCACACTAGAGAATGCGATGGTCACAGGGCTACATTTGTGTCACTGGCCACGGGGCATGGAGTAGCATGGCTGCCAGTGTCGGGCTGGGGGCTGGACTCAGGATGGGTATATGACTCAGGCATTTGAGCAGAGAGTCCCCCTGAGCCTAACCCAGAGATGTTCCATTTCAGTTGACAGCTCCTGAGAACATATTTATTACCTAGGCCGTAAAGGCATCTGTTTTTATACTACCTGGGGTGTAATTAAGATGAAAACAGATTGGTGGAAGAGTCAGTGTGATTTAGGATGAGCTTCCAAGCCCCCCCCCCTCCAGCCCCTCCCCACACCTTTCAGCAGCACTGTGTTGCTGGGGAACAGTCTGCCCTGGAGTTGCCCGTGTTCTCTGTCTGTAGGAAAATGAGGCCTGGGAGAGCATTAGGCAGGTACCCAGAGTGCTGTTTGGCTCTTTACCTGGTGCAGGAGATAGCACAGACCCGGACTAGGACAGGCCCCCCCCCCTTTTTTTTTTTAAAGACAGAGTCACACTATGTGGTCCTCACTGACCTCAAACTTGTAATTCTGCCTCTGCCTCCTCTGGGCTGGAATTAGAGGTATGAACCACCATGCCCAACATATCTGCTGGGTTTTTTGTTACTCTTATTTGTTTGGTGTTTTTTGGACACCACCACCACCACCCTCCCCGTAGAGACAGGGTCTCATTTACGTAGCTCTGGCTGTCCTGGTAATCACTATATAGACCAGGCTGGCCCTATAGAGATCTCCCTACTTCTGCCTCCTAGTGCTGGGATTAAAGGTATAAGCCACCCCACCCATCGTATCTTCTTAAATCTGAGATTGGATAGCTGTGTGACAGCAGAGATTTTGCATGCCTGGGTCATTTCCCAAGTCCTGGGATGACTGCTTCCTACAATGCAAGTGTGAACCCAGGACACTCTGCAGGGGTAGATTCCTTTGAGTCACCACAGACTTCGATTGTGTTGTTCTCCTGGGTCTCCTACAAGGTTAAATACCCCTCGCCCTTGGAGATTTGAGTGCGTAGCCTTGTATTTCCTAGGCAGGCACACTGTCACCCTCCACCCCTTTTGTTGGTTGAGATAGATAGGCTCTCCCTTAGTTGTCCAGCAGCCCTCAGACTCATCCTGCTTTGGCCTCTTGAATAACCAGGTTACAAGTGTGAACCACAAATAATTCTGGATTACTGGTAAACACTAGCAAATGTTCCGCAGCTATCCTCCCACTCCTGTTTGTGCCGACTCAGAAGAGGCTTTTGCTTACAACTTGTTCAGATGTAGTTGGAACTGTGTTCTTGGTTACGTACTCAGTGCTCCGTGTGGGGTCCGCTCCCGTCCTCTGCCTCAGCACGTGTGAGGACCAGCCGTCTCTGAGCATCAGCTTGTCCTTACAGCGTGCTGACATTGGCACAGCTGAGTCCAGAAATAGCCTTTGCTGATGTAGGAAACAGATCACAGCGGCCAGAGCAATGTTTCGTTCTTCAGAAATAGTCCCGCGGTAGTTAGAATAGCTATTCTATATCTGGAGGGGCGTGACCTGATGATGCTAGTGTCACGAGCAGAGAGAAGTGTGTCGACAGAAGTGTTGGTCACTTGCACTTAGGTGCTTTTGTGGGAAAGGGGCCTCTGCCAAGGGGACTAAAACCTGTGTTTGTATTGATTACTGCTCAGTGACCCTGGGGCTTCTATTGATTATGTGATAGATTTAAAATGCCCTCTGCATGGAGGAAAGAATTGGCTTACCTTTGGTAGAAAAGTCTTGTCTTAGGCTCACTCACCTTGGAGGAAAATAGCTGCCCACGAGTGACTCTCAGCCCTGTCTGCAAAGACTGTGGGTCCCCTGAAATGGCCTCTCAGAGACTCTTGGAGGTAATTGGTATTTCTCAGGCCCACACAGATGGACTCTACACTTGGCGCCAAGCCTAATGTTGAGAATTTTATGCCCTTAGTCTGCCTCTTGTGTTCTCTGTTCTTTTCTGTAGTTCCCCAACTTGACCAGGATGAACTGGCCTTGTAGCAGAGTGAGCATAGCGGCAGAGCCCCCCAGTGGTCCTGATGCTGCAGTCAGGTGCTGTGTCGGCCCCTGACAGACCCAGGGCTGCTCGGATGGGATGGTAGCACTCCTAAGATGCGAACATTCGTTAGTTTGTTTCCCCATTTGAGGATAACACAGTTTCCTGTTCCCTTCAACACATAGCTCCTAGGTTCAGGTGGCTGTCTGATGCCTTGTCCTCTTTCTGGACCCTGTCACAGTGTTGCTGTTGTTGTTGTTTTCTTTAGATCACAACCACCTTCCCTAAGGATCCAGTTTACACTTTTTCTATTTCGCAAAATCCGTTTCCTATTGAAAACCGGGATGTGCTGGGTGAGACACAGGTAAGCTCTTTGTTTCAAAGACAAAATTTAAAGCAATTTCTAATTGTTTATCTAACATTGATTTTTTTGTTTTTGTTTTTTGTTTGTTTGTTTTTGTTTTATGTTTTTCGAGACAGGGTTTCTCTGTAGCTTTGGAGCCTTCTCTGTAGGTCAAGGGCTTCGAGGATTTAAGCATGGTGAAAAACAGGCATCAAGTGACCAATACCCAGAACAGGGCCTCATGGGACTTGTCCAATAATAAATGGAGGAAGTGTGAAAAAGGCACTTTTTGGGAAAAATAAAATCAATGTTAGAGGCCGGGCGGTGGTGGCGCACGCACGCCTTTAATCCCAGCACTCGGGAGGCAGAGGCAGGCCGACCTCTGTTATTTCAAGGCCAGCCTGGTACATAGAGTTTCAAGACAGCTAGGGGTAGGTAAAGGGATGTTTTCTGTTTATCTGACCAATGTCTTGTATCTGGGCCCACTTAAATACCTGGGTCAGGTGTACTTAAGGCTTCCCCTGGGCTGGAGCGCCACACGCGCCCTGGACCCCATGCTGAAGCAGGGTGATGCGTCCCTGCTGTCTAATGGACTGTGTTAGTAGGAGCTGTGCCTTTCCCCGGGGTAGTGCCAGGGAGTGGTGAGAAAACATTGATTCTCCACCTTCTTTCTTGACTGTTTTCTTAGGACTTTCATAGTTTGGCCACCTACTTGTCCCAGAATACCTCATCCATGTTCTTGGATACCATCTCTGACTTCCATCTCCTGCTGTTTCTGGTCACCAATGAAGTCATGCCATTGCAGGTACCAGCTCTACCTCCCTCTTGCTGTCTTTCCTCAGATCCCAAGTACTGGGGTGAAGCGTGTTGTCAGGAGATAGCTGCCCGATGCACTTCACATGGAAACTTCACTGTTGATGGAGATATTTGACCTTTACCCTTTGAGGTGAAGGGAGTTTGGTTATTGAGATTCACCTGAAGAGCAGATGGAAGTGGGCTGTGTCCTCTAGCCTGGAGCCTTAGGGATCCCACAGTACAGACAGCCCCTGTTGCACAGCCTCAGAGCCAATGCCATTGCTGTTTCCTGATGCTGCCTCTCCTTGTGAACCAGTACTGTCTATGGCCTGGGCCCAGAAGGATTGGCCAGTTTCCAGGTCCTGCACACACCATTGCACAGTTGGCATTTTTAATATACACCATACGGGGAAGTGGATGACTGTTTTGCAGATGGTGATGTTCTCTAATAGGGCAGGGCAGCAGGCACCACCAGGAAGCCTGTGTGCCTTGGCATCCATAGCATGAGTGCCATTTTTCCATGGTCCGTCTTTCCCTGAGATCCATAGAAATGCCAGGGAGATGAAAACCAGTCTTTCTGAACTTGATGACACTAACTCAGCCTTTTCCCTAGGTTGACAAAATAGAAGGCTCACTCCCAGGATATTTCTGTCTAGCAGCTAGATGTAATTGTACATCTATCTTGCTGAGTTTATATATATTCTCACACACTCATATGTGTGTGTGTGTACACATATATATTAGTATATATACATTAACATGTCCACCACCTAGCATGATACTCTATATGAGGGACTGTGTGTTTTCTGATTGTGATCAGCCTTCTGAATTCAGGATAAGCTAAGCCCGCATCTGAATACAAGGTGACAAAAGGGGTCTGTCTGCATCAGGTCCACCTTTCCATCCAGCATGGCTGTTTTTGCCATTACACCTGATAGAAAACATTTTTGAGAGGTACTGAGAGCCTTATCGTAGAGACCTTTCTCTGTATGTTGACCCCAAAGGCCATAAGTGTTTACAGGCACAGTGGAGAGAACAGGTCTTAGAGACTTGGGCTCCTATTCGACTCTCTGGTTCTAGGACCCAGGGATGTGTCTTCTTTGTTATTGGGACTACTTAAGCAGAATTTAAGTTTTAGTTAACTTTAGCATTTAAATGTATATATTTAATATCTTTTTTTTCTATCTTTATACTGGGGAATGAACCCAGTTCTTTGCACAGTAGGCAAATACTCTGCCCTTAAGTTGGATCCCCAGTTAGAGCTAATGTATGTATCTTGCACTTTGCAGTGACAGCCTGAGGGTTTTTTTTTTTTCAATTTTTTTAAAGTTGTTATTGATATCAAGGGAAGAAAAGATAGAGTCTTTTCCCTCAATCAGCAAAGTGGAACCTTCTTTGTGGCTTCTTGCAGGACAGCATCAGCCTGCTGCTAGAAGCTGTGAGGACCAGAAACGAGGAGCTAGCACAGACGTGGAAAAAGTCTGAACAGTGGGCCACCATTGAGCAGCTGTGCAGTAAGTATCCCCTGTCCCCAGTGTGGAGCATGAGCTCTGTCGTGGAAACCCTGGACCTCTAACCCAGGGACCTTCTTTGGAGCCTTTCTGGCTGGGTATATCCCAGCGATAATCCATGAGTATGCAGCGTTTTAGGCTGCATATTGTATGCCCCAGATAGACCCTTGAAATATCTGAAGATCTTGTGAGCCCTGGGGTCGCCATGATGTGACAGCTGCCAGTGCGGCAGTGACAGACTCTAGGAATCCTAAGAAGCTAGTGTCTGGTTGTCCAGTCCTGTGCACAAGGTTGGTACTGAAAACCAAGTACTGTTGCAACAGCATCACAAAACAAGACGCCTGGGCCGGGCATGGTGACATACGCACACCTTTAATCTAAGCATGGGAGGCAGTGGTAGGCAGATCGCTTGGGTTGGAGGCCAACCTGGTGTGCAGAGTTCCAGGACAGCCAAGGCTGTTATACAGTGAAACCCTGTCTCAAAAAAACAGCAACAAATTTTTTCTGTGTGTTTTTGACTGAAACTTCAGTCATTAACATTGGGAAAACAACATCTCCTAGACAGACTGACTCTTCGGGCTAGAGTGGCATCCTTTATACTTAGCACTCTTTTGTGCCGTGGCGGCTCCAGCACAGAGCTTGCCTAATGCACTCTGGGTGTTCCCAGGGGTCTTGTTTTCGACAACTTTTTTTTTTTTTTTTTTTTTTTGATTTTTTGAGACAGGGTTTCTCCGTAGTTTTTGGTTCCTGTCCTGGAACTAGCTCTTGTAGACCAGGCTGGCCTCTCAGAGATCCGCCTGCCTCTGCCTCCCGAGTGCTGGGATTAAAGGCGTGCGCCACCACCGCCCGGCTTTTTTTTGATTTTTTGAGACAGGGTTTCTCCGTAGTTTTTGGTTCCTGTCCTGGAACTAGCTCTTGTAGACCAGGCTGGCCTCTCAGAGATCCGCCTGCCTCTGCCTCCCGAGTGCTGGGATTAAAGGCGTGCGCCCACCACCGCCCAGCTCTCTGACAACCTTTTTAAAGTAAATTAAAATTAACAGATTCTAACATTTATTTAGAGACACAGAGAATCTAAAAAAGCCAAGACCATATGAAAGGCAAGGTAAAAGCTAGAGCAGTCACACTGCCCGACCTCAGTGTGAAACTTGAGTGATCCAGCAGCACGGTGCTGACATGAAGGCGGATGAGCTCGTCAGACCGCAGACTGAAGGGAAGGGTGGCGCTCACAGGAGAGTGTGCTGAGGCAGCTGGGAAACAGATCAGTGGCTGCAGTGCACACTGGGTACTTGGAAGACCGGCTCAGAAGGTGTCACTTAGCTTAGTTAAGACCTACATCTATCTTCCTTCAGAGAAAGTTCCACGACAGCCTGGGCTACACAGAGAAACCCTGTCTTGGAAACCAAAGAGAGGGTGGAGGGGGCTGGAGACCTACACTTAAATCTTAAAAAGATCTTGGAGTAGGCAAAAATTCTTTTAGACGATTCAGGAATTTCAGGTCAGGTAGAGACAAACACCAACCCCAAATCTGGTAAATCAGCCTATGGTGGTACACCCGTAAATCCCAGCACTTACTAGCACTGGGCTATGCACTGAGTTCAGGGTTGGCTGCTGTTGTTGCTTGTTGGCATAGCGCTTGCCCAAGCAACAAAAGAAAATTATTTATTTTTTTTGATTTTTCGAGACAAGGTTTCTATGTGGTTTTGGAGCCTGTCCTGGAACTAGCTCTTGTAGACCAGGCTGGTCTCGAACTCACAGAGATCCGCCTGCCTCTGCCTCCCGAGTGCTGGGATTAAAGACGTGCGCCACCACCGCCCGGCTAAAAGAAAATTATTTAAGTTGAAAATTAAACAGTTGTATTATTTGAAGAAGACTGTTGGCACCCTGAAAAGGCACCAACAGGGAGACAGTGTTTGGAACTCACACAGATGACGTGTCCCTCCCACCTAAAGGAGTAAGAACTGCGAACAGTCAGGAACTTAAGAAAGGGCTCGTTAACACATTTCGCAGAAGAAGACGTAGGAATGTACTATCATTTCTCATCCAGGAAATTGCAGTGAAAACTTTGGCTGCTACTACACGATCATCAGAGTAGCTAAAATGAAAAAAACAAACAAAAAAAAAACCAAAACAACAACAACAAAAAAAACCTGACAGTATCAGGCACTGTTGAGAACATAGGGCAGATAAGACTTGAACTCTACTTGGGAGTGGATTTGAATATCTTAGGAAATGCTACAGAGCTGGAGGTGATGGCACACCTTTAAGCCAGCACTTGGGAGGCAGAAGCAGGCAGATCTCTTTGAGTTTGAGGCCAGCCTGGTCTACAAAAGTGAGTTCAAAGACAGCAAGGACTGTTACACAGAGAAACCCTGTTTGGAAAAAACAAAACAAGGAATGGCCTCTGATGTGGCCATCTTCCTGCTGGACCTTTACAGGAGAGAGGAAGATACAAGTCCACAAAGAGTTGATGTAAGAATGAAACTACCCAGATGCCCACCACAGGGGAGTGACAGTTCTACCTAGCGACAAGGGAGCAGGCGTCTAGTGCAGAGCAGGGTGGGGTGTTTGCCACCTGGAGCCAGAGCAGTTGATGTGCTAACAGTTTGGATTTGTGAGCCCCCCTGCCCATGCCATAGAGCCCTGTCTCACGGTGCAGAAGTGATGAGTTCTCCCTGCTCTTTACCCTGCAGGCACTGTCGGTGTGCAGCTCCCAGGCATCCAGGAGTATGGTGCAGTCGGGGGCTCTGCACGTGCTGCGACCTCTGCCATGTGGGCCTGTCAGCACTGCACCTTCATGAACCAGCCTGGCACTGGCCACTGCGAGATGTGCAGCCTCCCCAGGACCTAGGGCTCTGGCCCTCTGCTGAGCAGGACTGGGCCAGCCTCGCCCTCTCTGAAGCCTGGAGCGCCACGTGTTTCCTGTAAGGCCTGACGCCCACAACCCTGAAGCAGCGGAGCCAGCCCCCCCGGAATTCCGGATATACACTGAGGCTTCTCAGTGCGGATCTTGAAGAGAAAGAGCCCCAGCTGCTATGCTAGGGTTGAACAGAACCTCCAAACTGGAAGGGCAGAGCAGCCCTGCCCAAGAGCACCCCACATGCCTCACCTAGTTAGTAGCTCCCCACTGTATTGGAAGGACTGAGCGCCTCTGAACTATCACTCGAAATTGGGGTGCAGAGAGAGGTTGCTGCTGTCGCCCTGCTATCTTTCCTTCCTCTATGCTTTTTGTTTTCTGCCTCCCACCTTCTCCCCAGTTTTTGGATGGATGCTCCTGGCTGTCTCTGTTCCCTCCCGTTGGGAGCATGTGTGGCTAGGTATGACCTGTACCCCTGCCCTTGCCTGAAATCAGTTATCAATAATTCCTGCCCAGAAAACTTCTATTTATTGTTTTTAAGATAAAACTGCACAGACAGGAGCGAGAGCGACTTAATTCTGCTTTCTTTCCTCCTTTAGTGCAGCCCTCCTGGGTGTTAAGGTGGTTATTGGGCAGGGGCCACCATCAGTTCTCCTCTGAAGCAAACCTCAGTGCCTGAGACTTTCCTACCACGCCACAGGATGCTGGCAGCTGGTAGCCTGGGTGGCTCTTGCTTGGGGTCAGCCCCTTGGAGTCTATGGGCCAGCCCTGGGATTGTGGTCCCCTCCCCCAGCACTGTTCCTTTACCCAAGGCCTTGCACAGTGCTGTGGCAGTTGAGACAGCCACCGTGAGGCCTGGACAAGTGAGGGCAATTAAAGATGGTCTCTGAGTGTCCTCGTGGCTCTGTTGTGACAGCCTTTACCCAGGTAAGACACGGATATCTTGATGCCTCTTTGCCTTAATGAGAGCTAAGTCGGCTATCCTCACCCTGGGAAGGGCTATGCCAACCACAGACTGCTGGAGGCCATAGTGTCCGGCTAGTGGAGTGTACCCATGCTGCCTTCCACGTCCTCGGCCCCGCAGGCAGCACACTGGTCTGTGGCAGAGCTGGGGTTAGTGTCTCTGGTTTCACCTGGCAGGTGATCTGTAGTCCGAGGCCCTGGGGCTGTGGACCCATTGAGTTTGGTTTAGTATTACTAGGATCATCCTGGAGGGTCAGGGTTATCTCCCTCCCTCCTGGTGGTCTCCCTGGCTAGGGCTTCACATTTCTGTCTTTCCTGGTCCTTGAGATCTGGTAGACTGGACGTCCTGGCACAGCTGTGTCCCCATGCCAACTGTACTAGCCCCGTTCTTCACGCTGGGCAGGTGCTGGGCAGCACAAACCCTGGAGACCTTGCCACTCCTTCCCCACTCATCTTTGTCTGCAGAGTCACTTACTTTTTCTCATGCTCTGACATCCACATAATTCTTGTTTTCTCTGTCTTTCAGCTAAAGAAATTGTTGTAATTTCTCTGCTTATGGTTTTGAGTTACTCTTTGTTCAGTAGCGCACTTTATTTTGTTGTCCAAAGAAAGTCAAGCTGATGCCACCAGCCTGGTGCGAGCCCTACAGAAGGTTCAGGCCTGAGCAGCTCAGCTACCTCCTCCTACATGGAGGTGGCCCCAGTCCCACCTCTAATCCCTCTGCCATCAGGCGTTATGACCCAGAAAGGGATGTTGGTGGGTATACCTACCCAAGTGAACCCAGGCTGAGAGATGGGGCCAGCCCTGGCCTTGCCCTGACCAACCTGCTCCTGGGCCATGGGCGCTCCCACTCCGGCTCTGTTGGGCTCATAGGTGTGCATCGGCTGGGTGTGAACTAGCATTTCTTTGACCCTAGCCCTGCAGTGGAACCTAATAAAAGCGCCTGAAGTGATCACCCTGCTCCCAGTGCCTTGTTCCTGTGCCCAGAACCATTATCCATCAGTTGTGGTATATGTGTGTGCGTGCGTGCGTGCGTGCGTGTGTGTGCTACACTGTGCAGCACAGACAGTCTGGAGTGTCAAAGCCTGGTGTGCAGAAGGTAAGCTGAGGACTTCAACTCTGCAGGAGGCTCAGAAGACAACTTCATCCCCCCAGGCCTTTCCAGCCAAGGAGTCTTCAGCCTGGGGACAGCGTCAGAGATCAGTTCTAAAGGCCGCTTAGAGTTGGTTTGCTAGGTCCGGGTTGTTTGTTTCTTGTTTTTTAATTTATAGCTGGGCATGGTGGTGGATGTCTTTAATTCCAGCACTTTGGAGGCAAAGACAGGCCAGGACCACACAATGAGAGTGTCTCCCAAAAAATTAGGTTTTTTTTGTTTTGTTTTGTTTTTTTGCTTTTTCAAGACAGGCTTTCTCTGTGCACCCCTGGCTGTCCTGGAACTTACCCTATAGACCAGGCTGACCTCAGAACCCAGAGATCCACCTACCTCTGCCTCCTGAGTGCTGGGAATAAAGGCGTGTGCTACGACCACCCAGTTTATTGTTTTTATGCACATGAATAGAAAAGTGGATGTGAGAGCTGCTGGGGTTGTGGATGCTGTAAACCAAACTTGTGTCCTCTGCAAAAGCAGCATGTGTTCTTAACGGCTGGACCACGTTCCAGCCTCGGGACGGTGTTCTAACAGCAGTGCTAGAATTGTACAATGTCCAAGCCCACCAGACATTTCTTTTGTACCTGGTTATGCCCCACACACCTTTGCTCCTAGATTTGGCCACTGAAGTTTTCAGATGAGCATTATTTTAAGAGACATTATTATGTCATCATTTTAAGAGAGCATTATTTTATTTCCTGAGCTGACCCCACATTCTACTCAAGCAATCCTGCCCCAGCCTCCGCGGAGCTGCCACTACTGGAGCCTAGGCAGCGGCAGGCATCTAGTTCCTGATGAGTGTTTTGGAGGAGTGGGGAGTACCTGATCTTCCACTTCTCATCTCAGCCTGCGCCCTCAGCAGCAGGTGGAACTGTCATAGAAGAAAATGGAAAGCCTCCTTAGACTTGCTATTTAGGGCACGCAGCATCCTCTGCCAATTCAGAATCCCTTTGCAAAGGCGCTTCTGGCTGGCTGGCCCGAAGTCCCTTTTACCCTGATCACGGAACTGCTCAGTGTACGGAGCCACCCAACTCCAAGGAGCCCATGCTATGTTGGTGTCACCCCAAGTGCTGACACAAAACCGGGGGTGGCGGACAACCTTACCCTACTCTGCTCACCAGGTAGGTGGTCTGAGGCAAGAACCCCTCCCTGGGCCAGAGTGGACTTGAAAGTAGAGGCTACCCATCTGTGCGCCCTCAGGCTTCCCACGTTCCTCTAAACCGCGGCTCTGTGCAGCCAGCAGGGCGTTCCCGCCAGCTCGCGGGACCGCAGAACCGCCACCCCCGCCCCAGCACCGGCCCCGCCTCCGCAGCAGCCGCTTTACGGCGGAGGCCGCACCGCGCTGTGGGCGGCCGTAAAGCCTGGAGGCGGCGCCGCCTCTCCCGGCTGAGCTCTGGCCCGGCGCCCGCAGGATGGCGGGCGCTTCCCCACGCGTGCACTACCTGTCGGACTTCTGCTGCCCGCTCGGAGGCCGGGCGGGGGGGAAGCCGCATGTGCTGCGTCACGAGGCGGAGGTCTTTCTGTCCACGGGGCGCGAATTCGTCTATGTGTACGACCAGGAGGGCGGGATGCTGACGGTGAGCGGTAGGCGGGCGGGCGTGCGGGCGGGCGGGCGGCGGCCTCCCGAGGTGAGCCGGGGCCGCGCGTGCCCTCGCCTGACCTCGCTCTCCCGGCGCCCAGGCGGTGTTCCAGTTTCCCGACCAGGTGTGGCACCTGCAGCTCCTGGCCACCCGCAGGGCGCTCTATGTCCTGTGCGCCCGGACTGGCATCTACTGTCTGTCGCTGGACTCGCAGAGCAGGTGAGGGGGCGTGGCCCGCGCGGCTCCGGCCGGTCCGCACGTCGGGTGGACCTGCACCCCAGAGTGTCAGCCTCCGAGAAGTTCTTAGCTGTTGAGGCTCAGGTAGTGCCGCCCGCAGCCAGGAACACAACCGCTCTTGCCCTCGGTGTCTGGCAAGACCTCAAAGTGGGTCTCAGAAAGAGGTGTCTCCTGTTGGTGGTGACAGCAAAGGCTGGTTGGCCATTGGCTTGTGCCGGGGAAACTCGAATACACAGCCCTGGTGCAACCCTGGGAGCATTGTCTGTGGAGCCGCGCTTCTGGCTGATCCACGTGTCACACGGCGTGTGTGTGTGTGTGTGTGTGTGTGTCCTGCCGAATGGCCTCTGGATGGATGCCTGTGATGCCTTCTGCCTAGCCTGCTCAGAGCAGGTCAGGTTATTGCTAAACATGACATGAGGCTCCCCCACCCAGTACTGACCGCGGTTGTGTTGTCCCTGAAGGTCTGTGACCCAGGCCTGTGAGGACGAAGAGGATGAGGCTCGCCCTTTCCCCGTGATCCGTGTGGACCCGGATGCCTGTGTCCTCCCCGACGCCGCACTCTGTGCCTTCAGTGTGCTGGATGACATGCTGGTCACCCTGGTCCAGGGCCCCACCCAGTGGAAGATGCAGCTGTTCGAGCGTCCCTGCCCAGGGGAGGAGCCTCGGCCTGGAAGCCAGCTCGGTGAGGTGGAGTTGTCCACCTGCACCCCCCCAGGTGGGGTGCCCGAGAAGCCTGCAGCTCCCAGCTTCCTGCCAGTGCTGTGCTGTGTGTTCCCACCAGACTCCAGGGCGCCTCATGATCACCCCGAGGGCTGTGGCTGCTTCATGCTAGAGGAGGCCCTCTTTGGTCTCCTCTTCGGAGCTGACGCCACCCTCTTGCAGTCCCCCGTGATCCTCTGCGGTCTCCCTGATGGCCAGCTTTGCTGTGTGGTCCTGAAGGCCTTGGTTACTTGCGAGTTAGCTCCCGGTGACCCTAAGGTCCTGGTCAAGATCCTCCATCACCTGGAGGAGCCTGTGGTCTTCATCGGGGCTTTAAGGGCAGAACCGCATGCTGAGGAAGAGGCAAGAGAGCTGCTGTCTGACGAGAACGTGCATTCTGACTGCCTCGTAGCCCTTGGCCACCAAGGCCGGACACTGGCCATCAAGGCCAGCTGGAGCGAGTCGGGGAATCTGGTGCCAGAGCTTCGCGAGTACAGCCTCCCGGGGCCTGTGCTCTGTGCCGCCTGTGGCAGGAATGGCCGCATGTACCACAGCACCCCCTCAAACCTCTGTGTGGTCGACGTGGCTCGGAGAGACACTCCTTGGAACCTCGAGAAGCCAGACGGGGCCACAGGAGGTCTGCCCTCCATGCTGTGCCCAGCCAGCTTGAGCATCTGCAGTGTTGTCACCGTCTGTGTGTCTACAAGGGCATCTACAGGTACGAGCTGCCTTAGGTGTCGCCCAGCCCTGGGGCAGTCTCTCCCTCAGCTGTCCTTGCTCCTTTCTTTGTTCTTCGGTGAGACTTTTTCTAAGGCAGCAGATACAGGCTTTCCTCACCAGGCCCGTCACAGACCAGTCTCCTGTCTCGGGGTCGAGGTACCTCTGCATGCGTGTCCTTCCTGAGTGTGCTCTGGCCCCTCAGTCGAGTGCCACTCACAACTGTGGCTTGTGGGGTTGGTGTCAGAGCGTCCCCCACAGCAGGCCTCAAATCAGGTCAGGCCAAGCCTCCCTGCATCCTCTGAGAGCTGGATGAGCCTGCTTTCTCTGCTGGATGACCTGCTTATGAGCCATTCAGAGGGTGTCTCGGAGTTCTCTAAGAATGCTTTAGCTGGGTTTGCCTGACTCTGGGGTGAAAGGAAGACATTCCCCACCCTCCAGCGCTTTCCCATTAAGGTCAGCTACTAGTATGTTAAATCTGCCGAAAAAGCTTTGCTGGAGGAAAAGGCTTGGAAGAGCCAAACCGCCACAGGGTTGGGGCAGGAGTGGGTGTGGCCATAGACCAGGGCACCTGGGCACTGACTTTCAGCTTCTAAACTGCCTGTTTCAGGGTTCAGGGTAAGAGCTGTGTTGGGAGTAGGGAAGCAAGCAGACCTTTGGCAGGGGCAGCCTCTATCCCCTCAGTGCCAAGAAGGAGGCAGGCGGATGTGGCGGAAAAGCCAGTGAAGATGAGGTGAACATAGCTCAGCCTCCAGGGTGCTTCTCTTTGGAAAGCTCACCGGCCTTGCTCTCTGTGGCCTGTTGCAGACTGAGGCACTTTTGAGTGGTCAGATGCCTTGCAGTGTCCTTTGGCCCGTTTTGCCCTGCCTGTGTGGGTCACCACCGTGACATCACATCAAAACGTGTATGGAGACCAGTGGTCACCTTCTTTGCCCAGCCCCTTGGTGTTGGCTTCCCTGGTCTCCCCCCACCCCCGTAACCTCATTTCTGGCCCTTTGCCAACCCCTTTCCTGGAGTCCAGAGCAAACCCTGATGAGCACGTGGCCGCTGCCCCAGACCTGCTGACTGGCCCTGCATGTGTCCACCATCAGGTAGCACCGAGCTCCTGGCCCTGTCTTCTAAAGGGCGCCTGATCTCCTGCGTCCTGGACTTGAACTCTGAGGTGCCTGTGCCTGCCAAAATGGCTGTGGCAAATGCAGGCCAGAAAATTAAGGAGCTACTCTTGGACATCGGTGATGTCTCCGAGAGGTGAGCTGCGGGCTCGGGCTCAAGCCGAGCCTGTGTCTTGTCCTTGGGAAGCAGCATCCTGGGTGGCACTGATCCAGGCTTGGCGGTCTGCGGGCCTTACAGCCTTGTGACTTGTTGAGGATATTCCCGTAGGCCTACCGGCTACTGTCTGTCATACTGTCACTGTGGAGTGTCGCGAAGGGAAGAGGGAGCCACTCTTGTGCACACGGGGTGATTTGTAGGGCTAACTCATCTGTAACAGGCGTAAACTGGTTCAGTGTCTCCTCCATCCTGTCTTGTCTCCTATAGACAGGGAAAGACCCGCTCCTTGGGCCGAGGAGCTACTCCCGTGCTCCATGCTCCGTGCTCCGAGAGCTTTACCCAGATATGGCTCCCTCTGCTGTGGTCTCAATCTCCTAGGTGTCGTGTCTGTGCCTTGCAGAGTGTCCTTCCTGAAGAAGGCTGTTGACCAGCGCAACAAGGCCATAACAAGTCTCAACGAGGCCATGAATGTGAGCTGTGCCCTGCTGTCCAGCCAGGACGGCGCCCGGCCCATCTCGTGCACCATCGCTACCTCCTGGAGCCGCCTGGAGCTGCGAGACATGCTGATGGCCACCTGTACACTGGAGAATAGCAGCAGCTTCAGCCTGGACCAGGGCTGGACCCTGTGTATCCAGGTGCTTACTAGTTCCTCCGCCTTAGACCTGGATGGGGCTGGTTCAGCTTTTACCTACACCATTCCAGTGGACAGACTTGGCCCAGGCAGTCGGCGGGAAGTGACGCTGCCCCTGGGTCCTAGCGAGAGTGGCATGCTCGACCTGCCAGTGACAATGTCCTGCTGGCTCTACTATAGCCTCAAGGAGGTGGTGGGTGGGGCCCTGGCCCCCTCCGACCCTCTAGAGGTCCCCTATCTGGAGAAGCTCCCTCTCAACCTTCCTAAGCAAGAGGGTGTCTGCCTGCCCCTGTGCAAGCGCACGGTGGACATGCTGCAGTGTCTGCGCTTCCCTGGCGTGGCCTCACAACCCGCGCAGGCGCCCTGCGTGCCTGGCTCTGCCTGTGAGCCCGTGGAAACCTTCCTGAAGGCCTGCCAAGCCCCCGGCAGTGAGCCAACTGGCGCTGCCTCCCTCCGGGCCAAGTACCTGCCTCCATCTACAGCGTCCATCAGGGTGTCCGCGGTGCTTCTCAGAACCGCCCTGGAGGACGGTCACTCAGGTTGGTGGCACTACTGGCTTCACTTTGGCCTCAGGGCCCTGCAGCCTGTGGAAGCAGGATGTTCCTCTCCCTGTGGCTCCTATGAGTTCCGCTACCTCCTGATTGCTGTAGGAGTCTTGTGTCAGGTCTTGGGTGTTTTTTAAAACCTGTGCGGAGGTACAACCTAAGCGGGTGGCAGATGCCACCAAAGAACAGCTTGGTGAGCTCTCACACATGGAGCACCAGAAGCGGTCTGTCTGAGATCTGCGAGAACACTTGGCCGGGCTTTTGTTCCCACAGTGTGCTGAACTGTCTGTATTGTTTGGTGCTGGGTCTGTGACAGAAGTGTCCTGGTTGCTGGCACCTCTGTCCCGCCACTAGTAGATGTCGGATTGTGTCTCTGTCCTGGGGAGAGCCGAAGCCGTCTTGTACAGCATTTATGTCTGTGCACCAGGGCACAGTTAGGACTGTAGCCTGTGCCATGTAGGACCTCCCCGAGTGGGCTTCTAAGTGGGCTTCTGGGTCCATGGTTCCTGATGACCCCCTATGCCTCCCTGCCTCTTGGGTAACTGGCTGAGCTCCCTGCTTGTGGTGGGACTGTGGGCCCTTGGGACACTTAGGTGGATTGGAAAGGGGACATTTGAGGGAAGCCACACGGGTGCCGTTTTACACCCCAGCGGGCGCCTTCTCTTCCAGGGTTCCACCTGTGCAGTGCTACGCTGCAGTGGCTCCTTGCCGAGAACGCCGCCGCAGCTGTCGTGAGGGCCCAGACCCTGTCCTCTATCCAGGGCGTAGCCCCAGATGGTACTGATGTCAACCTCATCGTCCGAGAGGCAAGCAGGGGTCACTTCTGTGTGCTTGGGATGGGCCTCAGCCCTGTCTAATCCATCAGAGGCCCCGCTAGGGTCACAGTGGGCAATAAGGACAGTATTGTTGGTTGACCATCCCAAGCCAGTAGCAGCCCACCTGTTGGACCACCAGAGGGTGACGGGCCCCTTTGAGGACCCTTAAGTGAGACAGCCCATCCCCTCAGGCCTTTCCTTCTCTTACACCCTCTTTTTGGGGTCCTCCTAGCAGTCAGGATCCCCTGCAATGGAGACTCTTGGAGAGTAAGCCGTGTCTGCCAAGAGCCGTGGGCCCTACTCCCAGAACTCAGGGAATGTTACTTATCAGGCCCTGTCCTCCAGACTCCTTACCTCACTGGCCAAGGCTAAGAATGAGCAGTGGTCCTGGCCAGTGGACAGAGTCCATGCTTACATTGATGGCCAAGACCTTTCTGTAGCCCCCAGGCTCTGGTCTTACGCCACTGTGTAAAGAGCAGGCCAGGGCTACCCAGCCTTAGCCTGTGGAGTCAGCACCATCAGGACCCCTGGAGGGTGCTGAGAGACAGGCACTTTAGCCCTCACTCCGTTCCTAGCGTAGAGCCAAGCTTAGCTTAGGTCTTGGTGCAGCTCAGAATGAGGTGGTTCCTACAGGACTGGATTCTGAGTCGTCCTCATACGGCTGCCCCTTGCAGCAAATAGGCTTCTTACTCGGGTTCCCCAGCCTTCCCGCCTTTAAAATGCGCAGCCGCTCAAGGCCTCATGTGTTGCAGGTAGCTGTGACTGATTTGAGCCCTGCAGGGCCCATCCAGGCCGTGGAGATCCAAGTGGAGAGCTCCTCTCTGGCCAACATGTGCAGGGCGCATCACGCCATCATCAGACGCATGCAGGTACTGCAGCCAGCGGGATGGGGGGGGCTCAGGAACAGGCTCTGCAGGCGGAGGCAGGTACTGCAGCCAGCGGGATGGGGGGGCGCTCGGGAACAGGCTCTGCAGGTGGAGGCAGCCATCTGGGTTTCATCTGTGGACCCACACGGCTGCTGCAAGCATCATGGAACTTGCTACCTCTGCGCAAACGACACTACCCTCCAGGGGTGGCATCAGCCCGCGTCCCCTGGAAGTTCAGAAATGGCTGAGTCTGTGTCTGATCAGTCTGTAGTCATTACCTGTCATGTCTGGGCTAAACCCCACCCGTGCATGGATCCTAGGCCAAGGAACTGCCCAGCGAGGTCCTAGGTTCAGAAAGAACCGCTTGAGCACAGAGTCTCCCTTGGCGCCCGTCCGCATGGCTCTGTCCAGAGCACCCACCCCCCCCCCCACCTGAAGCTGGTGTGGCCTGGGCTCAAGGCAGGGTCTGCAGTGGCCACCGGCAGTTCTGCAGTTAGCTCTTGGCTGTAGCCTCCTCCAGCCTCACCCTGGAACCCTTCCCTGTGTGTCCTAGCGTTGCTTCCCGAGCCGACAGGTGCTCTGTGGACGGAGAGCCAGGTGCAGGTGCTAGCTGCTCTCAGAGCTGGAAGGTCAGCCCTAGCACATGACCCAGCCTCGTCATGGGCCAGTTGTGAAGTGAGCGGTGTAACAGTAACTGGACGTAGCAAGGTTGAGGCTTCGTGTTGTAGGGAGTTCAGGCCCCATGCTGTAGACTCCAAAGCAGTGGCGCCACCAGCCAGCCCCCAAGAACTTCTGCCATGATAAGGACACAGTCACGTAGGAGTAAGGCCACCCTAGTGACTTTATCGTGGTCTTCTGCAAAGACCCCATCGCAAAACAGCTGCCTTCAGAGGAACTCGCGTCAGGACTTGGTTTGTGATTTCAGGGGGACACAGTCGATCCTTGGTAGGGAATCACATGGCGCAGCTGCCCCCAGACTGCAGGGCAGCTTCAGCCAAACACCACCATGGTCTGTAGACAGGAATCTCCCACAACCACCAGGACCTTGCCTGATGCTAGCTTCCCCTTAGACAGCATTCTCTAGAACCCTAGGTGGATGCTCAGCCTAGGCAGGTCTGCCTCTGGGAGCCTTTGCTCATATCTGAAAAGGCCATTTAGCAAGCTAGACTGCTTTCAGGAAGAGAGAATGAACGCCAGCCCTGAGTGAGCCTGCAGAGGGTATGAGCAAATTTATCAGATGGGTTCTGCCTAAGGCCCAGCCCAAAGTCTGTCTGAGCCACAGAAGTGAGACAAGTGTTTAAAAGGGCTCTTTAAGGTGGGCGTTGTAGCATACAGTCCCAGCACTTGGGAGATAGAGGCAGGCGGATCTCCATGAGTTCGAGGACAGCCAGGGCTGTTATACAGAGAAGCCTGTCTTAAAAACAAACAGACAAACAAAAATTTAGGTCCCTTTGTTCAGGCCTAGTGGTACATTCCAAAATCCTAGCAGTTGGTCGATTGTGGCAGGAGGATCAGGAATTCAAGGCCAGCCTAAGCTTCATAGCAAGTTTGAGGCTCCTCTGAGTTATTTAAGGCCCCGACTTAAACTCCAGAAACGTCTCTCTTAGTGACTATTGGTGGGGGCTGTTGCTGCTCTGAGGAGGAAAGTCCTGGGGAACAGGGTGGGACAGATAAGGAGTGGTCACCGTGTCACTGCTACTTAAGGGGCGTGAAGATCCTGACCTCTGAACCCAGGCATCCACTCTGGGAAGCATCCTCCAGTTCTCGCCCCCCAACCCTTCTGTCCCCCAGACTATGGTCACAGAACAAGCTGCCCAAGGCTCCAGCCCACCTGACCTCCGAATGCAGTATCTACACCAGATCCACGCCAATCACCAGGTGAGCCCCAGTTCCTGGGTATGAGGAGTGTCCCCAGGTGACGTGTAGGGAAGTCAGGACTTGGAGGGCACCAGCCTTGTGGGGCTGCCCAGTTTTCAGTGTGGGCTGGGTTCTCTGGATGGGGTCAAGATGTATAGGGCGTGTCCACTTCCTGCTTCCCTGGCTGTACCCACGTGGCTGTGTGTCACATATTTAAGGCCCTGTGACCCATCTCCCACCTCCCAAGCACAAGGTGTTCCTAGGTGGGGCACAGGCTGAGCCGCGCTGCTGTCTGCAGGAGCTGCTGCGCGAGGTGCAGACCCTGCGTGACCAGCTGTGCACGGAGGATGAGGTCAGCTCCTACAGTATAGCCCAGAAGCTGCTGCAGGTTTACAGGCAGCTCCGCAACCCTAGCCTCGTCCTGTTGTGACCAGGTATGTCCTAGTCCTCTGTCCACATGTCCTCTGTGTGCTGAACTTTGTGGTTCTGCCCGGGTGGGGAAGGATGCCCCAGTTCCCCGGCTCAGCCAGGAGGGCTGAAAAAATGGGGTGTGAGATAGATTCAGGCAGTGTCTGAACCCACAAGGCTTGGCCGCCTCTCATGTCTGCCTCCTCCCGGACAGCTGCTGGCCAGCTTCTCCTCACTGCGGGACACGCTCCAGGCTGAGTTCTGGGGCTTGTTGGGCTGCACCCCTGTACTGGAACCTCTGCACCTCCGATGGAAAGGATCGGTGCCCAAATACTTGGGCCATGGAGACACAGGGTTACTGGAGTTCAGACTTGAGGGTGTGGGACTGTTCGGTTGCTGACCCCACCACACCCCAGGAGCACTGGCCGTCTCTCTGGAGCCACCAGGGGGCAGAGTGCTCACTGCAACCAAAGCACAAAGACCGAGGGAGGGCTCCCCTAAACTGCCCGCTGCCTGAGCTGCCTCCTCCCCCAGCTGGGCCGTGCCCTGCTGCTGGTGCTGTTTTCACTATGGGGGAAGAGCGTGTCTGCAGAGCTGCTGTGAGTGCCGTCTGTGCCGTGGTGTGCCGGCAAACTGCCCTTTCCTGATGTCCCCCGTGTCAGCTGGCGTCTGCTCCCTTCCCGCCCCTCACCCTCTTCAGAGTCCACTGCGCTCTGTGCCGGTGGTGGGCAGCCCTTCCCAGCTACCTTCCCCCGGGGCTCCTGTGGCCACTTGGGGCCCGAGATCTGCACCTCAAGGTCTGGACACTGAGCTGCCACCGTCACAACACAGGGTATTTACGTGGGCATTTGTCCATCCTCCAGGACAGAGTCCTCCATGGAGGAGGCAGTTAGGAGATGGAATGCCCTCTCTTGACACCGCCCGGAGTCTGGACAAGTCTTTTTTTTTTTTTTTTTTTGGTTTTTCGAGACAGGGTTTCTCTGTGGTTTTGGAGCCTGTCCTGGAACTAGCTCTTGTAGACCAGGCTGGTCTTGAACTCACAGAGATCCGCCTGCCTCTGCCTCCCAAGTGGTGGGATTAAAGGCGTGCACCACCACTGCCCGCTGTACAAGTCTTTTGTAACAAGGTGCTCCCCGCCAGGGTTGCCGGCCTAGCTCATCTGCTGACCTGCTAAGAGCCCTGTCTCTCGCTGGTCCCTCAGTCTACCCTTGCCACCTCCTGCGTGGGAGCCTCTAGCTGGGTCGTAGCGTGCATGAGTGTCTGCTCTGAGTAAGTTAGAGAGGCCGGCTCAGCCCACAGGACGGACGGCCTGCCTGGGAGCAGAGAGGGTCTCCCGGGCTGAGCTGGCTTCTGTCTGTCACAGCTGACTTTTCTGGTGTCCCCTACTTGCTGTTATAGTCCTCAGAAATTGCCAGGTTTGTCTTTAGCCTAAACTCCAGCAGGTTGGGAGCTGAGGCACGTGTCCTAGGGATTGCTGGTGATGTCACCTCATCAGCCTCCCTGGGTCCCTGGACACATCTGGACTTGGACTTGTTATTCTTGGCACTGAGAATTGGTAGGGCCCGGCACCAGGCTCAGACGGCTACTGGAGCTGAAGAAACACCAGGCTTAGCTGAGGATCTCACCTGAGTGTCATCATGGAGTCAGGGCCCCCCGGTCTTGTCCAACACCTGTCCTCCATTCATGCCAGACAATGCCTGACGTCCGCGACACCGCAGGCCTGGACCCGGGCAAGCCGCTTAGGTCAGCTCCAAGAGTCAATAGGGGTGTGTCCTGATGTGTGACCCTGGTTGCTCTGGGTAAACGAAGGGGTGGTGGGGGTCTGGCCATAACTTCCTTTCCAGCATGCCTCCTGCCTTTCCCGGCAGCTATACATTGCCTCCCCACCCCAACACACGCTCTTGTCTTAGACTTGCAGCTCTCTGTGGGTCTCATTTGCCTGGGTGGTTGGAGAGGACGTTAGGGTCCCAAGCAGGATCAGGTCTGCCTAGGTTAGGATGGTCTTCCTTAATCTCTGACCCAAAGCCTGGCAAGCTGGAGCGAGGTGAGGCGAGGGGTCTAGCAGCCCCCGCTTCCAGCCATGGCCCTGCCTCTTAGGTCGGTAGAAAGTGAGGAGAGCCTTGCTCAAAAGGGCAAAGGGTTTCCTATGGGTGGGGTCCCAGGGCTGAGCAGACGGAACCCTGAGACTCTAGGGTACGAAAAGCCCACGGCAGCTGCGCAACAAAGGTTTAATGCTGGGTCAGTGGGGCTGTGGGGTCGGCCCCTGTGAGTCCTCAGTATTCCCAAAGAGCTTCCCCTGTAGGCAGGTCCGCGTCAGCGCGCAGCAGCCCTGAAGCGCCGCCGCACAGGTATTTGCCACTGAGGGCACGGATGGCGAGGCGGCCACGCTCTCGGAACTCGAAGAGGAAATCCTCTGCCAGGTCACCGTCGCTGCACACGCTCCCGTGGCTGCCAACGTACCAGAAGCCAGCTCCGCGGCCTGGGGGCAAGGCTGGAGGTCGGCGGGGGCCCGGGCATCCCCTGCCCCCCATTGCCTCCCCACAGCCTGCGTTCCCGCACCTCTGATCTGATAGGCGCCATCCCTGAAGCTCAAGTGGAAGACATCGTAGGTGGAGCGGTTGGTGTCCAGCTGGTTGGATCCCCGGCGGTGGCAGACGAAGCCGTCCAGGCCACGCAGCACCAGGATGGGGCGGTTGATGAGTTTGAGGATGAACAGCTCGTCTCCACCTAAGGGAGATGGCAGCGTGGACCACTCTCGTCCCTGGCTACCATATGCAGGCTGCGGACTTGGGGTTCCGGGGGTCCCTAGATGTTGCTAATGTACAGGTGTTGAGAAAGCACCCTGAGTTCCCCAAAGACAGTAAAGGAGAAGACACCCTGGATCTGACTTCTTCCCTGATGAATGAAATGGGGAGGGACCTCAGATGCACTGACCCGGGGTGGAAAGTTGCCCAACTTACAGAACGCAGAGAGTGCTCACCCACAAAGTCACTGATGGCGGCCAGCTGCCCGTTTTTCTTCATGCACACATAACGACCGTTGCTGGCTTTAAGTGCCACCCGCCGGCTGTGCCATTCCATTTCAAACATGGTGTTGGCAGAACTGAGGGAAGGGCAGGCAAGATCTCAGAGAGAGAGGAGCGGAGTTTGGTCCCCTTTTCCTCCATGGGTTCCAGGGATGAGACAGAAGCCCGCCCTCTGCAGAAACACCCATGGCCACTGGGAGCTACTCCCCACCCCGGTGAACATTTGCTATCTAGGCTGCTAGTCTCATAGCTCAGGGTGCCAGTGGTGATGACGGTGGTGGAGGCGGTGACAGAAGTGGTCGAGGTCACCGGGGGCAGTGACGCACGTGCCTCCAATCCCAGTACTCGGGAGGCAGAGGCACACCTCTGGGTTGGAGGCCAGCCTGGTCTATATAGTGAGTTCCAAGGCTACACAGTGATCTCTGTCTCAAAAATAATAAAAGGGGGAGGGGTAGTGATGGTCATGTTTGTGAGTGGCGGTGATGGTGGCAGTGACGGTAGAGACAAGGACAGGTGCACTCACACTTGTGTGGCTGTGGCCTGAAGGCCCCCATGAGTGACCAGGGTCCAGTAGCCCCCAGTGCTGGAATAGAAAGTACACTTCTTTGTCTCCTGGTCAATTTGCATCAGGAAGGTCTCGTGGTCCAGTTCTTCGTCCTGATTGGCTGAGACGTTGACTCCTGGAGGGAGAAGACAGTGAAGCTCCTCACAACTCCTGGGAGGCAAGAGATGGGGAAACTTTTGGGAGGCACGAAGCCAGAGGGAGTCTCAGCTAGAGCTCCCGGGTGTCAGAGAAGGACCATCCAGGGACCAGTGCACCCCACACGCTGCCTCTATTGGTGGACTCTTGACCCAGCTCTTCCCTCCCTCGCCTGGATAGCATCTCATGTCGGCAAATCCCCGTTCTGCTAATCAGCAAGCAATCTGCTCGTTGCTGTTCTCTGGACCCCGGATTCACAGCAACCCGTTTATAATTCGCTCTTATGCTGCTGGGGGCAGGGGGGTTCTGACCTTCCCCCTGAGGTGACCTAGATTGGAGCCAGGGACTAGGAGCCTACCTACCGCCTACACAGGAGCCCTAGGGGAAGGCAGGCTGCCCAGGGCCCGCCCAGGGTTTGTGTAATGGAACAAGTGTTCCATGTCCTGGTTCAGCATGCAGGCACCAAAGCCTCCTCAGGATCATCCCTAAGCTCTGGCCCCCTCCCACAAACCCATCAGGTTCCTGGCAACCGGATACTCTGAAGAGTATGGCAGGTAGAACCTCCAGGAGCCCTAGGGCTCAAGGGGTAACAAGTGAGGAGGGAGGGACAAAGCCTGACTGTAGGCCCACATCAGAGCCAGCCCTGCTCTGCTGGAGAGAAGGGGAACAACCATAGCAGCTCCTAGTGGAGACCCTGAGATCTATGAGATCTACCGCCTTTCTCTACTCCCGGAAACTGTGCCCAGGCATATTCATCCTGAATCACTGCTTCCTTGCAGAAAAGCAGCCAGCCTATCCCAGGAAAGGGCCCAGCAGTTTGTTTCGTTTTGGTTTGTTTGATATTTTATTTACCAAGTATACAATGTCCTGACTGCGTGTACCCCTGGAGGCCAGAAGAGGCACCAGATCTCATTACAGGTAGTTTTGAGCCACCTTGTAGTTGCTAAGAATTGAACTCAGGACCTCTGTATGTGAGTCCGTATGTGAGATCAGTCAGTGCTCTTACCTCTGAGCCATCTCTCCAGCCCCCAGCAGTTTGTTTTTTTAAGTTTTTGATTTTCAAGAAAGGGTTTCTCTGTGGTTTTGGAGCCTGTCCTGGAACTAGCTCTGTAGACCAGGCTGGTCTTGAACTCACAGGGTTTAGTTTTTATGTGCATGACTGTTTTGCCTGTGTGTATGTCTGTACCACTTGTGTGTAGTGAACTCAGGGGTCAGAAGAGTTGGTACTGGGAATCAAACCTGGGTCTTCTGGAAGAGCAGCTTGTGCTCTTAACTCCTAAGCTGTCTCTCCAGACCTGGCCCAACTGTCTTTTTTACTGTCCCCATCTCTGCCAGCTTCAGCATTGTAGTAACAGTTGCTGAGCTGGACAGCTGGAACCAAGGCCACCCCTAACCTCATGAACCACATGGTGAACAGAAGTCAATGGGAAAGTCTGGGTAATGAGTCTCATGGATGAATGCAACAGGGCGCAGGACAAGTGGCCTTTCAACAAAGCCTCTTGCAGGGACAGAGGGCAGAACCAGGTCAAAGGACTTAGCTGGGCATGCCAACTAGCACATTCATTGTCTTCAGCCATTGCCACATGTCCGTGTCACAGGCCAAGGTGCTGTGTCCCCATATCACCCTCTGCAGACAGAATGCTACCAAGCATCTTCCTCCTCGTGGTCACCTGCTTCTAGGGAGCTGATCCGGCAGTGGGCGATCCCAGAGTCCAGACGGCCTGGACGGTGGGTGTGGGGCATGCCTGATAGGATTCATGAGGGGCTGAGACTGTCTGTTGCCAGCAGAAGCAATGTTCATAGCTGCGCTGCGCGTGAGCCCTGCTGTGACCATGAGGGCAGGGACAGGTGGAGGCTATGGTTGGGGCAGTAAAGAAGTCCAGTGGGGGCTGGAGAGATGGCTCAGAGGTTAAGAGCATTGCCTGCTCTTCCAAAGGTCCTGAGTTCAATTCCCAGCAACGACATGGTGGCTCACAGTCATCTGTAATGGGGTCTGGTGCCCTCTTCTGGCCTGCAGGCATACACACAGACAGAATATTGTATACATAATAAATAGATATTTTTTAAAAAAGTCCAATGGGGGAAGCTGCACACTGATGACTCACAGGCAGCTCCTGACTTGGAGACAAGTTTGGGGCCAGGACAAATAGACCCAAATCCACCACTTAGACTACCTTGAACCCAGAATCACTTCCACCCGGACACATCCGTCCCAAGGCTGGGACAGCTGGCAGCATCACCAGCCCAGGGAAGCTTAGGAGATCACCCACGAAAGGGAGGGACTCATAACAGGTTCATCAACATGTGGAAAAGAGGTCAGTGAGGTGGCTGAGCAAGACAAGGTGCTCGCTGCGAACACCTGACAATCTGGGATTGGTCCAGGGATTCATGTAAAAGTGGGTGGAGAAAAATGACCTCTACAAGTGTGTCATGGCATGCTGTGTGCCCATCTCTCTCTCCTTCTCTCTCTCTCTCTCTCTCTCTCTCTCTCACACACACACACACACACACACAATTTTATTTATTTTTTTCAGAATAGGATCTCATGTGTAGCTCTGGAATACACTGTGTACACCAGGCTGGTCCCAAACTCACAGAGATCCACCTGCCTCTGCCTTGAAAATACTGGGATTAAAGGTGTGCACCACCACACCCAGCTAATAATAAAGGCTAAAAGACTAAAAAGCAGGCTGGAGAACGGCTCAGGGTTTAAGGACATTACATTCTTGCAGAGACCAGAGTCCTGTCCTCAACACCCTTACCCAGTTGTCTACGGCCACCTATAGCTCTGGCTTCTGCAGGCACCTGCGCTCACGTGCGCACACCCCTCCCGTGCACACACCCCTCCTGTGCGCGCACCCCTCCCGTGCGCACATATACACACACTTTTTTATCTTAAAGGCTGAAAAGTAATCCACACAGACAAGATCCTACCCAGTGCCTTGACTTTTTTCTTTAGTGCTGGGGATGGAACTCAGGGTGTTGTACACAGAAGGCCAGTGCTCCCCAGAGTTATCTCTCCAGCCCGCATCCCACCACCACCTCCACCACCTCCACCACCACCACCACCTCCACCACCACCACCTCCCAAGCCTCTACCATCTCCACCACCATCACAGCTCCTAATGCCATCATTATAGTCGCCATTATTACCACCAGCATCTCCATCACCGTCTCCAGCCCTTTACCATTTCCCCCATCACCGTCTTCACCACCACCATCTCATCACCATCTCTTCCACTTTCACCCTCTGTCACCATGAACAGCACCACCAACCCTATAGCACGGTCATCAGTGTTGACACTACCAATGGCACCCTCCTTCTGGGGTCTCTGTTACAATCCATCCATGTCTGCCCCTCCATCTCCTCCTCCTCCTCCTCCTCCTCCTCCTCCTCCTCCTCCTCCTCCTCCTCCCCAGGAAGGACTCCACCACCACTGCCCCAGCTATCTTGCTTAGCTAAGGACCGTGGACATCTGAGCCTTCTCTGGGCCAGATGGTGTGGCTGGACAGCGGGACTGGTGTTGGGGAAGAGGGCCACATGCTGGTGACTGTGTCTGCCATTGCTCCAGACTGGCCTGAAAGCCAGAGGGCCTCGGCAGGCTGGGCTCCCACATGGGTGGTCATAAGGTGCCCGAAGAGACGGGTTATCTGCATACTATAACAGTGAGCACTGGCATGACCGGCTCATGGAAACTGGTTATCTGCATACTATAGCACTGGCGTGATCGGCTCATGGAGACTGGTTATGTGCATACTATAGCAGCTAGCATACAGGCTCATGGGTGCTGCCCTTTCTCTGGCAAGTGCTGTTATGAAAGGGGTCTCAGCGAGTAGGGAGGGGCATTCCCTGCCTCACACCCTCCTTTGAGCTTATAGAGAGCTCTCAGGTCAGGGTGTGTCTCAGTACTTGGGGTGCATGAGCTCAGAACCCATGATGGAAACAATTCTACTTTCTGACCTGGACCAGGGTTATGCCGGTAGCCTAGGGCCTCTCAGACCTCTGGCTTCCTCCTGGGGCAGTAGGAACACCGTGTTTACCCCAAACTACTCAGGTGTCACACAAGTGACCAGTGGCCAAGCCACACCCCGCAGGTGGAGATGGCGCCTTTGCCCTAGAAACCCAGGTCCCGGGCAAGGTTGCCTTGGCTTGTGTCTACTAACACTGAAGATAACCATGAACTCTCCCGCTCTTGGGGCACCACAAGGTTCCCATTGGTCACGCATATGAGAGTCATCCTTGCCCTGCCCTGGCCCCTCCCTTATCTCCCCCAAAGAGCAGAAAGGGGGGCAGCAGAAGAGCAAGAAAGAGCGGGGCCTCCCCAGCCTCTTCGACCTTCCCACTGCCCCAGACTCTGCCGATGTCTCACTGCACCCCTCCAGTCTTAGAGACAGTGGCAGCCCAGCGGGCATCCGCCAGGCGTCCAGAGAGTGATGAGCTCTCCTGGAGCCAGCATACCTCAGTGGGCTTGTGCGCTTACCCTGTCTGTGGAAACACCCATCTCAGTGGACACACACCCACCACAGCACAGGTGATACACACACGACACAATGTCAGCTGCACACAAACACACACAACCCATCACGTGTGACACACAGCACAATGTCAGCTGCATACGGATACACACACACAACCCATCACGTGTGACACACAGCACAATGTCAGCTGCATACGGATACACACAACCCAGCACACGTGTGACACACGACACAATGTCAGCTGCACACGGTACACACACACAACCCAGCACACGTGTGACACACGACAAAAGTCAGCTGCATACGGATACACACAACCCAGCACACGTGTGACACACAACACAATGTCAGCTGCACACGGATACACACACACAACCCAGCACATGTGTGACACACAACACAACGTCAGCTGCACACGATGCACACACACAACCCAGCACACGTGTGACACACAACACAATGTCAGCTGCACACGGTTGCACACACACAACCCAGCACACGTGTGACACACAACACAGTGTCAGCTGCATACAATACACACACAACCCAGCACACGTGTGACACACAACACAATGTCAGCTGCACACAGATACACAACCCAGCACACATGTGACACACAACACAATGTCAGCTGCACACGGTTGCACACACACAACCCAGCACACGTGTGACACACAACACAATGTCAGCTGCACACGATGCACACACACAACCCAGCACACGTGTGACACACAACACAGTGTCAGCTGCACACGGATACACACACACAACCCAGCACACGTGTGACACACAACACAACGTCAGCTGCACACGATACACACACACAACCCAGCACACGTGTGACACACAACACAATGTCAGCTGCACACGGTTGCACACACACAACCCAGCACACGTGGCACACACAACACAACGTCAGCTGCACACGGATGCACACACACAACCCAGCACACGTGTGACACACAACACAACGTCAGCTGCACACGGTTGCACCCTACCTTGCCTCACAGAGACGTAGCGGTGGTTGGCAGCCACCAGCACCACCTGTGGGTGACTTTGCTCCAGATCGAAGAGTTCATCCTTGCCAGGCCTCGTGTTGCGGCCAGCCTTGAGTGTGCCGGCAGGTCCCACGGGTGCCAGGTAGCGGCCATCGCAGTCCTTGAAGGCCAGCTTTCCCGCCTTAAACTCTAGCGTGTAGCAGGCTCGGGCTTCAGGCTCCCAGACAAGGTGGCCATCGCTGCGCAGGTAGCGGCTGTCGTAGGACTTGAGGCAGTACCGCCTACTCTGGAAAATGAGGGTGAGCAGCGCATCCACACCCCACGGCATGTCACCGTCGGCCGCCATCTCGTCCTCCTGCAGACACAGGTGCACGTAGCGCCGACGGCTCACGCTCAGCAAGTGAGCCTGTGGGTGGATGGCCAGGTGCACAGTCCACAGCTCTGCCGGCGAGATCGCCGTCGCAAAGCAGGACAGTTGGTCCTCAGCTCCGCCAAAGAAGCGGCCGTGAGGCTCCGACTGCAGTACCCAGCGCCCGTCAGGCTGCGGCAAGACCAGGAAGCGGCAGTCACGGCCTGGCCGATCCATCTCGCAGGCCACACGCCCGTCTTCTTCTGCCGACAGGTAGCGGCCCAGGTGACTGCTGCGGAACAGCACAGCGGTGCCCTGCCCTGGGTCAGGCTCCAGGACCCACGTCTGCTTCCTCTTGAGGCTGGACGCTGAAGCGTTGACCTTGAACCCAAAGCTCTCTGCTGTCAGATAGCGGTTGGCATCGTTGACGAGGCCAAACTGGATCTTCAGCACCTGGTGCAGCCCGTTGGTTGGCATCTTCGAGGCTAGTCACGCAGCTTCAGGGGCCTGGGATGCTCTCTCTCTAAGTGTTCAGGGGCCCTGTGGCCCCCACAGAGGCCCAGCTCTGTTTAGCTGTCCCTTGGCCCCCAAGCCTAGCCAGTGACATGGATACTACCTGCTCCAATGCTGCCTCTGTCTTGTGGCCTTGGCCACCCAGGCAGATCTTACATGGCCAGTGGGCAGCCGAGGGCGGGTGAGGGGGGCGGATCAGAGACGCACCAACTAGAAGGAGCAGCCTCTTGCTTTTACCCGCAGCTTGGATTTCAGAGGCTCCTGGAGAGCACCAGGGCCAGGGCCTGAAGCCCAGGAGGACAAGAGCAAGACTGACCACCTCCTTGTCCTCACCCACGGCCGCCTAGGTCCTATATCCTATCTTGTGGGTCCCACTCCTCTTAGCTTCTCTTCTTACTGCCTCTTGCTTCAGGGCCTTCCACTCCCCAGCTCAGACCCCCAGTCCAGCCCAGCTCTTTCCCAAGGCAGAAAAAGCAGCCAGTGGAAAACTCACAGCAGGGCGGCAACCTGATCTCAGCCCTCCACCCTCAGCCAGATCCTCTGCAGGATCCAATTACCGCATCTCTGATTCCTGCTGCCAGGAGCAGGAAGGCCCCCTGTAGCATGCAGCCCCATCCTGGCCCGTGGTTCCTACCCTCGTGTGCGGCCCTGGGTCTGATGCTGTCCCTGTCCGTGGACTAGAAGGCAGCAGGAAGGGTGGAAGGACCAGTAGTAAGGCTGGGACACCCTGACCCTGACCAGGGATGGCAACGCGGAGACAGGCAGTGTGCCCTGATGTTCCTGGTCCTCTAGGTTTGGAAAGAGCAGCCTCAGATAGAACACTAGGGAGACCATGTGATGCTCACATTCGGGACTGCCTTGTGCGGGAACACACCCCTGTAGCAGGCAAAGAACCAGGTGTACCAGGGTTCCTATGTACTCTGCCAACTATTGGGGTGTGATGTTTTTCCCTTCTGTGCAGGGGGGTACAAGGTAATCTAGCTTCAAGGGCCTTCAGCAGATCTGGGGACCCCATTACTGCTGCTTAGATCAGAGGGGGATGCGGGCTTGACTTGTGGCCTTTACAGACTTGAGAACAGGGGGCTGTGTGGGGCACAGTCTCCCCCATATTTCCAAAAGTGCCGCATGGAATCCAAGAGGGGGGATGGGGCGTGCACTTGTTCAGATTCTGGAAGCTGGCCACCCATGACCCCTGACTCCTTTTCACCCTGGGACCCCCTGGCTGCACCCTCTCCATCCGGCATCTGAGGAAACTTGGAGAGCATCAGTGGCCCTGCTTAGCTTTACCCACGTTCCTGTGTGCTGCACCTGCCTCAGGGGACCAGTACCAAGCAGGTGCAGCCTGTCCTGGGCCTGAGCCAGAACTGGTGTCTTCTTCCTCATAACGGGGCATGACTGTTGTGGACTGGGAAGCCCACGACAGCGTGTGAAGGCCTTCCTAGGGGTCAGTCATAGGAGGATGTGGAGCGGTTCCGGCCACGGCCCCAGTCCTGTCATCCTCCTGGGCTCTTCACCCTCAAGTGACCGTGGTCGGGGACTCATACAGGGGCGGGCAGAGCGTGCAGAGGGTGAGGCAGAGCCATCCAGCACACGGCAACACTGAGGAAGGAAGGGAACTGGCCTCAACGGAGTGCTCAGGATCGGACTCACGACAGAGCGTGTGCACACTCTCCCCTGTGACCACACCCCTGGATGAGGCACCAACTGAAAGTGTGGTCAGGCCGTGTGCCGGTACTGCCCTAGAGACAGCCCGAGGTGACGTGATGTCCATGCAGAGACGTGTCACTGGCTTGGAGCAGTCCCACTTCAGTCGGGTCCCAGGGGCTAGTTCTGCTGGTCTGTGACGGGGACTGGGGACTGGGGACTGCTGAGAGCTGTGCTCAGTGTGGCCCAGCCAGGCTGCAGAGGAGCCCTGGGTGTCTAGTCCCTCTGATTGGCATAACGGCTTCATTAGCCTGACTGGTGCTGGCAGGGTTCACCGGCATCAGATGCCTAGCGGGAGGAGGTCTGGCCGCCAGGCACTAAGTGGCCTGGCTCTGGACAGTCTCCTGATAACAGAGCAGGAGTGTAGGTGGCTGCTCGGTTTGGGGACACTCCCCCGACAGTCTCAGATGCAGCAGAGCTATTGGCATTGACGTTTGTGTGATGATGAGGGCCTCCTGGGCTCCAGGGTGGTGAGGAGGGTCTCCTTAGAGGGAGGCAGCGCTCTTGGGTCTCACCGTCCAGACCTCCACTGCGGACTCCAAAGGGTGTCTCTCAGTTCCAGATCCCATCAGGGGTTCTATCTCGGAGTAGGTGATGCCTAGGTGTCCGACTGATGTTGGGTCTTGTCCCTGTGTTATGAGCTGCGGTTCTGTGGGAAGTTAGACTGCTGTTGGTGCGTGTGAAGGTTCACAGGGAGAGGGGCTGGGCTGAGTCACTGTGGTCACCTGGTGAGCCAGCCCAGCCTCTGAAGATGCTGCCCCAGAGGCCAGCTCAGAACCCTCTTATGGATGCTGGCATAATCCACTTAAAGGCTCCCCTATTCAGGGTTTAGGTCAGATTCCAGCTACACACAAGTCTACGGCAGGCTTGATCCTCTGGTCCATCTTCAGGGTACTGAGATGATAAAAAACACACCTTTCTTTTTTCCTTCTTTTTATTTATTTATTTATTCATTTAATTTTTATGCGTATTTGGCCTGTGTGAAAAAGTTGGAGCCATTGGAACTAGAGTTGCAGACAGTTGTGAGCTGCCATATGGGTGCTGGGAATTGAACCTGGGTCCTTTGGAAGAGCAGCCAATGCTCTTAACCACCGAGCCATCTCTCCAGCCCCAATACATACCCTTTATTTTTATTTTTTTGGTTTTTCAAGACAGAGTTTCTGTGTAGCAGCCCTGGCTGTCCTGGAACTCGCTCTGCATATAGGCCAGATGACCTCAGACTCACAGAGATTCACCTGCCTCCACCTCCCAAGTGCTGGGATTAAAGGCATGGGCCACCACAGCCCAGGTTGCACACCTCTTATCTTGGGTCCGTGTATGTGTCTGACACCGTGACCTGTCCAGGCTGCACCCTGGGAATGTCCTCTAGGAGTCCATCTATCTACCCTGAGCCAGCTAGACCCAGAAGGGAGGACAGTATGCCCAGTGTGCCTGCCTGACGCTACTGCACCAGGCCTGGGCCCCGATGTCAGATGACCGCCTGATGTATGTCTTGGCAGAGGAGCACCTTTGGGGGCTCTGAGAGGCCACTGGGGTGAGCAATGCCCCAACCCCTACTTCAGAGAACAGTACACTGTGAGGGGACCCAGCAGGGAGCCATTCTAACCTGAGTCTGAAAGGCAAGGGTCACCTCAGCTTTTAGCCTGGCTATGGCAAGGCTAGGGTCTGAGTTGATGCCTTTCTCCATGAGAGTCCATGGGCAGAGAGTACCCTGGAGGCCCCCAGACTCAAGGTACTCACCACACACCTAGCTCTTAGGAAACCTCTCTCTGAGTGCTGGGGGATGGGTCTCCCTGACCACTAAAGGGCCTCTCTGCCCTAGTCCCCAAACCTGCCCCCGAAAGTGTTAATAGTACCCCAGAACCAGATAAATCCCCACCCCCGTCTAGATTAGCTCAACCTGGGTCTCCTGCTAGCGTGCTACCTACTGCCATGGCAACCAGCATGTGGGCCAGGCTGGGTGCCCAGCAGCGCTGAAGCTGGTGGTGTGAGCTGGCACAGGCTTGTCAGGGGTGGGTGTTCCCCCGCTGATGGCCCAGAGCCCTGGGAACTGGGAAGCAGCTGGACAGACCTGTGGCCAAGAGCTGGCCTTTCACAGCCCTTCAGGGAGACCAGAAAACCCTGGGACTTCACACTTCCAGAGATGCTCTCCAGCCCCACCCCTCAGCCGTGGCAAAGGTTCAGATCTCTGTCCTGCCAACCCCTGTAGCCAGTCCCTTCCTGGCCTCCCAGGCTCCCTGGCGCTGCAAAAATGGCAGGCTACCCAACTGGCCCCATGCTGCCCAACACTGCCCACACCTTGACTGTCTCACCCTTGTGCAGGGCGCCTGCTCCTGCCCAGGGTCCAGTTTGGCAGAGGCCCAGGCCCCGCCTCCTGCCGTTCTCTCCCTCCCTGGGCTCTTGAATTAATTTTTCATGCTGGGCTTTCTGCAGTTCCATTTACACAGGGCAAAGTGGGAGGGGCCTCACATCGTGGACTCTTCCTAGGTTCACTTACTGAGGCCCGCAGGCCTGGTTTAGGGTGACAGGCTCTGCTCAGTGAGGGAGGGGAGTCATGCTAGACAGAGGAGCACGGGGAGGGAGTCTCTTGCCTGCACAGCAGGGAGTGCCTCACCTCCCCCGCCCCTCCCCTCCTCCCTCTCCTCCCTGACCCCTGCCTGAGCTAGGCAGCTCATGAAGCACCGGGATTCTTTCTGTTGCTGTTTTCCATTTTTTATTTTATTTTTGTGATTATGATATAATTAGAGCATGTCTTCCTCGCCTTCCTCCAACCCTCCCAGATTTCACCCTTTACTCTTTCAAATTCATGGCCTTTCCTCCTTTTTTTGGATTGTTGGGTTTTTTTTTGTTTTGTTTTGTTTTGTTTTGTTTTTGTTTTGAGACAGGGTTTCTCTGTAGCTTTGGAGCCTATCCTGGAACTAGCTCTCGTAGCCCAGGCTGGCCTTGAACTCACAGAGATCCACCTGCCTCTGCCTCCAGAGTGCTGGGATTAAAGGTGTGCACCACTACTACCCTGCTGCTGTTGTTGTTTTAATTTCCCTGTGTTGTATAGGGAAATCCTCTACCTCGCCAGGGTTGAAATTACAGGTATGTGGGCTGGAGAGATGGCTCGGCGGTTAAGAGCACCGGCTGTTCCTCCTGAGGACCCAGGTTCAATTCCCAGCACCCACACGGACACCCTTACAGACATGCATGCAGGCAAAACACCAATGCACTTAAGATAACAAAAAAGAAATTACAGGCGTGTAAAGACATGCCTGGCTAAAAGAGCAGTTTCGACTGCTGCTGTATAGCTCAGTGACAGACTCTTTCCCTACCTGTTAGACACGAGGCCCTTGGGTTTATCTCCAGGTGCCACCAGAGCACAAAACAGTGACGGAAACATCTGTTGTGTGTCAACTCCTGTGCCACCCCAGCCCCCTTCACCAACAGAAGTCATGAGATCTACCACCTCTCAGTGTTTTAAAACCGCAAAGCGGTGGTGATGCCTCACAAGAGAGGGGAGACCAGAGGACTCTGCCATGTCGAGAATCCAAGGCTCCAGCAAGGCTAGGAGTCTCCACAAGGAATAAGGACAGAAGGGAGGGTATCACAGCAAGCATGTGATCACAGGTCATCCCCCAACCTCAAACCTCAGGGCAGGGAGAGCATTCCTGAGTCCCTGAAGGTGTGAGATTCACTGAGGACTAGGTCTGCTCCTAGGAGACAGGTGCCTGTGTGGATAAGGTGAGCCCTCAACACCAGGGGCCACCAGACATCATGCCCAGTTACACAGCAACTTCTGCCTGCCGAGCTCAGCTTGCTCTCCACAAACTAGACCCTCCTTACGTCAGTCACAGGTGCTTCCCCTCCCCCCCAGACAGGGTTTCTCTGTGAAACAGTCTTGACTGTCCTAGAACTTGCTCTGTAGACCAGGCTGGCCTTGAACTCACAGAGATCTGCCTGCCTCTGCCTCTGGACTGCTGGGATTGAAGGTATGTCTGGCAAGTCACATGCACTTTTAATGTGTGTGTATTTGTCCTTTGTGTAAGCATGGTTGTATGTGAATAGTGTAAATCCCTGGTCTCTGGAGGCCCTACCCCTGTGCCCCTTGACCCCTCCCTGAGGAGGGTCAAGGTAGCCCACCATACCTTGACCCCTCCCCAGAAAAGGTCAAGACCACTCCCCCAGGCTATGATCCTCCCCAAAATAAACAACATGGTTTCCCCCTTTTCCCCCTGGTGGTCACTTTGGCAACTTTCTGGTTCACCTCAGGGCCACCAGAGAGCACAGGAGTCCAATTAAACCTGGATATCTTTTCATTTGGTTTGTTTTGATTGGGGTTTTGCATGGGCAGAGCTCGTGCTAGAAAATATTCCTAACATCTGGAGGTCTGAACAAAAATTGACGCTGGGTACCTTTCCATTGCTCTCTGTTGTTCCCCCTATACTTCCTGCCTGGCTACTGGCCAATCAGCGTGTATTATTATAATTGACAGAATACAGACATTTGTCTCACACCACTCCATCTTCCTACTTGTTTATTTATTATGTGTGTGTGCGGACCAGAAGACAACTCTGGATTCAGTTCTTCCCCACCTTGCAGAGCGACCTCAGGTCAGCATATTCCATGACAAACGCCTTTCCCTCCTGAGCGGGAAGTCCCAGGGATTCCCCCCCCCCCCTCCACTGCCTCTGCCCAAGTGCTGGGATCTAGGATCACAGGCACACACTGCTGCAACCTACTTGTTTTAGGTAGGATTCCTACTGCTGTGGTAAATGCGGGGACCAACAGCAGCTTGGGGAGGAAGGGTTTATTTCACCTGACATCTTTTAGCCCGTCATCCAGAGAAGTCAGTTCAGGGATCAAGGCAGAAACCTGGAGGCAACAGATGAAGCAGAAGCCACAGTGTGCTTGTTCTCCATTGCTGATGCTCAGCCCATTTTCTCAGGTCACCAGGTAGTACGGACCGCCCACAGTGGGCGGGGTCCTCCGCACCAGTCACTAATTAAAAACTCACTGAGCTCCATCTGCTTGCTCCGCCTCCGCCTCCGCCTCCCAAGCACTGGGATTAAAAGATCTAATTATAGCTGAGCAGTGGTGGCTCACACCGTTAGTCCCTGAACTAGGGAGGGAGAAGCAGGCGGATCTCTGTGAGTTTGAGGTCAGCCTGCTCTATAGAGTGAGTTCCAGGAGAGCCAAGGCTACACAGAGAAACCCTGTCTTGAAAAGGAAAAAAAGACCCGTGTGTGCGATGTGCGTGGCTTGCGTGGCAGTACCCAGAACTGAACTTCTTGGAGCTGCTGTCACACCTCTTAGGGTGATGGCGATCAAACTGGGGGCCTCTGGAAGAGCAGCAAGAACTTCCAACTGCTGAGTCATCTCTCCAGTCATAGTTAATTTCTGAATAGGCACAGAATGAGAGGTCTTGAGAATTAAAAGTATGAATGCTTATAACAAAAAAATGAAATGTATGGTCCAGGCTGGATCTATAAAAAAAAAAATGTTCTTATCACTAATATACAAACTGTAGATGTGGTGGTTTGAAAGAAAATGGCCCCCAAAGGGAGTGGCACTCTAAGGAGGTGTGGCCTTGTTGGAGGAAGTGTGTCCCTGTAGACGCAGGCTTTGCTGCTCATATGCTCAAGCCACACCCTGTGTTTCAGTCTACTTCCTATGTCCTGCATTTCACCGTGTAGCAGCTCCGTCCCCAGCACTACGGCAGCCTGCACGCTGCCATGCTCCCCACCATGACGATAGTGGACTAAACCTCTGAAATTGTAAATGTTTTCCTTTATAAATGTTGCCATGATCATGGTGTTTCTTCGCAGCAGTAGGAACCTTAAGATTGTAGATTATCGTAGCATCATTTCCTGATGACTGTGCTGTGAAGAGGATGGGATGCTAAGACATCAAGCCTGGACAACCTTGTAAAATGTCTCAGAAATGAGGCAGGGAACAGTAGGCAAGATGCTTATAAACAGTTATATTTGCTATTACTTTAGAACAAATGTTAAAAATGAAAAAAAAATTCAGGCCAGGTATGGTGGTGCACACCTTTAATCACAGAACTCAGAAAGCAGAAGCAGGCAGATCTCTGAGTTTAAGGACAGCCTGGTCTCCAGAGCAAGTTCCAGGACAGAGATACATAGGGAGACCCTACTTCAAAATAAAACAAACAACACAGGAAAAACATTAGAGAAAAAAGGTGAGGGGGCTGAAGAAAGGATCAGTTGTCGAGAGAGAGCACTTGTTGATCTTCCAGCAGACCCAAGTTCAGTTCCCAGCATCCGGGACTGGCAGCTCACAATTGCTCCAGGGTATTTGACAGCCTCCGAGAGCACCTGCATCCGCACGACACACACCCACACATCCACACACACACACATCCACACACACACACACATCCACACACACACACACATCCACACACACACACACACATCCACACACACACACACACATCCACACACACACACATCCACACACACACACATCCACACACACACATCCACACACACACATCCACACACACACACATCCACACACACACACACATCCACACACACACACATCCACACACACACACATCCACACACACATCCACACACACACATCCACACACACACACACATCCACACACACACATCCACACACACATACACACACACACATCCACACACACACATCCACACACACACACATCCACACACACCACACACACACACACATCCACGCACACATCCACACACACACATCCACACACACACACATCCACACACACATCCACACACACACATCCACACACACACACACATCCACACACACATCCACACACACACATCCACACACACACATCCACACACACACACATCCACACACACACACATCCACACACACACACATCCACACACACACATCCACGCACACATCCACACACACACATCCACACACACACATCCACGTACACATCCACGCACACACACATCCACACACACACATCCACACACACACACATCCACACACACACACATCCACACACACACATCCACACACACACACATCCACACACACATCCACACACACATCCACACACACACACATCCACACACACACACATCCACACACACACACACATCCACACACACACACATCCACACACACACATCCACACACACACATCCACACACACACATCCATACACACACACACCACACACACATCCACACACACACATCCACACACACATCCACGCACACATCCACACACACATCCACACACACACATCCACACACACACACATCCACACACACACACACACATCCACACACACACACACACATCCACACAGCCTCCGAGAACACCTGCATCCACACAACACACAACTACACACAAATGACTCTTTGTAAAAAATGAAAAATTCCACCAAGTGCTAGAAGTCAAGGAAACAGTCACATACCCACTCCATTAAAAAAGACAATGAGCCTGGTCTACAGATGGAGTTTCAAGACAGCCAGGACTGTTACACTGAAAAACCCCTGTCTGGAAAAAACTAAAGCCACCGCCACCCCCCCCACCCCCCCACCCCCCCCCACCCCCGCACCCAAACACAAGGCAAGGTAGTGTTGACCTTTAATCCCAGCACTAGGAGGCAGAAGCAGGCAGATCTCTGTGAGTTCAGTTCGAGGCCAGCCTGGTCTACAGAGTGAGTTCTAGGACAGACTCCAAAGCTATGAGAAACCCTGTCTGGAAAAACCAAACCAAAAGAAACAAAACAAAACAAAAACCACAAGGCAAGGTGGTGCTGGCCTTCAGTCCTAACGTTTCTATGAATCTGAAGCCAGCCTGGTCTACAGAGCAGCTATGTGTGCATCTGCTCCCGGATATCCGATGGTCTGGTCCTCTCTGGCAGTGAGTCCCAGCTGTTCTGGGTGCTGGCTGCCCCTGCCCCACCTCCTCCCCGTGCATCAGCGCCAGCTGAGGTCATCCGTTGCTTGGCGGCAACCCTGCCGTGGTTACCCTGCCAGAGGTGACTCAGCGGCGGGCCAGCCCTAGCCTTGCGTGGTTAGGAACTTCAGGGTCCTTCTCGGCCTTTGAAGTGAGGATGACTTGGAACCTGTGCGCTCCACGCCTTTCAACCTCAGTAAGTCCCAGTATCGGGACCCACCTGGCGGTTCACACGGGAATGACACGGATCAGCCACTGACCCTGCCTTCCGCATGGCCCTTGCCAGGGGCGCCATCTGCTGGGCTCTGTACTCCAAGCTCGAACCCCCGGGAAACGTCCCTGCCCCCAGCTCGCGCCCACCCAGGAAAGCCCAGCGTTCACCCGCTCCGCCCCGCCCCAGGCCGAGGTCTCAGGAAGGGGAGGTGAAGCCCGAGCGTGCCTCGCTCTCCTCCTGTCTGCAGAGAGAGTGTGTGTGTGTGTGTGTGTGTGTGTGTGTGTAGGGGGTGCAAGCTTTCCATGCCTTGAAGTCTGAGGCAGCCTTTTCACATTCCCGACCACCCACCCCATTGGTTTTCCTTCCGAGGTCCACTGCCCCCTCTGAAGACAGGTTTCTCCGCGGGATACCAGCGCTGACCCTAAAGAGGGAAGGGGAGAGTGAACTGGCTCCAAGGATGCCGATGGAGAGCGGCTAGCAGCTGGATTGGTCCGCACACCATCACCGTGGGCCAGACACTGGACTTGGCCTCTGAGTGCAAGCCGGGCTCAGAGGACAGGTTCCCACGCCCTGCAGAGCGCACTCCCACTGGGCCGCGCCCAGGTCACGCCTCCCTCCTTCCCTGGGGAGGGCAGTGGTAGTCAGAGTACCCCTTCTGAGCGCCCTGCAGAACTCCGGACCACCTCCCCTCCACCTACCTCCTCTAGTGCATGCCAGCTATGGCAGGGGGAACAGCTGTAGGGCACAGAACAGCCAGAGCAATTGCTTTCTGCCCATTGTCCAGCCCTGGCCTCCTCCTAGTCAGGCGCTGCTCCCAGCCTCCTGACTAGCTCTGCGGCTACTCCCTGCAGCCAGCCGCCAGTCGTAGCAGAGGTACGGTGGGGAGGTTAGCCTGTCTTGTCCCCTGCAGCCCTCGGCCTATCGGGGGTCACTAGAGCTGATGGCAATGAACTGGAAATAGCAAGGGACCCTGGGAAAGGATGGAGAATGGGGCTCTCCGCTCCCTGTGCGCCAATCCCTGCATTTTGAGGTCAGGGAGTTGAAACCGAAACTGTCCCATTTTCTTGGTTGTCCAGGCCCTGCCCACTTCTGCCTCCTCCAGAGTGGGGGAGGGGGGCACAGGATGGACGGCACACTGGACAGACGGGTTGGACACCCTACGTCTCCACTTGACTTCCTACCCGTCTGTATGGGTGTCCAGCTTCATCAAGGACTTCTGTGGCTACTCAGACTAACTGCACATAACTGGAAGCCTCAGACCGCTGGGCCCAGGGCTTGGGGCAGTCAGTTAACTTGGGGGCAGAGGTGGAAGAGTGGTCAGGAGCCAAGGTGCAGTCAGCAGGGATGGAACTGGCAACCTCAACCTCACACAAGAGCCCCAGGGCCCTTGGATGGGGCTCAGAGCATGAGGCAGTGCTGGCAACAGAGATGGGGTACACAGAACTCACTGTGGGGGCCAGACACTCTGGCAGCTCAGAGGACTGTGTCTTCTGTTTTTCGGAAGGAGAGCACTGGGAATAAGAACCACAGGGAAGTATCGGCTTTAGGATGGGCTGAGCTCTAGGGAGGGGCAGCGGGTCCTCAGCAGGGCTCCCCCAGGACCACACACCACACAGAGCAGTGAAGAGCAGACAACATCTGGCCTATAGGGCTACTCCATGGAGCCAGCAGGGAGCAAGGCCCAGGGGAGTACCAGTCTCTCTTTTCCTTGAGACAGGTTTCTCTGTATAGTCCTGGCTGTCCAGGAACTCACTGTAGACCAGGCTGACCTTGAATTCAGATGTCCCCCTGCATTTGCCTCTGCTGCTGGAGTGATGGAATCAAGGTGGGGCCACCACACCGGCTTGGGGGAGAATTTTTTCCGGGGTCTCAGCTGGCTGGGGGTGAGTGTATCCTTCGGGCAGCCCTGCCTACTCTAGCCTCAGGTCTGACATACAAGGACACTAAGTGAAAACAATACTTGGGAAGATCTTGGAGCAGTTGGGTACCAGCTCGGGCTGGGCAGATGTCCTCCCCAAAGGGAGAGGGCAGCCTCACAGTTGGCCAACATACTATGTCACGTGGTGCCTGTTCCCGATGCCCTGCGGAACCTTCACCTTCATGGTTGTAACGTGCCTGAGTCCTGGCTCACTACCCTGCCACTGGGCCTCACCTTCAGGGGCAGCGCCAGTCCTGGCACTGGACAGACAGGAAGTACCCACTTGCATTTAATGTGTCCGCAAAGGCCTAGGACAAGAAAGTGAAATGTTTAAAAGGGTGTTTAGATTTTGTTTTCCTCAGACATTATACAGTTTTTTTTTTTTTCGAGACAGGGTTTCTCCGTAGCTTTTGGTTCCTGTCCTGGAACTAGCTCTTGTAGACCAGGCTGGCCTCGAACTCACAGAGATCCGCCTGCCTCTGCCTCCCGAGTGCTGGGATTAAAGGCGTGCGGCACCACAGCCCGGCCAGTTTGTTTGTTTTTGAGACAGGGTTTCTCTGTGTATCCCTTGGCTGCCCTGGAACTCGCTCTGTAGACCAGGCTGGCATTCAACTCCGAGATCCAACTGCCTCTGCCTCCTGAATGCTGGAATGCTGGGATTAAAGGTGTGCACCACCACCACCTGGCAATGCTTTACTTTTTATTGTGGGTTTTTAGACTTACAGAAACATTTCAAGGACAGAGGAGGAGCTCACCCATTACCCCCTAATGCTAGCATCTTACAGTGTGGCAGCCCTCCCTCACCGAAAGGTTCCAAACCTGACCTGAATGTCACAGCTTCTTCAGTCTCTTCTGCTTCAGGGTGAGGCTGACATTCCTGACGGCAGGAATAGCAGAGCCCAAGAGTGGAGGCCCAGGACTAAGTTCCTCCTTCCTCCTTCTGTTTGCCTAACACGGCAGCCTGTTAGGAGGAAGTATGAAGCGCCCAGGTGATGGAGCAGGTGCTGGAGGACGGAGGTAAAGTACACAGGTGGCCAGGAGTCCAGGGAGCATCCAAAGAGGCTGCAGGGAGAAGGAACTGACCGGTTGCTTCAGGGTCGGGGCAGCCTGTACTAAAACTCTCCAACTCCCCTTTGAACTGCTGTTTTCTCAGCCATTAAACGACCAGAATAGGAAATAAGATGCATCAATAAAAACTGACCAAAGCCAGCAAAGGGGGAAAAATTCCTGTCATTTCTCGAGACTGAGTCTCTCTTTACCACGGGAGGACACGCCCACTTCTGGCAGACCTGCAATCGCTGCCCCTGGCCTGCAGGCTCTTGGCAGGCCTCCTCCATTCCAGCTCCTAGAGGGGTGGGGCCGCCAACTTCCGCAGCAGTCAAGAACGGCCCCGACCTGACTTTGGGTGAAGCCTCACACTGCCCGGTTGCAAAGCAGAAAAATCACAGCGCACACAGAGCGCCTGCGTCCCGCGCACAGGATGCACGGCGTTAGGAGGCCTGGCCGCTCGCCGCTCAGCTCCGCCGGGGCATGCCCCTCCCTCGCTGTCCCCGGGGAGGGCCGCGTCTCCGAGCCCCAGCGCACACACAGCCGAGGGTCTGCGGTGCGCACCGGCCGGGACCGCCGCCCCTTTGTCCCGCGGGCCAATGGGTAGCCTGCTTGACTAAATAAGGCGAGGAGCGCCTCGTCCGTTACGTCCGCCCCCGTGACTCAGGGCGGCCGCGGGCCTCCAGGCGGCGGGCGGAGCGCGGGGCGAAATCGCCAAATAAGGCCGCGCGCCGCCCGCCGCCCCTACCCCCATCCGCACACCTGAGCCGCACCTGGGCCCCGCCGCGCGCGTCGCCGCCGGGGGTGGGGGACGAGGCGCCCCCGCCGGCGTCAGAAGGCGCCCGGCCTTACAAAGCCGTTCCCGAGTCGCAGCGCCTCCTGAGCGCACAGACAAAGGCGCTCTAGAGAGCCGGGGTTAACTGCGCCCCGCCCTTGGCAGCACTTGGGTACCATGGGCGTGTGAGCGAGAGATGGTCACCGGCTGAGAGTGGTTCCCGAAACCTCCCACTTTCCCTGTGCCACTCGGGGTGCGCTGTCCCATCCTGGGGCCACCCACCCCCACCTAGGAGTGGAAGCCCCCGCTGGCTCATGGTTCCACCCAGGTCATGGAGGCGTTTCTGCAGCCATGCGTCCCCTTCGTTGGTGATGCTCACATTTGGCCACCTCTAAAACCAGGCTGCTCGCGGGCCTAGCGCCCTTCTTTCTCGGCCTGGCGACAAGGTGACTGGCTGCTGGCACGGGTTTTGTGCACAGCAGGTAAACTGGCCGGGCTGCTTGGCCCTCTTAGACCCGTGTTCACGTCTCCCACGGCTGAGCTGACCTTGCAGGACTGAGGGCGCACGGAGCGCGCCCGGGAGAGGGCTGGTGGGGAGTGGGGCAGAGCCCCCAGCCGCTAGGATCAAGCTGGTTGTCCTGTGACCTTGGGGTCCGTTACTTCCCTGCGCCCCTCGGTTTAGTTCCACACTGAACAATTGCAGAAACTCACAGATAAACCCGGGAAACTACGGGGCTTTCCCTCCGGCTCTCGCCAAGACCGAGCACTGGAAGGTGCGTCCACGACCCCGCCAAGGGTGACAGGTTTCCCAGAGCCTGGGCGAAGGGCACTGATGCCCGCCCCGACCCCCACGCGCGCGCCTGTCTGGGGCGGACTAAGGCCAGGCATCCAGTGCCCCAAACCAGTTTGACCCGGGCTTCATTATCGATGCAGAGACGTCTCGCCCAGCTTGCCCGAGACGGGGGGCGGGGCTGGACCGTTCTGAAAGTCAGAAGTCCTCCCTTGCCTCAGTTTCCCTGCCACGTCCTCGGGAGACCAGCACGACACAGGCCCCCCCACCCCAGCCCTCCGTGGACAGGGATGTCTGGTGATAACCGGTCCCGGCCTGCGTGGGGGACGACCCTCCTCCGGTGCAGGGGCCTACGCGGACGTGGCCGGCATGCAAGAGCTGGGGACCCCCCTCCCACGTGATCGCGAAGCGATGGCCGCTCCCCGGACCCCCAGGGACCCTGACGGCCCCTCCCCAGCCAGGCAGCAGCTGCCGAGGCCCAGATCTGCCCCGAGCCTGTAGGGAAAGCGCCCGGGGGTGTGCGGGGTGCAGAATTCACAGACGGGCGGGCGGGCGGGGGCCACGGGACTCACCCCAGGTCGGGGCACGGCCCCCTGGGGCCTGGCAGTTTCGGGGCGCAGCCCGGGCCCTCCCTGCTGCAGTACCGGGGCAGGGCAGGGCCGATCGCCCGCACGCCACTCGACCGCGACCCCCGCAGGCCAGGCCCGCGTCCGGGTCTCGAGCACGCGGGGGCGGCGCGGGCGGGGCGGTTGGCGGAGGCGCGGGCTAGGGGCGGGCGGGCCCCGGGCCCCACGTGTCCCTGGCGGGCGAGCCAATAGGCGCCCGGCTTTTGGAAAGATCGCCATATATGGACATGTTCTGGGGCCGCGCGCGCCTCCGCCGGCGCGCGCGGCCCGCTCCCGCTTAAATAGCGGCGGGGGAGGCCACAGTCGGTCTCACACTCCGCCGCCGGTTTGCGCTGCTTGTCTTCCCGCTGCTCCGTCTCCCCGGCATTCGCTGGTAAGCGGCCCGCGCCCCTCGCGCTCGCAGCCGGGCCCAGTGCCCCTCCGTGGCCCGCTCGACCCCCGGGATACTCTCCCGCGCCTCCACGGAGCGCAGGGCCCTGGCGGCCGGTGGACCGACCGAGGTCCGCATCCGCGGCTCCAGCTCCCGCTGGGGGCAGGGCGGGGCCCGCCGCAGTGCGCAGCCCCTCGGCGCCGCGGCCGAACCGGGGGGCCGCCGGTTTTCGACGGTTACGCGGGCCCGGGAGTTGGGTGGGTGGTGGGGAGGGAGCGGCGCCCCTCCCGGGCTGGGTCTCGGAGCGCGGGGAGGGCTGCGCTGACGCCGTGGTATCTCCGTGCAGATCGCCATGGAAGAAGAAATCGCCGCGCTCGTCATTGACAATGGCTCCGGCATGTGCAAAGCTGGCTTTGCTGGCGACGACGCCCCCAGGGCCGTGTTCCCCTCCATCGTCGGGCGCCCCCGACACCAGGTGAGTGCCGAGGCGACCTCCCGGAGTCCGCCCTGGGCCCCAGGTGCGCGGCGGGTGGGGCACGCGTGACCGCCTTTCTTCTGGCAGGGCGTCATGGTGGGCATGGGCCAGAAGGACTCGTACGTGGGTGACGAGGCCCAGAGCAAGAGAGGAATCCTGACCCTGAAGTACCCCATCGAGCACGGCATCGTCACCAACTGGGACGACATGGAGAAGATCTGGCATCACACCTTCTACAACGAGCTGCGTGTGGCCCCTGAGGAGCACCCGGTGCTTCTGACCGAGGCCCCCCTGAACCCCAAAGCGAACAGAGAGAAGATGACGCAGGTACGCCTCGACCCAGGCCTGTGCTGTCCTTGCGTCTGACGAGCCATTTTCTGTTCTGCCTCATTTCCTGACATTCAAGTGTTTCTTTGGTGTTTCCAGGGTTCTGTTCCTCCTCTCCTGGCATTTCCTCCCTGAGGCCTCCAGGTTTCTGTTTGTGTTTCTGCCTGCGTTCTGTTCCTTTTTTTTTTTTCCTTCACATCACATTTGTGGCATGCGGCATGTGGAGTGTGGGTGTGGGTAGCTTTGGGTCTCTGCCACTGCCACTCACTGAGCTGTTCTTTGTTCCTCTAGATAATGTTTGAAACCTTCAACACTCCAGCCATGTACGTGGCCATTCAGGCGGTGCTGTCCCTGTATGCGTCTGGGCGCACCACTGGCATTGTCATGGACTCTGGTGACGGGGTCACACACACAGTGCCCATCTACGAGGGCTACGCCCTTCCCCACGCCATCTTGCGTCTGGACCTGGCTGGCCGGGACCTGACAGACTACCTCATGAAGATCCTGACTGAGCGGGGCTACAGCTTCACCACCACGGCTGAGCGGGAAATCGTGCGTGACATTAAGGAGAAGCTGTGCTACGTTGCCCTGGATTTTGAGCAGGAAATGGCCACTGCTGCATCATCCTCTTCCTTGGAGAAGAGCTATGAGCTGCCTGACGGGCAGGTGATCACCATCGGCAATGAGCGGTTCCGGTGTCCAGAGGCTCTCTTCCAGCCTTCCTTCCTGGGTAGGTGTCCCGAGCATGGTGCAGGAGCTAAGGGCATGGACCACACAGAAGTTAGTTGCTAAACAAGCTCTGTCCCCTAGGCATGGAGTCCTGTGGCATCCACGAGACCACCTTCAACTCCATCATGAAGTGCGACGTGGACATCCGCAAGGACCTGTACGCCAACACGGTGTTGTCCGGTGGTACTACCATGTACCCAGGCATTGCCGACAGGATGCAGAAGGAGATCACAGCCCTGGCTCCCAGCACGATGAAGATCAAGGTAAGCAGCTGCTACACCCCCTGAGCCGGCCCAGCCCCTGTGGGTGGAGGTGGAACCCAGAGACAGGTCCTCACCCATTGTGTTTCCTCTGCAGATCATCGCTCCCCCTGAGCGCAAGTACTCTGTCTGGATCGGCGGCTCCATCCTGGCCTCCCTTTCCACCTTCCAGCAGATGTGGATCAGCAAGCAGGAGTACGACGAGTCGGGCCCCTCCATCGTCCACCGCAAATGCTTCTAGATGGACTGAGCAGGTGCCAGGCATCTGCTGCATGAGCTGATTCTGAAGTATCAATTTGCCCTGGCAAATGTACACACCTCATGCTAGCCTCATGAAACTGGAATAAGCCTTTGAAAAGAAATTTGTCCTTGAAGCTTGTATCCAATATCAGCACTGGATTGTAGAACTTGTTGCTGATTTTTGACCTTGTATTCAAGTTAACTGTTCCCTTGGTATATGTTTAATGCCCTGTGCATATCTTGATTTAGTCCTTAGTCATGTGGCTTGGTCACTAGGTGGCTGGGGAGAGCGAGAGCATGCTGTGGACGAGAAATCTCCAGCCTGGTGGATGTGTGAGCACCGTGCAGTGATCTGTGCAGGGTATTAGCTGACTGCTGACTTCCAGGATTTCTCGAGGCTGGCAAGGGTTCCTGAACCAGTTACCACTTCCGTCTTGCCGGTCTAACAGGGTGGGAAAGTCCGAGCCTTAGGACCCAGTTCTGGTGTTTTCCCTCCTGACCGCGTGGGTTGTTACTTGCCTTGAGTTGGGAACGTTTGCATTGACACCTGTAAATGTATTCATTCTTTTAATTTATGTAAGGTTTTTTGTACTCAATTTAAGAAATGACAAATTTTGGTTTTCTACTGTTCAGTGAGAACATTAGGCCCCAGCAACATGTCATTGTGTAAAGAAAAATAAAAGTGCTGCAGTAACCATCCTTGTCCTCCTGTTGGAAAGGGCCGTGGGGTAGCGGGTGGAGGGCTAAGGGCTGTGGGTGGTGGAGGAAATGCTGTTGGAAATTAACAGCCTGGCTGCTCAGTGATGGAAGGGTGAGACTTGGACTAGGTGTCAATGGAAGGCCTGCTCACTAGGGTTGCTGCGGGAAGAGCAGACGACCAGCCCTTGCCCATGGCTGTCAGATCCTCAGTGAAAATGTGTCTAGGGCTCCCACTGTCCTCCCTAGATTAAGAGTTGCTCAGTGTTCATAGCATTCACCCTGACAGCCAATGGCAGGAGTGAACTAAGCCCGATAGCTTTCCAACTGGAGCAAAGATTTTTAAAGCCTGCAATGGAACACAGCCGTGAGGAATGAAGTGCTGGCAGGTGCTGCAGTGCTGGTGGATCCTGAAAGACTGGTTCGGGTTGATGTGGAGTTGGTAGGGATACACTTTAATAATGAAGTGTGTTAAAAGTGTATTCACGACCTTGAATTCCCTGGAACCACATACATTCAGAGAGGATCAGGAGTTTAGAAGTCATTTTTACGTCCATGATGAGTTCAGCCAGGACTACCAGAGACCCTGTATGAAAAAAGAGCTATGGGGTGAACCGGATGGAAGGCAGCTTGGCGGGCAATACCTGGGTGATTGACAACTGTAACTCTAGTTCCAGAGAGTCCAATGCCCTCTTCTGGCCTCGGCTCCTGCAAGAACTGGTGCACATAAACACATCAACAAGATAATTTAAAAACCTAAAAAGGGCTGGGTGTGGTTGTACTCAGGAGGCAGATCCTGGCAACCTGGTCTGCAAGTGAGCTAGCTCCAGGCCAGCTAGAGCTACATAGAGTCTGTCTAAAATTCCAAAATAGATTATAGATGAATAGATAAAGTGATTGGTTGATAGGTTGATTGATAGTGCAATGCTGGGTGGACTGGAACCTTTGACGGGAACTCTACATTCCAAAATCCAGAAATTCCAATCCATCCTGTCCTTTTTAGGCTTGGAACACTAGCCTTGCTGGGGCCCCTGCTCCGCCCACAGCCAACCCTCCCTGGTTTCTGGTGTGTAGGTCTTCTTGCTGGCTCCAGACTAGCAGAAGACCTTGTGTTGATCCTCACCCTATCCTCTGTGTGGGGCAAAGCAAGCCTGTGTTCTGGGGTTCATAGAGATCCAGGCCTGGTGTCACCCTCACACCTGGCATAAAGCCAGCCTTGACAGGAGCAGGCCACATCAAGGCATTTTTTATTTCACTTAGTTTTATTTTACAGGAGTAGTCTACTGCTCAGAGGAGGCAGTCACATACTTTTTAAAGAGGTGGAGGGCAGGGGCCCAGACAGGACAGGGTGTCCCTGACTTCTAACCTTTAACCAATGTCAATACATCTTGTGTGCTCTTTTAATTCTGGAACTAGCCCTGTAGACCAGGCTGGCCTCAAACTCAGAGATCCTCCTGCCTCTGCCTCCTGTGTGCTGGGATTAAAGGCATGTGCCACCACTGCCTGGCAACAATAAATATTTTTTAAAGTAATCAAGAAGTTCTAACTGGTGTGAACCAATGAGAGTGTGGGTCACTTATTATTATGATGTAGCACAGCAAAGTTTCCTGCCTGGTAAGTAAGTGTAGCCTGTGCCAATGGCAGCCCCAGGGGTTGGGTAGTACCCGCTTCCCAGGTGACTGAAACCCTAGCCCGTTTCCCTACAGAGACCTCCTACCAAGATTAGCCAACCCTCCTCCTCTTTCAGCCGTGTACAATAAACTTGCCTCCGGGATTCAGCTGTGTAAAATAAACCCATCACCTTTCCAGACTATAGCTGGGTGTGTCTCCGCCAGAAGGCACGGTCCACCTGATCCCATCACCCCAGTCCGGTTAACCCCAAAGCCATGCAAGCTCTGGGCACACCAGCTGGGTAGCTGGCATCCTGCATAGCCAGAGCATTTCCATCTCATCACTCCTATGCCTGGGCTCCTGCTCCTCCTGCTTGCGTCTCATGATACTGCTGCCAAGCCCAATTCATACGGGGCTGGGGTTTGAAGCTCAGGGTTTTGTGCTTGTGAAACAAGTATCTCCCAACTGAACTGCATCCCCGGTAGTGTGTGTGTGTGTGTGTGTGTGTGTGTGTGTGTGTGTGTGTGTGAGAGAGAGAGAGAGAGAGAGAGACAGACAGACAGACAGACAGAGACAGACAGACAGAGAGAGACAGAGAGAGACAGAGAGACAGAGAGAGAGAAGGAGTGCCCGTGCACAGGCATGCTATTATGTCTTCTCCTTGTTTGACGGGATCTTTGCTGTTGGCCATATGCTTCCGGGCTTCTCCAGTTTCTGCCTTCAGAGCCCTCACAGACACACTGCTGTGCATGGCTGTGTGTGGCTGTGTAAGCCTGTGCGTGGCTGTGTGTGTACCTGTGTGTGGGTTCTGGGAATTCACACTCAGGTCTTCAGGTTTGTGCGGTAGATACTTTATCTGCTGAGTTGTTTCCGCAGCCAAGGTTTTAAGATTATTCGTTGTTATGAGTGTGTGTGTACGCTTGCTTGAAGTTGTGAACACTGCAGGACAGAAGGGGGCATCAGGTGCCCCAGAGCTGGAGCTACAGGTGGTTGGGAGCCACTATGTAAGTGCTTTTAAAATTGTGGTAAAAGCTGGACAGTGGTGGTGCATGCCCTTAATACAGCACTTGGGAGGCAGAGGCAGGCGGATATCTCTGAGTTTGAGGTCAGCCTGGTCTACAGAGCGAGTTCCAGAACAGCCATAGCTAAACAGGGAATCCCTGCCTGAAAAACAACCTAAATAAATAAATAAAATTGTGGTAAATACCCATAACAAAATGTATCCTTTTGCTCCTTTTCTCCCCATCATGACCTTGAGCGTGGGGGGGGGGGCTCTCCGCTGAACTATAGACTGTGTTCTTTGACTTTTATTTTGAGGAAGGGTTTCACAGGTGAGCCTAGGCTGGTCTTGACTTGGAATATTTCTGCTTAGCCTCCAGAGTAGCCAGAATTACAGGTCTGACTCATCAGCCCAGCTCTCTGTGCTCTTGGCCTCGCTCGCTAGCTTGCTCGCTCGCTCTCTCAACCATTTTTAAGTCCACTTCTAAAAGGTGGGTGTGGCGGCTCACAGCTATAATACCAGTGCTGTGGAAGCTAAGACAAGAGAATTGCTTTGAGCTCAAGGCTGAAGAGCAAGACCCTGTCTCAAACCAAACACCAGGGTTGGAGAGACGGCTCAGTGGTTAAGAGCACGGGCTGCTCTTACAGAGGACCTGGGTCCAGTTCCCAGAACAAACATAACTGCTCACGGTCTTCAATAACCCCAGTTCCAGGTTACCTGACACCTACTGAGGGCACATGGAACATGCAGAGTTCACATATACGTGCAGGCCCACACTCATATCCATAAAATTAAAATAATTTTTTTTTTGAGACATGGTTATTCGACATAGTCCTGGCTGTCCTGAAACTCTGTATGTAGACCAAGGTGGCCTCAAACTCAGATTAAAAGTTGAGACTGGAGCCGGGCAGTGGTGGCGTACGCCTTTAATCCCAGCACTCATGAGGCAGAAGCAGGCGGATCTCTGTGAGTTCGAGGCCAGCCTAGTCTACAAGAGCTAGTTCCAGGACAGGAACCAAAAGCTAAGGAGAAACCCAGTCTATAAAAAAAAAAGAAAGAAAGAAAGAAAAGTAGAGACTGGAGAGAGGTCTCAGCGGATAAGAGTGCTCGCTGCTCTTCCGGAGGACCTGAGTTCAGTTCCCAGCAGCCACATGGTGGCTCACAGTCATTGACTCATACACATAAATAAATTTTTAAAAAAAGATTAAAGATAGTCAGAAGATGGTGGTGCACACCTTTAATCTCAACACTCATGAGGCAGAAGTAGATGGATCTCTGTGAGTTCAAGGCCAGCCTCGTCTACAGAGAGAGTTCCAAGACTGACTGGTTCTAGAACTACTGGAAAGCCCTGTTTCAAAAAACCAGAAACAAACAAACCACCACCAACAACAAAAGATTCAAGGTATTATCCACCATGCCCAGCTCCATAATAAATAAATCTTATTTATTTCCCAATAACAAAAAGGTATGCAGTTAAGTCAGGGCACTGCTTGCACGCTTTTCTTCATTGTTAAATTTTTTTTTTTTTTTTTTTGGTTTTTCGAGACAGGGTTTCTCTGTGGTTTTGGAGCCTGTCCTGGAACTAGCTCTTGTAGACCAGGCTGGTCTCGAACTCACAGAGATCCGCCTGCCTCTGCCTCCCGAGTGCTGGGATTAAAGGCGTGCGCCACCACCGCCCGGCTCGTTGTTAAATTTTTGAAAACGTCATGTGGGCTGGAAGGATGGCACAGGGTTGAAGAGCATTTGATCTTCCAGAGTTCATTTCCCAGCTCCCACATGGCAGTAACTGTAACTCAGTTCCAGGGGCCTGACACTCTCCTGACTTCCAAGGCCCCTGCACAGTAGGTGGTGTGTGTACAACACTCCGGTACACACACACACACACACACACACACACACACACACACACGTATGCACGCGCCCCCACACACACGCACGCATGCCCCCACACGTATGCACACATGCACACACACATGCAGGCACTCACACACACACGCGTGTGCACAACAATTCAATAAATATATATTCCTAAAATTTCTTTATTATGTATACAATATTCTGTCTGTGTGTATGCCTGCAGGCCAGAAGAGGGCACCAGACCCCATTACAGATGGTTGTGAGCCACCATGTGGTTGCTGGGAAATGAACTCAGGACCTCTGGAAGAGCAGGCAATGCTCTTAACCTCTGAGCCATCTCTCCAGCCCCTTATATTCCTAAAATTATGTGTATGTGTTTTCTTTTATGTATGCCCCGTGTGTGCGGGTATCCACAGAGGCCAGAAGAGGGGACTTCCAGAAGTCACCATGTAGGTGCTTGGAATCAAACCCATGTCCTCTACAAGAGCAGCAAGTGCTCCTAACATTCGAGGTCATCCACTGTGTTGCGGGCACTGGGTGCTTCCCTCCTGGATGCCATGATGTGACTGGGCCCACGACCCATGCCCAGTTACTGGCATCTCATGACTCCAGAAGTGGCCACCCTGGAAGATGTGGTGCAAACTGAAGGGTGGGTTGTCTCCAGGCCTCTCAGGAAAATAGATGACAATGCTCTACAGAAGCCAGAAACCCAGTCCAGGAAACACTCAGAACTCAGGCAGCAGAACCAACCCAGAGAGAGGTCAGAGCCATCTATGCCCATAGAGGAGAGAGGTACGGAGGATCCTGGGACTTACAGGGTGTGGAAGGACAGGCAGTTTTAGGATTCCCTGGTTCATGGGCACCATGGTTTGGACAAGTGTCCCCAGAGGTCTTGAGTGTGCTGGCGGCTGGGCCCTCGTAGGTGGCAGACGCAGGAGATCTAGCATAGAGCAGCGTGTGTGTACTCATCCTTGGGTGTTTGCACACAGACCAGTGTTTCTCTGTGTGACCTGCAGCATCTACCGAACAACGGTTCCCACAGAGGGCAGACTCAAGCAAGCCCTCCCTTCCCGCTTGCCGGTCCATTCCCTGGCTCTGCCTGGGGTTCTGAGGGTAGGTACAGTGGGCACAGCGTGGCCACCACGAGGATGACTTTACTGGCCAGAGTCAAATTCTCTACAGTTTCCGTTGCCTTTGTTCTTACACTTTGCACTAATTTTCAGCTTCTGAGGTCACTTCCTTTCTCAGTGAGGTCAACCCCCCCCCCTTCCAAAAGGCTGTTCAGCACATTCTTCATGTAGATTCCTGAAACTGTCTGAATTCCATCCTGAGATCCTGTTTCTTCTAAAGTGCGCTGTCTTTGTCTGTGTGCATGTGTGTCTGTGTGTTGCGTTTGCATGTGTGTATATGCGTGTCTCTCTGTGTGTCTGTGTATGCATGTGTATGTGCATGCGTGTCCTGTGTGTGCATGTGTGTATGTGTCTGAGTGTGCATGTGTCTGTGTGTGTCTGGATTTGCATGTGTGTCTGTGTGTGCATGTGTGTGTGTGTTTGAGATAGGGTTTTGCTATGTAGTCAAGATTGGTCTTACCTTTGGGATTGTCTGTCCCAGTTTGAGTACTGCGATTACCAGCGTGTACCACATACAGGTGTGTGCTATGATGCCTGAGCTGTGAGCATTGTGACTCGCCTTTCCTGCAGGAAGTTTTTTTGTTTTGGTCTCTGTTTGGTGCCGCAATGGTAACGTACCAGCCCAAGGCCTGGCCATGTGCTACCCAAGAGCTCTAACACCAAGCCACATCCCCAGTCCTTGGCAGAGTTTGATGAACGTGAGACCTCATCATTACAGCCCCACGGAGAACATGTCCATCACCCTAACACACCTTCCCTGTCCATCTTCTCCGGCCACTCCATCTCAAGCCCTTAGTGGTCCTGGTTGCATAGTCTTGCCTTTTCTAGAACATCCCACAGACGGAATGACATGGTGGGTGGCCTTTGCAACTGGCTCACTGCCCTGGGAAGTATGCATTAAAGATTCCTGAGGCTCTGTGCCAACATTGGCACCTTGTTATCGCAGTCCCTGGACCAGAAAACCTGGGTGTGTCCGCCTACTGATGGGGAGAACTCCTTTCGGTTTCCAGTCGTGAAGAAGTGGTCCTGAGGTTTTACGTGGACATGTTTTCCACTCATTTGGGTTAAACACCTAAGAGGGTTTTCTGAGTCATACGGCCAGATATTTTTCTCTTTGTCACAACTGCCTGGCTGTTTTGCAAAGCAGCTGGGTGAACGGCTTCACACTCTGACCACCCATGAATGAGAATCCCCACTGTTCCATGCCCCTGGTAGTTTAATGTTGGTAAGTTTCAAAAAATTTGTAGTAAAATACATATAACTTAAGACTTGCTGTCCTAGCTGGTCTGTGGTGGTGCACACTTTGAAGCCCAGCACTTGGGAGGCAGAAGCAGGTGGATCTCTGAGTTTGAGGCCAGCGTGTTCTATAGAGTGAGTTCCAGGGCAGCCAGGGCTGTTACACAGAGAAACCCTGCCAAAAAAAACAAAACAACCCAAACAAACCACTGTACATTTATATTTATTTATTTATTTATTTATTTATTTATTTATTTTTTGGTTTTTCGAGACAGGGTTTCTCTGTGGCTTTGGAACCTGTCCTGGAACTAGCTCTGTAGACCAGGCTGGTCTCGAACTCACAGAGATCCGCCTGCCTCTGCCTCCCCAGTGCTGGGATTAAAGGCGTGTGCCACCATCGCCCGGCTACCACTGTACATTTAATAATAGCCCTTAGGCTCCACGCCTGTGAGGCTGAGAACAGACATGAGCCACGGAGCTGGGAGAAGGGGTCCTAGCAGACAATCCAAGCCCTGCTCATGTCTGTAAGCCTTGAGAAGCCCACGTAAACCCCCCAGGGCTGCAGAAATATCTCAACCCAGCCATGAGATATGAAGCATGAGTTAACGAGGAAAGCTGCCTCCTACAAGTCAGGGCGTCTTTGTGTGCTTACCCGTCATCAGGCAGCTGATCCTTTGTGCCTGAGAGGTGTGTGCTCCTACCGGGGCATTTCTTCACACAGGAAATGCAGGCAAAGGGTCTAAATGAACCCCTCACCAAAGAAGATACAGAAAACTAGGGATGATCTCAGGTGTGGAGGCAGGAGGATCAGAAGCTCAAGGGCATCTCTGGCTACAAAGTGAGTTTGAGGCTATTACAGACTACAGGAGCCCCCGCCTCTGATATCGCCCCCTCAAGAAGGAAAAGGAGGAGGAGGAGGAGGAGGAGGAGGAGGAGGAGGAGGAGGAGGAGGAGGAGGAGGAAAAGAAGGTGTGTGACCCACACCTCTAATGCTAGCACTTGGGAGGCAGGTGGGACAGCCTGGTCTACACAGAAAGTTCCAGGACAAACGTTGTATTGTAAGACTGTCTCAAGAAACAAAAAGTGAGAGGTTATAACTGTGTGCACACACCAGTGGTGATAACTGTGCACACACACCAGTGGTCTCTGCCCAATCACTCTTCACTGATAGACCGCTGGGCCATTTCTACAAATGAAGCTGCTGGCCATTTCCACCTCCGCACACAGCACGGGTGCCCCTCTGCACACAGCACGGGTGCCCCGCCACACACAGCACGGGTGCCCCTCTGCACACAGCACGGGTGCCCCTCTGCACACAGCACGGGTGCCCCTCTGCACACAGCACGGGTGCCCCTCTGCCCCGCCACACACAGCACGGGTGCCCCTCCGCACACAGCACGGGTGCCCCGCCACACACAGCACGGGTGCCCCTCTGCACACAGCACGGGTGCCCCTCTGCACACAGGTGCCCCGCCACACACAGCACGGGTGCCCCGCCGCACACAGCACGGGTGCCACGCCACACACAGCACGGGTGCCCCGCCGCACACAGCACAGGTGCCACGCCACACACAGCACGGGTGCCCCGCCGCACACAGCACGGGTGCCACGCCACACACAGCACGGGTGCCCCTCCGCACACAGCACGGGTGCCCCTCTGCACACGGGTGCCCCTCTGCACACGGGTGCCCCTCTGCACACAGCACGGGTGTCCCGCTACACACAGCACGGGTGCCCCTCTGCACACGGGTGCCCCTCTGCACACAGCGCGGGTGCCCCTCTGCACACAGCACGGGTGCCCCGCCACACACAGCACGGGTGCCCCGCCACACACAGCACGGGTGCCCCTCCGCATACAGCACGGGTGCCCCGCCACACACAGCTCGGGTGCCCCGCCACACACAGCACGGGTGTCCCGCCACACACAGCACGGGTGCCCCTCCGCACACAGCACGGGTGCCCCTCTGCACACAGCACAGGTGCCCCGCCACACACAGCACGGGTGCCCCGCCACACACAGCACGGGTGTCCCGCCACACAAAGCACGGGTGCCCCGCCACACACAGCACGGGTGCCCCGCCACACACAGCACGGGTGTCCCGCCACACACAGCACGGGTGTCCCGCCACACCAGTGCTGCCGATTCTCCTGCGTAAGCAGAGCGGGATTGCTGGGCCACATGGAAGTATATATTTAACTTTGTACAAGTTCCCAGATGGTCTCTCCCTGTGTTTGTGTTAGTGACACTCAAACCAGCCCTGTCTGGAAAGTTTCTTTTCCTCAAATGAAGCCATCCCCACAGATACGGGTGTTATTTCAATGTGATCATTGCCTGCATTCTCCTTATGATTATTGAATATCCTTTTATTCTGAATGTATTGGCTTATTCTAAGGATTTATTTTCCTTTTAATTATGGGTATGTGTGTCTTTGGGTGGGCATGTGCACATGCATGCAGGTGTCCTCCAGGACAGGAGGGAACACTGGAGCTGGGCGGTGGTGGTGCATGCCTTAGATCTCAGGACTCAGGAAGTAGAGGCAGACAGATCTCTGTGAGTTCAAGGCCAGCCTGGTCCAGGACAGCCAGGGCTATACAGAGAAACCCTGTCCTGAAAAACCAAACCAGGAAGAGACAGAGACAAAGGGAGAGGGCATTGGACACCTTGAGAGGGAATTATAGGAGGCCATGAGGACCCTGACATAGGTCCTGGGACCCAAGCTCAAGTCCTCTTCACATGCAGCACGCACTGCGCCGTCTCTCCAACCGCTAACCTTTTTTGTTTTGTTTTGTTTTTTGGTTTTTAGAGACAGGGTTTCTTTGTAGCTTTGGAGTCTATCCTGGAACTTGCTCTGAAGACCAGGCTGGCCTTGAACTCGCAGAGAGCTGCCTGTCTCTGCGTCCCCGAGTGCTGGGATTAAAGGCGTGAGATGCAGCTGGAGAGAAGGCGCAGAGGTCAGAGAAGTAGCTGCTCTTTCCGAGGCTGTGAGACCAATTCCCAGTAACCACATGGTGGCTCACAACCATCTATAAAAAGATCTGGTGCCCTCTTCTGGTGTGTGTATACAAAATAAATAAGTAAATCTTAGAAAGAAAGAAAGAAAGAAAGAAAGAAAGAAAGGAAGGAAGGCGTGAGCCACCACCGCCCGGCTCAGCCTCTAAATTTCTAAAGTGCTCTTTTTTCTTGCTGTTTTCCTTTCACTTTTGTTTGTTTTTTTGGGGTAGGATCTTGCTCTGTGGCCCAGGCAGGCCTTGGATTATGACCCCTCCATCTCACGGGTGTTGAGATCGCCTGCACCACCACCAGGTTCCTTATGTCTGAAGAATATTTTCTCTGGATAGGATCGGAGGTTGAAGATGTTGGCTTTAGCAGTTTTAATAGGTCATTCTGCTTTCTTCTTTTGTCTTTCACTGTTTCTCTTTGTAAATCAGTTGTGATTTTTGTCTTTGCTTAGACTGAACATGTATCGTCTCCTAACCAATTTTACTGTATTAGTATTTTGAGATAAGGGATCACGTAGCCGAGGCTGCCTCAAGTCTGCTATGCAGTTGAGGATAACCTAGAATTCTTGACCCTCATGTTTCTACCCAACAAGTGCAGGGTTCTAGTATGTTTTGATTTTTTTCTTTCCAGTTTTTTTCGAGACAGGGTTTCTCCGTAGCTTTTGGTTCCTGTCCTGGAACTAGCTCTGTAGACCAGGCTGGCCTCGAACTCACAGAGATCCGCCTGCCTCTGCCTCCCAAGTGCTGGGGTTAAAGGCTTGCACCACCACCGCCTGGGCTGGTGTTCTTTCTTGCTGGGGAGGACGGCACTCTGGTTTGGGAGGTCTGGGAGGTTTGGGAGGCGTGACTGCCCACTGCTGGAGCAGGTTTAACCAGTTCCCTACACTGTTGGACCACTGGTGTGTCCTGTGAACTCCACTGAGACGCTAAAGTCGAGAAGCTCACCAGCACATTCGGCTTTCTGTGCTTCACACGGATCTCGCCGTTTGCCTCTGAGTGGCCAGGACAGATACCACTGTGTGCTTTTCCTTTGTTTTTTTTTCCCCTCTAGCACTTTACAAAACCAGTTTACACGCTGGTCTGACTCATTCAGATCGGCTTCACCCACCTTCTAAAGGGCCTGGCCCACCACCAGCTCAGTAAAGCCACGAGAACCCCACAGTCCTGGGGTCCCTGGTGAGTTCACGCCTACTGACTATCTAGCTGTATTTTTTTTTTTTTTTTTTTGGTTTTTCGTGACAGGGTTTCTCTGTGGCTTTGGAGCCTGTGCTGGAACTAGCTCTGTAGACCAGGCTGGTCTCGAACTCACAGAGATCCGCCTGCCTCTGCCTCCCGAGTGTTGGGATTAAAGGCGTGCGCCACCATCGCCCGGCCATCTAGCTGTATTTTTGACCCTCTTACACCTACGGACAATGTGTTCTGGTTGTAACACTCACCTCCCATTGTCTTCTCTTTCCATCTCTCACAGTAAAGCACAGACAAGACTTCATGTTTCTCTTCTTTCTTCCCCATCTTCCTTAAGTTATAAAGAAAACAGATTGATTTGGTTCATAATTCTGGGTCAAGGCTGGGAAGCAGTGTGCGCCCGAGTCCCCGGGCAGCACAGGGGCTGGCATGTGGAGAGACAGGAAGTGACTCTGGAGAGGCTTGTAACGTTCTTAGTCTCAGCAGCCACCTCCTCGCAACCAGGAAAGGAGGGAAGCCCCTCTGCCACGGATGTTTCAGGGGGAAAGAGCAGAAGAATCTGAGACCCGGAACGGACAGCCGCATCCGCTCCTAACTGCCCCAACCTCCAGCCCCCCCCCATCGATAATTATGTGAGAAAAATAATTCTCTCGTGAACCGAATCTCCTGCTAATTGATACTCTGTTCTCTGCAGCCACATTCGTTCCTGGAGACTAGCACTGCTGTTTCCTCTTTCCTGGGGATGCCCCTGTGGTAACCACCAGCTCTGCCGAGAGCCTGGGGCTAGCAGAAGCCACGGCCAACAAAAAGCATGCAGGTTTCTTGTCTGTAGGTGACAGTTCCCAGCTCTGGGTAGCAGAGTAAGAAGACAGTTGGGGGACAAGATCGGGGTGCCCAGCGAAACCCGGGGGGCAACCAGAAGCATGCGTCTGTGGAGGACCAGACCCCATCACCATGTTATCCCGGCATTTTCCTCTCCTGCGGGGACCTAAGGCTCAGGGACAATTGCTGCTTACCCCAAGCCATGGAGCCCTCGCCAGTGGTGTGGCCTTTTCGTCTATAAAGCAAGCCCTGAAGATGGGAGTGGGGTATACGTCAGCACAGGCGACGCTTGATGAGGAACTGCTCCAAAATTGGGGCTACAGAGTGAGTTCTGAGGCAACCTGAACTACATAGGGAGTGAGTCCCCGTTTTAAACAAAAGAAAACTAAAACAAGGCTGTATGCAGCTAGCATCAAGCACCCACAGTCTTCAGGCATAGCTGGGTTAGGGGCCCACTTTTTTGTTTGTGCGTGGCTCCAACCCAGGGCCTCGGGCTCAGGTGTTCAACTTTAGGCTACCTCTCTTGCCAGAGCCAGCTTCTCTTCAGTTTCCTCAGCTCTGCCCTGCACACTCCCCACTCCCTGCTTCCTACACCGGAGGCTCAGCAGCAAGCACAGCAAATCCAGACCGCAGCTCAGGAGAGGAACAAAAGCCTGGGGCTCCAAGCAGCCCTGCGGTCACGGAGAACTTCATTGTGGTTGGAAGAGGCTTGGATGGCCTGAGCCAATCACAATTCAGGGCAGGCAGCTGTGCTCTGATTGGCTCGTGCGGTGCTGGGCAGGATGGACGCCAGCAATGCCCAGCAGCTAATGTCTGGTTCGCAGGACGTTTTGGGAGCTGAGAAACCGCAGCAAAGCAGGTGGTTTTGCCCCAGGCAAGCCCGAGCGTGGATCTAGAGCCAGTTGCCTACGTCAGTTCATTTCGGCTCGCTCACTTGGTACCACTTACAGAATTAAGTTCCGCAGCCTCGATGCCTCAGTTTCTTGGACTGTGTGGTGTGGTTCACAATCCTGGGAACTTAGAGAGCTCTGTAGTAACGTGTGTAAATGAATGAGTGCTACACACACGCACGCGGAACACACACACGGGAACACACACACACACACGGGAACACACACACGGGAACACACACACACACACGGGAACACACACACACACACGGGAACACACACACACACACACACACACACACACACACACACGGGAACACACGCCCAGTCACTGAGCCCTAATCAGAGAAGAGTAGATGCTAATGTCAGGCCCTCCGGTCTCCAAAACTCTGTACAATGCTTTTATCTTTATAAAGTGAGCCCATCTCCCATATTCCATTACAGTTAAAAAAAAATACTCCAACGCGCATGGTACTCCAATGCGGATGGAGCGTCAGCTCTTTATTGCCAGGCAACAAACGACCTTACAACCCTGAAGCTTGAAACAGACATCTGTTACCGCACACGGTGTTCGAGAGTGCGCAGACTCTGGTGGTTTTGGCTCAGGGTATCCCATGAGGGGTGTGGCCAGGCTGGGGCTAGCGCTACATCGCTACACCTACTGCCAGGTGCAGTCCCCACGGAAGAGGGGAAACAGAAACCATAGCAACTTCCACAGCCTGACTCCACAGGCATTAACACTTCTGTGGCCACAGACGCGGACGGAGGGGAGACACAGGCAGGGCATGAGCACTAGGAGGCGGCTGTTCGGTGGCTGTGTGTCCACCTGTGCTCCTCTTACTCTCTTGCCGTACAGCTTTGTAAGGAAGCTCCAGGTTTTGCTGAAGTTTGAGAGACCCACTCCAGAAGGGGAATTTCGTTCCCAGCGCTCTGGGAAAGATCCTGCAGCCCACTCCACTCTGGCCCACCCAATGTGTACCAAGACTGGGAAACTTTTACTGTTTCTTTTTGCTGACAATACCCACACTGGCTGCAAATAAAACCCTTGCCTTGACACCCTGATTTTGTCTGTTTTTGTTTTTCGAGACAGAGTTTCTCTATGTAGCCCTGGCTGTCCTGGAACTTGCTTTGTAGACCAGGCTGGCCTCAAACTCACTGAGATCCGCCTGCCTCTGCCCCCCAAGTGCTGGGATTAAAGGCGTGCCCCACACCACCACCCAGCTTTGCTGTGATAGATTGAGGATGGGGTAGAGTCCAAAATCTCCCCAAGAGTCACAAGCACAACTTCGTCAGCCCCAAGGAGGGATCAGGGCTGCAACCCTACCCAGTTCTCCCAATGACAGGAAAGTGAGGTTTCAGCCACAGGTTTCAGGAAAATGAGCCCACTAGCAAAGATTGTACAAGAGGAGGCCACAACAGGGCTGTCCTCAAAATGATCATCAGAATCCGGGAAATGGTTTTTAACTCCAGGGGCCTGAAGGTCAGGAGTTAGGTTGTCAGCTATCTGTCCCATGAAGTCTCTGTGGAGATCAAATATTCGGTCTGCACCATTTAAAAAATTAAGTGAAATGTGCCCACGCTACAGCCTTCAGGCAGCAATGCAGAGGGGAGGGGTAGAGAGAGAGATGGGGCTGCGCTAGCTTCATCCCACTGACCACCAGGCCCTTCCTCAGAGCATGAGCCCCACACCAGCTAAGTGCCCCCGACCAGCCACAGACCAGGCTCCTTCTCCCAACAGTAGATGAGCTGAGAATGAGAGAGGGGTGGGGGCAGGCAGCGTGAGGTCGGCCTGTCCATGGAGCATCTGTGGGATCACCCCTGGTCAGCTCCTGCGAGGGTCTAAACTCTGGCCACTTGGTCCTTCCTTTCTGCACACAGCGATCCTGCGTGGAGGTCTGGCTTGCCCTCTTCACTCTTCCCTTCGTGGGAAACTTCTGGAGTAGCAGGTCCCACCACCTAGGCCTGTTTTCTCCCATAGGGTGCCCTGCCAGCTTCCCACACAGACTGGCCTTTGCATCTGGGAGTGCGTGCCAATTTGACTGATGATAACTGACCGCTCGTGACGACCTGAATTTGTTATATCATTCTTGTGGGGCCATTATGGAATATCTTTGATAATCTTTGCTTATTTCCTTATTTCCTGTGAAGTGTTCCTGTTCTTCTTCCTAAAGGATTCTCTAGAATACTAGTTCCTATTTACTTAACTTTGAGACAAGGTCTGTATGTAGCCTTGGCTGACCTGAATCTCACAAGATCTGGCTGCCTCTGCCTCCTGTACGCTGGAATTAAAGGCATGGGCCACCTCCCTGCAATATTTGTTCCTCAAATGGCTCCGTTGTGCAGTTGGAAAGGAACCAGCTAGCTGTGGCTTGAGAAGAGGCTGCACGTTCAGGTCGAGTTTCGTGTGTTAGAGCATGTATGCGAGGGTGTGCACGTCCGTCTGCACACACACAGAGCTCAGACAGAGGTCGATGCGGGCTAGCTTTCTAAGCTGCTTCTCAACTTTAATGTCTTTTTCACTTATTTCCGTGTATGTTTAAAGGCTAACTTGCAGGAATGAGTTTTTCCTTCCAGTATGTTAGTTTCTTGGGCCTGAACTCAGGCATCAGGCTTAGCAGAGGGAGCCACTAACCACTGAGGTATCTCACCAGCCCTCCATCTAGCTTTTTTAAAAGTCTCTCATTGAACCCGGAGCTCACCGATTGGTCACTGAACCCGGAGCTCACCGATTGGTCACTGAACCCGGAGCTCACCGATTGGTCATTGAACCAGGAGCTCACCGGTTGGTCACTGAACCCGGAGCTCACCGATTGGCCAGGATCTGCCTGTTTTCATAGTGCCGGGAATTTAAGCTCAGGTCCTAGTGCTGCACAGCAAGTGCTTTATCCAGAATTCCCAGCTGGACACTGTAGCCCTGACCGGCTTGGACCGATTCAGATACGTAGTTTATCGAGATCAGAATTTATGTGACACATTTCTCTGTGTAGTTCTGGCTGTCATGGAACTCCCTTTGAACACCAGGCTGGCCTCGATTTCAGAGATAAGCCTGCCTCCTGAGAGCTAAGATTAAAGGTGTGCACCACCACCACCAGGCTAAAATGAGATTTTAAAGAAAAGCAGAAACAACAGATTTAAGCATTAACACGTAAGCCAGGCTGACGTCAAAGCTGTGGCGATTTCCCGGCTTCAGCCTTTCAGTTTCTTGGGTGCTGGGATTATAGGCATGTGCCACCCCAGTGAGTTTAGAATTAAATTTATGGTGAATGCCTTTCCATAGCTTTGTTCTCTGCTTGAGGTGGGCGAGGAGGACAGAAGACCCGGGGTGCGGGAAGGACCAGAGCCCTTTCCCACTGGTCTGTGCAAGTCTTTGGATGAGGAATTCCAGCGTGATTCATAAAATTTGCTGTGAATGTTGTCTTGGCAGAGACAATATCCCTTTTACACAGAGATATCTCAAATAATAAACCAGCAATAAACCAGGCTTGAGACCTAACCGTACATGACCTCTGAGTCTGGCCTCATTCTCTCCCCAGATATAAACCTGCAATTTTCTAGGAACCTCGCAGGCAAGATTATAAACCCCATTTTGGTGATGGATATGGCTTACCCTCTGTGCAACCTTAGCAACCCATGGTTTTACCAGATCAGACTCAGGAACTGCTGACTCTATGGTCTCCCTTGCTGAAGAGGGGAAGGGGGCCGCTTCAATACGCTTTGAGCAATAGCTCAGGAGCCACCAAAATTGTATGTATGGTTACTACTAGTCACTCAAATCAGGACACACCCACGCCCGTATGTGTACTGTCCTTTTCTGGAGCATCTTTAATGCTTAAATCCGTTAAAAAAAAAAAAAAACCTCATCTTAATGAACTGTGGTGGTGGTGCACGCCTTCAGTCCCAGCACTTGGGAGGCAGAGGCAGGCGGATCTCTGTGAGTTCCAGGACAGACTGGTCTACAAGAGCTAGTTCCAGGACAGGCTCCAAATCTTATTCTTAAAAAAATATCCCTTGGGGTCCCCCCGCCCCGCAGCAAACTCTGGCGGGTCCCAGCAGTGCTGGGCGCCGGCTCTAGGGTCTGGCACCTGAGCAAGCGGCTACAGCTTCTCACCAGCGGGAGGGCACGCACGCGGTGGGTCAGACATATAAACACAAAAATAGCCATAAATGTTTATTAAAAAGGGGGAGGGAGAGAGAGAGAAAGAGAAAGAGAGAGAGAGAGAGAGAGAGAGAGAAAGAAAAGAAGGGAGAGAGAGGAGGAGAGAGGCAGAGCCCCGTGTGTACACCGGGGAGGAAAACAGGAAGAGAGGGAATGGTGGGCGAGGTCAGAGGTTAAAAGGAGTGGGCGTGGCCAGGGCAGGGACCAAAAGAATAACACCAAAACTACAGAGAAATCATCTCTCGAAAAACCAACCAACCAACCAAACTCCATCTCGGAATCCTGGCTTCACTTGTTTGAAAGGGTGCCTCAGACTGCTACAGGCATCAACGGGGAGCGGTCTTTTGCTCCCATTGCGGCTGACAGTTAACACAGACTCCCCTTCCACCCAGCCAGGCCTGACTCAGACCCTAGCTAAGGGCACAGGTTACAAGAAGTCACTGTGTACTGGGCCACAAAGTAGGGAGGAGCCAATTCTGCAGGTAGGGTTCCCCCTTGGAGGGGGGCCAGTGTCCCCGAAGAGACCCATCTTGGAGGTCTGCAGGGTGAGGCAGGTGCACAGCACAGGGAAATCAGGTGGAGCTGCGAGTTCCCACGTGTCCTCTTAGGATTCTGAGAGGGGTCCTTTGCAGTGCAGGGCGGTCAGGTGACCTGACACAGCGCGCGTCTGGGGAGAGCAGGAGCTCCAAGCTGAGGGCTGACAAAGCTTTACCTGCGGTGCAGCCAAGGGGCCCCTGGCCCCACCCACCCCATGGCCGGGCCGCCTTTGTTCCCTCCCTCTATGGTTTGGAGTTCCGGGCAAAGCAAGGCCCAGGCCAGGGAGGGTGGAACTGACCCCTTGAAGGGCCACACTACACAAGGAGGGAAGGACGGCCGGGTGGCGCGGTTCTGCCTGGCGTTGGAGGAATCCGGCCTCCTGTGGTCCCCTGGCCTCAAGTGCAGCTCGCTGCCATTGCGCCCTACGTCGTCTCCTTCAGGGCGCAAGGCATCCAAGGCAACGCGGGGGCCACCCAGCCCCTGTGCACCCCTAGCCGGGGCCCTCACCCGGGAGCGCGGTCCCGGCGCTTTGTCCTAGGGTGAGGGGCGCGCCCCCGCCGCCGAGTCACGTGGGGACCCAGCAGCCGGCTCCGAGCCTCGGACCTCCCGGCGCGCGGAGCCCGGTGCGCACGCGCGCGGCTGCCGGCCCGCTGCCCGTTGATTGGCTCGAGCTGCTGTGCTCTCCGCCAATGGGCGCGCGGCTGCGGGGCTGGCTTCTGGCGGGGCGTGCGCGTCTCCCCCTGCAGACGGAGACGAAGCGGGAGGAAGGGAGGCTTGGGGATGCTGTTGCTTCCCCGACCCCACTGTCGCCGTCCAGCTTGATGGATACCTATAATTCCAGCACGAGGGAGGCAGCGACGATCCCGGGCTGCACGTCAGGACTGACTGAAAAGGAGGGAGGCTGAGGTTGTAGCCGAGATGGTACAAAGCCTCGTGAAACCTGGTATTGTGACTAACGCCTGCAGTCCCTGCACCTGAGAGGTGGAGACAGGAGGATTAGAAATTCAAGGCTGTTTTTGGCTGTGTAGTGAGTTCAAGGTCAGCCTGAGCTACCTGAGATCCTGCCTCAAAGAAAAAAGCAACAAACCCCATAAGTCTCTATAAAAATTAGATGTGATCACAGCTGATATATTTTCCTAATGTACAGTAGTTAGATATTTGGTTCACGATAAAAATTACCACGTTAGTTGCTGAAGAGATGGCTCGGCGGTTAAGAGCACTGGCTGGTTTTTCAGAGGACCTGAATTCAGTTCCCAGCACCCACATGGCAGCTCACAACTGTCACTCCAGTTCCGGAGGATCTGGCACCCTCACACAGACATACATGTAGACAAAACATCAATGCACATAAAATTAGAATAATCATTAAAAAGTTACTGCTTTAAATTGAAAGGTGCCCCCTGAATACTAGGCTCCAAGAGTTCTTGTCAGTGTTATTCATAATAGACAAAAGATGGAAATCGACTTGTCCACCCAGGACAAATGGGTAAGCAAGGGCAGAATATCCATACCTTAACATTATAGAGACCTTAGTAAGGAGTATAGTATAAGGACCTTAGTAAGGGGCCTATAGTAGGTTGGCTGTTGAAAACACGCTACTAATAAGGCAATCACCTAGGACAAAGCATGAAGCACCTACAGTAGGATAATAAAAGTTTTTTGTTGTTGCTGTTTGTGCTTTTGAGACACGATTTGCTTTTTAGGTCAGGGTGGCCTCGAACTCACTGAAATCCACCTGCTTCTGCCTCCTGAGTGCTAGAATTAAAGGCATGCACCACCCATGCCTGGCATAAAGTTGTTTTTTTTAAAGAGTTACTTATTTTTAATCCCTGTGTATTTTGTCCGCATAGATAGTGCCCATGAAGACCAGAAGAGGCTAATGTGATCCCCCTGGAGCTAGGGTTGCAGATGCTTGTGAAGCAACACATGGGTGCTGGGAACCAAACCTTGATCCTCTGCAAGAGCAGAGGGCCCCCTTAGCCACTGAGCCATCTCTCCAAACCTATGATAGCTTAAAGCTGGAGAGGAGCTGGCGAGGGACAGAGACCTGACGTCCGCCATAAATGGCGGTGGGTGGTTGCACAGCATTGCAAGTGTTCTTTTTATTATTATTATTTTTTTAATTTTCGAGACAGGGTTTCTCCATAGCTTTTTTGGTTCCTGTCCTGGAACTAGCTCTTCTAGACCAGGTTGGCCTCGAACTCACAGAGATCCGTCTGCCTCTGCCTCCCGAGTGCTGGGATTAAAGGCGTGCACCACCACTTCCCGGCCATTGCAAGTGTTCTTAAGGCTACTTATTTATTTTTAAACATTGTCATTTTTAAGATTTATTTATTATGTCTACATGTATGCCTGAAGGCCAGAAGAGGGCGCCAGATCTCATTACAGATGCTTGTGAGCCACCATGGGGTTGCTGGGAATTGAACTCAGGACCTCTGGAAGGGCAGTCACTGCTCTTAACCTCTGAGCCATCTCTCCAGCCCCCTAATGCTGTTTTTTAAAACTAATACTGTAGCATGTCTGTAAACCCTGTAACCTGTGGATTTTATGTCATGTGTAGACTGGGTTTCAATAAAACTATTACAAACTTACTGCTTGTGTTGGAAGCAGTCCCTGCCTTCCACCCAGGTGTGGCAGGATTTGGTTCCAGGATTTGGTTCCAGGAAGCAACGATTATCCGTGGGTGAATCAGGGTGTGCCTCTCTCCAAGAGGAAAATCACCAGCGCCCACTGGGCATGTGCTCCGTAGCTCAGGCAAGCAGTGGGGCATCTCTCCAGCCCCTGGAAAGTCAGTTTCTTGATTAAGTCTTTATTTTTCTTGCGACACAGCCTCAGGCAATGCTGATAAATCAGGCAGGGCTTCTGAAGTGATGCTCCCCAGCTCCTCAGGAGTGTTCCAGGCTGCTTCTTGCTCTCCTGTACCTATCTGCGCATTCCCGCCATCTCCTAATGTAGACAGCTCTAGCTCCTGATTGGGCTGGTTTCATTCTGGTCAGGGGACCTCTCGCTCCACCCCTTCAGGATCCTAGTGGAGTCACCCAGGAAATGTCGTGTGTGTGTGTGTGTGTGTGTGTGTGTGTGTGTGTGTGTGGTGTAGGTATATGTGGAGGTCAGAGCAGAAGGCCTCGAGTTTTCCCTATTCTCTGCCTTGAGACAGAACCTCTTGTGGATTCAGAAGCTTGTTGGTCACATTAAGCTGGTTGAACCCTGGGCTCTCAGGCTTCGCCTGTCTTCATCCTCCGGTGTTGCTGGGGCTATAAGCAATTGCAGCCAAGCACAGCTTGGGTGCTGGGGATTCAAACTCAGGTTTTGTATAGGCCAGTGCACTTAGCCATCGAGCCATCTCCCCAGCCTTTAGGTTGCTGTGTGTGTGTGTGTGTGTGTGTGTGTGTGTGTACCACATGTGTGGGTGCCTGGAGAAGCCAGAAGAGGGCATCAGATCTCTTGGAGTTACACAGTTGGGAACTGCCTGACATGAGAACTCTGGAGAGCAGCAAGCACTTTTTTTTTAAAGGTTTATTTATTATCTACAGTGTTCTTCCTGAGTGTATGCGTGCAGGCCAGAAGAGGGAACCAGATATTATTACAGATGGTTGTGAGCCACCACGTGGTTGCTGTGAATTGAACTCAGGACCTTTGGAAGAACAGCCAGTGCTCTTAACCTCTGAGCCATTTCTCCAGCCCGCAGCAAGCACTCTTAAGTGTTGAGCCATCTCTCCAACTCCTCTGACTTGTTTTCTAAAAGCAGGTTCCATCAGGCGGTGGAGGCGCACGCCCTTAATTCCAGCATTCGGGAGGCAGGGGCAGGGAGAGCTCTGTGAGTTCGAGGCCAGCCTAGTCTACAGAGCGAGTTCCAGGACAGGCTCTAAAGCTACAGAGAAACCCTATCCCAAAAACCCAGAACAACAAATAAATAAATAAAATAAAATATAAAATGAAAGAAAGTGAGTCCCACTGTGTAGCCTAAGCCGCTCCCAAACTCTGATAGTCCTACCTCAACCACCTGAGTTAGGGTCAAAAGCGTGGTCCATCACACACAGCATGAGGCATCTTACTTCCCTACCCACTAAACCGTTCGTTTTTTTAGTTCCTAAGTTGCCCACGATCCAAAGCAGGAGCATTTGGATCCTGGAAGCAGTCCCAGTCCAGATCCCCCTCCCCCATAGCTTCCTTTCCCCTCTCCCGCCAGCTGCCATATCGAATATGACCGCTGGAGGGCGCTCCCGCATCGCTCCTACTGGCCAGCAGGCTCCTATGGGAGGGCCCCTGTGCGTGAGCGCTGAAGATTGATTTCCAGATTCTCATACTCAAATTGTAAACGGAGAGCCAGAGCTTGGGAGGCTGCAAAAGGGACTTTAAAAGTTCCCCGACCCACTTGGTGGCTAGGACATTCACTAGGTCAGGGAGGCAAAATCAGGGAAACGACTTTGTGTACCAAAGCACTGTTCGCGTCTTGGTCCGCCTACCTGCGGACCGCTTGGGTGCAGTTTCTTTGTACGACTGTAGCCATGTCCAGTACAGATGAAATAACGCTGCCAGATGCTTACAGGCCGCACATGTGCAGATCAGCCAAGGCGCTCTCTTGAGTCCCATGTGGTCTGTCGCCAGGCCTTCAACATGGAACACAAAGGCAGAGGTGGGGTCCCCAGTGACGGCGACTTTCATTGTGTCCCCTCTCTCCTGCGTTCCAGCCTCTACGCATTTACCTCCCTTTTATCCGCCCCTCCTATAACCGCTCGGTCAGGTGGCCAGGAAGCAGCCCACCCATGGAGCTCACGGCTGTGCACCAGACACCTGCAGAGGCCTCCTCCCATTGGCTGCTTTGCCTTCTAGCCCCATCTCCAGTTATTTCCTGTGCTCGTGAGCCTCCCCACCCACCCACCTCTCCACCCTGCCATTGTGTGTTGGCCAACGCAGTCCCGAAGCCTTCTGGCTCGGGGCTCCTGGTTACTTCAGATCCTTGCTAAGTACTCTGCCCTCCTTGGCGACTTACGGATGGTATGCTCATGTGCCCTCAGGTTGCCCACAGAGGGTTGCCTGACTTCAAAAGAACAAGGATGGTTGGACTCTCAGACTAACAGTGAAACACCCTAGCATGCAACCACAGAGGAAGAGCAGTGGCCAGCTGTGACTGCATGGCTGTGGGCAGGGAGCTCTGCCTGACTTAGAGAACGCACCCCTCCCCCATCAACACTAGTCCTGATCCTGGAGAAAAAGGCCTTTGAGACTGAGAGCAGCCTGAACAGGAGGGCCTTGGTAGCAGCTTAGTTAGGCCTCCAGGAGAGGTCTGTCCTAGTCCGCTGGTCACAGTGTTACCCCCTAATTTTTATTGTCTTGTCTCGCCTGAAGAAGAGGGTTCTGCTCCTGGTGGGTGACCCGGGCACTTCCTAGAACCTACAATGGCTTTCTTTCTTCCCCTGCCACCTCCTCTATACATCCAGGAAGTCTCATCACCTGGATGTAGACTCCCAGCTTTTGTCGAGCCCCCAAAGAAAGGTTAAGATGCTGGAGGCTGCAAAGCCCAAATGCCTGGGAGCTCGCGGGCACACAACCACCACAGGTCCCCACTGGAGTTTCTTCTCACGCCTTACCAGCACAGGCTGTCTGGTCTCAGACCAGCAGGGAAGAGGGTGGGTTTGAACTTCACGGGGTTGGGTTGCCTCTCAGGCACCCGCAATACGACCCTCTTCCTTGCCATTCACCTGCTCCCTGCCACCCAGGGAAAAACACTCCACAGACGTAGTCTCCAGCACCCCATACACCTGCCATAGACCTGGAGCTGAGAGACCTTCCAGGACCACCAGCGTCAGGCTGATCCAGGAACCTGCACTGCTTGCTAGGGAAGCATTTTGAACGCAGACTCCCAGTTCTAGGAGGGTGACCTTGGAAATGCCCCCACTTTGGCCAACCTGCTTTCTTCTCCACCAACCCAGGAGCCTTTTCAAACCTATGTTGTGAGGATTCTGAGGGTTCCCAGGGCCTGAATGCTCCTCCCCAAACTGTGTGGAGAGTGGGAGTCTGTGTCACAGCTTACAGCACTGTGGCCTCTCAGCAATGGATGCCCGCAGCCCTGGCTTCGCTGGGGAATGTCCTGAAGCAGTTTCTAGGAGGAAGGTGTTGGGACCAGAGGTCAGGAGACCCAGACCTGAGCCCCTGACACCCGCCTCCTCCCCAGCTCAGCCTAGAGCTCCCCACTCTTCTGCTGCTGGCTCAATGCTTTTGAGGCCACCACTTTCCACTCCAGAGTCCACTACTACTGAGTGACTGAGGAAAGAGGGTGAGGCCGGACAGTGGTGGCGCATGCCTTTAGTCCCAGCATTTGGGAGGCAGAGGCAGGCGGATCTCTGAGTTGGAGGCCAGCCTGGGAGTTCCAGGACAGTTAGGGTTGTTACACAGAGAGGGCCTGTCTCGAAAAACCGAAAAAGGAAAGAAGGGGAGTGGGGAGTAGAAAATTTAAAAGAGAAAAAAGAAATAAAGAGGGTGATTTAGGAGAGGATCAGCACAGGCAGGCAGTCAGGGCGGGAGTTCTGTCCGATTCCCACCCAGTCCAAGAGAGTCTAATTTTGCAAACAGGCTCAGGTTAGTGAAGACCTCTCTAGGCAGTTCCCCACGTGGCCTCTCTTAGGAAAGACCAGAGCCCTTATATCACTGAACGCTAGGTTTTAAGAAACATCCCACGCTTGCTGCCAGGTCCTATTCTTCGCCACAATCCCTAGGAGACAAGGAGAAAACGAGGATAAGAAACCCGGGAACGGAGAATGAAAGGGCCCGTCCAAGGTCAGACCCTGAGAGGGCTGCGTTGCAGGCGGCGGCTCCTGGCTCGCGTGTGCGAACAAGCGGGGGGTTCCGGGAGGCGCGCGGGGCCGGAGTGGGCGCGCAGGTGGCGGGGCCGGAGCGGGCGCGCGGCGCGGGCGCAAAGAACAAAAGGGAGCCCCGCTCCCGCCCCGCCCGCCCTCGCTGGGCCAATCGGCGCTGTCCGAGCAGCAGAGGCCCTCTAATTGGCTGCTCAGCGACCAATCGCCAGCCAAGGCCGAGCGCCCCGGCGGCCCCACGTGGGGTGATGCGCCTGGCTAGGGAAGGGCGGGGCAGGGAGTTGGGACGCGCCACGCGCGCCTCGGGGACCTGACGGCGACCCGCGCTGCCCCGGGGATCCCCTGCGGTCCCCGGTGGACCTTCTAGCCTCTGGTCCTCGTGGGGGCGTCGTCAGGCTCTTTCAGCGCCTTGGGAGTGCAGAGCCTCCCGGTCGGGCGGTAGTGGGGCCAGCACGGGGCTGTCCCCTGCTCCCACGGGAGGTGATGGGGGAGGCAGGAGAGCGCCACCTGGGTTTGGCTCGGAGGCTGAAGCTGGTGGGGAGGAGGGAAGGAAGACACGGTCCTGCTGTTCAGTGGCGGAGGCATCAATTCATTCTTGGACGGAGTCCGGCTTTGACACCTCTCTTACCCTGGGGACACAAAGAGAGGTGGCCCCTGTTCGGGCTTGGGGGCTAGCCTCCCCCTGGCCGTTTCCATTAGCCTCCCTTCCAAACTACTCCAAGTGGAACACACAAGAATGTTTTTTGATACGGGCAATTGATACGGTCTTACATTTTTATGGCACCCTCAGACGGGACATTTGAGGAGAGTTGAATAAATCGAAAATACATGAATTAAAGGAAAGATGTGTAGTACCCAGGCTAGCAACAAAGAGGAGCGTCCACCACCCCAGACACGAAGGGCAGCTGTGGTGGAGAAATAGACCCCTTTCAGGAACTGTGACCTTGGGAAGGGGATGCTGTGACCTGGCAGGGAGGTGCTGAGTGAGGTGTAGTTCCTTGGGCTCTCTAGTGCTTCCCACTGGCTGAATCCAGGCCCAAAATGGAGCTAAGGAAGCTGGACTGAAATTGTCTACAACCCGTTTCTGCTGTGGAGAGGAGGATGGGGTGATGGTGGTGTGTCAGGGTGCTGGGGCCAGCAGCAAGAATGTGCCCCGCACCTGCTCTCAGGAGTAAATAAAACGTGCTACACGACCTGTGTTTGGTTCTGTGAGCAGTAGGTAGATGCAGCGTGGGTGGACCTCTGTGTCCTCAGGCAGCCTTGTGATGGATGGGCGGGACTGGGCTGAACTTTCTTCCCTATAAGAGACATCTTCTAAGTCACAAAGTGAGAAAGAAGAAGGAGGATGCAGCCGGGCGGTGGTGGTGGCGCACACATTTAATCCAGCTCTCGGGAGGCAGAGGCAGGCGGATCTCTGAGAGTTCGAGGCCAGCCTGGTCTACATGTAGAGCGAATTCCAGGACAGCCTCCAAAGCTACAGGAAACCCTGTCTGGAAAAAAATAAAAATACATATATAAGAGGATGGAGGATGGTGTTCAGGAAGACACCTGCCCTCCTAGATGTGCCCATTTTGTTAGGCACTTTCATATCTCTGGATTGGGCTCAGGGCAACAGAGGGATCTTAAGTTCTGTCTCAGGGACTTGGATTCTGCTTATGGGGTTCTTTTCAAGGCCTGCCTTGCCAATCAGCACACACTGCACTTCACCTAGTGACTCTGAGGCCGGGAGCATTTATTAACTCACCAAAGCTTTCAGGGGAGGTCTTCTGTACCACGATAGACTCAGTCCTGGGGAAGGAAAAAGGGCACAGTGTAGGCTTGGAGAAGTTTATGGTTCACTGTGTGATCATACTCCAGTCCAGATGAAGGGCTGCAGCCCTGGGAGGTCCAGAAAGCCCTCTCGCAGAATGAGGACAAGAGAAGGACGGATTTGGTGCTTGAGAGAGCTTTGAAAGACAATTAGGTGTTGGATGGCGGAGAAGGGATGACCCCAGGTGTCCCAAGAACGTGGCATCCGGCAGATGTGGTTGTGTGCCGTGGGCCTCTGACACACGAAAGGCAGGGGACACGGGCAGTAGCCCACTTCCATATGGCGATGCTAACAGGATTATTGGGTGACTGCAAGGAGGATGTGCTGTGTGCAGTCCAGTGTTGCAATCGGCAATTACAGGCGTAGTGTGTACGCATAAGTTGTCAGTACAGGCACGGGTTGCAGTCGGAAGGTCTTTGTGGCGTGTGAACCGAGCTAAGTAAAGATAGCTTTCTTTTTCTTCCCACATGCAGCTGGCCTCACCTGTCCCCAGTTGCTGTCCTATAGTGCAACAGGTTGGCCCGCAGAGTCCTCAGCCTGCCCCCCCTGCCACCAGACAGCCTTCCCATGAGCAGGGGCAGCAGATACAGGACTGCTCTGTTTGCCAGCCCCAATTCTGCTGTTAAAAACTGCTGTTTGTGGATCTGGAACCAATAGTGTTAGGTTCAGATCCAGCTGCTCTGAGCCCTAGGGCAGCCAGAGAATGATACTTTGGGGGTGACATGGGCAGTCCCCTGACAATGGTGCTGGGACAACCTCAGCGTTTCAGGAAGAGCAGACATCACCTCCTGATGAGAACGTAGGGAAGACGGTCCAGGGATGCCTGGAGAACAGTAGCCCAACTTGGGCGTAGCAGTGTAGAGCCTGGAGTCTCCAGCAGAAGCCAAATGCTCTAAACAGGGAAGGAGACAGCACACACAAAGGCTGGTCTGATGGTTATGGTGACAGTTCCTGCAGACACACATGTGGTAATGTGACATTAGACTGATCCATGGTCTGTCTGTCTGCATATATGTATGTATTCATGCATACATGTATGCATTTTGTGGTGTTGGGGATTCACCCTAGTGCCTTGTATGTTCTAGGAAACCTCTGTACCACTGAGCCACATTGCAGCTCGGTCTCCTCTATTTATTTATTTGTTTGTTTATTTATTTATTGTTTTTCCAGACAGGTTTTTAGAGCCTGTCCTCGAACTAGCTCTTGTAGACCAGGCTGACCTCAAACTCACAGAGCTCTGCCTGCCTCTGCATCCAGAGTGCTGGGATTAAAGGCATGTGCCACCACCGCCCAATTATTCCTAAATTTACTATGAGGCAGAACTTCTGATCTGGTGCCCACACCCCCTCCCTGAGGCAGGAGCGCTTTTCGTCTTCCCCTACTGACCCAGGGAAACTGTCTAGTCTGGGTCTGTGGTTGTTGCTGTGGCCCCTGGGGCTTACTCTGTAGGACTGGACGTCTGTCCTACATGTGCTGGGACGACAGTGTGTTCGCTGGCTTCTGAGTGGATCCCATGTCACTCAGGGCAGGGAAGTAGCTCTCCAGGAGTCTCTCACCCCTGCCAAACAGTCTCCGTGAAGAGAACTGGGAAGTGTGTGTGTGGGGGGGTCAATGTTCCACTCTTTCCTCATATCTGAAACCAAAGTCAGATGCCCACACTGGGCTGGGGCTGGGGCTGCTGCAGGAAGGCTTTGGTATCAACAAGAACAGGGCAGCGTGGGAGGCTGCAAGGTGGGATGGGCAGGGCTCTGAGTGTGTGGCCTGGGAGCTGAGGACAAATGGAGATGCCTTCTTGTGCCCAGACCTGTGGATGCTGGGGACATCGTGCTGGACACCCAGGCAGGAGCTCTGCTATCATCTTGATGACAGTCTCAGGGAGGCAGCAGCCAAATAAACCCGCAATAAATACATCATTGCAGACTGGGGTGAGTGTTCCATGCTGTTAGAAGGCCTGACCCAGCAGGGACATCAAACTATAGGAGATTGTGGCCTCAGGGAGTTTAAGAGTCCCTCAGAGCTGCAGGGACCCTTAAAGGGCATCCCGGCAGAATGGGGTTGGGGTCTTGTCCCAGAGAATTGCAGAGGGGAGTCAAGGATGAGGAAGGGGGGAGGGGAGATCTTGTGATTGGAAAACCCTGAGATGCGGTGTGTGTCTATCATTAGAAGCCCAGGTCCTGGTCATTCTGCTGCTCTCAAATGTGGCTTCCTTCTCATAATAAAAAGGATGCTAATACGCCAGCCTTCCATCTACACTCCAACCAGAAGGAAGAGAGAAAAGGCACAGCTCCGTTTTTAAGGATGCTTGTCATTACATGTTAACCATCTTGGTCAAAACTCAGCTTCACACAGGGTATGGTGGTACACACATTTAATCCCAGCACTTGGGAGGCAGAGGCAGGCAGATATGTGAGTTCGAGGCCAGCCTGGTCTTCAGAGCGAGTTCCAGGACAGCCAGGGCTCTGTTACAGAGAAACCCTGTCTCAGAAAAACAAAACAAAACAAAAAACCCCACTCAGTTCAACAGCTACATAGCTGCAGAGAAAGTTGGGAGATGTAGTTTTTACTCCAGAGGAAACGGGGAGGATGGTGTTGGGGCTCTTCCTGGTTGAAAATGCTGACGTTGAAAGCAGGAGATGGACAGCTGTCGCCGACTCTCTATAGCCATAGGCAGGACTCAGCCATGTCTGCGCTGAGGCCATCTGACCAGTACCAGCCCTGTCACAGACAACGAAATTAGCGTCTAGGGAACTGATTAGCCTTCCCAATCCAGCTGGGGACAGCCAGAAGAGAGTCCGGCTAAGAAGGCTCCAGAACTATTGACCACGAGGGGCTCCCTCCCTCTCTCTGTCTAACTGTGGAATGCTTCGTGAATGTGTATGTCATCCGTGTGCAGGGGACATGCTCTCTCTGTACCACTCCAGTTTAGTGTCCGTGCCACCGAAGTGAGCGCAGGACCGGTCTCCTTCCTCACGTCACCTTCTCTTGGGTGTCCTTGAGAAGTCGGTGAGACTTTGTTGTTGTTGTTTGTGGATTTGAGACAAGGTTCGGCTACGTAGCCCTGGCTGTCCTGGAGCTCACTCTGTAGACCAGGCTGGCCTCACACTCACAGAGATCCTCCTGCCTCTGCCTCCCGAGTGCTGGGATTAAAGGTGTGCACCACCACTGCCTGTGCCGTTCTCTTTTTAAGTGAGCAGCTAGGAAGTTGCACACAGGTGTCTTTTCCCCCCTTCCTTCTCCTCTTTCTTTCCTTGTCTCCCTCCTCTCTCTCTTCCCCTGCCCCATACCCCCCTCCTTTCTCTCTCTCTCTCTTTCTTTCTTTCTTTGTTAAAATTTTTTTTTAAAGACAGGGTTTCTTTATGATGTAGTCCTGGCTGTGCTGGAACTCTCTCTGTAGACCAGGTTTGATGTCGGAGTGATTTTTTTTTAATCTGCTGCTTTTATTGGTTAATTAATAAAGAAACTGCCTAGGCCCATTTGATAGGCCAACCCTTAGGTGGGTGGAGTAAACAGAACAAAATGTTGGGAGAAAAAAGCTGAGTCGATGAGTCGCCATGATTCTCCCACTCCAGACAGACATAGGTTAAGATCTTTCCTGGTAAGCCAGCTCGTGGGCTACACAGATTATTAAAAATGGGTTAGATCAATATGTAAGGGCTAGCCAATAAGAGGCTAAAACTAATGGGCCAGACAGTGTTTAAAAAAAATACAGTTTCCGTGTAATTATTTCCGGTAAAGCTAGCCATGCGGGCGGCCGGGTGCTGGGGACGCAGCCCCGCCGCACATATTACAACACAGGTTAGCTTTGAACTCACAGAAATCCACCTGCCTCTACCTCCTGAGTGGTGGGATTAAAGGTGTATGCCATCACCGCCCGGCTATGCTTTTTCCCCCCCCCTTTGAAACAGGGTTTTACAGTAGCCTTGGTTTGGAACTTATTTTGTATCAGTCTGGTGTAACTTACAGGGACCTACCTGCCTCTGCTTGTCAACTGCTGGCATTATTAATGTTGCATCCCTCCATGCCGGCCTGAGCCTTAATCTTGGCCAGTTATGATAGTTATGACGGCCACCCCCTGGTCCAAGGCAAGCAGTGCTCTTCTTTCTTGGTACTGGGGCCTCACAAGGATGCTCTGTTTAATCCGAAGCTGCTTCAGGATATGAAAGAAAATGCATGTGGCCCCAGCCAAGAAACTACAAGTCAAGGTGCCCTCCTCTCTTGAGGCGCCCCCGTTCTGAGTTTCCATGTGTGATGGGAGGGCCACGCCCTGGCGGAGGGACCAATTCTTTCCCCTTGGGTCAGCTCCTGTACCCTGTCCTGTCAGAGTTGCAGAGGTCCCTCACCACATCAGGATATCGCAGAGAAACAGTTTTGAGGTTCCCTGTCTATTAGCTAGCCCACATCCTATCCTCCATCTCCCTGGGGCCATGGTTGAGGGGTCTTGCCGAGGAGCCACCTGGTGTTTTGCTGTAGATGGCAAGGCTCTGACACAGATTGGAGGCTGAGCCCTGGGCACTGGTGTGACCAGAAAAACCCCAACTTGTCACAGGATTTTGTACCACCAGCCCCCAGATCACAACAGGAGGCTTAATATTAGTTATGAACGCCTGGCCTTAGCCTAGCGTGTTTCCAACTAGTTCTTTTTTTTTTAATATTTGTTTATTTATTATGTATACAATATTCTGTCTGAGTGTATGCCTGCAAGCCAGAAGAGGGCACCAGACCTCATTACAGATGGTTGTGAGCCACCATGTGGTTGCTGGGAATTGAACTCAGGACCTTTGGAAGAGCAGTCAGTGTTTTTAACCTCTGAGCAATCTCTCCAGGCCCCTCCAACTAGTTCTTATAACTTAGCCCATTTCTATTTATCTTTGTGCTATCGTGTGGCTTATGGTTTTTACCTCTCCTTCTGTGTGTCTTGTTTCCTGTGTCTGACTGGAGACTCCGCCTTTCTTCTTCCCCACGACTTCTCTGTCCCCAGAAGTCCTACCTAATCTCTTCTTGCCTTGCTATTGCTCACTCAGTTCTCTATTAAGTCAACCACAGTGACACATTTGCACAAGGTGTAAAGTGTTCCACAACACCAACTCCTGCCCCTAATCCTGCTTCTGGTCAGGTCCCACGCCAAGCCGCCAGGGCCCTGGGTAACCAGGTAGTGGAGAGGACGGGCCATGACTCAGTTCCTTATGGAACTATTCTCACACTCTGGTGCTGTGGGGATAGATGGGGGGCTCTACAGAGAGCGTGCTCTGTCCAGTTCAGACACTGTCCACTATGGCAAGAGCAGGTAACTGCCTGCACCATGATGGAAGCACCCACAGAAGCCGGGGCACTGCCAGGTAGCGTGGCATTACATTTAGAATCGGAAGTGTGAAGATTTTATTTTTTTTGAGACGGGGTCTCTTGTAGGCCAAGCTACCCTCACACTCTCTCTGTGGTCAAGCTACTCTTGAATCCCAGTTCTCCTGTCTCTACCTCCCAAGTCCTGGGATTACAGGCATATACCTACCAAGCTGTGTTCTTTCCATGTGCTGGTGGGAATCCAGGCCACTGTGGCACATCACAGAGACTCATGATGAGGTAGTCTGTGCCCATAGCCCATCAAGAAATCTTGGGCTGGTTGGAAGGTCATGTGCCCTCTTCATTTCCCCACGTGTGCCTTCGGTGACGTGCACAGTCTTCCACTTTCTAAGCCACAAACCTCCTTTAACCTCAGATGCAAAGACAATCGCCCCATGCTTCTTGTCAACCCATGGAGGCTTGCTTTGTTTTGTTTTTGTGTGTTTTCCTCCAGAGAATGCTATGCGGGCTCAGTTGTCTACTTGAGGCGGGGCTGCCACCCTACAAATGTTTGGAAAGTTAGGCTCCCACATTTTTGGCTAGCAGGCCCTTCTCACTTGGGGTGAGGGAGGCCCAGCACAACCTCTTTTGTTTACATCCTTTCTGCCCCGCGCTGGACAGCTGGGAGCACCTGTTTATGGCAAAGGAGGTTGGGGAATACCCAGTTTGAATTGGACAGCTGAATTTCACAGTTGCTAGACTTAACCAACAAACACAAATTATTAGGTTAAATTCAAACTTCAGATTAAGAGTGAGTCATTTTTAGCATAAGTATATACCAAATATTTCATGCAACATTTATGCTTCAAAAATTTCCTCCTGGGGCTGGAGAGATGGCTCAGAGGTTAAAAGCACTGCCTGCTCTTCCAAAGGTCCTGAGTTCAATTCCCAGCAACCACATGGTGGCTCACAACCATCTGTAAAGGGGTCTGGTGCCCTCTTCTGGCCTGCAGGCATACACACAGACAGAATATTGTATACATAATAAATAAATATTTAAAAAAATTCCTCCTTCTAAATAAAATTAAACCCAAAGTTCTGAAATTTATTCAGCAACTTATCATAGAGTCATGTTTCTGCTAGAGTGACCACTGAGGGTTTATAAGGTCCCTTCATGACCATACCCAAGAAGCGCTAAGCGTGTTCTCTAGGGGAAAGTCCTGATTGGCTTGTCCTGGGTCAGATGCTCACCCTGAAGCCAATCACGACGACTGGGGGAGGTGGAAGTGCTGTAATTGGCCTACGCTGAGTGACGTGACTAGAGAGACACATGGCAGTCTGCAGAACCAACTGAGAACAGGGAAGACTTCCCTGGAGACTGTAGACACTGAGTAGGCTCCCCACTGTTGCTGGAGAGGTTTGGATCCTGGGCCTGAGGCTGGGGGGTTTTGACGGGCTCCAAACTTTGAAGTCCTGTGTGCTAGACGCCTCCTAGCAGACACCTCAGATCACCGTCATCTTTGAGGCACCCTTTCTGCCTCAAAGTGTGTACAGCCTAGCCTCAGGCTGCCTGGTGCCCTCGTCCTCGTCCGTCAGGGTCTCTTCCACATCCATCTCCAGTCCTCTGCACTGGCTCTTTTGCGTGGGTTGTCCAGCTCTCTCTCGTCTTGCAGGCAACCCCCAGACGGGAGACATGTCAGGCCTTTGGGGTGCCCTAGGCCTAAGTGCTTAGGGTCAGAGAGGGCAGCTGGGGACATGGAGGGAGAAATGTTATTACCCAGCAAAGTGGAGTCTCCTCACTTCCCTGTTCACCTCAGCCCCGAGACTGCTTCTCCTAAATGGAGACAGATTTCCTGACAAGGGGCAAGATCATAAACTCCTTTGGAGGCTCCCAAATAAAAGTGGCTGTTTTAACTTTCCCTCCTCAGCAAACCAATTGTGAGGAGGATCTCTAGGCCATGTCACAACTGGGCGGGGGGGGGGGGGGGCTGCTTGGAAACGTGGGCTCCAAATGAGCCTAGGGAGGCTGGAAAGACAGACAGCTCAGAAGGAAACAGGTCTGGATCACAGCCTAAGGTAGAGGAGGAGCCTTGTGCTTGGAGGCCTCTCTGATGGCCCAGGACACCATCACAGGGCTCTTTTGGTAGTATGGCTAGTCCTGAAGCAGGCTGGAGGCGCAGGCCACTTCTGGTTGCCATCGGGGCTGTGAATCCGCTGAGGGACTGAGTCGGAGGGCGGTGGTAATGTTATTTCTCACGTTTACAATCTGTGGATGTGTGCTGCCTGCCTTGGGGTGCCCCAGCAAGCAGACAGGAAAGCACCGCAGAGGGGACACTACAGCCGGAATGGCACGCGTGGAGGATCCCTGATCACTCACAGGAGGCCACTTGCAGTGGGGCACGGAACCCGCAGGGTGGCTTTCCACTTCCTGCACCCTGCAAGCCCTCCTTGGACTTGGCAGCTGCTGGGGTCTGCAGTTCCTCCAGCTTCAGGAAGGCCCTCCCCCAAGCCCTCAGGACTCCAGTGGCTTGTATGGAGGTCAAACGTGTCTGGAATGCAGAAATGACAGTGTCCAAAGGACGATCCTTTAATACTGCCCCAAACAGCACTAGGATAGAGGCAAGACCCATTCCTCTGTCTGCACGGGCTGGGTGCTACTAGGTTTTCTTTGGGTGGGAATGGGGGTCAGAGCCCCTGCAGAGGGGGTGGGATCTGCAGAAAGCACTGTTCACGCCCAGGGCAAAGCTCCTCCCCCATAGCCCTGTCTGTAGCAGGACAGCTTCCAGGGGCTTGATCCACTTCTCTATCTGAATCCCAAGCCGCGAGTCACCAATCTGGCTTCTGTTGTCACTGGAGTTGGTCCAGGCTCCTGGTGAAAAGGGTGTGTGGGTTCTCCAGAGCTGTCCAAGGGGCCAGCACCCCTCCATCCCTTCAGGGGTGTGGCCCTCAGGTAAATCTGATACTCTCCTGACACTAGGCTTGTGGGGCTAAGGAGATACAGGTTGAATGACCCAGTTGGGATCCTCCTCACTCCTGGACGCCTCTCCCTGCTGTCAACAGCTCCTGCATGCCTCTGCCTCAGCCTGCCCGGCTGTGGGACCCTCCATGCTCCTGCCAAGTTTTTCTATGGGGTCCCCTACAAGTGTGGAGAGAGGCCCAGCTCAGATCTATCGGGGTGGGTACGGCAGGTGGATGACACCTTTACACCCAGTACTGCTCTCTGAGCGGATGACTAGATACGGCGCCCACGTGCCCTGCAGGAGCAACACAGGGTGACACCCCAAGATAACCCACTGCCACCTGGTCCCCAAGGAGCTGCGGGGAGAGAGAGACTAAGATCACGTCTCTAGACAGCAGGCAGAAACCTATTTTGCCTGCGTTATTGTCCAACTGAGGACTTGTTACGTCTCTGTGTCTGAGTCCCACCTGGAGGTGTTGAAATAGTGGACCTGGGAGTGTATTTTTCCTACACGGGAGCTGAGTTCTTGGGGACCCCTGGTAGGGACTGGGTTAGCCCGGCCCGCATGCTGGTTCTAAGCCCCCCCCCTTTTTTCTTTTTTGGTTTTACAAGACAGGGTTTCTCTAGCTTTGAAGCCTGTCCTGGAACTAGCTTTTGTAGACCAGGCTGGCCTCAAACTCACAGAGATCCGCCTGCCTCTGCCTCCTAAGAGCTGGGGTTAAAGGTGTGTGCCACCACCACCTGGCTCCTGGGACGCTCACCCTAGTCTCAGCAGGCTGGGGACAATGTCTGTGGAAACGGTGAAGGTTCTTAGGCAATACAAGAGTGAAACCAGACAACAGAGGCTGCAGGTCCTGGGCTCCTGTTCTGACTTGCTGGCCCTTTGCCTCCTCTGCCGCTCCCCAGAGGAGGCTGGAGGGCTGGGTCATGGCCTCTTGGTCCAGTCAGTCGTAGTCTGGTGCTCGGGGGACAGAGGACTGGATGTGTCTGCCTAGAGGGAAGTTCGTTGCTGCTTATGCTATTTTGAGCAGGTGGCCTGTGGAGACCCAAGGGGTGTGTGTCCAGGAGTGGCTCAGAAAGGGTAAGGCTGGGTCTGAGGGAGGTGAGGGAACAGCAAAGAGGAGAGGCTGAGATTCTCCATGGGGTCCTCTTACAGGCTTGGCTGCAGGATAGCAGTGCTAAGTGCAGGGAACGACCCAGCCATTCTTCCGGCTGGTTACTGCAGGAGCTTCCTTAGCACACATGAGAGCCACGGCTGCCCCTCCTTACCTGTCTCTTGCCCCTTGATGCTTCAGACACAGCTCAGGGCTGTGACCCCATGGACTCCGAGCACCTCTCAAGGTTCAGCGCTGGTGAGGGCTCCCCTTTGCCTGGCCTAAGTGGTTTCAATGCCCCACCAGCCCCCGGCAACCTTGCCAGGGCTGAGGCCCAGCAATTAAAGCCCCCTCGTCTCCAATCGGTTCGTAGTATTAAAAACGAATTGCGCTCGGCCAGGTTGTCATTTCTACCTGATAAAACATCACTTTTATTGATCTCACCCACCCAGTGCCGCCATTTATCTTGCTTCAGATTTTCACATAATGGCTCGTTTGTCTTGATCCAAGTGTAGTCGTGCATGTTTAACCCTCAGGGCGCCGCAGCCCGTGTCCTTCCCCTGTCCATCCTGCCCTTGCACCGGGCCCTGTTCCGAGAGCAGCAGGTTCTGGAAGGCCAGGACCACAACATCTGAGGCAAGGTCGGAGGAGGGAGGAGGAGGGAGCAGAGATAGCCGGGAGATGTAAAGCCACACTGGGAGCCTGCTCCAGCGTACCCATGTCCCACCATGTCGCCCATGTCCCTCTTGGAGCTCCTACGGGGAGGTCCTGAAACTGGGCACTGACTCAGGTATGATGAGGTCAGTAGCAGCCCGCCTGAAGCGTGCCCCACTTGTCGTGGTTTGTGAGCAGCATGCCTTAATCCTGCCTTGAGCTCCCCCACACTAGGGCCTTTGTCTTGGTGCAGAATCGCTCTTGGAGCCTGGACTAGCCTGGCTCCTTTAACCCTGACCCAAGGCCACCAACAGAGACATGTCTGTGGACTCCCGGTGCCTTGCTTGCCAGCAGGTCATTACAAGTTCCATCCTGCCATCCTCCTGCTCCAGCGCCCCACCTTCTGGCCACCGTCTTCCTTCTACTTGCTCTGCCCCACCTGGGACCCCCTTCTCCAGGAAGCTGCTTAGATCAACTCAGGGACAACCAGAGGGGCTTGCTTCACCGGCTATGACCATCCATATCTGGAGCCTTGTGCAAGCTCCGGCACTGTTCTGGGCTGGAAAGGACAGAACCCACCCTGTGGTGCTGTGAGGGAGTTAGCCTGGCCACCTGGCCCCAGTGCAGTTGTTGGGCAGCTGTCCCCAGTCTCTCCTGCCTGCCTGTCTGGGGTTCTGGAGATGTGGTGTCTTGGTGGCTGGCTGCTCAGCTGCTCCTTGCCAAGCTTACTGCTTAGCACTGCTGGCTGCAGTGGAGCTGGCTAGAGAGGCGCAAGGCCTGCTGGCGGGGTGTCTTGCCAGGCTTCATGGCAGATGTCACCCACACCCTCCAAGCTCTGGTCCCACCTATTTTCCTGCATCAGGGCTCCTGAGCAAAGCAAGCTTTTTATGCCCCCCCCCCTTTTCTGGGGTCTGTGTGTGTTACTGGGATTAAACCCAAGGCCTGCACATACTAGGTAAACATTCTACCACCGAGCTACATTCCCCGTAAAATAGGCTTGAACAGGCAGAGGATGACACTGTTAAAATTTCTGTCTCTGGGGCTCCGGGAGCCATGCCGAGGCCCAGCCCCTCTGTGCCCAGCAAGAAGTCAAGTTCCTGCAGATGGTCATCTCAACTCCACAGACGGTCCCTGAGCCTGGAGCCCAGTGCAGTGCTCCTGCACCACAGATTCCAACTTTCACTTCGTCTCAGACTCCAACGTGGGCGCTAGGCAGTGCCCGCTGAGCAGCTGGGAATGACAGGATACTTGTCCCAAAGGTGGTGATGACCTCGGATAATCTCAGGGCTGAGTCTACAGCCCCTCTCCCCCGACGGGTCTGCCAGCACCCCGGGCACCTAGCTCTATGGCCTTTACCTACCAGCTCTGGGTGGGACTTTAATGGGCTGAAGGGGGAATCTGGTGGCATGGTAGCAGGTACCTGCTGAAGCACACAGGCTTCCGTGAGAGGAGGGCCTCTAAGCAAAGTAGTTGAGTGGTGGGCAGGAAGGTGATAGCAGAGAGAGAGACTCATCGGTCAGGCAGGGCTCTGTGTGTGTGTGTGTGCGCGCGCGCACAACCAAGCTCCTATACATGAAGGTGCAAAGCTAAGGACCCAGCCCTGCTTCCAGAATCAACCTTGCTGTTTCTCATCTGCCCTGCCCTGAGGTCCCATCTCAGGGTGTCCATAGTGAGTTACCAACCAGGGCCATCTTGCCTTGCCAGTGTTGGGCTTTCTTTGGGTCTGCAGCTCCCTGATTAGGGGATACCTGGTCCTCTCTCCTCCCACTCAGTCAACCTTCTGCTTAACAACGAGAACTTTTACTCCCTCCCTGCCAAGAGACAGGGTCTTGCCACGTAATCCTGGCTGGCTTGGAACTTGCTATGGAGGACCGAGCGGCCTTCACACTCAGAGGCCCATCTGCCTCTGCCTCCCGAGCCACTGAGATTTAAAGGTGTGCACTGTCAGGCCCATCAGGATCTTTTTATTATTCTCTGCATAGCTGTCTGGGAGAGATACTTTGGCTGTACAAATCCATTCCGACTCCTGCTAAGGCTCACAGTATGGAGCTGTGTTTGCGGCCACCCTTCCCCATTGCCTTGTGTTTGTGGGCTCCACCATGGCTATCTGATCTGGTAAAGTTGGACAGGTGACCAACTCGTCACTCATTCACACCCGACTAACAAGTCCAGGCCCAGGATCAAGGGCCTATGACTTGGGGTGGTGTAGGGTGGTGTCTCTAAGCCTAAGGTCACCTAAACCCATTCTAGTCCCTCAGTCTTCTCCCAACCCAGACAGGAACGACCACGTGACGCACATACAGGAGGCAGGCACAGTCACAATCTGGACTATAGAGCACCTGTACAATAGTTCATATATTTATTCTTAAGCAAGTTATCAATAAAAAATTTAATACTAAAATGCCTTTACATAGAGTTTGCTGTTCATAAAACCTTTGTGTTTTTTGTTTGTTTTGTATTTAGTGTTTACATTGAAAACAAAAATCCAACCAGTCTCTTAGTTTACACATTTACAAGAATCCGCCACGGTTAGCCACGGTTGGGGAGGAAGGGGGTCACGCCATTAGCGTGTACCCACAGAAAGGAAGGGGGGGGGATAAAGACAGAGAGGACAGCTCAGCAGAGGGAGAAAGAAACATCCAGAAGGCGGCCCACAGATCAGCCTTTCTGCTCTTGTGCCCCGGGTATGGGGCTCTGAGCAATGCCTTCCGAGCACCAGCCCTGGTGTCTGTTTCTTCGCTCACCGTCTTTCTGATTCCCTAACCGTGAGTAGGACCTTGGTGGCCATCTCTTCCAACGACCACCAGGAATGAAATATTGCACTCATGTGGAGAACAGAAAGCCTCAGGGTGGTGGGACAGCTGGGAATGGGGTCCCCCGAGAGGGCCCTTTGAGCGACGACTGAGAGAAATGAAGTCCCTGGAACAGGAACAGACACCTGGTGGGGCCTGAGCAAAGGAAGGGAGGCTGAAGGGTCCCAGTTAGGGCAGGCGGCCCTCAATACTCCTTGCTTCCTAGGAAGCACTGGCCTGGCGGGGCGTTGGGGAGCATGTGTGCCACAAGGCATTTCTGAGGACAAAGGCCTTCGGTCCATGGATCTAGCCCGCTCTTCCCATAATGGGATAAGAAGGGCTGCTGGGGCCAGGATGTGGGCACAAGGGGCCAGAAGGGACTCTTGAGAGATATTCCATGCATGTGTCTGCTATGCTGTCTGTCCTGCTGAGTGACTATAGAAAGGTCCAGAAACCGTCACAGGGGGGTGGGGGGGGGGTGGACAGAGGGGCCCCAAGACCAGGGTCTGGGTTAGGAGAAAGGGAACCGGATGAGCCTCTTCCCCTTGGGTGAGCAGCACCTGCCGATATAATGTTCCTTTTTATGCCAGCACCTCTGGCCTGGCCTCACAACCATCCACACTTGAGGTTAGCCAGAGATGGGGGGGGGGGCAGGGAAAGTCTGGTGGGAAAAGAGGAGTTCCATTGGTGAAGAGGTACTCGTGAAAAACTGTGGACCAGCCCCAGGTGGCCCCCAAGTTCGGGCCCAGAAGGGACCTGGCCCAGCTGCACCATTGTGGAAGCCCTGCTGCTCTGGGGGTGGGGGTGGGGGGAGAGGCAATTGGCGCCCTGAAGGCTAAGGAAGGGGCTGAGAAGTGGTAGGGGTGGAGGGGGGCGAGGGGCCAACTACACCCTGCTTGAGTGAGGCCAGGCTTCTCTCCCTGCAACATACTGGCTGTGGAAACGGAAACCAGAGATAACTCGGAATATTCAGGAAAGGAAGCCTAAACATCCATTTTTCTTATTGATACTTCAAAATATTTGTTCATTTGTTTTGTTTCAAACAGAGGTAAGATATATATGGCTGCTGCCATACTCCTGGGCCGCAGAGCGGGGCCGGCCGATCCTGGCTGTTTCCATCCTGTGGCTGGAACCCCTTTCTTTCCTGGGGACCACTATCACCACCCCACCCCAATACTTCTATGTATGGGATGTACTGGAAGGAAATAACCAGAGTGTAATTTCCTTCACACAGTTGGCCCCCCATGTCGAGAGACCAGAGAGTATGACTGGGTCTCATGTGACCATCCATGGCCTTTGGCCTTGCCCCCATCCCAGCAGCCTCTGCAGTCACAGATGCCCCTGTTGGAATTCAACTAGGCTGAGAACAGTGCATTTCCAAAGAAAACCCCAGGACAAAACCCTACACACACACACACACACACACACACACACACACACACACACGCACACATACACATGTACACACCCTGCACGCACCCTACACGCACGCACGCGCACACACACATGTACCCTGCACGCCTGCGCACGCACACACGCACGTGTGCATGTGCATACACACACACCCTTGTCACGCTCCCCACTTTTGTCACGAAGGTGGGAAAAAAATCCTTTTCCATTTTTTCCCCATAAAACTTCCCCACAGAAATACAATATTTACATAGAGAAATAAATAGACAACACACCTGATTTCTGCTTTCCCTGGTGGGAGACAGTCGGAGGTACTAGGGAAATATGGCTTGGATTCTAATCTCTCGAGAACTGCGGTGCAAGGGCTGCCAGTCCCCGTGGGACCAGCCGGCCCTCCCCCTGGAGCAGCTAGGATGGGACCGGGGTCCAGCCTAGGAGCTCTCTCCAGAGAACCGCGAGAAGCCTGATCCCGCCTTGGAGGATTGCATATTTGCTCAGACCAGCTCCTGGCTAGCTGACCTCTTGGCCGCAGCCATGGATGAGGGTGGGCGGAGGCAAAGGCAGCTCAGCACAGGATGGGCACGCCATCGGCTGTCACCAGGCGTCCAGTGGTAGGATCGTAGGTGCCCGCCAAGTAATAGAGGTCCTGCTGGTCCTGGTACTTGCGGCCCCGCATCATCTGCTCGTACTGCTCCCGCCCGACCACCTGGCACTTATGGGAGATGGTCTGTACATCGTTCTCATCCTCGTGGCAGGACTGGTACAGGGCGTTCTGCCGGGCAAGAGCACAGGGTTAGGGACGATCCTAGCAGACACATCCCCACACCTGGGAAAGATTGTGGGCGTGGGGAAGTCACCAGGATGAGGCGATACTGGCTGCTGATCTCACCGCTAACCACCCTCTCTCCCAGAGGCCCTGTGCAGGGGTAGTGCGCCTGCCCGCATCTCACCTTCCCATCGCACTGCCGCTTCCCCAGCTTGGTCTCCTCGGGATGGTAGAACCATTTGACCTTCACCACCATGTTGCTGCCCCATGACTCCCACAAGCTCTCGATGCGGCCGATATAGGGCAGGTTGGGTCGTCCAGCCGACAGGAAGACCGCACAGTCCCCGATGCGCAGCGTCTCCTTGCCTCTGACAATGGCCTTGTAGAAGAGTTTCCTGGCCTTCCCCTTCATGCCTCGTCTCTGCAGGGCAGACCAGCAAAGCACAGCGGTGAGGAGGGACCCTCAAGGGAAGGTGGTGGCCGGGGAAACTGAGAGCAAGTGGGAGGAACAGATGGTGTGTCTTTATCTGTGCTGGCAGAAAACAGCCACACAGTGGGGAAGAGAAGGGACACAGCCATATAGTCCTTATGAGGAGGCTATGCTTGGATTCTCTGTGCATATTGGTCATGACAGAAAGACTAACAGACTCCAAAGACACACGGGATCTGAGGGCAGAGACACATATGAGAAGCTCAATGTAGTTTGGTTTACAATTGTAAAACAACAGCAACAACAACCCATAGACAGCTGAGCAAGGTGATACACAGTGTCTTTAACTCCAGCACTCAGGAGGGGGAAGCAGGCGGATCTCTGAGAGTTCCAGGCCAGCCAGGGGGCTACACAGAGAGACTCTGCCACAAACACACAACACTAACAGAAAGCCTACAGTCAGCACAGGTCCACCACAGACAGACACTGTAAAGAAAGCTGTCCGTGTGTCTGGGCGGTGGTGCGTTGCAGCCTTCCAAAGCTGGTTATCTGAGCTGCAGCAAAGGCTCCTCAGGCAGCACTGCCAAGTGGCAGAGAGCACGGAGAGCAAGCACACCGTACGCTCTGGCATCTGCGTCACCACACAGGCAAGGCGATGGCTCTACCGTGCAAATCACGGCACTGGCTAGCGGGTTCATTGGGCTACCAGTGGGTTTTTGTTGTTGCCTGGGGGTTTCCAAATGGTTTGAGATTTTAAAAAGTATGTTTATGTACGTATCCCTCTGTGACTGGAGTTACGGGCAGTTGTGAGCTGCCCTGCGAGGATGCTGGGAACTGAACCCAGGTCCTCAGCAAGAGCAGTTTGTGCTCTTGGCCACTGAGTCACGCCTGGCCCCTGAATGGTTTATCTGAAAGTGAAGAATACCTATAGAAGAAGCGTTTGGGGTCTGAGGGAGCAAGAGTACACTTCTCTGTTGACATCATACTCTCTGCCTCAGGGAGAAAGGCCACCTACCTGTGTGGGGTTCCCCGACCACTTCCAGAGCTGACGGGCAGGCAGGAAGGCCGAGATCTTTGGCCGGTTTTCCACGGAGGGCAGCCGTTGCCTCCGAGAAAGCTCTTTGGCTTTGGAGAAGCTCAGGGCCTCCTTGCGCTTAAACTTGGATTTGACACCACTGGGGCCAGCGCCGGCGCCTGCACCAGTCACGCCGGCCCTGGACAGGAAGCAGCGCTGGGCATGGGCGTGGGGGCTGCTACCCTTGGAGCGCAGGGCTTCAGGTGGGGCCAGCAGGGCGGGGACGGGGCGGGTGAGACAGGTCTGTAGCAGCAGGGCAGGGTCCTCATCGTCTGAGCTGTAGGAGGAGTCCTCGTTATCCGAGGAGCAGAGGCTGGAGGTGGACATGGAGCCTGAGGAGGAGGATGTGGATGATCCCGATGACGAGGAGGACATGGAGAGGCGGGTGAGGAAGCGGGAGGGCACACCGGTGGCCAGCCCCGGTTCATCCTCATCCTCATCCGAGTAGGAGCTGGGGCAGTCACTGTCGCAGGGCAGCGGGTACTTGCGCAGAGCTAGTCCCATGGGCAGCGGGTGCACAGGCGCCCGCCCCTTCTTGTCCTTGCCCATGAGGGCTGGGTGTGCATAACTGGGGCTGGCTAGCGGCCTTCCCAGTTTGGAGCCAAAGTCCTTGTCGCCCATGAGCAGAGCCTTGCAGTTTTTGTTCTTGGGAGAGGTCACACCCTCATGGTCCAACTTAACCAGGAACTCACTGCCCGTCCGCCGTCTCCCCGTCTTATCTGCTTCTGCCCGCTCAGCCTTCTTGGCCCGAAGCAGCTTGTGGGCTCCCCCTGGCAGGCCTGCCGCAGCCCCTCCAACAAAGGGTGTGTAGGAACTGGCCAGGCTGCTGAAGGAGTCAGCGCGGAAGCTGTTACCAAACACGGGTGTTGCCATACTGTGCACGGGAAACAGTGTCTCCCGGGTGCGCAGCTTCTTGGTGCTTCCGTTGAGCTGGAAGAGGTTCTGCAGCACCCCCGGCCCTTTGCCACCTGCGGCTGCTGCGGCCACTGCTTTCCGCTTGGTCTGGGCCACTGCTGACCAACTCAGCAGGGGGCTGCCCCTGCGGCCCAGGAAGTGGTCTGAGGCCCCCGTAGGGGACTTGGCACCTGAGGTTAGGAGGTCGACTTTGCCTGGGTGGGAAGGGAAATACCAGGGAGAGTCAGAGGTACCCCCTGGGCCCACCCCGCTGTCTCCACTCAGCCCCCCCCCCAGCCCCACATGCCTCCCAGTGACCACACCCCCAGGGTCCCTCCCTTCCCAGCTCTGCAAATACCTGCTTTGTCTTTGCTGATGGATTTCTTCCCTGGGGTCTTGGAAGTTTCGGGGCAATCCTGCACTTTGGGGGACAGGCTGGGAGAAGGAGCTTCGCTGGGCTGGGGGGCCTCACTTGATGCTTTTTTGGTCCTCCGGCAGCTGCTGGACACCAGCAGGGCTGGAGAGGGTTCTGTACCTGTGGAGAGGACAGAGGGGGCTCATCACAGGCCTGCTGTGGGTGACTGCCCCCCTGTGCGGAACATAGGGAACGTTTCCAATGTTTAGAAGGGGCTTCCAGGAGCTGATGCAGGAAGGGAGCGCCCTGCCCTTAGGTAGATGCTCACACTGGATCTTGAAGTCTGGCGGCAGCAACCTGATGTTAGAGACAGCTATGTGGCCTCTGTCTCCATCGTCAAACTCTACCACTACGGAGTCCAGATCCTCCTCTTCGTCACTAGAAGCACCTGCAATAGCGCATCCCCTGAGCATGTGGCCAGCCTGTCTAGCCAGAAGGCAGGGGAGGGCAGGCGCCAAGAAAGATGTCGGGATGCCTCTGCAACCCGACTACACCGGCCATCTGATAAACCAGCACCATCCCGCTGGCCACCTGGCATCAGAGCCACTGATCCCACCCCAGGCACACACAGACATCTCTCTGGAAGTCCTCCCGGGAGCATCCAGTGGACTCTTGCCCATTTGCAAATTCCCCTTTAGACCATGAGTCTTCCTGTCCTGAGTGCCCTACATGCCCTGCTTGCTCAGGTGTCCTGGGATCCTGGACCTGCTCTGATTAGCTGGACGTGGGAGTAATCCCCCAGCCCTCACCTTCTCACGATCTCAAGGCTAGGTAAACTGGTGTCAGTGTGCACTTAGAGCAGACCCACGTCTGCCTTGCTCCAACCCCTAGGGGAAGCTGGACTGTGGAGGAGGGGGGGCTCTAAAGTTCTCAGAGGGGCCCTGACCCTAGCCCTGGCCTCAGCTGTGCTTACCTCGAACCACGTTGCCCGGATACAGGCACCGAGACTTCTGACTCCAGTAGGCACAGACCCGGGTACCAGGCGGAAGGTACCGACTGGACTGTGGCCGGACATCGAGGACCTGCAGGGAGCCGAGGAACAGTAGCCTGTGAACAGTGGGCTCTTGCACAGGGCTAAGGCCAGGCCAAGGTCCTCCTGGTGGCGGGAAAAACTACCGGGCTTGATTCCCTGGCAGGGACCGTCCTTACCGCCTCCTGCAGCAGCTGCTCCAGTGAGTAGATACGCTGCCGGTTGCCTCTCTCACCCTCGATGACGATGCTGTAGCTGCGGGTACCGCAGGGGCACATAAGACCCGTGCAGGAGTCTCCCTGCCCCAACAGGTCACACCCAGCATGCATTCCTCCCACCCAGGCCCTGGCCTCACATATCGGGGGGCTGCAGAGTCCTGACGCTGCCCGCGTACAGCAGACTGTCCTCCTTAGGGATCAGTACAGGTAGTCCGTCCTGCAGGTCCTCCTTGTGGATGGTGCAGGACCGTGCTGCATGGGAGGACACCAGTGCTGGGCGTGGGGCCACCCACCACCCCTTTCCCAGGCACCCGGTACCTCGTTAGCCTGCTTACCCAGGGCGGCGCTCTGCTCTGCACTTAGCTGGACCCCGGCCTCCTCCTCCTCCTCCTCCTCCTCTTCCGAGAAGCTGCTGTCATTGTCAAACTCGAAGTCATCCTCCACAGTGAAACTCTCCAGCAGTCTGCTCACCGCTCGGCCCTGGCCCTAGGTGGGGCCACAGCGGTCAGGGGGAGGAGGCAGGGAGGGGCTGAGCCCCCACTGCACACCCCCCGTCCCCCGGCCTGGGAGGGCTGCTACCTGCTTGCCGATTGTCTCTCTCTTCACCTTGGTCAGCTTCCTGCTCTTCCCCAGGATGGCTTTGGCGTTGCGGGCTGACAGGGCAAGGGACAAGGCCCCATTCTTCCGCTGCTCAAGAAGGGTGGGCAGAGGGACAGTGGTGAGGATTGGAATAGCTTCTCCAGGCAGCATGGGCTGGGACTCAGGGTTCAGGGTTGAGTGGGGAAGCGGGGAGGCTGCATTCGCGTCCTCTGGATGCCCACTGACCGCCCTGATGTCTACTTGGCCCCACGGGCCTACCCTCAGTACTGGCTGCAACATGGCGCTCTTGCGTGTGGCTCTCTTGAGGCGCTCACTGGCAAGCTTGCTGCCTTCCTCTCGGCAAGCAAAGGTCCGTGTGGGGCTGAAGAGGGCATCCCTGCCGGTGGCCGCCCCAGGCTCAGCACAAAGGCCACTTTTTGCCTTGCTCTTGGCTTTCTTCTTGCCTGGTGCACCTGGGGGCCGCCGACCTGGTGCCCGCTCCAGCTTGGGGCCCACCTTGCTTTTCACTGTCCGTCTCTTGATCTTGACCTCACCCTCAGGGCTGGATAGGCGGCATGCCCCTGCGGGAGGGAGGGAAGTGGTCATTGGGACCCTAGTATATAGGACCCCATTTCCCATTCTGCTCTGGTTTCTTGGTTACCTAGCAAACCCTGCCTCTCCTTTTTCTTCTTGGCCTTTTGGTTGGCTTCCATCTTGACCACGGAGGAAGGTGAGGGCCCCAGCACTGCCACACTGGCCCCTGGGTGCAGCACCAACCCGGGCTCCCTGGGAACCGCCTCTGTCCCCAGGAGTGCCTGGCAGTCCTCACTGTCATAACCGCTGCCTGGGGGACAGCAGAGAGGACTTGGTGACTGGGTGTGGAATTTGGCTATTTGGGGTGGACCTAGGAAGTATGGCCAACGAAGACACTATCATCCTCTGGGCTGCTCAGGGGTGGGGACAGGAACCTGGGGTACTGACCACAGCCTGGGAGTGTCTGGCAGGGCAAGGGAACAGGATTTTCTTTCTTGCAGTCCCACCTTGCAGAACTGGGTTTCCCTCTAGGGAGTCCCCCTCTTTCTGTATCTGCTGGCCCAGCTGGCCCCTCGCTTCCTGCCCCCAAAGCGGTAGTACTTCCCTTTGCCCTCCCTCAGTCTCCGACCCTGGAGGAGGAGCTGGGAGGGAGGAAGTGCCTGTTTTTCCAGGCTGTTTCTGGACTTGTCTGCTGGGGAAGGAAGAGATACCCCACCAACTCGCCGGATGCTGAGGGCAGAGGTGGGGAGGCTATTTTTAACGTGTTTCCAGGGTGTGCCCAGAGTTTCTTGCTGCCCTGAGTAGAGAACTTACAAGCCTTGGCCTGGAGACAAAGCCTCCTTCCTTCCCCAGCCTTTCTCAACAAGAAGTGGTCCCTGTGGTAGCCATGACCCCTGGACACCCCGCCTTCAGGCCCCGGGTGACCGTGGCCCAGGCTTCCGTCACTCACAAGCCAACTTGCCTGTCTCCTGTGCCACAGCCACTGCTGGCTGGGCTGGGAACTTGGGCATCCCCCTGCCACTGTCCCCTTCGGGGTGTGGATGCTGCGCTGTCCCTGACACTTGGACACTCTTGGCTCTAGAGAGCTTCTTCCGGATGCGCCCACCTGGGGCAGCCTCTTTGCGCTGGAAAGCACTGAGGCCCGCGGGCAGCCCCTTGCTCTTGACCCGTGGCTTCAGCTGGGCCACCCTGTGGGCCACGGAGGATGACAGCTCGGCCTGGCCACCGCTCCTCTTGCACCGCACCTTCTCCTGTGGAGGGGAGGAGAAGGCTGTGCGCTCAGGCAGGGTCGCAACCACAGCCCCTGGCCTGCAGCTTCCTCTGTCACTGCAGGGGCCCAGAAAATAGCATTCCTGGGGACTTGCCCTGAAAAGGAGCCCCTGAGGACATCTGGCCGACGTAGGGCTGCTTACCGGAGCAAACACCATACCAACCCTCCCCCTATTCTACTTTGAGTGGTAGAACAGGGGAGGCTGAGAGCTAGAAAATTCCTGTCTGTCATGGTATACGCTGTTTGCTTTCGTGAAAAGGAAGGATAGAAGAATTCCTTAGGCAGAATGGCCAGGCAGCATCCTGCTCGGGCCTACAGCACTTAGGAGGCCGAGACGGGAATATAATTTACAAGTGAGGACAGCCTGATCTACAGAGCAAGTTCTATATAATCAAGTACGGAGACTAAAACCGCCATCGCCACCACCAAACCAAGCAAGCAAACAAAAATGAAAACAGCCTTCCGATGTGGTTGGTGACAGACGAGGTAACACGGGGCCTAGGACCCTGGAGGGATAGAAAAGTAGAAGGACCCAGGATTTCACCCGGCGCTGCAGACACGGTGTTTTGAGTCAGGCACTCTGGCTGTGGATTTCCATCCTCACTACACTCCTATATACTTTTCTTCTACTGGAGTTGGGGATGGGGGTGGTGGTGGTTCAGGGAACCAGTGACAAGCCACAGCGGCAAAGTTGTCACCAGTGTGGTGGGGGCAACAGCCCCCTGGTTACGACATCTGCGTATCCCTTTAATCAAGGAATCCGAAACTCGCAGAACCCTGGCTGGTTCGCCTGGGCTCATCGCCCAACATCTCACGCATGGTGCCCACCCGGGGTGAGGGTGGAGCCGGGAGACTCACCGAGGAGGCCGTCTGCAGGCCCGTGTAGGCACCCTTTTCCAGTTTGCTTCGCTTCCTTGTTGGCTCATCGCCTCGTAGCTCAGCACACAGCAGACTCAGGCTAGCGCGGACAGCCCTAGGGGGACGGCAGTGGTGGGCACAGGGTGAGCCCAGCAGCAGGATCTGGGCATCAGCACCCTCCCTGTGGTATGTCCTGAGGGGCAGCCCATGTGCAGGACTAGGGTGTCCAGCCAGTATTGATCCCCCTGGCCAGTCCCTTCTGCCTGCTGACCACCAACTCCTGGAGGTGGGGATAGGACATCTTTCCCGTCCCCCACTCATCTCCCTGCTGGGTTGGGATGCCTTTGCAGTGACAATCATAAGCCGGTGACCCAAGGCCCAGGCAGAGGGACTGGGGACTGGCAAAGCATCGGGTTCCTGGGATCTACCCCAGTACTTGTGAGCCAGGGCTGTGTCATTACCTAACCTCGGTGTTTCGGGTCTGTGGAGCTGGGGCAGGGGATGGCTCAAGTCTGGGTCAGGCCCTCGGGATATGGCTAACTGCTGGTACACACCGATAATCCCGGCGCTTAGGAGGCCGAAGCGAGCCGGTTAGAGGCCAGCCAGGAATACCTTAGGTAGAACTTGTCTTTGAAAAGAGGTGGGGGAGGGAGAAAAGGATGTGGGGACACAAACAGGGTCCACCCCCATCAGGGTAAGGACAAGAGGCAGAGGAAGGTGGGCTTCCTACTCCTGACCCTCAGTGGCCTTTGCTGGGGAGCCAGGTCCCTGATTCAGGACCCTATGAAGGAAGCTTGTCATCTCATTTTCCACAGGGGAACTGGCTCGATTTTTGGGGGGTGTCAGTCAGTGCAAAGCTTCCGAGTCAGTCCCTTCAATCTGCGGAAGTTCCTGGTGGTCCTTGGTGCCCCTCCCGACTTATCCAGCTTTAATTGTCCCATGTCCCATGGTGAGCTATCTCCTCTAGGCTGGTAGATAGCTCAGGGGCCACTATGGTCACCCAGCTACTCGGGAAAACAGCAAGAAGGGTCGATCTGGCCTGCTCTCTCCACACCCCTCTATCCTCAGTCACATGGGCAGGCTTCTGTCTCCCCCACATCCCAGTGTGCTCAGTGTGTGATTTCATTTCCTTCCTAGTACCCCCTTCCTATGAGGAAACCAGCTTGTCTGCCCGTGGCTGGGCAGGGGCTGGGGTTCAGCCTCCCCCACCTGTCAGCCCCTCAGCCCTCACAGGACAGAGGGAAACTGGTGGCAGATGGGGACTGAGGGCCTGGCCTGGCCCTGACCTCGTATGGCCAGACGCCGCTCTCCACCTTCCTGTCCGGCAAAGAGGTTGGACTTCTGAAGGCAGGGGAGGCCAGGCAGGAAGTCCCTGCAGCTCTGGGAGCCTCCTTGACCCCCAGCTTCCTGCCACCTTGCTTGGCCTCATACTTCCTGCGTGGAGGAGGCCTACCCTGGGGCCCAAGGCCTGCTACCCAACTGGATTCTGGGACACTGCTTTAGAGTCCAGACAGGAGCTGGAGGTGGGGAGACCGCCAGGAAACCCACTCTTTGGAAAGAGACGGACCTGGCTGTGTATCCTTCTCAGCCTAAGGCTGCTGGATTCTCTGGGTCATAGGAGAACTTGGTTGCAAGGTGGTCACAGGTTAAACCTACTTGTTGGAGCTTAGGACAGAGTCCAGCATGGGCAATGTAGCCAGAGCGGGTTAGGGCCAGAGAGGACAAGTTTGGGGGTACATCCCTGTCCTCTAGCAGTGGACAATGCCCTCCACTGAACCTCAACCTCCAGTGGCCCTATCCTGACCAGCAGTCTCCAGGCTGTAGACTGATTCCCAAAGGAAGGCCCTCTGGGTCCCTGCCGGGTGACACCTGGGTAGGGCGACGGGACATCTCCGCGAGGCCCCCAGCCATATGGTGAATCCTCTCCAACGCCTGCAGCCCACACAAACTCCCCCGCCCCATAACCTTCTCTGCATTTGCTAATGTTTTGTGACATAAAGCCCTGAGATTAATTTTTTGCCTCTGTCTTAATTGAAGGAACCATTTAGTGCCGATTTAACTATTATTACCAAATCATCAGGATTGATGCAGAGCACACGCGAGCGCGCCAATCGGGTTTGGAGGAGCTCGGAGGATTTATGCAAATGGGCCTGCCGGGAGAGGCAATTTGTAGCCGAGAAGGACAATTATACCCGGCCCGGGAGTGCGCCAACGACAGCGCCGGGCGGGTAATGGATAATAACATCGCGCGGCAGCCGTGAGCAGCAGCGCAGCGTGACCAACGACTTTATACAGTGCAGATAAAGAGGCTTTTACGCAACGCCGCCTCGCACGCAAGGGGCCAGGGCTGGCTGGTGGCTTTGGTGGGGTGATGCCACAGCCTTAGCCATGGCCAGGTCCCCAAAGTTGGTGCAGCCAAGTCTAGGCTGTGGCTTCCCAGGAGGGGGCGCTGACGCTGACGGCCATGCAGGGAAGAGGAGGTCTGTGCTGGATGGTGCCAGTGCCCAGCAGAGTTCTCTATCTCTTGGACATTTGTCAAGGCCTCAGTTTTTTTTTTGGGGGGGGACATACTAGGCCTTCAGACATTGAGTACAGGGAGTCAGCAATTCCTGCATCGTGACCCTCCACAGTGCCCAGGCTTGCCCCACGAACTCCCGCACCCATACTTCAGACTCACTTGGCTTTCTTGCCTTCGCTCCTGGCAAGCTGACCCCCAGGACGCAGAGTGGGCAGTGAGCTTGAATGTTTGCGTTTCCTTGGCCGGCCAGGCCCCCGTCGTGCAGGACTCCGGGAGCTCTCCTCTCTCCTGGGGGGGGGGGGTCACAGAGGGTAGTGTTAGAGACTTCCAAACACTCCACCCCCAGGCCTCTTGGAGGGTACTGCCCCGCAGAGGAATGTCGGGGGCGACAGTACTCTCCGTGTGGGTTTAAGGAAGGCTCAACAGGGTCCCTGCTGCTCAGAACCTGCGTAAGTAGACAGCACGCTCTCCTGCTCGACTTTGGCATCTAACTGCCTTGTGCACGTTGGTCAGGAGGTTCTCACTGCCCCTCATGCAGCTGAGCATGACCTACTCCAGCTCTGGAGTGGGCCCCCCCCCTCCCCCGGGGTTCCTAGTCTTCCCTCACACCCAGTCACTTTAGCCACCATGGCCCTTGCGCTGCCATCTTGTGGTTAAGTCTCTCTATGCTGCCCTCTGCTGAACAACTGGTGCTTCTCCCCTCTGCCTGGCTGCTTAGGTCTCGGGGGCACCATGCAGACTGCAGTCTCCAGGATGTCACAGCTGGGCCGCTGCCCACAAAGTGGCCAACAATGTAGAACTGTCCTGCAAGGACTCCCACATGCTGCGCTAGGGATCAAGGGTCCCATCCCCGCCTGAGCGTCTTACTCGTGGTCATGCCTGCGCTGCAGGCGTGCCAGCTCCCGCTGCTTCTCCTTGTAGCGCCTCTGCAGCTCTGCCAGTTGCATGCGCACCTCTACTTCCCGTGTATCCAGCCGGTCGATGGCGGCCTTCAGGGGACATACCTGTGTGCAAGCGTTCAGGAACCTCAGGGTGGTGTGGGAGGCGGCCTAGGCATGCAGAGGAATTCCCACCTGTTGCAGCAACGGGCACTGTGTGTCAGCGTTCTCACTTACGGGCTTGGTTTTAGGGGTCCAGGTGTCCTTGCGTTGTAGGATCTGCATTCTAGGGGTGAGCCTGGGGCCTCTGTCTTGGTCAGCAGCTGGGGCCTGCAGTGAAGTGACTGAGCTGTCCAGACTAGCAGCCTCCACTAGGGACCACACTGTGGCCAGGGTGGCGAGGTGCTGCAGGTTGAAGGCCAGTACATCCTCATCCTCTGCTGAAGGGAGAGGGACGGGTCACACACTGTCCCTCTGAGAGGCTTTGGATGTCAGCTCCCTTCCCGGCACAGTCCCAGCCTGGAGCTGCCCACGTTCCTCAGGATGTAAGGATCAAGGGTGGAGTCAAACCACAGGGAATGGTCAGCCTGCCTGCCAGGCTACAGCTGGGGAGATCCACCCTCGGCCACGGCGCAGGGCAAGAAGGTTCACACAGGCCTGGCAGTGTCTACAAGCCTGCAAGTGTGCCCCCACTCTTTTGGACACTAGGAACTGAGCAGACCGAGGATGCAGAGGGTTCCACCATAAACCAAGCACAAAATCAGGCAGACCAAAGGTTCTCGAATCCCATGCAGCTGAGCTGTGTTCTAGAGCCCGAATGGCAGTGACATGCAGCTACCCACTACGGCAGGTTCATCCTACGGCCCATCCACCTCCTTCCAGCATGTACACTGGGCAGCAGTGGTGGCTAACCACAGAAGGAAAACCTGGGGTGGGACAGGAGGGTTGGATCGGTATTGGGTCAAGGGCTAAGCCAGCAGAGGGTAGCATGGATTCAGGGAAGACACTTGACACACAGATGCCATGAAGGACTGGGGATGACTGAGCCGATTCTACAAGGACATCTATGAAGGGTCGGAGAAGCAATCTAGGAGGAGCCCAGCGGGGTCTGAGTGGAAGACATGGAAACCTAGACACCCCAGAAGAGCAATGCCCCAGCCACCAGCCCCGTGGTAGCAGCATTCTGTTACTATGGTGACAACTGAGCCTGGACGACTTCAGGATGACTCTGAAAGCAGGGAAGTGTTTCAAGAGTGACAGGGGAATGTGGGACACACACACAGGGCAGGCCCAATGGCTCCACCATCCAAATCAAAGCAATTTGGGCGTCAGAATAGTGACTGCAATGGGCCACTGTAGCTGAAGAGACTTTACACCCGGGAAGGGTACTGAGGTCAGAATATCAATGCAGGGTGGAGGTGTGCAGAGAGGAAGAGGCCCCCACAGCTCCACGGTGCTTCTGCACCAAGGTTCTGAACAACTGAGGGGCAGGAGAGAAGGGCTGTGAACCATTTACACCAGAGGAACACAGATGACCAATGGCAAACTAACACTTCAACCCTCTTGACAGTGGGCAGGTGCCCTGAAGAGGTGCACACAGCTGGGCGAGGAGCCCTACCAAAAATACAGTGCAGGAATCTAGTCGGCAGAAAAGTCAGTAAAGCCCAGCCGAGGTGCCCCGGAGAGTACATGCACCACACAGGGCAGGACCAGAAGACCAAGGAATAGCCTCCCTAAAAGGCTGCCTCTGGCTGGGCAGTGGTGGCGCATGCCTTTACGCTCAGGAGGAAGAGGCAGGCGGATCTCTGTGAGTTCAAGGACAGCCAGGGCTACACGGACAAAAAGGGAGTGTCTCTGTGATGCCAGAGGGTACCGGAGGGGCAACTGGCAAATGCTCAAATCTTTGGGCATAATTTTCTTTCTGGCCCACATCTCTACCACAGGCTTTCCTCCCAGCCTAGAGATAGGCTGTAGGTCCCTAGCAACAAGAGGGAAGAAGCAGGGCTGGCTTTTTCTTTAGGAAGGGGGCAGATTCCATCACCACCTGCAAAGCCTAGGTCAGATACAAGCCCTACACTCCTTCCTTTCCTCTGGGTGCCCTTGAGGCCAGGGCTTGGCATGCATGGCTCTGCCAGGCCTGGGCCACTCAAGGGTCTCCCTTTTATCCTGGTGATGGCAGCCTGGCTTAGCACCTGCATTCCTCATTTGTCTCTTCTCAGACTGTTTGATGGAAGAAGCTGATCTGACTGATTCCCGCCACAGCAGTTACCATACTCTGTAAAGCTCCTGTTGCAGCAATGGCTTAGGATCCGGCCATTACAGGGCCGGGAGAAAGGGAGGGCACGGCGCTCTAGGAGGACCAGGTGGGCATGGGATCAGACCCTGCATGGCACAGCTGGGCAGTTTCTAGGACCCTGTTTCTTGGGATCACATCCTGGGACTACCAGCATGCCTTGGCAGGTACAACACCAGATGTACACACACGCACACGCACACACACAAACACAAACACGCACACACACAAACACACACCCCCACCCCCACGTGCGTGCCAATGAGCTCTAAAGGTATTTATTTACTCAATGGACAGACTCCAGTCTCGTCAGCATTCACAGGCCGTGTGACAAGGTGCCCCATGAGTCCCCCTCACGCTATGGTACAACATTCATATGGGAGGCCCTGGCAGCTTGGCCTTTGACACAGGGCCTCAGCAGGGGTCGGTCAGGGTTCCCGCTACACAGTCCAGCAGGAGTTCCTCCAGGGCCTATACTTCCTGGCACTGCCCATCCCCACTCTTGGTAGGGTAGGTCTGAGTTTAGGCTGCCCTGTAGCGCGCGCGGACGCACACATGCACACACACGCAGGCACCCCAGTGAGAGCAGGGCCTTCAGGGAAATCGGCTTTACAAGAACATCCAGTCTGCCTCCTCAGAGCGCAAAGGCGCAGGGGCCTTGGGAGGGGATTTATGCATCAGGGAGCCAAGGCTGAACCCGAAGACTCTACATCCTGCTGTAAACACCATGTTGCACGATGGCTGGTAGGGTGTCCCTTAGTGAGGGGCTTCCCTTGCAGCCCCAAGGCAAGGCGCTGTTTCTCCGGCCCTGAGGAGGGAGCTTCAAGTACAGGGGCAGCTGGGGCCTGTGTGATGTCTCTCTGCCAAGGAGAGGCCATACAGGCTCCGAGTCTCATCCTATTGTACTTATTTGAGGGTCTTTAAGTGATTGGCTGGATAAGCTTAGGAGCCCCTCGTCCCAGCATGAAGCAGGAAACCCTGCAGCCTCAGTTCTGGGATGTACTGAGGTTTAGAAATCCAGCAATCCCAGTCTGGGGCCACCTGCCCTGACAAAGCAGCAGACCGAGCATCCTGGTCCCTCTCCTGCTCCCAGGCCCGCATCTAAAACTCTGCCTTAGGTCTCAACATCTTTTGCTTGAGCCTGCCAAAGGGGTGGTCCTGGTTCCAAAGGTCCTGCCCAGATCCAGTTGGCTCCTCCAGGCTAGAACGGATCCTGTGGCGGCTAGCACAGCTACATCTGACTTCCATGAAGAAGGACCCATGGGCACAGGAAGATCCCCTCCCTGGGGTCTTCCTTTCTCTAGGGACGACTGCATCAGGTCAAAGGCTAACTATCTATCTGTCTGACCCAGAGGACCGAGCTCCCAGGGTGTCAGGGAAGGATGCTACAGCTGGGGCTCACCTTGTACGGCCAGCTCACTCTTCTGCCGCTGGATCTCCAGGTCAGCCAGCTCACTGAGCAGGGCAATCCCATGAATCCCTGAGGTGTGGGGCAGAGGGGCCGTGCTGAGGGGCACGGAGGCTGCTGGGGTCTGAGGATCTGGCAGGCTGATGTCAGGTAGGTCCCCTAAGTCCACAGTGGCAGCCACCAAGGCATCCAAGCCCGGTAGTGCTTTGGGTGGGTGGCTGTGGTTGGGAGTCCCCCAGTCCACCTCTGAGTCCCCCCCATTCTCCTCCAGCTGGGCTTCCTCCTCCTGCAGCTGGGTCACATCAGGGACCGTCTGTGAACCTTCTTCTTTGTCCAGGGCAATTGGGCTCCCTGTTATCTGTTCCAGTGCTTGAGGGGAAGCCCCCAAAGGGGGCCGTGGTACCCCCTGATCCACAGTCCTCTCATTTTGCAACCCTCCCTGAGAAGAATTAGTCTGGCCAGTAGCCTCAGTGCCCCCTCCCTCAAGGAGGTCTCCAAATCTCAGTGCTTGCAACCCCTCAAGAGGACTGGGGTCCTCTGTCTTTCCTGGTGGGAGTCCCTGCTCGACAGGGTGGGGTATGATGGCAAGGTCCTGGGTGGCTTCCCTGGCCCTTGAGAGCAGCCCAGGCTCCTCCAGGCTCCTGGGGCTGCAGGGGGGTGGCTCCCCAGGCAGGAACGTCCTTGTGGGCTCGGGCCGAGTTCCTGGGGTAGTGGTTTGCATAGTTTTGGGGTCTGGGAGGTCGGGGGAGTGCATTTCGGCAGGGAGGGAGAAGTCCACAGCAGCTGTGGGGTTCAGTCCCGGAGGCAGGTCTGTAAGAGAAGGCACACGTGAGGGGCCCGTGGGAACGGCAGGAAGGCTTCCTGGCCTGAAGGACAGAAGACCCAAGAGCGGAGCCGTGCTATTCTGAGAGCAACAAGAAGTGAGACCTCAGCACCAACACCAACCAGGGACCCACAGGGACGGACACTCAGGAGCATCTCTGGTGTGGCTGTCCAGAAAAGAGGGCTGTTTTGGTTTTGTTTGAGACAGGGTTTCTCTGTATAGCCCTGGCTGTCCTGGAACTTACTCTGTAGACCAGGCTGGCCTCAAATTCAGATATCTGCCTGCCCCTGCCTCCCAAGTACTGGGCTTAGAGGCATGCGCCACCACCGCCCAGCTGAAAAAGAGGATTTTTAAACCATGGTATTTGAATTGGGGTTTTCTCTGAACTAGATCAAGCTGGCGGTATGTGAGAGGCATTATGCCCTATTAATTTAATGCAAAACAAAATACTCAAACACAAAACCTCTGCTGGTTTGGTCTCCTTAATGTGGAATCGGGACAGGCTTTATGTTCATCAGATGGAGTTCTCAGTGCTCAGCCTGATTCAGAGAAAATCACAGGCTACTAGGAAGCTAGGGGGTAGCAGGCACAACAGACCCCACATAGTCACTTCTCCATGCCTCTGGCAGGGCAGGTTGTATTTCTGGCCCTGGATGGTGACACTGTCCCTTTGCTCAGCTTTGTTTAAAAAAAAAAATCTGGGTTCACCGGCTGGGGGCAGGTCCTGAGTCTGATGCCACCACCTGTGGCAACCCAGGGATGTCACCACTCACAGGCTCCCGACATTCGCCAGTGGAAGGAGTGGATCTCCTTCTTATTTTGTCCCCATCTTCCCAGAGTAAGGGGACCTAGATCTGCGCCATGAGACTAACCCACAGCTCATAGGCGGACAGTCAAGAGGCAAGAGAAAGGAGATGAAGGACTTTGTGGCCTCAGTATAAAGAATACCTGGGTAGAAGAGGGGCAGCCCCACCCACCCATCAGGGGTAGGACTTGTCCTGCCCTCACCTGGTTCCAGTGTGGTGAGGTCGGTTCCAGCCCGCTGGCCCTCCCCACTCTTGTCCTTGGTGCCAGGCACCTTGGAGCCAGGCCCTGGGCTGCCAGTAGGGCAGACAGATAAAGTGCAGGGGGCGCTGGGCCGAGGTGGCGGTGAGGTGGCGCAACCAGCGGGGGTCTTCAGAGTGGGTGAGTGGCAGCAGGGCGAGAGCTTGACCGGGCCTGTAGTGGCAGATGAGGGGGTGCCCTTGGCCATGGGGGTTAAGGCAACTGGCTTGTGGGTGGATTTTGGGGCCTTCTCCTGGGCAGGTTCCTCCAGTTCCATGTGGCGATCCTCAGGCTTGCGCTGTTGGGGGAGGGGGGGAAGAGGCTCAGATGGCCACACCCTCAGTGCCCCCGTGGCCCACTGCTTGGTGGGAAAGCATGCAAGCATGCAAGAGTGTCTGTCCTGGGGCCATCTGCATGGGACCATCTGCATGGGGCCTGGAGGGGTAGAACTGTCTTGGGTCTCAGGTTGGGTGGCTGTTGGGAGCATGGTACCTGGAACTGGGCAGCTCGCTGTAGCTCCAGAGCCTGGGTGGCCCTCTGCTGCTGCTGCTGCTGCTGCTGTTGCTGCTGCTGTTGTTGTTGCTGCTGCTGCTGCTGTTGCTGTTGCTGCTGCAGCGCATACAGCTCTTGCTGCCGAAGCAGCTGGGACCGGGAGTACACTGGGAGCTGGCCAGGGTGTTGCATGTGTGAGGCAGGGCCCCGGGCCCCATACATGGGGGGCCACAGTGAAGCCTGATCCATAACTTCCGCTGTGGCAGAGGACCAGAGAAAGAACTATCAGTAAGCTCCAGCCAGAGGTGAAGGGCCCAGGTGCCTCCTAGTTCTCTCCTGAGTCCAGTCCAGGCACCCCCCCCCCCACTGCTGTCCTCAGATCCACTGCCCACAGCCCCAATGCAGACGGTCAGGGTCCTTACCAAGTGTGTGAGGGGTAGTGTGGGCTGTGGGTTCTGAGGGCAAGATGACCAGCTGCGTGGGTGCATCTTGGGGAAGAGGGAACACTGAGGGCATGGATCCGGGCACTGAAGCTGGGAAGCCAGGGGGTAGGTTCTGGTGCAGGGCAGGGTGTCCTAGGCCTGGGAAGCAACAGTGTAACAGTATTCAGGCCAGAGAGTCCACATGGAAGGGACGCTCAGGCGTCCCATTCCCCAGTGGCCAGGAGGGAATGACCTGGTACCCCAATACAGCCTCCCAGTGCTCTCGGAACACTGACCATAAGAATGTCCCCCCATCCACAAGGAGGGACTTCGGGTGCGGGGCAGCCAGTGCGGGTGGGCAGGGTGGGGGTGGGGGGCCGGGTCCCCGCCCAGCTGGCCGCCTTGCATCATGAGGTGGGGGGGCAGGTCTCCAGGGCAGCTGCTTGACGGGTGGATCCGGGCAAATTCCACGAGGTCTTTGTTGTCTCTGTAAGATCATTAGAGTCAGCTTGCCCCACCCCTTGCCCCATCCAACCCCAACCCCTCAACAGACTGTCAACCTGCCAAGGGGAAATGGAGGCGGAGGCTCCTAGGAGACCCCAACTCTGGGCCTCGGTTCCCAGCAGTGTTGCGGCTGGCAGAGGGTAAGTGAGCAGAGCCCTCCGGGAATGCTGGAATGCAGTGTATGCAGGGCACATGACAGTCGAGTGCCTGGTGTCGTGCTTGTGACACTTCCCTTCCTCCCACGAGGACTCCGAGAGGGCAAACCCACCAAGGGCCTCCACTCGGCTCTTACTGTAAGAGCAGTTCACGGCCAGGCAGCCCCAGGCGGTCGTCACACATCCTGGTCCTCTCCTCCTCACTCTCCAGGTCCAACGCGTGGTTAGCACGGGATCCTGCAGCAGCTTGACAGGGTGAAGATGGAAGAAAGGTCAGGCTGGGAATCCAGAGAGTCTGAAGCGTGCCTAGAGTTGGGGGCTCATGCACTGAGGCGGGGTCCCTGACCTCAGGAGCTTTGAAGATCTTCTAGGGGCAGACGTACGGGGTCTATGGGGTTCACAGGCAGGAAAGGAACACTGTGGATGCTATCTGCCTTGCTTCCCTGAACAAGAACATCCTACCTTTGAAGGTGGGGGCGGCCCTGCCCTGCCGCCCACCATTGCTACTGTAGGCTGTATCGGGTCTGCTGACTGTGTCCTTCTGCCGGGCCAAGGCCACCGCAATGCCCACAGGTGGCTGCCGCACTTCCCCATCTCCGTGCGGAGCCTCGTGTTCCCGGCTGCGGGCACAGTCGGGTCTCTCCACTGGGCCTGGGCCCTTAGTGGCTGGGAACTTGGCTTCCTGCTGGACACAGCTGGCTTTGAGGCCACCCAAACCCACAAAGGGAGCCTTCTGGCCCACAACCAAGGCTTGGTTGCTGTACTTGAGCAGATTCTTCATGGCCGAGACCTCGTCTGGTGGAGTGGGGAGCTCCTGGGACAGGAGGGCTGCCTGCTGCAGGCCACTGCCAAAGGGGTCAAGGTAGGCAGTGCCCTTTCGCTCCTCGCTGACGGCGGCCATGGAGGTGCTGTGGCCCGCCTGAACCCCCCACGGAGGCATATGAGACCCACCATAACCCAGAGATGCCAGCTCCATGGACTTGCGTTTGGCCTCAGCTCCACTGCCTCCCGATTCTACCTCAGGAGCCACCAAGTGTTGCTGATGCCGGATTCGGGCCACCTTCTGGGTTGCCGGAGGGCCGGTGGGGACCTCTTTGCTGGCCATTTTGTCTAAAGTGCAGCAGGCCTGGGCGGCCTTCCCACTCAGCGAGTCTTGGTGATTGGGCCGGGCACAGTCCTGTGAAGGGGCGGGCAACTCGAAGTAGCCACTTTTGTCCAGACCACCTTTGGGAAGTCCAGGGAAAGGGGTCTCGGGGCCCGTACTGAGATACTCCAGGCCTTTTAGCCGGGGGTGGAGGGCCGCCTCAAAGCCCCCAGGTCGCCGTTCGCCCTTGCCCTCGGCCTTCAGGTGGGCATAGGAGACTCCGTAGGATGCACCATGTTCGGGGGCCACGGTCCCCCCCTCCAGGTGCCGGTCCTTGCCATCGCCGGCCACAGCACAGGCCTCTGCTACTTGGAAAGGGTGACTCTTATCAGCCAGGTGTCCCACAGAAGGCACAAAGGTGGGCCCGCTGGCCTTTAGGTCCCGGGAGACTTTGTCCTGCAGGGGGCAGAGCCCATCTGGACCTGCATGCAGTTGCAGACAGGGGAAAGAGCCTGCAGGGCCTGTGCTGAGGGGAGGGGGCGGCCCGGAAGGCAGGCCAGAGGGCACGGTGTAGGACACAGCGTGGTGCAGCATCTGCCTCCGCTCCAGGCACTCGCTGAAGGCTGGTCCAGGCTCCACAGGGCCCACCACCTCCTTGGCACAGCGTCCGGGCGCGGCAACGCCAGTGCCGGGCCGACCTAGCATGCCCCCTGCACAACTGGCCAGTGCGGCCTTGCCCATGTCACCGTTGAGTACCTTGGTGTTGAGTAGGCAGGAGGTGAGATGTTTGGGGCGGCCCTCACAGGATCCTCGAGGTGCTGGACCCCCCTCCTTGCAGGGCCCCTCGGTGGGCATGGGCGGCACCAGCTTTTGTCGGTCTTTGCTGCTGTCTTCCTCGGGCACTGGGCGTTCTCTGCCCTCTGCTACCTTGCTGGCTTTCTCTTTGCCCAGTTCTTTACCCATGAGGAAGCGGTCAAACTCCTTAGGACCCTTCTGCAGCGGGGCAGCCTCAATGCGGTCCCGGCTGCAGGATCCAATGGGATGAGCAGGAGTGGCTCGGGGCACCCCGGGGAAATTGTGGTTGGCAGGTAGGATTGTGGGCTGCGGGGGCAAGTTTCGCAGGTAGAAGTTATCTGTGAGCCAAAAAAAAAAAAAAAAGAAAAGAAAAAAAAGTCAAGGTCAGCAGGAAGTGGAGAGTAGCCAGACTTGTTTGCATTTTTGTTTGTTTTCAGATGAAAGAGAGGGCCAGTGAGATGGCTTAGCAGTTAAGATTACTCTGTGGTTAAGCGGTTAGCAGCACTTGCTGTTCTTGCAGAGAACCCAGGTTCGGCTCCCAGCACCCACAAGACGACTCACAGCCATCCATCCAGCTTCAGTGACCTGTGTGGGTACCAGGCACACACCCGGTGCATGTACATACATGCAGGCAAAACACTCAGGCACGCAACATGAAATTTAAAAAAAATTATAAAAAATATTATTGAATTCATGGGCACGTATAATGCCATATAAAACAAATATATTCCGCTGTTCAGTTCGGGGCACCGAGCAGATCAACAGTGTGGTTTGAGCATCACCGACATCCACCGCCAGGATTTGATCAACTTTCCAAACAAGCTTCCCTTTGTAAACACTGGCAGCGCCTTGACCCGGTCTTTTCCTATAGGCAGCTCGGCGTCTCAGTTTTTCAGTGTGGAGGTGGGGAGAGACAGCTCTACAAAACTCTGGCGATGTGGAGCCTAGACCGGGTGCTGTGGGCAGCCAAGTGCCTAGCGGTGCAGGGGGCAGGGATGCCTGCAGCTCCTACCCCTCTCCTACACCAAGAGCTGTGGCTGCCGTGGTAACAGTGAGTCCAGGGTGTCTGAAGATGGGACAGTGTGGGAGACCTATCTCTGGGACACTCGGAGGAGCTCCCCCCCAACATCTTATCTGACTATCTCTGATTAACAAAATTGGGAGGGGGCGACCCAAAGTATGGAGGAGAAGCAGTCCCTGGTGAGACAGAACTGTACCGGCCTTCCATCTCAAGCCGGCAGCTCTGGGTCACCCAGCTTGTGGATAGTAGCTCCTCCCCTTGCAGTCCAGCCATGATTGGGTCAAACCCTTCCTGCCCAGGTTGGGTCTGCGCCAGGTTGTGATCAGTAAGCCCCGGGGATACCCACTCTTGGCCCGCCAAGCTAGAGCCACATCAAGTCTCTGGAAGACCCTAGGGGCAGCCCTGCCTTCCCCTAGTCGGGAGGGTGGGCAGCAGGGCCAGGGCCCAGCTAAGGGAGAGCATGAAGCCGGGAAACAAAAGAAAAAAACGTTTGCAACTTGTAAAACTGTCTTCAGTAATGTAAATTCCTTGTCAATTTCCTCTAATTAGAAACAAGGGGAAGGGGAGAAGGGAAGGGGTAGCCCAGGAGAAACCTAATTAGCTCAATTTCCAAAACCAAATAATGTTCTTGGATGAAGCTCCACCACAATATTGTGAAAGCGGAGAGGCCTGGCCAGCAGCCGCCAAGACACCAGTCGGCCCCACCGCCCAGAGGGAGTCCCTGGGCCCAGGTTCACCAGTCTGGTTTCTAGGGCTTAGCCTAGCCACCTGCCCACCCTTGACAGATGCTGTCAAAACAGCTGCAGGCATGGGGGTGGTGTGTGTGACTCAGGGCTCAGTGCGTCCAGCCCACAAGCACTCAAGCCTGGTTCCCGGGAGCATGTGGCAGGGCTGTCTAGGATGAAACCAGACCCCCAAGTGGGGCTGGGGTAGGCTTCCTGGCCACACCCCAGGCAGGGCAGCCTGCGCCGTTCACTGCTAAGCCCAGTCTCTGCAAGGCCAAGGCTATTCTGAGCTTCAGAGACTCTTAAGACTCTTCCGTGTTCAAATGTGCAAAACCACTCCAAGGATCCAGATATGCCAGACGCTCTGAGGTCATTGGTTCACCTTCCTGGTCCAGGAGGGCCGCCCAAAGGCACTCTGCACTCTGTCGGGATCTCAGTTCCTAATGGCTACTGGCAAAGAGAGGGCACTGTCCTCCACCCCAAGTGGGGTTCCCTAGGGACGTGTGGAAACTGCCCGGCCTCACTCTCTCTCCACCTTCTGCACTCCAGCGTCTTGTTACATGGGGACTTCCTACGTCCAGCACCCCCAGAAGGACCCCAGCATCCCCGGAAGGACCCTAGCCCCCATCTCTAAGCTGGGCTTACCTACCCAAACTGTACTTACTCAAGGGGTCCCTCCCTCAGCCTGGGCTGCAAACTAAGGTCAATAGGAATACACTTCTCGTCTCCTGAAATCACTAACTCTAGCCTTACAGGACTCTATGTCTGGGTTTGCATCTTATCTCACGATGGAGCCACCTGAAACGGAAGTGTGGCCACTAACCCAATGACACCCCTGGGTTTAGCCACATCCCCTCAAAAACAAAACACCTCCATTTAGTGACAGGGACTGAAATCTCTGGCTTCCCCCCCCCCCCCACAGCACCTCTATCCAGGTGGGAGCTAAATCACTGCTCCAACGATGCCTGCCTGAGGAGCTGTCTCATGGGACAGGGCTAGGGCAGGTGCTCCTGGCAGTCTAGAACTGAGAGTAAGTCAGGACCCTCTCCAGAACGCTTCCTGCCCTGATCCTCGGTCCTCAGGACAAGCGATGAGAGCGTGTAGGTCATTGTGGTTCAGAGTCCCCTCCTTGAGCACCATACCTGGCAGTGGTACCAGGCCATCCTCCTCTGGGCCCCACGGAGCCCGGGGAGGAGAGCTCACCCAGTCTGCTGCTTTCGCTGGTACCCCTTAAGCTCACCCTCAGCATGCACTGCACCCCACAGCACTTGCCTTTTTGGGTTCCATAGAAACGATGTTGCCCATAGAGAACATTGCTGTTTCCATGGTGATCCAAGTGGCTCACGGGTAGGAAGGTAGATGCCAGACTCCCCGAAAATCTGGGGTACGCAGGAGCTAGGGAAGCAAAGCACTGGTTGCAGAGACGACTCTCAGCTCCCTGGCCCTCACCACCCTGACCCTAAGGAGGCAAGAGGCAGGCAGGCAGCCCAGGAGCAACACCCCACGGAGTCTGCTCACAGCCTGCCGGTGGGAAATCAACCCATCAATACATCATATTAACTCTGACTCGACTAATACCATCCCTCCGGTGCAGCACAAATTGAATTGCTGATGGGCTAGGGGCTGGAGAGAGGGGAGGCTGCCTCTGATTCCCTCCCAGTAGTACTTGGTGTGGCAGGAGCTTCCAGGCCAGGCAACAAAGGGGCAATATGGACTCTCCGTGAGTTCTCAAGACAAGGGAGAGCCAAACCAGACAGGGCCTCCAGCCTGCACCCTCTGCAGGCACCCAGGGAAGCAGATGGTCTTGGAAGAGCTGTGCTGTGCCACAGCTGGTCTGGGTGACTCACACTGTTAGGTAGCTGACTAGGATGTGGCTAGTTCCCACTTGTTGGAAGCCACGGATTTCTCCCCTCAACTGGCCTCTCCATGAGAACCCAGCATCTTATGCTCCTGTCGGCAAGGTCCCTGGCATGCTACATGGTGTGCAAGACCTTAACCCCAACTCCTACCTGGCAACCAAGTAGTACTAAGTAGGCCCCTTGTCTGTACCTCAGAGGCAGCCTAAGTTCTGATGGGCTGTACCTACCTGGCATAGTAGTGCTAACCACAGCCTAGAGCCAATCCTACCCTGTTGACCTTGGGCCTACAGTGGCTCTTGTCACCTGGAACAATGTTCCTTTCCCCTGACCCACGAGGTCCTAGCTTGCAAGAAAGATGTCTGGGCCCTGAGAGCAAGCCTTAGGAAGGAGCACAAAAGCTACCTCACTGGGAGCTGGAGAGACGCCTCAGTGGTTAAGGACACTGGTTGTTCTTGCAGAGGACCGGGATTCAAGTCCCAGTACCCACAGAGTGGTTCACAACCTCCCATAACCCGACATCTGATCTCAGTGGGCACCAGTCACACATACGGTACAGACATACATGCAAGCAAAATACTCACACATGTAAAATAAAATAAACCAGCACATCTGAAACATTTTTAAAAAGGAAAAAGCTGCAGCACTGCCCGGGCTCCTCTTAGGAGGCTCATAGCTGAGACTCAGTGTCACCAAGCCCTGAGGATCACAGCTTCATGCCTGGTCCCCTCCCATCAAGCCTGGCAGGAGTCTGGGGACCTGGCCCTCCATCAAACTCACCAAAAGGAGTCTTGGCTGCTAGCAGCTACAGACCCTACCCACTGCTGTCACCAAGACAGCTGCTAAGATGTGGGGAGGGGAATTTACCATCTCCCCCAGCCTGGCTGCTGGCTCAGGCAGCTGGCTTTCTCTGTTAAAATGGGGTGACTGGATCAGACTGAAGCTATCCCTACAAGGGACTGCAGGAACTCAGCGCCAAGGCCGGTCGACTCAGGATGAATCTAAAGGCGTTGGGGCGCCCTTGGGTCTGCTGTGAGCATTAGGCAGAGGCCACCCAGGCTTGCCGGGCAGGCGGGCATTTCCCCACACTGCAGAACAAACTGCAACAGAAGCAGCCAGGTGTGTGCTGCTCTGGAGATGTCCGCGTGACCAGGCATCGGGACTCTCTCAGACTCACGCGAGGACACAGACAAGTGTCGCAGCCCAACTTCACTCAGCCTTGCTACCCTGGACACCCTGACTCTTTCACCACAGAAATCCCAGGCTGTTGAGGCTGAACCCGCCATGGCTGAGGGGTTGGGAGAATGAGGTGAAACCCTTTAAGAAGGAGAGCCAGATCTACGTGAGTGCTACCTGGACACGTCTGTCCTGTCCTACATCTCCGAAAGCTGATCTGCCTGGATACTGAAGTAGAGGTCTCTGTGGCATGGGGCCAGGCATCTCTGCTCAGGCCAAGGACTCAGAGCTGGTAAACAGCACACACACAAGTCCCGGGCAGAGACCACACATTACACTCTACTCCCGTGGGGTCATCACTCAGAAGCCTGACCAATGACACCGTGGGACAATCTCTAGTCTGGTGGTGGCTCTCGGGTGCTCCATGTAGGAAGAGATCTATCTGGTCCGTCTAACGACTCAGATTTCTGTGACGCAGAAACAACCTGCCTGCAGGTGTAGCGCGTATCTCCGATGAGAGCATCCCCTCAGACCACACGGAAGGACTCGGAGACGGTGCCCACGGCCAGGCCTGCTCCCCTCTTGCTGAAGAGCAGGCTGGGACTGCAAGATCTGCCCCGCTGGCCTAGTATGTGTGGACACATCTGCAGCAGATGTTAGCCAGATTACACCCAGCTCCTGGAAGACTTGACAAAAGCTAAGAGGCCTCCGTGGGAGCAGCTGGGCAGGGGGGGCTGGGGCCTGGGGGGGGGAACCACTGCAGCTGTCCCCTGTAATTGGCTGCTGTTAAATGTTTTACGGGCCTCGGTTTTTTGTTTTTTTTTTTTTTTTTTTTTTTGGTAAACAGAAGTCTGTAAAATTCCTCCTTCCCAGACAATGTTTCCAGGCTCAGACACCCCCCCCCCACCCTCCTCCACCTCGTACTCCCTGAGGAGGCCTGGGCCTCTTCCTGCTCTCTGGGGGCAATGGACACTTGGCTAACTGAGTAAGAGGACTCCCTTTCCCACCCACGGCACTTTGGGCGCTGCGAAAAGGGCGGCCAGTCCAGGAAGCAGGGCTGAAATCTACCAACCATTCCGACACACAGAGGTTCTACTCCTCCCAGGCCTCAAATGGGGAACTGAGGAGAGAAAGAATAGTGGGGGGCAAGAGAGGGGCAAAGGGGGGGGTCCTCTTAGGCAGCAATTGAAAGGCCTCTTTATTCTCCCTAGCAGGGTACTCCCTAAAGAGGAAAAGAGAAAACGACTTCCCAATCAGAGCTCCTGGGACTGGAAGCCAAGGCTGGGAGACATGCATCCTAAAAGGACCAAGGAGACCAGGCCTGGGATGGGAAGATCTAGGGGGTATCCTGGTAGGGGTGGCCTGCAGCATCAGGGAGAAGACCCTGGGGCGGAGAGAGAACTCACACTTCTGACCACTAGCTCCAGACCCAGGACCTCCCTTTTCCCACGGCCTCTGCCCATGAAGGTGGAATGGCTGTGATTGCTCCAGTGATCATGTGACCTGATCACATGGCCCATCTGAGACCACCTGCTTCTTCGGAACCCCTAGTTGACTTGGGGAAGGAACCCTGAATGCCATGACCACAGCTACCAAAGGCCCTGGTGAAGGTGAAGGTGGGGGGGATAACTGATCAACAGGCAGAAAAAGAAAAGATGGCCGCCAGTAAGGTCATCCAGAAACGGCATTCAAAAGACACAAAAGACGGCAGGATGGGCAGGTAAAGGGGCAGCGATGAGGTGGGGGCTCTTCCTGCCCACCCAGATATACAGGCACCTAGAAGGTCCTCAGACTGGCTGCAAGCCTCCACCTTCCCAGTAGGAGACATGGGACCTGGCGGTGTTTGCCGTTCCTTAGGATGCTGTCATACTCAACAGGAACCTGGAGCTAGCCCTTTCCAGTCTGCTTACAGCCAGCGATTTCCACTGCCGTCTATTCAGACAGCGCAGAATGCTGGGCTAAGAATCCTACAGCTAGATTCTCATGCCGCTTAATTGACTAGTAATGTCTGCCCTGGGAACAGGCAGGATGTGGCAGCCAGTTCACAGGATGCTTGCCATCTCTGCTTTAGTGGCTGAAGGGAGTAGCCTAGCAACAAGCCAGGTTCTCCCTGCCAAATGCCCCCGCTTCAGGGTCTCTTCACGCTAGCTGGTCGGGTTCCTAGTCACTGAGGCCAGAATTTCAGAGTGACCACCCAAGTGGCTGGAGGTTAGAACGGCAGCCTTCAGCAAAGCCTCCTCCCTACAGCCTGCAGAGTGATGACCCGTAACTGCAGGGAACAAGGCCCTGCAGTCTCCATGTCCCTGGGCTGAGAGGAATAACTATGAGCCCAAGGAGCCAGGCTCCCATGGGCAGTCTGCCCTGGACCCAGAGGACAGTCCTCCGCATCCCAAGGAGGAGCTTGGCACTGGCCAGCGGGCAGAATTATGGGGCCAGTTCCGGAAGTCAACCGATGATGGGAAAAGCCTGAAGCTGGAGTTTCCTGGATGTGGCCCCAACACCTTTCTGGCATGTGGGATGACAGTTCTGTCCCTCACACCTTCTGAAGCACTCCCAGGGGGTCCACTGTGCCTGGGACTCCAGTAGGCAGGTGAACCTGGATGGCAATGGTTTTTGCCCAGGTCAGACCCAAAGACCACAGCCACCCCGCTGCCCCCAGTGTCTCTAAGAAAGGGTGCAGAAGCTGCTCCCTGAGGTACTGATCCTGAGTCGTTCTGTGTCCAAGCAGCTCTGTTACCCAGTGTGGTTTACAGATGAAGAAACAGACTCAGAGCCTCTAAGCCGAGTGTCTGAACCTAAGGCTGATGCAGCTCTTGAGTCTGTGACACCCCGAGGTGAACCCCTGAGACCCTGTAGCTGTTCCCTTCTGACGGCAATGAGGCGGCTGGAGGTAGCCTAACCCGTGGGACACTCTGATCCCCACAGCAGAGTCCATGATGTCCCCCAAATCTTAGTGTGGCCAGATTTTCCCAACTAGCTCAGCAGCTCCTGTGGACATGAACTATGAGATTTGGGGGACCGAGGGTGAGGCAGAAGACCAGAGAGGAAGGGCCGAGGTGCAGGGGTATTTCGTGTATAGAGGCAGCAGATGTAGAGAGGGTTTATAGTTGGCAGCGGCTAAGCATGTGGACAGCTCCTGGGGAGGAACCAAGTTCTGATTCCAGCAACCAACTCTGGCGGTTCACAAGGACCCACAACCTAGCTCCAGGCGACCCAATGCCCTCTTCTGGACTCACGAGTAGCTACACTCACGGGTGTGCATGCCCACACACAGAAACATGCTTACACACGTCATTAAAAATTTAAAATAGCCGGGCGGTGGTGGCGCACGCCTTTAATCCCAGCACTCAGGAGGCAGAGGCAGGCAGATCTCTGTGAACTCGAGACCAGCCTGGTCTACAAGAGCTAGTTCCAGGACAGGCTCCAAAACCACAGAGAAACCCTGTCTCGAAAAACCAAAAAAAAAAAAAAATTAAAATAATCTTAAAACTTTTTCAAAGGGAGGAAGGGGAGGTTGCAGGGTGCAGTGGTTCATGCCCACAGATCAGCAATGGGCGGGGGGGGGGGGACGACAAAGGGATCAATCACTACAGTTACTAGACCAGACGAATGGTCTTCACAGAAAGTTCTAGGTCAGCCAGAGCTACACGGTGAGTCTGTTCAAGAAAACCAAATGAAAATGAAAAAGGGAGAGCACCCAGGGTCTGAAGAAAAAGGGTTAGGGTAGCCACCAGGGGGCAGTTCCAGGGGATGGAGTCTGACGGCCACAGAAGCCTTTGGCCCACCCATGTGGGTGGGGGCCGGATAGGACCTGTCTTCCTGCTGGACATGTTCCAGCCCCTACTCACCCCTGTGCTAAGTCTTGAGAGAGACAGAGGCAGCCGGAGAAACGTGGGTGTGTGTGGTCTGGGCAGCAGGACACGCTTGGTGGTGGCTCCTGTGTGTGGAATCCAGCCAGGCATGGATGGAGAAGTGGCCACCAGGGTGGGTGTGGCTTTGACAGAAGTTGGCTAGGCAGCCAGCCAGCCAGGGCTGGCACGTGTGCCCATGGCTCCCCCTCCAGGTGGCATAAGAGACCATGACTAGCCAGGCCGAGTGAGTTTGGAGCTCCTGCACCCCTCGCCAACCCCCTAGCAACAGCATCCCTTTTCATTGCCCTGTGGGTGGTCCTAAATAGGCAGCTGGTGGGGGGCGTGCGGGCTCACTGACAATAGGGCCAGCTGTGCTGCACCACACCCCAGCCCCATGCACCCAGGCCAGGTTGGCAGTTAGCCACTCACCTCTGCCCCAGGCTAGTTCTACTGTCCACCCTACCCCAAGGCTCTGAAGGCCCATCATCTGTGTGAGCCAAGGGGCCCAGAAGGCCCGGGGCACAGCAAGAAAGCCCTGCTCCAGGCCAGATGTTCCTAGGCGGCTCTTCCAACACCAGGGTGCATCCCTTGAACCCCCAGCTGTTCCAGGGACACAGGAAGCCCGGGCCCCCACTCCAGCAGCTGCCTTGCAGATGGCGAGGGGGGTGGTGTTCTAGCTGTCTGAGAGTCCCCGTCAAGAGTAGGAGGGCACCTATGGTTAACTCCCATGGGAAGAGCTACTTGTCAGCCCTATCCTGGCCTACCTGCCCTAGACATAAGAAGGCGCAGAGCAGGGAGGGGGCAGGGAGTAGGCCAGGCAGAGTCCCTGGATCTCCACATTCAGGGGTGGTTGAAGGAAGCAGGACAAGGGTAAGCTGGGCCTCCTGGCCTACTGCCCAGGAAGCCCCCATTGTGGATGGCCCTCATTCTTTGGCCGTGTCGCGTGGCCCCTGCCTGCCTTGCCCCCCGCCCTCCTGTACACACATGGCCGAGAAACAGGCCCTAGCACGTGGAGCCAGCTGGCACCCCGTCAGACTAGCAGCCAGGCACACTGCCAGGGCAGCCAGCCAGCCTGCCACTCGCTCCCGCCCCGCCCGCCCTGGCCTCTACCGCACAGAGCAGGCTGCACCATGTGACCTGTCTGTCAGGGAGCGCGAGGCTGGAGACGTAGAAGGCAGGGGATCCCCCGTGGTGGGAGGGGGGCGGGGAGGGGGTAACCTGAGGCACGGGTCTGAGAGGGACGGGTTGTCACAGGACTCCCAAACAGATGCGGACTCGCTGCCACTCAGGGAACTCGCGAGGTTGCAAGTGCACAGTCCACTCCAGGACAGCTGCCTCCCCACACACCTGTCTCCAGCCCCCAGTGGGGCCCTGGGCTCTGCTGTGTGGCGCCCTGAACATCCCGCTTCTTGTACCGCGTATGCCTGTGATCGCCCTCCCCTACCTGACTCTGGGAACTTTAACTCACACCTGCCACAGTGTGTGCCCCACAGTGGGCAAAGACTCCCGTTGTCTTTGGAGCTGGTCTCAGAGACAAAAGCTTTCTCCTTGGGACACAGCCAGGCCCCTATTCCTGCCCTGAATGCAGGATGTGGGGCAAAGTGTGGGCGAGTGGTAGGGACGCAGCCCAGAAGGAAGCCAAGAGCTAGGCTCTATCTCCACAGCGCACTGCCTGAGCACCGGCGTTCACCAGATAAGGGGGCATCCTTGGGGCTCTGAGGTTTGGGGGTACCTAGGGAGGGTCATAAGCAACTCTACCAGACAACCATTGATCTACGGGGATGTAGATGGCTGTAGGTGCCCTCAGCAGCCTCCACCCATCCTCTTGGGTGAGTGGCCCAATAAGGAACAAGACTGGGCTCTAGGGCAGGAGGTGCCACCCACAAACCACCCTTCTTGCTGGTGGTGTCTCCTGGCGAGGGATGGAGAGGAAGCAGGCACATGTGTCTCTACTGAGTGAGCAGAAATTCCTGGGTGCCGATGGGGCAATGTCGGCCACAAGGACAGAAATCGAGGCAGGTGGCCCAGGTCGAGGGGCGCACCTGTGGTCAGTCCAGGGCTATAGCCCTGTCTTGAGTGGCCTCCGTTGCTTGCTCCTGCTCGGCCACCCCCATCCTTCCTGCAAACATCCTGGGAGCCAGATGCTGTGGCCAGCTGGGAGATGCCAGCAGACACAAAGACGGAGTTGGAGAACAGGGAGCGAGTGTTTCCTGCAGGGCCCGGGGCCACCCACAGCTGGCCAGGGAGTCTCTTACCAGGGTCCAGCTCTGTCCTCCACCCAGGACTCTGATGGGAGGGCAGGAGTAGGTCTGAGCTGAAGACCCCACTCTGCCTATTCGGTCCTCAGGACCTGGTCCACCCAGGAGATCACGGCTTCTTATCGCCTGGCCATCCTTGTGTACTCTGGGCAGAGCCCAAAGCCCAGATTACTCTGACAACTGTCCCTCCCTTGTCACCTGTCCTGTTTGGAAAACAGCCCCTTCTTGTTGCACAAAGAGAGGTTTCTCAGGCTTCCAGCAGTGCCGGGCGCTAATCTCTCTGCCTAGAACGCGGGCGGGCGGGCTGTGAGCCGTGTGGGTCCACTGCGCTCTGTAAACAGGACGCCTGAGTTACGGCAGTGCCTGGTGCCAGGAGCGAGAGCTCTGTGTGCCCGCTGCCAACTGCAATTACCTCCCGCGTGCCAGCCAGGGAGGGGGGGTTAACCCTTCCTGCGCCACAGGGGACGTACAATCAAAGTGAGCACGAGCAATGGCCAGGCCAGGGATGCTGGGGACCCAGGGCCACCTCCCAAGTTACAAAACCAAAGTGCAAGGCAAACCTCAGTCACCTGGACAAGGTACAGCCTAGACTGGGAGAGGCCAGGAGAGGTTCTAGAAGCCATCCTGTTCCATGATGCTTGAGAGTAACAGGTACTTCTGCAGCACCAGTGTGCCAAGCGCAAGGGTGGTGGCCTGGGAGGAGGGAGCTCTGCCATGGGCAGGACTGGCATGGGGGGTGGGAGCAATGATGGTCTCTGCCTGCTGACGGCACTCCCTACCTCCCCCTCCCGGCTCACACATCTGGAACCCATGCCTGCTTGAGTCTGGGGAGGTGGGAGGCAGCCCACGGTGGAGGGCACAGCCCCATCCGGCTGGCCCAGCTGCATTCCATATTTCCTTAGTTCCCCGGAATCCTCCCTGCTCAACATCTGGAGCACACATCTGGCCAGAACCAGTGCCTACTGGGGCCACCCGATTTCCAACCAATTACCACCTCCCTTGAGAGACTTCCTCAGTAGGGAGGCAGCCCTCCTGCCCCTAGCACTCCAGGCAGAGCCTGCCAGCAAGGCTTTCATCAGTTGGTCTACAACCCCTGGGGTATAGTCAGCAACCCGGGACCTGACTTACCTTCGTGGGAGTGGGAGAACCAGATCTGGGAGGTGGCAGGGTGGGATCCTCGGTAGGCTGGCTCAGAAGGAGAGGATGCAGGGCCACTGGGGTGTGCAGAAGCTGCGGATCCCAGGCTGCTGGTGAGGAAGCTGCCCATGAAAGAGGAGGCTGGGGGATTTCCCATCAGACGGCTGCTGGCTGTGGACACAGGACAAGGGTGAGTCTGCGGTACCCCCACGGCTCCGCATAAGCAGCGCCCACGCCCCAAAGCCCTCCTCCAGGTGCCTCGCAGGTATCTAGCTCCCACAGAGCCCCACGGCAGGTGAAGCTGCCCACAAGTACTTGAAATCACACCCAGTGTCTGGAGCCTCCGGTGTCTTAGGAATAAAACCTCCTTCTTCAAAACCTCATTAGCACCCCATCTGCACCACTACCATCCACACCATCACCAACCGCACCACCACCCACACCACCACCACCACACCATCACCACCACCACCAACCTCACCATCAACCCCACCATCAACCACACTACCATCCACACCACCATCAACCACAACAACAACAACCACACCATCAACCCCACCACCATCCACACCATCACCACCCACACCACCACTAACCACACCACCACTACCACCAACCACACTATCAGCACTGACCACACCATCACCAACCGCACCACCACCCACACCACCACCACCACTGACCACACCATCACCATTGGCAACCATCACTCCCATCCCACACCACCACCACCATTCATATCACCCCTCATTAACACCACCAAAATCCACACCGCCATCAACAACCACCACCTGCATCACCCCCTACACCACTACCGCCATCCCTATCCCCACCACCATTACTGTCCACATAATTTGGTGACCATCATGTCCTTAGCACTAGCACCACCCACATCACCCAAACAGATCACGACCATCATCACCTTCCCTATCACCACTAAAAACCATATCACCAGCTAGGAACAGCTGCATTATCTCCACCATTGCCACCAACAGCTGTATCACCTAGTCACCGCCGCCGTGACAACCACATCACCAACTAGAAACACCTGTATTATCTCCACCATTGCCACCAACAGCTGTATCACCTAGTCACCGGCGCCGTGACAACCACATCACCACCAGTTAATTACAGTACTGCCACCGCCACCATGACAACCATCTCACCCTCTACAAACACCATCACCACCAACTAGGTCCTCAGGGTAATGCCAAAAGCACATTTAGGACCCACGGTGGACAAGTTCCCCACGGGCCTTCTCATTAGCACAGCTCCAGGCCATGGCAGTGCCACCTGAAGGCCTCTCTGATGCCAACGGACTTGTCAGCAAGCTGTGCTCATGCCTCACCGAGGGGGCGCCCAGGTGAACGCACCTGGAACCAGCACAGCCCCAGCCAGAGGTGGTGTGGGAGAAATGGGCCTTTCTCCTTTATTCCACACCACTTAGCTACCAGTCAGACCAGGATGGGGGGTGGGGGGACAGTGCCAGATGAGGAAGAAGACAGACATGTCAGGCAGAAAAGAGACACAGAACTATGCGGAGCAGCTCTTTAGGTCCTCTGGGTTGCTGGGGATCAGGCCCTGATGGAGCTGCCATTGAGCAGAAGATAGTCAATCATTCGAGGCTCAGACACTGAGAGTCCCAGGTTTCGTGGGCTGGGCCAGCATTTCCGTCAGTGGCCTGGGAACACAGTAGACGGTGAGCCGTCTCTGGCCACAGCCAGCCTCCATGGCCTGTGTCCCCTCTTCTCCTGCCCACCAGCCTGCGGCATCCTCCACTGGTGGGCTGTCATGGTCTCTGCACCCTCTCTGCCAGAGTCCAGCAGTCAGGGACAGGCCAAGTAAGTCTCCCTGGTTGTCATGGCTACAAGCTCTTGTCCGCACACAACATACGTGCACAGAAAGTCTCTGCACACAGGGCTGCTCAGTGGGTGGTCTGGGCTGCACTGTTGGCCCTTTACCCCAGCACGGTGCCCTGGTACCTTGCCACCTCTGTTCCTGGGCAGGAAGCCTAGGCCATGGTCATACCAGGGTGGAGAGGAGAGCGAGCGGTTAGGTGGAGCCTGACCGGCCCAAGGTTAGTCACAGAAGTAGCTTCCCGCCCAGGAGGCAAGGGAATTTGGTGAATTGGTGATGCCTCATCTCGCCTGGCTTGGCCCTGGGAACTTCCCAAACACAGGGTGACTCAGCAGAGAAGCAGTCAGGCTAGAGGAGGGGACTGCCCCCGTGGGACCCTGGCATCTCTACCGAGTTCTACTAGCTTCCAGCCCTAGTGGTTGGAAAGCGGCTTCTTCGCTTCCTGGTGGGAAGGGACAGTGCACGGTGGTGGGGATGTGACCAGAGGAAGGGTCTGTGACCTAAAAGGGGTCCTCTGCTTTAGCCAAGCCCACAAAAAACATGTCAAAAGTGCCCAAGAGCCAGGGACTTCCCGGACAAGACCACATGGCTGGGATTGCCAGGGGACCCAGTCCAGACCACAGGCGTGTCCACGCCAGGGGAGGGGACTCCAGGCTGGGAAGGGAAGTGCTGGCCTCCTTGCCCTGCTCCAGGGACTGTGGGGGGCCATGCTTGTGGGCTGAGTGTGGCTGTTCCAGCTGCAACTCTCTGCCCCGCCTAGCCTGGCCCCAAGTACCCCAGGCCTTTCTACTCCTTCCACCCCACCCTCCTGGGGAAGCACCGCCCACCCTTTCCTCCCTAGGACATGGGAAGCGATGGCCTCCAAAAGCTGGGTCTGCAAAAGCAATTTCTCCGGGATCTTGGGAATGGTACTACACCTTGAGTTCTCTCCCACCACAGTGGACAAGGTGGCACTGACCCTCAGCTCAGTGTCCCTCAGGGCCCATGGCAAGAGCTCCCTCGGTCTCCTGGCAGGCAGAGAGAGACCAGTCCTGGGTCTGGACACCTAGGTAAATGGCTCACAGCCTAGCAGGGTGTCTGAGCACTGGGCCCCCAAGTCAGGTCATCATGCTTCAACGTGGGAGATCGATTCTGACCCCCCCGAGAGGGTCTACAGTTGACACTAGGCTCCAATACTGCCCCAGAAGAGTGTCCTTCTGAATGGAGGCCTGAGGGACAGTCCCCTACCCTAGCTACATAAGGGCAGGGGCTGCCCCGGTGAGAGGCTGGCAGTCCTATGCCAAGCTCTTCCAGACTGGGGTCCTCGTCACCCCACACTCGCCTGTTTTCTGACGTGGGGGCCTTTTAGGGGGTGCTCCTTTATAGCTTCTTCCCCTAAGCCTGTTAGAGCAGGGGCTGCTGCCTGAAGGGCCTGTGAGATTGGGGGGTTGGGGCAGGTCATGGCCCTTCCCCTCTGGACCCTCTGACAGGTCACCTCCGGTGTGTTTCGAGCTGTTTCGGGGGGGAGGGGTTCACTCCCTCCCTCCCATGTTGAGAAGTAAAGGGCCGAGCACAGACAGCGTCCTCACCACACAGGCCGCATCTCCTGTCCAAACAGTAAAGGCAGCAGAGATTCCTGGCTCTGAGGTCACGGCCATGAGTGTTTCTATGGGGTAGCCAACTTCCTGGAACACTGACGGGCTCGGGGACTTCATTCCCTTCTATAGCTCAGGATGGTTCAGGCAGAACCAACCACGTATGATAGTGACGGTGACTCTGACTTTGAAAGAGTGGGTTTCTCTCTCCATGCTGGCCCTGGTGGGGAGCCTGCAAGAGATCCCGTAGGCCTTGCCAGGTGGACGGCCTCGTGGTGGGCAGCAACTGTTGGCGGGTAGAGAGGCATCGCTGCTCCTTGAGGTTTTTCTCAGCCTACCTGGCTTCTAGGGGATCCGAAAAAGAACCCTCAGGACCAGGGATCTGTGTCCCTCTTGTCCCCTACACCTTTGAGAACCGGGGAGGTGGCACTGGGCCAGGCAAGCAGAGCCCTGGGCAGACCTGGCAGTCACCTTCTAAGCTCTGCCTGCTGACCAGGAGCCAACCCCAGACAGGGCTGGTGCTGTGGCTGCCTGGGAGCCCAGTTCAGCTTGGGCCCAGGCCAGGGCCGCTGCCTCAGGCCAAGTCCAGCCGGGGAACTAGGCTGAAGGCCCTTTCCTCTTGGCAAAGTTCCTTGTCTATGAGTGCTCTAGTTACCAGCCTAGGGAGGACATGGGGGAGAGCCTGGTACAGTGGGGAGACCCAGAGGGGCTCCTGACAGCCAGTGTGGGGCTTCTTCAACCAGGCTTAGGTCTTCGCGCCAACCACACTGGTCCCAGGTCTTAGGGAACAGATCACAGCCCCAAGGACCACAGTCCGAACAGATCTGCAGAACAATGCCACCAACGTCCACTCTCCCATCTGAGGTACGAGACAAGCCCGCTGTTGAGCACGTTCCCAGAAAAGATTGGGGACGCGTGAGGTGGTGGTGGCACCTCCGCGCTGTGTGCTCCAGACCCTACCAGCTGCTCTACTGGCCTGCAGCTCTGGACGTGAGGCAGGTCGTGGTCTCAGCTCCAGGGACACCTCAGCTCTGCCCAGGACACCACGAAGGCCTGGCCTGAATGCCTGCCTGCCTGGCTGAGAAAAACATTCTGGAAGCCAGCGTGCCAGAGGGCCGACTTGACACACCTCAGGCAATGAACACACAAGGCCCGGCCCTGTCCGTGGGAGGCTAGTCTGTCCCTGTGCCAAAGCTGGTGACCTGCATGGGAACATGGGCCACACCTGGATGGTAGCTACTCTGGGGCTAGCGGCAGGAGGGCTGGGGAAGCGGCTAGGCAGAGCATACAGAGAATGGTCTGCCAGGAGGCCCCCTGGCTCAGCACAGTTTTCAGACCCCTTTCTGGGAAGACGCTCTACTCTCTGTGATGAGCAAAAGAGAGTGGGAATGGCTGGGCTTGTCGGGGCTCCTTGGGGGGCTGACCACTGGCAGCAGCACAGCCCCTTCAACCTGGCACTTGAGGCTGCAGAAGCTGCAGTCCAGGGACACCCTGGTCAGCCTCAGCTGTCAACCATCTTAGAGAAGCCTTCAGTTGTGGAACTGCCTAGATCAGGTTGGCCTGTGGGTATGTCTATGGAGATTTAGCTTATCAATTGATGTAGGAGGGGCCAGCAGTCTGGGCAGCATCATTCATTGGGCACATGGTCGTGTGTGTGTGTGTGTGTGTGTGTGTGTGTGTGTGTGGTGTTGCTAACCATGAGCCACTAAGAGAGTCAGAGAATGAACTAGTAAACAGCCTCCTTCCGTGGTATCTTCACCAAGCTGTTGCCTGAGTTCCTAGTCTAATTTTCCTCAAATATGGACCATGAGCTGGAAGGATAAGACAAGCCGAACGGTAAGGTTGTTTTGGGCCAGATTGCTTAACTACAGCAACAGAATAAAACCAGAGTGCCTGGAGATCTCTGTGACCACTGAGGCCACTATGTGGTCCAGAGGGGGTAGCAACAAGCTGCACTGCCTGGGCGGCGAATGTGGCCTACATGACTGGACACAACGCATGGCAGACGAAGTGCACACCTATGTATGCACTGTGGCCAAGACAGTCCACAGACGTGATGTCATCGGACAACCGGGAGTGCGGACAGCCTGAATACAGTCTGGAAAAGGTGTCAGCTAAGAAGCCTGGAGAACAAACCCTTGTGGGTCTGGCTGGCTGCCTGACTCTGTGCCAAAGATCCCCGAGGGTGTGGCCCACCAGAGCCCAGTCCTGGGTGGCTGGAGGGCCAGGTGTTAGCTAGCCATTGCTTGTGCACCCAGCTCTCTGGCCAATCCATCCCATCTTGAGCCAGGGGGACAGGCTTTGGGGAACGAGCGTTTGTTTTGAGTTAAGCATGCCACTGAGACAGCGTCCCCTGCTTCTGGAAACTGTGAAATGGGTTGTAAAAAACAAAACCACAGCTCACTGAGACGGCGGCAGCTCCAGAGAAGCAAGTCCCTTCCCAGGCTCTCGGCACTTCTGTTGCTTCCGGAAGCCCAGCTGACTGGCTGCTGGCATGGGCCTCCCTGGCTCTGTGTCTGGCGGCTGCAGCCACAGCCTGTGCCAAGATCCCACCCTCCTGCTCACACCCATTCAGACTCCCCTCTACCCTCAGCTTCTTGTTCTGCCTCCCTGGGTCCCCTGTAGAGCTAACCAGGCAATGGAGACATCGGGTTCACCAACTAGTCTTTGGTCTCCCTGGGAGACACCAAAAGTGGCAGAGACTGGAAAGATGAGCATCCTGGGGCAGCTGGTGGGAAGAGAGGCTCTCCTCTCACACTGAGCCTGCCCCAGAGGGAGCTGCGCAGGAAGAGACAGCCCTCCGGCCCCACCCCACATTCCTCTCATTCCAGAAACCCTAGGGAGAACAGACCTTCCACACAGGGTTTTCCGTTTAGACAGGATCAGAAGAAAGGGCTCCAGTCTAGCCTGCCTGGAAGCTGAATGATATCTATCTATCATCTATCTATCCCTCCACGGCCCCGTGGAGGGGGAGGGGCTAAGAGTGGGGATGCCAAGCCCTGGTAGAGAAGGAATTCTGAGACTCCTCCCCAAGGCAAGGTGTAGAAGCGTCCTCGGTGTGCACTGGTCTGTGGGTACGGAGTCCCGTGGCATTTCCATCCGCTCCAGCACCTGAAGATGTGGGGAGCCACACACATGACGAAGGTGGGATGGGACCTTATGCAAGCTCTCGCAGGGCGTGTCTCGTGTCTCCTGGTGTGTGACAAGCACCGGCTGTGCATGCACATCTACAGTGTGGAGCTGTGGGCATGCACCTGTGGCTGCATAGGAGCCTTTAGGGCACACAGACTATGCACATTCTCCAAAAAGCGATTCCCAAGTGTCGGGTCTTTACCAGACGCATGCTGACTGGCCTGGGTGGACCCTGCTGATTCTGCCCACTGCCTCCCCTGGTGTGGAGCCACAGCCAAGCTGGCTATAGGAGGAAGTCAGCCCCAGATGACCACTCTAAGACCTCTGACATAGGAATGCAGCCTTCTAAAAGTGTCTCTTCAGGTAGGAAAATCCCAGACCTGAAAGTGGCTCCGGAATTAGGAGCACTTTGGCAGGCCATCCCCATAGCACCTCGGGGAGCAAGATCCAGCTTTTCTCAGACCCCCTTGCTAGCAGGCAGCATCAGGCAAGAGTTTCCTAAATCTTCAGGGCTGCTGATAGCAGGTGTGGGCCGGTGACTCAGCATCCTCCCCTTCTGCCCCCAAAGCCCTGGTAGGGGCTGAGGACACCTGGTCTCCACAGAACCCACAAAAGCCAGCTCCATGAAGGTCGTTGGCAGAGGAGAGGCTAAGACAGGCCCAGCGAGGAGAACAAAAGAAAAGAGAAGGAAGGAGGCCTTGTGGAAGGTCCTGGAACCACAGCCTGGGGCGGGGGCTAACGGGGAGGCCAAGAATGCTGAGCAGTGGGCGTTGGGCTTGGCCCATCCTGGAGACATGGGGGTGGCCTGGGAATAATCACCTCACCCGGGAAGCCCCTCAGTCAGTCCGAGAGAACCTTCCGGAAGTCCCAAAGGAAGCCACTCTCAGGCCATAATAGGAAAGCGCTGTGGTTGCTGAGCCACTCAACTGGGCAACCATGGAAAAGGCCGGGAGGCAATGATGACAAGGACAGGCCCAGCCGACAGCCCAGAACTAATAAAAGAAAAGGAAAATCGGATATAAGTCTGGTTCTTATTAAAAGAGTAAATTTAGCCCTTTGGCTAGGACAGGAGGCGGGGTGGCCAAGGCTCCCCACTGGGGGGGGGGGCAGGAGGGCTGGACTTCTTCCCAGAGTGATTCAGTGTCCCAGGACAGGCAGGCGGGGGTGGGGCTGCAGGAGGGGGAAGGGGCACACCTTCCCTTCTGTCTCCCCTCCCTCCCTGGGTAGCTAGGGATCCAGGACTCTCCTCAGGGTGCCGAGATGAACCGTCTGGGTGTGAGCAGGTGACCAGGACTGCTCAGCACCACTCCTGCGAGCCACACACCCCAACTTGGACAGCTTCAGCCACCAAAGCGGGCACTTCCCTTCCCACTGCCTTGAAATAGGCTAGCCACATAAAGGAAGGCCACCCCAGTGTAGTTTACTAGAACCTCACACCCATGCATGCTCACATATAAAGCTATACATACAAATGCAGCCATGTTCACAGCGTACATTCACACAAACACATTTACACAGAGACTCTTATGGACCTACAAAGGCATACGCACGCTTGGGTCTCTTCTCGGCGAAGCAGTGGCCCCCACCAAGACCGGAAACTCCGATCCAGCTGTGGGCACCCACCCTGTTCTCCTGTACCTAGCCTCTCACCCACATCCCTAACCCTTGAGGATGAAGATGTTGTTGAACATAGCCTGTTTCAACTGTCGTCAGGCAGAGGACAAAGGACATCTGACCAGGGACACAGACTCCGGCAGGATGAACTTCTACGGGGAGAATGCTCACGTTTTCTAGGTGACTGACTTCACCGGGCTGGCTGGGTTTCCCCTCCTGACGAGTGGACCAGTGCTCCGTATGTGACCCCTCTGTCCCATCCAACACCCACAGGGACGACATGGACTGCATAGAGTTGATATTTCAGGGACAGGACAGCCTGAGAGGCTAAGGATGTGGGGGAAGGTGGAGGATACAGCTGCTAGAGACAGCTTCCTATCCTTCCATGTGACCCCACTCCCGTGGCTCCATCCATGCTCACCGATATCATCGGTTGCCTGGAGTGCGAGCCCTCGGTCCATGTGGTCAGGGCCTAGCAATCTGTGGACACCCACAACCCCAGATGCACCGCACTGCAGGGACAAAGGGCCACTGGGTGTTCCCGGGGCCAGTGCCCTGTATTTCCCAGTACCTCTCTCCCCCCACCGTCTCACGCACCCACCGTCTCCCACACCCAGAGGCTACCCCATTAGTCATCCACCCAGGCCTGGCCCTGAGCAGCAGGCATCCATGTTGAGGCTCTCTCAGCCTGGGCCTCTTTGCTGCACAGGGTGCTCAGAATTGGACAGACTGACTTCTTGCTTGAGCTCAAGCTCCCACAGAAATGAATTGCAGGATCCCTTGCCTGGCCAACACTAATGGTCTGAGAATTGGGAAGTACCACATCTGCTAGAGGGGAAGAAGGGCCAGTCATGTCCCTCAGGCAGCTTCCTACGCTGCCCTGAGGCAAGCTATAAGGTTGAGAGTCTGGGCTAGCTTGTACTTCCTAGAGGACCTGAGGACCTCTGTTGTAACTCCTAGCAAGACTCAGGCGCATGGGGCAGACACCTCTGGGTACCTCACACGTAGGCAGGGCAGACACTGGCCTGCATCAAAGGGCTTAAGTAGGCAGGACAGCAGACATATACATGGTGGCCATTGCCTCTGGCCCTGGGTCAGCTGCCACACTGGGCTGGAAGAATTCCAGCTGGCCATAGGAACCAGCTGTCCTGATATCTGGGAAGGAAGGCACCCAGGGCATGGATCCCAGCATGTCTTGGCATAGCTGTAGTAACCTGGCACCCAAGGGACACTATTCTCTGCAAGGATGCTGCGGGGCCATGGGCATCCTTGGTCCCTGCTGCCAGTGACAGAAGACTGTCGTTTCCCAGACAACCATCTCAGGTATGACGGACTCCAGCCACTCTGAGACTCACCCTGTGCTCTCTTCCAGAGGGAACTAATGGTGGCCCTCCCAAACTCAAATTCTCAAGGCTGAAGATCCCCAGGGACCACTTCCCAGCGAAAGCTCCTCCCTGGAATTCCTCAGCACAGCAGGGGACCCTCTGCTGCTGGTCCAAGGGGCTGAGTTGGCACCTGTCTCTTGTGACACTTGATCTGGTGCCAGGCATCACACCTGGGCTAACCCGGGGCAGAGATCTCCAGTCTTAGACTAAGAAAGGAAGAGGAAGCTGGGCGGTGGTGGTGCGAGCCTTTAATCCTAGCATTAGGGAAGCAGAGGCAGGCAGATCTCTGTGAGTTTGAGGCCAGTCTGGTTTATAGAACGAGTTCCAGGACAGGCTCCAAAACTACGCAGAGAAACCCTGTCTTGAAACAAAACAAACAAACAAAAAAAGAGAAAAGAAAAGGTCTGGGAAAGACACACAACACACCTAGCTGCCTTACACTCTGGAGAGCAGGAATTCTGGACAGGGAAAACAGGGCAGTAACTGCCCGACTCAACCCTAGTGCTCTCTCCTAGAGGTAGGTCCTGGCTGCCGGGAAGACCTCCCAGCCTCAGGTACTTCCACACCTGACAGGGTGGGAAAGGGAAGGACGGAGAGCCCAGAAAGCATTGAGTGGCAGGAGAGAGACCGGGCTCTGTAGCAGAAAGCCCTGAAAGCTTCTGGGTCTCGACAGGCTCAGTGTGCGACAGAGGGGTCTGGAAACCCAATCAGAGCGCAATGAGGGCCACTTTTCAGCAAGACTGCATCACTGTGCCAGCTGCTGAGCGGAGGTAGGGACTCCTCAGCCCCCAGGACACTGAGTCTTGTCTGCAAGTCCATACCCCTTTCGGAGGCACAGAAGTATCCAGTAGTGGCTTCCATGTGGAAACACAGAGATCAGGACACCCAAGGCCACACAGTGACGCTAAGGACCGCAGGGCTCAGGCTGTGCCCTGTTTCCACCTTTCCAGCCACAGGAGAAGGGCATTTCCTCACCCGGTTCTCCCTCTCTGCTGGATGTTTCCCCAGCAGTGCCGCTGTGGCAGGCCATGCCCGCTCCCTTCAGCATGGAAAGGAGACGTGGCTTTAGACCTAAGGGCACTCATTGTGAGCAAAAAGCAAACTTCAACCCCAAGGCAGAAATATGGTAACTTCTTAGGATTCTGGTGAGCCAAGTGAGGGAGTTTCTGGGGCTGAAAAAGTCATACCCACTGCACAGAGTGGCTCAGAATGGAGCCAGTTACCCGAGGAGGCCAGCCTAAGGGGGACTCTATGGACCCCATTAGGAGAAGATCCAGCAGAAAGGTTGGTCATTTACCTACACTTCCATCCTTGGATGCCAGGTCCCACCCTTAACTCACTGAAGCAGACTGGGCCACAGGTCACACAAGTCATGGGGTCAGGGGTCACAGCAGGAGGAACTCCCTCCTTGGCGCGTATGTGGCGGGAAAGGAAGGGGATGACCTCACTGAAGTCCCCACCATGCTGGGCAGGTCCTGATCTCAGGGCAGAGGTGGTAAGGCACTAACTGATTTTTACCCTGTCTGCTTAGAGTTTGAAGGCTTGGTTATCGAAGATATTCCCCAACAGCCTTGGAGGACGAGCTTGACCATGATTGACACGTAAATGCACAGTGATGCTCAGATTAGCTTGTTCTAGCACCAGACACAGGATCAGCTGCCTCCTACAGGGAGGTGAGGGCCTGGTTAGTGCCTTCGCTGGAGCCTGGATGGGTAAGCACCAAGGTGGTCCCAGCACACTGACCCCACCTAGGTGCCAGCCGGCAAACAGAAGGCTGGGGGAAACACTGTCCAGGTCAGAGGACACAAACTGTTGCTCTCCAGGCCACAGAAGGAGACCTGTGGGGCTGTGCAGAGACCGTGTGGCTCCAGGGTCATCTCCCCTCACCTTAGCCCAGCTTGCAATCTGAGGAAGCCATAAACAGCCCCAGCGCCCTGACCCACAGCTCCGGCCCTGTCTCACACAAACCCACAGGAACCCCTGGGGAAGGAGCAGGCTTCCCTCAGGGCTCAGGCTGCTGGGTCTGTGGTAGACAGCAATGTTCTGACTGGGAAAGGGGATGGTTTACACATTCCAGGGGGCTCTGTAGAGAGGGTACAGCTCACAGTGGAGTCTACAGCCATGATGGGGGCATCTGAAGGAGAAGCCGGGACAGAGAAGCGGGGCAAGAGATGGTGGAGTCAGCTTTCGGATACCGAGGGGCTGAGCTAGACACAGAAAGGAACAAGAGACTCCAGTGGGGATGAGGTTTGGATCCAGAGACCAGGGAGGGCGGGGTGCAGGGGGCCTGTTACAGCTGTGGGGGTTACCAGGATAGCCTCCAGTGCTCTGGCACGTACCCTCTGGTGTCCCCTCCCGGGATACACACAAATGGTTGGGACCTCAGGTGGAATAGGCCTAGAATGCCATAGAAGCCAGAGGCCATCAGCTCCGAGGGAGCGCGTAGAGACTGTGGGTTCCACCCCATTTGCCCTTTCCTCTCCTTTGCTCTGAGTAAAGCTGCTCCCAGGCTAAAGGATGCCTGCTGGCCCCAGGGACAAGAACTGGTGAGATGCCTGCAGTTCAGTCCACCCCATGCCCCAGATTCCTGACCCACGGAACCCGAAATAATAAACATTGGCTGTCTGAAGCTGCGGACGCTGAGAATAATTTGATGCGTTTGTTAACTATCCTGCAATAACTAATGGATATATAAAGACGCGTTCACGGCAAGGCGGGAGCGCACAGGGAACCTCCAAGAAGGCAGAGGGAGGAGGCACTGCAGGGTGGGCCAGGACAGGGGTCAGACCCTCTCTGCAGAAGACAGATTCTGGCCAGGGAGGGTCCCCCGGTCCCCCCAACCATCCTTGCAGCCCCTGGCTTTCTGCTGAAGGGCGCGGGTCAAAGAATCCCAGGCTAACTCCAAGATATATCAATTACACATATTTTTTATTATAAGGGGCAAACTCACGGAATAGGAGTGAGAAGTTCTGTGTAGTGCGGGGAGCACAGAGAGAGCATGAAAGAATGCTGGGCGGGCCAGCGGTTTTCTCCGGGTACCCAAAAGGTCACACCTCTTAAATTTCCTTGGCTGACAGAGGTTCCCCATCACCTCCCCCTTTTGTCTAAATAAGAGTTTCAAACCCAATACAAAACTATATACACTAGGAACAGATATCAAGTATAAGATTAGGATTGCAACCTGCATAAACAGCATTAAGCAAGTAACACATGCTAAATGATTTAATAAGCATTCTATCCTAAGGAGTCTAAATCTTGCATTGGCAATGGCTTGACTAAGACTTCCCACTCTGTATCTGAAGCCGCATTCCCTGACCATCTTCTATTGAAGGGCCCCCTGGACTTGGCCTTGCTGGGTTTTTACTATTTACCACAAATCTGCAATGTGTTATAAAGGTCAAACCATACTGTGTACATTTTTTTTCTGTTTACTTTATGTTCAGAAGTGATAAAGGCTTTTTCAGGGTTAGCCTAAGATATATTGTAATTTAATTTAGCCTTAATTTTAGGGTTACTTTAAAGAAATTAAAAGTTTATTTTTTGGATACCTGAAGGATTGTAAAAAGTCTCAAAATGGGGACTGATTTCCAGGCAAGTTTCCCACAAGGGACCTGATGGTCTAGGGTGATACAGTGCATAGTAGCACTGGTTGGTCAGAGCAGCTAGTCCCTGCACAGAACTGGCAGGGCCGAGGGGGCAGTGGCACAGGACAAGAAGGACGAGTCCTCTAGGGGCCGGCTCACCATAGGGACAGAGCAGTCTGCATGGAGAGGGATGGGGCAAGGAGCTGAGTGAGATCGGACTGAGTGTGAGTCCTTCCTGTACCAGATACAGCCAAGCAGAAAGACAATGAGGGCTAACAGGGAAGAGGAGAGAAACCGGGGCCTGGAGTGGCACGGAGTAGGAAAGACCTTGTTGATAAGGACTTTGCTGAGACTGTTTGGATAGAGGCATCACTCGAGAGAGAGGGACAGCAGAGCTAAGCCCTAAGGGCTTCAAACATGGGGTAGGTAGATGGCTACCCTGGGGAACTGGCCAGGGATCTGACATGGGAACACCTCTCTGAGAGGAGTGAAGAGGGCAAGGCCAGGTCCAGGGAGAACCCAGAGAGGGTTCCACGGCACAGGGTACACGGGCCCCACAGCACTCGCTAGCTTAGACGAGGTCTTGGGTGGTGCCACAGAGGGTCATGGTGCCCGGAGCTCCGCTCCCTCAGTAAGTGGCAGGGATCAAAGGGTGGAGCAGGAGATACAGGACATCCTGGAGGAAGAGGACCAGCACAAAAGTGAGCATGGATCCAGGCTGAGAGACCTGCCCCCAAGTGTGAGAACGGTGAGTAGGTGTAAACCGGCACACGTACACACGGTGAGTCACGTGTGCTTCACAGGCATGAACTGACACATGTACACATGGTGGGTCACGTGTGCTTCACCCACTGGCTGCTGGCTGGGCCAAGGGCGGTGGCAGCTAGAAAGCTATGCCCAGGTGTGTAGTTCGGGCTTTTGCTTCAGGGAGAGAGCACACCTGCCAGGTCTCAAGGGGCACCTACCCTAAAGAGTAGCTCCTTCACCACGGTGCCCTTCCCCCAGTTTAGACTCTTTAGGTTTCCTACCCTGGTATCTGCATGTGTTCACCTCAGCCCACCCCTTTCCCCGCACAGGGCGGTCCTCCTCACCCTGCCCTGCTCTGCTTCCAGAGGGACCCAGCCTGGCTCTAGGAATGGGTGTCTGTGGCTCCTCCTCTGGAACTCCTTGCGGAAGACAGGGAAAGCGCCCCCCCATTCTACCACAGGACCAACAGGTGTGGGGAAAAGCCCAACAGAGCCCCGTTCTTACATGACAACCTAGCCAGCTGGTTCATTTCTCACTCAGTAGAGTTGATTCTTCTCCTTGGGCAGGGCACCCTAGAAAGCAAAGCCCCCCTGAAGCTACCCTTTGCCTTGCAGACCCCCACCTGCTGTTCAGACACCTTGATGGGAGGCAAACCCATCCTCCTCTCCAGCCCCCCAGTCCCTGCCCCAGGGTAGGAGTGGGCTGCTCTGCTTGCTTCTCCTTTCCAGTTCCAGGCACACAGCGGTCGGCCTACCGATAACCCAGAAGGAGCAGTGCCTCAAGCCAGCCGAAAAGCCTTCCCGACCAGACACTGGACTCTTTGTTGGCGTTGGGGGGGGGGGAGACGGGGACAGGAGCTGACCCACCTGTTCGCTCCCCCAGGTCAGAATCAAAGAGATGCTTCCTGGCCTACGGAATCTGGAACCTAACCATGAAGACAGCTGCAGCCGCCACCTACAAACACCAGCTTGATGACCCCTCCACCAGCCTGAGGTCTGCTGTGAGCCCGGAGCTGATCTCGTAACCAGGGCCCAGGCGCCCCCTCATTCGGCACCCACCCACCCCTCCCCTGAGCCCACACCCCAAGCCTGTGGTGGCAGCTGCTCACTGGGCCACAGGAGGCAGTGATATTATATATTACGACAAACAGGGGCAGCCCACTGACAAATAGGCCTGCGTGATCTAAACGGTATATTATCCCATAAAAACGTCAGCGGGCAGGGCGTCGGAGCCAAGGAGGAGCGTCGTCCCGTGCTGGAGGCCCTTCGAGGCCTTGCTCCTGCCCAGCACAGCAGGGCTGCGAGGTGATTTTCTAGGCGCTGCACAGTACTTGGGACTCTGTTTCTTGCTTGTTACACCATGTCTGTTGGGGAGGGGAATGAGGTCCCAGAGGTTAATGGGGACCAGGAACCCCAGGGGAGACTTTCCCTGGCAGGCAAAGGGGTTGGACATGGGACAGAGCGAGTCCCCTAATTTGCCAAAGAGGCAGAGCACGTGCTTTGACTTCTGAAGCTGATTCACGGCTCGCTCATCTGCAGACTAAGGAGATACACACACCCAACCTGGTCCTGGCAGCCTCCTGCCTCCTGGGCAGGCCACCTCCCCTGCAGGAGCAGGGACTTGAGAACCTCTGGACAGAGCTCCAGGGGCCTACCTGCCAAAGCGCCCGAGGCAGCTGTGTCCTGGGTTTCTTTTGGGAAAGCTCCAGAATCATTCTGGTCTATAATGCAGAAAGGCATTTCCTCAAGGAGGGCCTAGGCAGAGACCTCCCAGCCATGCCAGGACCTGGTCAGGGCCACCAGGCCTGTCCGATGTAACTCTGAAGGAGGACGCAGGCTGAGCTGGGGCAGGGGTGAGGAGGTAGGGAAGAACACTCCTGAGACTTTGACCTCTACAATCAAGGCGGCTGCACGGGATCCAGAGGATAGGTCAGCATACCCCACTGTGGGACTTATATTCAGAGCACAGCAGCATTCCAGGGGCCCCAGAGAAAGAAGGGCAAGGAGGAACCGGGGTGACCACCATTGCTCCCTTCTGCTGCCCTGCCGGAAAGTTGTGATTCCCAGTGGTGCTGCTTAAACTTTGTAGGCTGTGCTTGGGAATTCCCAGTACAGGAACCCTGAGGGTCTCAAGCTCTGAGTAGGAAGCGAAACCAAATCATTCTGGGAAATGTAGTCCTTGGGGGAGCTAGGAGGGTCAGCAGGATGGGGAGTTAGGGAAGAAAAGAGAGCCAAGCTGCCACCCTGACCCTAACTTCAGAGTGGAAGTTTAAAATGCCAGCGAAACAGATTCCCTAAAAATCCGCGCCTAACTCCACATGTTTTTTCTTGAACAAGAAACCCTGGTCCTTTTATTTTGGCAGGAGAGACCTCCTCAGAGAGGAGGATCCCAACTGAATCTCACAAGTAGGAAGAAGCCTTCATTTCCCACACCCCTTTCCTCCTCTGGCTAGGGCTCCAGACCCGGGGCGGGGGTTGGGGGGCTTGAGGGGTTGGGGTGCGACCTGCTGCCTCCCCTCCCAGAGCCCGTGAGCATCCTGAAGCTCCCACGTTATTTATGTTCACAGCCTGCCCTGATGACATATGTAAGTTGACAGCGAACATCCTATCAACTTGCTGGAGTGTATCTTGATTGTTAAAACACACTCTTAAAGGTGTACAATCATTTATCAAATTAAAATAGCCAAGCTTTGCTTGTTCCTTCTCTGCCTTTCTGGAAAAAACAACCGCAAGCAGCCTCCCGCCTCCTCGGGCCTTGTGGGCCTCGCGTATTAGCACTGGGTTCTGCTCTCCAGAGCCCCCGTGCCTGGGACCCTGGCCTCGGCACACCCTCCCCCTGCCCCAGGCCAGGGCAAGCCCACTAATCGCCAAGAAGTGACAAACGCCAGAAGCCCCACCAATTAAATTTAAACTCACGCGAAGCTCAGTGGCTAGTAAATTATTATTTTTATTAGCTTGAACCAAGTTCCCGTAAGAGAGAAAGTCAACTTGCTCCCATGAATGGCTCTTGTATAATTTATTTAACTCTGTGCTCTTTGCCAAAGCCTGGAATATTTTTAGCTCGTTCTGTTGTTGGATTTGGCTTTTTTATGTGTGTTTCTGAGGGGTATTTTTAGCTTCATCCATGTTATTCTAACAACCTCCTATGCGTTTTTGTCCTGTCTGTGCAGGCTGTTGAACCCTGTCTCACAGGGAGACGAGGGAGATTTCTAAGAATAACTGGGGAGTGTTTGGGGGTGCGGTGTTTTCCGGGGGAGATATGCTCTCTGTGCCACTCCTGCCTCGGCCACCAATTCGCCTTACTGCTCACGTGACCTGGATACTCCAAAGGAGCACTCAGCGTCCCCCTACAGGAATAATCAGACTCGGTGGCCGCACGGGCCCCACTGAGGAAAAACCCACTTTCCAAAAACAGCTTCGGTGGAGCGGGCGCGGCTGCCACAGCCACCCCAGTCTATGCAGCCGCCAGATTCCCGGATCCCTGTGGCTCTGTTGGGCACGGCGGCAGCTTTGATGTCTAGCTCTGTCACTACGGAGCGGGATGGGTAGAAGCTCGGAAAGTAACTCTTTCACACCTACTTAATGTTGGTAACTGCTGCAGAGACACTCTCGCACGGTGCAGCTAATGAGGTATTTACGAAAATGTATTTTTTTCTTACACACACACACACACAAAAAACCCCCACGTGATGGGAGGGACACTCTCGATGGGGTCTTTTCTCACCAGAATATGTATATATTTTTTTAATTTATAGGGCTAGGTGGAGTTTGGGTGATTATTTCATGATTTTACATTAGAGACGACTGGTCATCCAAAGCGCCTTTAACAGGAAGTAGGTTGGCATCTTACTCCAGAAACGGCCTGCCCCGATCCCCCCCACCCCCAAGCCGCAGCCAAGACACATGGCTGCACAGGCCAAGTTAAATCACGTCCCAAAGCCAAAAGGGGTGGAGAAGAGTCCAAAAGGAGATTCACACCAAGAAGTGATCCAGCCCCTTGGTGGAGCCCCAACCTTAGGGGGGGACTCTAGGAGCACAGGACAGGAGCTGACCCAGCCGGAAGGGGGGGAGGGGCGGGCGAGCACACAGCTCCCAAGTTTCTCCCTGGGGCAGCTACCTCCTGATTAAACCGGTTCCTGGGGAGAGGAGACATCCCCCCCCCCCAAAAGAAACTCCAGGCAGTAAGACAGAGGAGAAAACCTAGGTTCGAGTTGATTTTCCTTTTCTGTGTGTTCCCCCATCCCGAGATTTCACAGTTTTGCCTCCGGACCATCTGTATTAAAATCTAACACTGAAAATAATGGTTCCAAACATTTTAATTGTGCCTCTCTGTGACAAGGTTAAGGGAACAGCACTTTACCATAAACCCTACCGCTCGGACAGAAAGCTACCCGCACTTTCATTTTTGGGAAACAATAGGAGAGGGCTGGGAGCCCAGCACCCCCCCCTTTAGGGTCCCACAAGCGGACACCGTGGAAGTGGTAATGAAGCAGGGCAGCAGTGGAGGGACCCTCAGCCCAGTCTGAGCAGTGGTCTGACCAGGCAGGTGGGGCGAGCACACCACACAAGGACGCTTTCCTGGGGAGCCGGGGGCTGCAGCCTGGATGTCTGCATCCTACGCAGACACGGGGAAGAATCTTCCCCAGCAATTTTGCTTTCAGCTCGGCAGCTGGGGCAGGGAGGGGCAGGCTGGACTACTGCAGCCTTGGCCCCTGGGCCAAGGCCATCCATCCACAGAGAGGGGAGACTACAAGAAGGTGGCTATTTGGGAATCTGCACACAGGACCCACACACAAGATCCAAAGACAAATTCTTTAACTTCTTCACCCCATCTTTTTCTCTCTAACTGAGGACCCACAAACTAAAGTACAGGGATCTCAAGAATAACTCCCGTCATAAAAATACACGCAGCGAGACTCTAAAAACGAATACGAAATCCTGGCTCTTAGCAATTGCAAAAGGCTTCCAGCCCCACACAACCAAGTCCAGGATCTCCAAACACAATAGGTTCCTCTGGTCCCCAAGGGGATGGAAACTGGGCCTTCAGAAGCAGAAGACACGGGGCCCTCCAGCATGAAAAGAGGAAGCCCTCTAGGGCCCCCAGTGTATGAGGAAGCAGGAAGGGTGTGGGGTCACAGACTAGGACCTGGTGCAGTTTCTCACAGCTCAGTGGCCTGCAGTCCAAGAACCACGTGGTCCAAGTTAGCATGAGCAAGACAAAGGTCCAGGCCACCTCGCCACATTCCCACCTGACTGGGTACTACCTAGATCTGGAAACAGGGGCAAGAAGAAGGAAATGGCCGCTGACCAAGAGCTGGCTGGGCAAGCAGGGTCAGGAGGCAGCAGTGACCTGAACTGATGGGGGAACTGGGCTTGGCCTGGCTGCCCCAGGGGGGTACAGTCCCAGCCAGCCTGGGCACTACTGGGGAAACCTGCTCTCTGCAACACTATGACCTACCAACCTGGAGGGCAATGCACACTGAGGGAAGAAGGCAGAGGCATCCCCTCTCTTCTCCAGTCCTGCTGACTGGCCTGCCCAGTCAGGAGCTGAGGCTGGAAGGGAAGCTGGGCACTTGTCCCCGCTGCAGCTACCACCACGTCAAAGCCCTCCCTCCGCTCCCCAGTGGCCATGAGAAGAGTGGGCAGCGTCTCAGGGCAGCGGCAGGAACAGACAATGAACACAGGGCTATCGGCGAAAGCCATTTTAAAATCACCAATTGCTCAGTCAAATACTCTCCTTTCTCTTCCCAGTTATAAATCTAGAAGAGTAAAAAAATTCCGAGAGAGAGGAGAAGGAAAGCGGTCTACAGAGAGGGAGCACAGCCTCCCTGAGCTCCCGCAGTAAAGGAGAGCAGGCAGTGCGCGGCTAACACCGCAGGAGGCTGGCCACTCTAGCCCAGGGCTGCTCACTCAGAACAACCGCGTGCTGTAAAAGCAGGAGGCCCTCTAGTAATTAAGCAATTTCAAGTTTGTTTCAGTTTTTTTTTTTGAGGAAATGCATTTTTTCTTTTTGACTGCCTTTCCTTCCAACATTTCCCCATCTAGCCCCGTTCTTGCCATCCGTTTTAATCCACAAACTAATTGTAATCCCATTAAAGCAGATATAATTTTATTAGTATTCATGGTTCATCAAGCTAATAATAATAACTGCTGCTGCCAAACTGAAAAATAAAAGCAGCAAATAATATTTCTGATGTTTAGAATAAACTGTAAACAAAAGCAAGCCGATCTGCCAGGGTGACCAAGCAAGTCCACGAGCAGTTTTCTCGGGCTTCCCCAACTCCACCCACGCTGGTCAGTGACTACCCTGCCAGCTACGGCTTCGCTCCAAGAGACTGGGTCAGCGCTACCAAGAACAGACCCTGGGGAGGGGAACACAAGGGGACTGCAACGCGGGCGCGTGCCGGGGCTGCTCGGGACAACTCAGGGTCTTTCCTCTTGAAGCCAAAGCGCGCAGACTCGCCTGCACCGAAATCCCGAGCGAGGCGCCTCTCTGAGTTCCGCGGTGCGGATGCGCGGTCCGCACTCAGGCCACGCTTAGTCCGGCGTTAGCAGGATACCAGAGGCACTTGTTAAAGCGCATGCATCCCCTGCAAACCCATTCTCGCCCTGACACTTCAAGGCTTTATATAGAAACAGGATTTTCTCGTCTTACACTAGCAGTTCCCATTAGCGCTCCCGGGGCTCACACCACTCTAATCCGCGGGCCGGGCGCGCCCTGGCCCCCTCCCCCAGCCACACAGTCGTTCTGTCCCCCGCAGAAAGCGCCACGGTGTCTCAGACGCAGAACGTCTTAACGAGGTGAATGCAGAATGTAGAAAAGAGGCTTCCGCAAGAATTTTTCTGCAGGAAGGGGTGGGGGAGGGTGGCTAGGAGTAGAAGGCTTGTGCTTGTTGCCTACTCTCGGGCTGCCCTGCGAGACCCAGAGTAGTCGGGGAAAGGCTGCTGGAAACGGGGCAAGCCCGTGGGCTGGCAGGATGCACGGCCCGCCAGGCACTGCGAAGAGAAATGAAACCAAAGCTCCGAGAACTGCTCCGAGGAGCGGGGGGGCCGGCGCTCCATGCACTGGCCACCGTTGCCAGCTGCGGCGGGGCCTGCCTACCGCACCCGCCCCGGCTGGGCACTGACCTGTGTGCGAAGCCATCGGCAGCGGCGACGGGAAGTACTTTCCGGGCTGGAAATGCGCGGCCGGCTGCGCTGCGGGGCCGGCGGGGGCGAGGCGCGCGGCGGCGGCGGCGCTGCGGTGGCCCAGGCTCCCGCGCTCCGACAGCAGATGCGGCGGCGGCGCGAAGTCTCGGCCATCCATGCCGGGCCCCGGCCCCGGCCCGCCGCCGCCTCCAGCAAGCAGCGCGGCCGGGGCCTGGGGGCGGCTCGGAGTGCAGACGGAGCGCGGGTGGCGCGCAGGAGGCGGCGTCTGGGGTCACCGGCGGCACTGGCAGCGGAGCCGGTCAGCACACCGGCGGACTCGGCTTCTCGGCGGGCGGCCGCGCTCCGAGCCGGCGGCCGCCGTGCAGATCCATGGTCTGCGGAGGCAAGCAGAAGAGATCGGTGACTCGGGGGTTCCTCTCTCCCGGGGGTCCCTGCCCCTCCCGCCACCAGCCCCCTCCTTGCGCGCCAACCGGAGAGGCATCCTGACCGGACAGCGGGGCCGGGAGTGCTCGGAGGACTCCCTACTGCACACACTAACGTGCCGGGTCACTGGAGCCGCCCTGCACGCGAGTCCGCGAGCACACACGCACCGTCCGAGCCACGCTTGGCCTGCCAGAGCCAGAGGCAACCCGACCGCGCTGCGCGCAGCTTCCCTTTCTGGTCCCTGAGAGTCCCTGCGGCGAAGGCGCCGTTGCGAAGAGGCTGCTGGCTCCGCTGGGTGATAAAAACCCAAATCTGCGAAGCCATCACGCACACTCGCACGCGCGCGCACACACACACATTCACACACACCCTCTCCCCTCCCCCGCTGCCCAAAGGTGTCTCGGAGGAAAAAGCCCGGGGTCCACGCTCCCCCCCCCCAACCCCGGTCTTTCTGAGGTCCAGCTTTTACTGCATTCCGCTTAACCGAATAACCATGCTAATTAAGCGAGTAATTTTATTGATTGTAACTCAAGAGTTTTTTTTTAAATAACCTTCCTTTTCTCCTCTCTCCCATCCCCCCCATGCGTCTTTCAGTCCATTCTTTTGAATGTCGTCCCCCCACTCAGCCCCAGAGGGACCGGCCCCCACCCTTCAGCATTGTGCCACGACCCCAGACTGGCGTCCCGGAACCCCGGGCGCCCCTCGACCGCCACTGGCATCACCTGGGCCGCTACGCCGCAGTGCCTGGCCTGCTGTCCCCAAGCCCGGAGCTTCCTGATGAGGCTGGAACAATCACCCCGCCCCCCAATCAAATTCGCCCAGGATCTTCCTCTGCGGATTGGGGCTTTTGGGGGAGGGGGCTCAGAGAGTCAGAAATTGTTTTCTCTCGGCCTCCCAAATCGGCCACGACGTTTCTCCATTCAGCGCCTGCCCTGGATCACCTAACCAAGGCTGGTCTCCGCGTGGCACCCTGGTCGACCCTACGGAGAAGGAGCAGAGACCAAGCAAGGCGCAGCCTTCTCCTGGGTCTGGGTCCCAGCAGACCCTGGTCCTCCGTCTTCCCTCCCCACCTCTAGCAAGGCCGACTTAAAATGATCCTCCTCTCCCTTTTCTTCTACCCCTCCCATTGTGAAATGTCTACTCCCGGGCGAAATCGCAGGCAATTTCAAACTCTTGAGAGGAGCAACCGAGCAAACGGTATAAACTGTACGCCACCATGCACGTGCGACCAAAGTCCCTCGGCCCTCCCCCATTTCGAAGACTTCTTTCCCTATTTCCGAAATACGCATTGTATTAATGCTTGACCTCAGCTCCAGCAGAAGGGAGGTATTCGTCATTGTGAACTTTACAGAAAATCAAAATCTTTTTTTAAGCCATCCCACCGTGACAACAAAGCGATTAAGATGTTTTGTATTTCGTAAATACCATTTAAATTGCTATATTTTATGCTCTGGGCTCTACACTGTCTTATTTGCACACTATTTTGTGTCTGATTTAATCTATAACCGAAAACATAATGTATTAAGTGAATACATATTTGCTCAGGTGATAAGCTTTTTTTTTAATATTTATTCGGAGAATTTTGCATTGTAAATAAACGAGACTACACAAAGACTTCCCTTTGTGCTCAAACTGCATACAAAGGGGTTTGGGGCTCTCTTCCCTCTGGGGAGTTTCACTCTCCCCGGGTCCAACAAATAAACTCGCCTCTCCACCGCGCCGGCCTGCTCAGCGATCGCCAGGGTGCGGAAGGCACAGGCAAGGCCGAGGCTCTAAGCTGGCGCCGGGGTCAGGGGAGGGGCTGCCCAGGGCCGGTGAGGGACTTGCGCGCCCCTACCCAGGCCGGCGCCTCTCGAACCCGGGAGGGCGCTGAGGAGGACAAAGGGAAAGAAGGAAGGGGAGGGAGGTCAGGAACCTGCCGCTTCAAAGGCGCCGAGGGCCGGAGTGGGGTCGGAGGCTGCGCGCGCGGTACAAGGCTTCGCGACGGCCTCCGGGGAGTCGTGTGCGCTGGGCTTTTGTTCTGGGCCCCCACCCCCAGTAAGACATTTCAAAGTAGGAGCGAAAAGTGGGGGCTGCAAGCGATTCTCGGGACGCGGGCTTTGAGCTCACGCTGGAGCGGCTTTACTCTCCACCCCCTGCGAGCCGATCGCTGGCTCGTTTGTGCCTTTCCCACCAGCCCGCTAGACTTTCTGCGCCAACAAGGGCTGGATTAGGTCGCCAGGACCAGCCGCTGCGCCCCTGGCCGGACTGGAGGGGACTTTTCTTTGTGTTCTATCCTGCTCGAGAACTGCCGCGCCGCCCTGGGCTGCTCGCGCACTGGGCCTGGGAAAGCCGGCTCGGTAACGGGACGAGGAGGGGCAGCCACCGGGGCCACAGTGCGAGGGCCGAGGCCCGGAGCTGCGATGCAGCAGTCCGCGAGTCCCGAGGCTCCGAGGCCTCCACGCGCCCAGTCTCAGGACGGGACACCGCAATGGACCCAGGGCATGGTTGGATAAGAGGAAACAGAAAGTGGCCGAGAGCCCCGCGCGGCCGGAAAGTCGCCGAGAAGAATGCGTCTAAAGAACCCGAACCCCAGAAAAACCTCCTCCGGGTGGCTGGGCGTGACCCCCCAGAGCCGCGGTTCCTCCAGAGGCTTGGCCAGCACTGGTACCCCCGGCTTCTCGAGGTTTGCTTTGTTTTCAAATTTTGCATCTAAAAGCCGAGTCTGAGCCGCCTTTGTCCTCCCGTGGAGGCCAAGCTCTGGGGTCCGTGGGCTACCTCCTGCCGAGTCTCCCGCGCGGGTGGGCTCAAAGGGGCCTGCGAGGCCAGGCCGCAGCCAGGAGCGCACCGGACGCGAGTGGCTCCAGCGTCGCTGCACAACCCGCTCCCTGCGAAAGCCGCCCCCCCCCCCCAATCCCGGAGAGTAAAGAGAACTGGGTGGTGCGAGACCCCGGCTCTGGGAGATGGACCCGTCCCCGGACCACGCCACTCGGGTCGTGGCCTTGAGCCCGCGTGCTGCCCAGGACGCACCGCATGAAAACGCCCCACTATCGGCCCCCCTCCTCCACCCCCACTCCTCCAGAAAAAAAAGAAAAGATAAAAAAAGAATTAAGTCTGTGGGGAGTGAAACCTGAAAACCTGCTAGTACCCCCCTCCAATCCCCTGTCCCTTCACGAGGCCCAGAAGAAGCGGCCGTGGCCGGCCAGAACCGACCGTTCCCCGCGACGGGGAGCGACCGGGCGGGGCCCATTCAAGACTGCTGGGGGAGGGGAGTAGGATGGGGGAGCAAATAATTGGGGTTCGCTCCTGGTTTCTCCAGAGCTGGGCTCTGACTGCCCACTCGGGGCTACCCGCGAGGCTTTTGCTGAACGAAGCGTGGCAGTCTCTG